>NC_064626.1:18646481-19246481 GCF_023864275.1 Schistocerca cancellata | reverse complement strand
ACAATCTACTGGACTCCAAGGAAAGGTTCCATACAGTAGCTGCGCCAGAATCATAGATGTACACTAGAAAACTGATTCTGACAATGCCCTAGATGCTTATGCAATAGCCTAATGGCGAGTCAGCTCCTGAGGGCGGCATGAGTCCTTTGGAGAAAAATTGGCATAGAGGCTGTAGCATGCAATCGTGAAGCAATTTCTGTGCTGCATCATCAATGAGAATGTGCGAGGGTTACAGTAAAAGGGCAACCGTGCGTTGGATAGAAGCTACTGGACACACAGGATAGGTTCCACTTGTCAACCGTAGCCCCCCAGGATCATAGATCTACACTAGCAGAATGACTCAGACATTGTCCTCGAGGCTTATGCAATAGTGGAGCACCCGCCTAATGGCGAGAAAACTTCTGAGGGCGGCATTGGTCTCTTGGAGAGAAGTCGGCCTGGAGCCTGTAGCATGCAATAGCGTGGCAATTTCTACATCTACATCTACATCTACATCTACATCCATACTCTGCAAGCCACCTGACGGTGTGTGGCGGAGGGTACCTTGAGTACCTCTATCGGTTCTCCCTTCTATTCCAGTCTCGTATTGTTCGTGGAAAGAAGGATTGTCGGTATGCCTCTGTGTGGGCTGTAATCTCTCTGATTTTATCTTCATGGTCTCTTCGCGAGATATACGTAGGAGGGAGCAATATACTGCTTGACTCTTCGGTGAAGGTATGTTCTCGAAACTTTGACAAAAGCCCGTACCGAGCTACTGATCGTCTCTCCTGCAGAGTCTTCCACTGGAGTTTATCTATCATCTCCATAACGCTTTCGCGATTACTAAATAATCCTGTAACGAAGCGCGCTGCTCTCCGTTGGATCTTCTCTATATCTTCTATCAACCCTATCTGGTATGGGTCCCACACTGCTGAGCAGTATTCAAGCAGTGGGCGAACAAGCGTACTGTAATCTACTTCCTTTGTTTTCGGATTGCATTTCCTTAGGATTCTTCCAATGAATCTCAGTCTGGTATCTGCTTTACCGACGATCAACATTATATGATCATTCCATTTTAAATCACTCCTAATGCGTACTCCCAGATAATTTATGGTATTAACTGCTTCCAGTTGCTGACCTGCTATTTTGTAGCTAAATGATAAGGGATCTTTCTTTCTGTGTATTCGAAGCACATTACACTTGTCTACATTGAGATTCAATTGCCATTCCCTGCACCATGCGTCAATTCGCTGCAGATGCTCCTGCATCTCAGTACAACTTTCCATTGTTACCTCTCGATACACCACAGCATCATCCGCAAAAAGCCTCAGTGAACTTCCGATGTCATCCACCAGGTCATCTATGTATATTGTGAACAGCAACGGTCCTATTGACACTCCCCTGCGGCACACCTGAAATCACTCTTACCTCGGAAGACCTCTCTCCATTGAGAATGACATGCTGCGTCCTCTAATCTAGGAACTCCTCAATCCAATCACACAATTGGTCTGATAGTCCATATGTTCTTACTTTGTTGATTAAACGACTATGGGAAACTGTATCGAACGCCTTGCGGAAGTCAAGAAACACGGCATCTACCTGTGAACCCGTGTCTATGGCCCTCTGAGTCTCGTGGACGAATAGCGCGAGCTGCGTTTCACATGACCGTCTTTTTCGAAACCCATGCTGATTCCTACAGAGTAGATTTCTAGTCTCCAGAAAAGTCATTATACTCGAACGCAATACGTGTTCCAAAATTCTACAATTGATCGACGTTAGAGATATAGGTCTATAGTTCTGCACATCTGTTCGACATCCGTTCTTGAAAACGGGGATGACCTGTGCCCTTTTAATCCTTTGGAACGCTACGCTCTTCTAGAGACCTACGGTACACCGCTGCAAGAAGGGGGGCAAGTTCCTTCGCGTACTCTGTGTAAAGTTGAACTGGTATCCCATCAGGTCCAGAGGCCTTTCCTCTTTTGAGCGATTTTAATTGTTTCTCTATGCTTCTGTCGTTTATTTCGATATCTACCATTTTGTCATCTGTGCGACAATCTAGAGAAGGAACTACAGTGCAATCTTCCTCTGTGAAACAACTTTGGAAAAAGACATTTAGTATTTCGGCCTTTAGTCTGTCATCCTCTGTTTCAGTACTATTTTGGTCACAGAGTGTCTGGACATTTTGTTTTGATCCACCTACCGCTTTGACATAAGACCAAAATTTCTTAGGATTTTCTGCCAAGTCAGTACATAGAACTTAACTTTCGAGTTCATTGAACGCCTCTCGCATAGCCCTCCTCACACTACATTTCGCTTCGCGTAATTTTTGTTTTGTCTGCAAGGCTTTGGCTATGTTTATGTTTGCTGTGAAGTTCCCTTTGCTTCCGCAGCAGTTTTCTAACTCGGTTGTTGTACCACGGTGGCTCTTTTTCAACTCTTACGATCTTGCTTGGCACATAATCATCTAACGCATAATGTACGACGGTTTTGAACTTTCTCCACTGATCCTCAACACTATCTGTACTTGAGACAAAACTTTTGTGTTGAGCCAACAGGTACTCTGAAATCTGCTTTTTGTCACTTTTTCTAAACAGAAAAATCTTCCTACCCTTTTTAATATTCCTATTTACGGCTGAAATCATCGATGCCGTAACTGCTTTATGATCGCTGATTCCTTGTTCTGCGTTAACTTTTTCAAATAGTTCGGGTCTGTTTGTCACCAGAAGGTCTAATATGTTATCGCCACGAGTCTGTTTAACTGCTCAAGGTAGTTTTCAGATAAAGCACTTAAAAAAATTTCACTGGATTCTTTGTCCCTGCCACCCGTTATGAACGTCTGAGTCTCCCAGTCTATATCCGGCAAATTAAAATCTCCACCCAGAACTATAACATGGTGGGGAAATCTACTCGAAATATTTTCAGGTGCTCAGCCACAACAGCTGCTGAGCCAGGGGGCCTATAGAGACATCCAGTTACCATGTCTGAGCCTGCTTTAACCGTGACCTTCACCCAAATCATTTCACGTTTCGGATCTCCGTCAATTTCCTTCGATACTATTGCACTTCTTATCGCTATAAACACGCCTCCCCCTTTACTGTCCAGCCTGTCTCTGCGGTATACATTCCAATCTGAGTTTAGGATTTCATTATTGTTTACGTCTGGTTTCAGCCAACTTTCTGTCCCTAGTACTATATGGGCGTTGTGACCGTTTATTAATGAGAGCAGTTCTGGGACCTTTCTGTAGACGCTCCTGCAGTTTACTATTAGCACATTAATATTGTTATTCCCTGTTGCATTTTGCCTGTCGCATCGTCAGTGTGAGAGTGCAGGGTTACAATAAATAGGCAGTGCTGCATCGGTTAAAAGCTAATGGACTCATATCTCAGGTTCCATGTGGTGACCGTAGTCGCACAGGGATCATGAATGTACACTAGGAGAATGACTCCGACAATGTCCACGAGGCTTATACAATAGCGTGGCACACGCCTCATTGTGAGAACACTCCTGAAGGTGGCGTTGGCCTCTTGGGGAGAAGTTGGCATGGAGCTGTAGTATGCAATCGCTAAGCAATCTCTGTGACGCATCGTCAATCTGAATGTGCGTGGGTTACAGTAAAGTGGCAGCGGCGTATCAGTTGCAAGATACTGGATTAACACAAGAGTGATCATAGCCGCGCCAGTATCACAGATGTACACAGGCAGAATGACAACGGAAATGTCCTCGAGACTTATTCAACAGCGCAGCACCCACCTAATGGTGACACAACTCCTGAGGGCAGCATTAGTCTCTAGGAGTGAAGTTGGCATGGAGCCTGTAGTATGCAATAGGGATGTAATTTCTGTGTCGTGTAATTAATACGAACGTATGAAGGTTACAGTGAATGGGCAGCAGTGCATCAGTTACCACCTACTGGACGACAAGGAGAGGTTCCAAACAGTGCGCGTAAACGCGCGAGGACCATAGACGTACACTAGCAGAATGTTTCTGACAATGCCATAGAGGTTTATGCAGTAGCGCAGCACCCATAAAATGGCGAGACAACCCATGAGGGCACCATAGTCTCTTGGAGAGAAGTCAGCATCGAGCCTACAGTATGTAATCGTGAAGCAATATCTTTGTTGCATCCTCAATGTAAGGGTGCAGGGTTAAGAATACAGGCAGCGGTGCATCAGTTAAAAGGTACTGGACTCCCACGAGAGGTTCCAAGCAGCGACTGCAGCCATGCCAGAATCAATAGACGTACACTAGCAGAGTTACTACTACAATGTCCGTGAGGCTTGTGCAATAGCCTAGCACCTATCTCATGGCGAGACAACTACTGAGGGAGGCATTAGTCTCTTGAAAAGAAGTCAGCATGGAGCCTGTACTATGCAGTCGCAAAGGAATTTCTGTGCCGCATCGTCAATGTGAGGGTGCGAAGGTTACAGTAAACGGGCAACTGTGCATTGTATAGAAGCTACTGGACTACCATAAGACATTCCAAGCAATGACCGTAGCTGCGCCGAATCATATATGTACACTATCAGAATGACTCTGACAATGTCCTTGAGACTTACGCAATAGCCCAGCACCTGCGTAATGGTGAGGAAATTTCTGAGGGCGGCATTAGTCTCTTGGAGAGAAGTCAGCATTATGTTGCAGTATGCAATCTCGAAGCAATTTCTGTGTTGCATCGTCAATGGGAGGGTGCAAGGGTTACAGTAAATGGGCAGCGGTGCATCAGTTACTACCTACTGGACTCCCAGGACTGGATCCAAGCAGTGATCCTAGCCGCGCCAGTATCATAGATGTACACCGGCAGACTGACTCCAACAATGTCGTAGATGCTTATACAATAACCCAGCACCCACCTAATAGCGGGACGAGTCCTGAAGGCAGCATCCGTCTCTTGGAGAGAAGTTGGCATGCAGGCTGTAGTACGCAATTGCGAAACAATATCTGTGCCGCATCATCAATGTGAGGGTGCGAGGCTTACAGAAAATGGGCAATGGTGCATTGGATAGAAGCTACTGGACTCCCAGGAGTGGTTCCATGCCATGACCGTAACCACACCAGAATCATAGATGTACATTAGCAGAATGACTCCAAAATTGTCCTCGTGATGTTTGGGCAACATGCCCATTGGTGAACAGCGATTAACATACGAGGGTGAATCAAATGTAAACCTCAAATTTGTAATAACAAATCTACATTTCATGCCGTTATTCTGACAGGTTTCAGATAGATTATATAATACGGTAAGACAGAGATTTAGGGACCAGGTTTTAAATTCTAAGACATTTCCAGGGCCAGATGTGGACTCTGACCACAATCTGTTGGTTATGAACTGTAGATTAAAACTGAAGAAACTGCAAAAAGGTTGGAATTTAAGGAGATGGGACCTGGATAAACTGAAAGAACCAGAGGTTGTACAGAGTTTCAGGGAGACCATAAGGGAACAATTGACAAGAATGGGGGAAAGAAATACAGTAGAAGAAGAATGGGTAGCTTTGAGGGATGAAGTAGTGAAGGCAGCAAAGTAGGTAAAAAGACGTGGGCTAGTAGAAATCCTTGGGAAACAGAAGAAAGATTGAATTTGATTGACGAAAGGAGGAAATATAAAAATGCAGTAAATGAAGCAGGAAAAAAGGAATACAAACGTCTCAAAAATGAGATAGACAGGAAGTGCAAAATGGCTAGGCAGGGATGGCTAGAGGACAAATGTAAGGATGTAGAGGCTTATCTCACTAGAGGTAAGATAGATACTGCCTACAGAAAATTAAAGAGACCTTTGGAGAAAAGAGAACCACTTGTATGAATATCAAGAGCTCAGATGGAAACCCAGTTCTAAGCAAAGAAGGGAAAGTAGAAAGGTGGAAGGAGTATATAGAGGGTGTATACAAAGGCGATGTACTTGAGGACAATATTATGGAAATGGAAGAAGATGTAGATGAAGATGAAATGGGAGATATGATACTGCGTGAAGAGTTTGACAGAGCACTGAAAGACCTGAGTCGAAACAAGGCCCCGGGAGTAGACAACATTCCATTAGAACTACTGACAGCCTTGGGAGAGCCAGTCCTGACAAAACTCTACCATCTGGTGAGCAAGATGTATGAGACAGGCGAAATACCCTCAGACTTCAAGAAGAATATAATAATTCCAATCTCAAAGAAAGCAGGTGTTGACAGATGTGAAAATTACCGAACTATCAGTTTAATAAGTCTCGGCTAGAAAACACTAACGCGAATTCTTTACAGACGTATGGAAAAACTACACTCCTGGAAATGGAAAGAAGAACACATTGACACCGGTGTGTCAGACGCACCATACTTGCTCCGGACACTGCGAGAGGGCTGTACAAGCAATGATCACACGCACGGCACAGCGGACACACCAGGAACCGCGGTGTTGGCCGTCGAATGGCGCTAGCTGCGCAGCATTTGTGCACCGCCGCCGTCAGTGTCAGCCAGTTTGCCGTGGCATACGGAGCTTCATCGCAGTCTTTAACACTGGTAGCATGCCGCGACAGCGTGGACGTGAACCGTATGTGCAGTTGACGGACTTTGAGCGAGGGCGTATAGTGGGCATGCGGGAGGCCGGGTGGACGTACCGCCGAATTGCTCAACACGTGGGGCGTGAGGTCCCCACAGTACATCGATGTTGTCGCCAGTGGTCGGCGGAAGGTGCACGTGCCCGTCGACCTGGGACCGGACCGCAGCGACGCACGGATGCACGCCAAGACCGTAGGATCCTACGCAGTGCCGTAGGGGACCGCACCGCCACTTCCCAGCAAATTAGGGACACTGTTGCTCCTGGGGTATCGGCGAGGACCATTCGCAACCGTCTCCATGAAGCTGGGCTACGGTCCCGCACACCGTTAGGCCGTCTTCCGCTCACGCCCCAACATCGTGCAGCCCGCCTCCAGTGGTGTCGCGACAGGCGTGAATGGAGGGACGAATGGAGACGTGTCGTCTTCAGCGATGAGAGTCGCTTCTGCCTTGGTGCCAATGATGGTCGTATGCGTGTTTGGCGCCGTGCAGGTGAGCGCCACAATCAGGACTGCATACGACCGAGGCACACAGGGCCAACACCCGGCATCATGGTGTGGGGAGCGATCTCCTACACTGGCCGTACACTACTGGTGATCGTCGAGGGGACACTGAATAGTGCACGGTACATCCAAACCGTCATCGAACCCATCGTTCTACCATTCCTAGACCGGCAAGGGAACTTGCTGTTCCAACAGGACAATGCACGTCCGCATGTATCCCGTGCCACCCAACGTGCTCTAGAAGGTGTAAGTCAACTACCCTGGCCAGCAAGATCTCCGGATCTGTCCCCCATTGAGCATGTTTGGGACTGGATGAAGCGTCGTCTCACGCCGTCTGCACGTCCAGCACGAACGCTGGTCCAACTGAGGCGCCAGGTGGAAATGGCATGGCAAGCCGTTCCACAGGACTACATCCAGCATCTCTACGATCGTCTCCATGGGAGAATAGCAGCTTGCATTGCTGCGAAAGGTGGATATACACTGTACTATTGCCGACATTGTGCATGCTCTGTTGCCTGTGTCTATGTGCCTGTGGTTCTGTCAGTGTGATCATGTGATGTATCTGACCCCAGGAATGTGTCAATAAAGTTCCCCTTCCTGGGACAATGAATTCACGGTGTTCTTATTTCAATTTCCAGGAGTGTATATTATACTAGAACTGACATGTGATTACATTTTCACGCAATTTGGGTGCATACATCCTGAGAAATCAGTACACAAAATACCTCTGGCCGTAATAACGGCTTTGATACGCCTGGGCATTGAGTCAAACAGAGCTTGGATGGCGTGTACAGGTACAGCTACCCATGCAGCTTCAACACGATACCACAGTTCATCAAGAGTAGTGACTGGCGTATTGTGACGAGCCAGTTGCTCGGCCTCCATTCACCAGACGTTTCCAATTGGTGAGATATCTGGAGAATGTGCTGGCCAGAGCAGCAGTCGAACATTTTCTGTATCCAGAAAGTATGAGCAACAAAACAGAATAAATGTAGATGAAGATGAAATGGGAGATATGATACTGCGTGAAGAGTTTGACAGAGCACTGAAAGACCTGAGTCGAAACAAGGCCCCGGGAGTAGACAACATTCCATTAGAACTACTGACAGCCTTGGGAGAGCCAGTCCTGACAAAACTCTACCATCTGGTGAGCAAGATGTATGAGACAGGCGAAATACCCTCAGACTTCAAGAAGAATATAATAATTCCAATCCCAAAGAAAGCAGGTGTTGACACATGTGAAAATTACCGAACTATCAGTTTAATAAGTCACGACTGCAAAATACTAACGCGAATTCTTTACAGACGAATGGAAAAACTAGTTGAAGGCGACCTTGGGGAAGATCAGTTTGGATTCCGTAGAAATATCGGAACACGTGAGACAATACTGACCCTACTACTTATCTTAGAAGTTAGATTAAGGAAAGGCAAACCTACGTTTCTAGCATTTGTAGACTTAGAGAAAGCTTTTGACAATGTTGACTGGAATACTCTCTTTCAATTTCTGAAGGTGGCAGGGGTAAAATACAGGGAGCGAAAAGCTATTTACAATTTGTACAGAAACCAGACGGCAGTTATAACAGTCGAGGGACATCAAAGGGAAACAGTGGTTGGGAAGGGAGTGAGACAGGGTTGTAGCCTCTCCCCGATGTTATTCAATCTCTATATTGAGCAAGCAGTGAAGGAATCAAAAGAAAAATTCGGAGTAGGTATTAAAATCCATTGAGAAGAAATAAAAACTTTGAGGTTCGCCGATGACATTGTAATTCTGTCAGAGACAGCAAAGGACTTGGAAGAGCAGTTGAACGGAATGGACAGTGTCTTGAGAGGAGGGTATAAGATGAGAATCAACAAAAGCAAAATGAGGATAATGGAATGTAGTCGAATTAAGTCGGGTGATGCTGAGGGAATTAGATTAGGAAATGAGACGCTTAAGGTAGTAAAGGAGTTTTGCTATTTTGGGAGCAAAATAACTGATGATGGTCGAATTAGAGAGGATATAAAATGTAGACTGGCTATGGCAAGGAAAGCGTTTCTGAAGAAGAGAAATTTGTTAACATCGAGTATAGATTTAAGTGTCAGGAAGTCGTTTCTGGAAGTATTTTTATGGAGTGTAGCCATGTATGGAAGTGAAAGGTGGACGATAAATAGCTTAGACAAGAAGAGAATAGAAGCTTTCGAAATGTGGTGCTACAGAAGAATGCTGAAGATTAGATGGGTAGATCACATAACTAATGAGGAGGTACTGAATAGGATTGGGGAGAAGAGGAGTTTGTGGCACAACTTGACTAGAAGGAGGGATCGGTTGGTAGGACATGTTCTGAGGCATCAAGGGATCACCAATTTGGTATTGGAGGGCAGCGTGGAGGGTAAAAATCGTAGAGGGAGACCGAGAGATGAATACACCAAACAGATACAGAAGGATATAGGTTGCAGTAGGTACTGGGAGATGAAGAAGCTTGCAGAAGATAGAGTAGCATGGAGAGCTGCATCAAAGCAGTCTCAGGACTGAAGACCACAACAACAACAACAACACCCTGTAAGTTGGTAAGCGTGCTACAAACCGCGTGCAGAATGACCTGTAGGTGGCAGCATAGTGCAGATGCACATATACCGTGGCAGTATCAGTATAAAGATGGCCACCCCACTCGCGACTTGCACCAGGGAAGAACAGCGTTTTGTTATTCGGTTTTTGCGTAGTGAAGGTGTGAAACCTACTGAAATTCATCGACGAATGAAAGTTCAGTATTGTGTTGCGTGTTTGTCACAACAGCAAGTCTACGAATGGAGTAAGAAGTTCGGAAATGGTGTGACTTCAGTGGAATATGCTCCTAGTCCAGATCAGGCACAACGAGTTGTGACTCCACAGAACATTGCAGCAGTTGAAGCCATAGTGAAGGAAAACCGCCGAGTGACACTGAACAACATTGCAGCATGTTTACAGATTAGTCATGGGTCTGCATACCACATTGTGCATGATGTGCTCCAGTTTCACAAAGTGTCTGCGAGATGGGTGCCACGGCAGCTGACTCCTGAAATGAGAGAACGACATGTTGATGCTTGTGAAGAACTTCTTCGGCGCTTTGAACGAGAATCGTTACTGGGGACGAAACCTGGGTTCACTTCCACCAACCAGAAACGAAGAGAGCGAGCAAGGAATGACGCCATTCCTCATCACCAAAACCAAAGAAGTTTCGAACAGAACCATGAGCAGGGAACGTTATGCTGACTCTCTTTTGGGACGAAAAGGGCGTCATTTTGGAGCATTACATGCCTAGAGGGACCACTGTCACCAGTGCATCATACACAGAGCTCCTAAAAATGATCTGTGGCCTGCAATCAAATCAGAGTGACGTTGATTGCTGTCAGCAGGTGTCCTTTTGCAACATGACAATGCAAGGCCCCACACTGCCCCTACAACACCTGCAACAATCACACACCTGCATTTTGAGTGTCTTCCTCATCCACCACGCTCACCAGACCTTGCCCCAAGTGATTTTCATATGTTTGGGCCACTCAAAGACGCAATGGGAGGAACGAAGTTCCATTCTGATGAAGAGGGACTACCAAAGAATTTTTTTCTAAAGGAATTTATGCACTTTGCAAGCGCTGGAGGATTTGCATTGAGCGTGGGGGAGATTATGTTCAAAAGTGATATAACTTTGTACCACTTCTGCACAATTAATAATATTTAAAAAAATATTTAAGGTTTTCATTTGACTCACCCTCGTAAATTAACTTAGTATTAAGAAAACAGTCTTCTCCCGTTTTTATTTATTTAGTGCCGACCGGTTTCAGCTCATCGCAGGGGCCATCTTCAGAGCGAACATACTGTGAAATTACAATACAGGGTGCGTCAAAAAAAATGTATACACACTTTGAAGCGTCGTAGAAAATTTATATCCCGTTCTACAATGTTAAATTTCTGGAAATGGAAAGCTTAAAGTCCAATTGGAAAAATAAATGTTCTTTGCAAATGTGATTAACGTTCAAACTGGTGGCCTTCAGCATCAATGCATTTCTGCGTACGAGTCATCACTGATTTCATACATCGTACCAAAGTGTCCAATGAGATTTCTGCGCACACCACCTGGATCTCATTCCAAAGTGTGTCCAGGTTATGTGGTTTACGTTTGTACAACTCATCTTTTACTGTGCCGCATAAGAAGAAATCCAGCGGCGTGAGGTCTGGAGAGCGTGCAGGAAACTCGATTGGTCCCGCTACGGTCGCAGGTTCGAATCCTGCCTCAGGCATGGATGTGTGTGATGTCCTTAGGTTAGCTATAAGTTACACGGGACTGATGACCTCAGAACTTAAGTCCCATAGTTCTCAGAGGCATTTGAACCATTTTGAACCAGACGCATGGATAACATCACAGCCCGCATCCTGTGACTCCTGTTTCAAAAACTAACATGTTATACGGAGGTGACAGTAGAACTTTTGGTTTGGTCACCATGTTGGTGTGGGCGTGGAGGGGCCCCATCCTTTAATCCCAGGAGAGGTTCCATGTGGTGACCCTAACCGCAGTAGTATGATAAATGTACACTATCAAAATGACACCAGCCATTTCCCTGAGAGTTATTTACCCGCCTAATGCCTGGACAGCTCCTGAGGGGGCATTAGTCTCTTGGAGAGAAGTCAGCATGGTCCCTGCAGTATGCAATCGCTTACTATTTCAAATAACTACCGAGAATTCAGCCAGGTAACACTTTCAGCGACCGCCGATATTTCGGCGGAAGAACACCCCGCCATTTTCAAGGCAAACTGCAACGGACAGGCGGCGTACATGCAAATTTAAAACTTCAGTTCTCGTACAGAAGCAGGAAAGATAACACACACACTGAACACTAGCGCCACCAAAGATGACCAAAGTCAGAAATATCGACAGTGAGACTATGAACTCGCAGGTGAGGTAGCATTGACTCTGTCCCTCTGTTTTTTGACAAGGGAGAGAGCCGGATTCCAAACAGAGTTTAAAAAAAAACCTCCATCCTAGTTAACGAGGTTGCTCGCTAATTTAATCTCAACTGCCTCCTTAATAACACTGTCCCAATAGCTGGACATGCATGCCATTATCTTGGTGTTATTATATAGCATGGGGTGACCAGTATCCAAGCAATGTTCGGCAACAGCAGATCTACTTGGCTGCTGTAATCGTGTGTGCCGTTTATGCTCAGTACATCCGTCCTCCACGGTCCTGATAGTTTGACCAATATATGCCATGCCGCAGCTACAAGGAATACGATATACACCCGCCTTACGCAGTTCAAGATCATCCTTAACGGAACTCAAAAGTGTTCTAATTTTAGATGGAGGTCGGGAAACACATTTCACATCGTATTTCCGTAAAATACGACCGATATTGTTGGACGTGTTTCCTACGTAAGGCAAAAAGGCAGTAGACTTAGGTGTTGACTCAGAATTATCATCAATGACCCGATGTACAGTTGGTCGGTAGCGCAACGCACGTTCAATCTGTCTTTCACTATAACCATTTTGACGAAATGTAACTTGGGACAGCTCAGCTGGCAAAGTCTCAGCATCAGAAACGACATGTGCCCTGTGTACCAAGGTACGAAGTACCCCTTCACGCCGACCGGTGTGGCCGTGCGGTTAAAGGCGCTTCAGTCTGGAACCGCGTGACCGCTACGGTCGCCGGTTCGAATCCTGCCTCGGGCATGGATGTGTGTGATGTCCTTACGTTAGTTAGGTTTAAGTAGTTCTAAGTTCTAGGTGACTGATGACCTCAGAAGTTAAGTCGCATAGTGCTCAGAGCCATTTGAACCCCTTCACGCTGAGCTGAATGGTGACAACTATTAGCCTGTAAGTACAAGTCGGTG
Source organism: Schistocerca cancellata (assembly GCF_023864275.1). Lineage (NCBI taxonomy): Eukaryota > Metazoa > Arthropoda > Insecta > Orthoptera > Acrididae > Schistocerca > Schistocerca cancellata. Next base: position 19,233,628 of record NC_064626.1, on the reverse strand, counting down.
TGAGTACGTTTCCTGTAGACTGCATGTCCCAATGATCCATCATCCTTCCTCCTAACCAACACGTCAAGAAAGGGAAGCCAACCATCCTCTTCCACCTCCATTGTAAAACGAATGTTCGGGTGGATCAAGTTCAGATGTTCTAAAAAGACATTCAAATTCACAGTACCGGCGGTTGCTGAAAGTGTTTTTTTTTTTTTTTTTTTTTTTTGCCATCTGTCTACTGACTGATTTGATGCGGCCCGCCACGAATTCCTTTCCTTCCTGTGCTAACCTCTTCATCTCAGAGTAGCACTTGCAACCTACGTCCTCAATTATTTGCTTGACATATTCCAATTTCTGTCTTCCTCTACAGTTTTTGCCCTCTACAGCTCCCTCTAGTACCATGGAAGTCATTCCCTCATGTCTTAGCAGATGTCCTATCATCCTGTCCCTTCTCCTTATCAGTGTTTTCTATCTGTTCCTTTCCTCTCCGATTCTGCGTAGAACCTCCTCATTCCTTACCTTATCAGTCCACCTAATTTTCAACATTCGTCTGTAGCACCACATCTCAAATGCTTCGATTCTCTTCTGTTCAGGTTTTCCCACAGTCCATGTTTCACTACCATACAATGCTGTACTCTAGACGTACATCCTCAGAAATTTCTTCCTCAAATTAAGGCCGGTATTTGATATTAGTAGACTTCTCTTGGCCAGAAATGCCTTTTTTGCCATAGAGAGTCTGCTTTTGATGTCCTCCTTGCTCCGTCAATCATTGGTTATTTTACTGCCTAGGTAGAAGAATTCCTTAACTTCATTGACTTCGTGACCATCAATCCTGATGTTAAGTTTCTCGCTGTTCTCATTTCTACTACTTCTCATTACCTTCGTCTTTCTCCGATTTACTCTCAAACCATACTGTGTACTCATTAGACTGTTCATTCCGTTCAGCAGATCATTTAATTCTTCTTCACTTTCACTCAGGATAGCAATGTCATCAGCGAATCGTATCATTGATATCCTTTCACCTTGTATTTTAATTCCACTCCTGAACCTTTCTTTTATTTCCATCATTGCTTCCTCGGTGTACAGATTGAAGAGTAGGGGCGAAAGGCTACAGCCTTGTATTACACCCTTCTTAATACGAGCACTTCGTTCTTGATCGTCCACTCTTATTATTCCCTCTTGGTTGTTGTACATATTGTATATGACCCGTCTCTCCCTATAGCTTACCCCTACTTTTTTCAGAATCTCGAACAGCTTGCACCATTTTATACTGTCGAACGCTCTTTCGAGGTCCACAAATCCTATGAAAGTGTCTTGATTTTTCTTTAGGCTTGCTTCCATTATTAGCCGTAACGTCAGAATTGCCTCTCTCGTCCCTTTACTTTTCCTAAAGCCAAACTGATCGTCACCTAGCGAATTCTCAATTTTCTTTTCCATTCTTCTGTATAGTATTGTTGTAAGCAGCTTCGATGCATGAGCTGTTAAGCTGATTGTGCGATAATTCTCGCACTTGTCAGCTCTTGCCGTCTTCGGAATTGTGTGGATGATGCTTTTCCGAAAGTCAGATGGTATATCGCCAGACTCATATATTCTACACACAGACGTGAATAGTCGTTTTGTTGCCACTTCCCCCAATGATTTTAGAAATTCTGATGGAATGTTATGTATCCCTTCTGCCTTATTTGACCGTAAGTCCTCCAAAGCTCTTTTAAATTCCGATTCTAGTACTGGATCCCCTATCTCTTCTAAATCGACTCCTGTTTCTTCTTCTATCACACCAGACAAATCTTCACCCTCATAGATGCTTTCAATGTATTCTTTCCACCTATCTGCTCTCTCCTCTGCATTTAACAGTGGAATTCCCGTTGCACTCTTAATGTTACCACCGTTGCTTTTAATGTCACCAAAGGTTGTTTTGACTTTCCTGTATGCTGAGTCTGTCCTTCCGACAATCATATCTTTTTCGATGTCTTCACATTTTTCCTGCAGCCATTTTGTCTTAGCTTCCCTGCACTTCCTATTTATTTCATTCCTCAGCGACTTGTATTTCTGTACTTCCTCCTTTCATCAATCAACTGAAGTATTTTTTCTGTTACCCATGGTTTCTTCGCAGCTACCTTCTTTGTGCCTATGTTTTCCTTCCCAACTTCTGTGATGGCCCTTTTTAGAGACGTCCATTCCTCTTCAACTGTACTGCCTACTGCGCTATTCCTTATTGCTGTATCTATAGCGTTAGAGAACTTCAAACGTATCTCGTCATTCCTTAGTACTTCCGTATCCCACTTCTTTGCGTATTGATTCTTCCTGACTAATGTCTTGAACTTCAGCCTAATCTTCATCACTACTATATTGTGATCTGAGTCTACATCTGCTCCTGGGTACGCCTTACAATCCAGTATCTGATTTCGGAATCTCTGTCTGAGCATGATGTAAACTAATTGAAATCTTCCCGTATCTCCCGGCCTTTTCCAAGTATACCTCCTCCTCTTGTGATTGTTGAACAGGGTATTCGCTATGACTAGCTGAAACTTGTTATAGAACTCAATTAGTCTTTCTCCTCTTTCATTCCTTGTCCCAAGCCCATATTCTCCTGTAACCTTTTCTTCTACTCCTTCCCCTACAACTGCATTCCAGTCGCCCATGACTATTAGATTTTCGTCCCCCTTTACATACTGCATTGCCCTTTCAATATCCTCATACACTTTCGCTATGTGTTCATCTTCAGCTTGCGACGTCGGCATGTATACCTGAACTATCGTTGTCGGTGTTGGTCTGCTGTCGATTCTGATTAGAACAACCCGGTCACTGAACTGTTCACAGTAACACACCCTCTGCCCTACCTTCCTACTCATAACGAATCCTACACCTGTTATACCATTTTCTGCTGCTGTTGATATTACCCGATACTCATCTGACCAGAAATCCTTGTCTTCCTTCCACTTCACTTCACTGACCCCTACTATATCTAGATTGAGCCTTTGCATTTCCATTTTCAGAGTTTCTAGTTTCCCTAACACGTTCAAGCTTCTGACATTCCAGGCCCCGACTCGTAGAACGTTATCCTTTCGTAGATTATTCAATCTTTTTCTCATGGTAACCTCCCCCTTGGCAGTCCCCTCCCGGAGATCCGAATGGGGGACTATTCCGGAATCTTTTGCCAATGGAGAGATCATCATGACACTTCTTCAATTACAGGCCACATGTCCTGTGGATACACGTTACGTGTCTTTAATGCAGTGGTTTCCATTGCCTTCTGCATCCTCATGTCGTTGATCATTGCTGATTCTTCCGCCTTTAGGGGCAATTTCCCACCCCTAGGACAAGAGAGTGCCCTGAACCTCTATCCGCTCCTCCGCCCTCTTTGACAAGGCCGTTGGCAGAATGAGGCTGACTTCTTATGCCGGAAGTCTTCGGCCGCCAATGCCGATTATTTATCAAAATTTAGGCAGTGGCGGGGATCGAACCCGGGACCGAAGACGTTTTGATTATTTTTTTAATCTCATTTTGTTCGTTATTGTTCGTTTCAATTGTTCGTGACGGACGTCACCTGACGCCCGTTGAAGTTCGTTAGTGATCCATTCACTCAGTTTTTTTATTACAGAGGGCAGCTTACCCTCTGACCGAACACGCTGAGCTACCGTGCCGGCTTATGAATCAAAGACGCTACCCCTAGACCACGGGAACCACGAAAGGTTACCTGGCTGAATTCCCGGAAGTTATTTGAAAGTTGTATACGCCAGGAGAAACTCAGGTCTCAAATCGCTTTGTATTTTCTGTGGTGCATCGTCAATTTCGGTGTGCGGGGGTTACACAAAATGGGGAGCGGTGCATCGGTTAAAGGCTACTGGACCCCCAGGAGATGCTTTGTGCGGTGACGGTAGCCGAGCTAGCATTATAGATCTACATTAGCAGAATGAGCTTGAGGCTGATGCAATAGCCCAGCACCCTCCTAATGGCGAGACAGCTTCTGGGGGCAGCGTAATCTGTTGAAGAGAAGTCGGCATTCAGCCTGCAGTATGCAATCGCGAAGCAATTTCTGTGTCGCACCGTCAGTGTGAGAGTGCAGGGTTACGGTAAACGGGCAGCGCTGCATCTATTTAAAGCTACTGGACTCCCGGGAGAGGTTGCATGCTGTGACCACAGGCGCACCACGATCATAGATGTACACTAGGGGAATGACTCCCACAATTTCCTCGAGGCTTATGCAGTACCCCAGCACCCGCCTAGTGGAGAGACAACTCCTGAGGGGAGCATTAGTCTCTTGGAGAGAAGTCGGCATGGAGCCTGCAGAATGCAATCACGTATCAATTTCTGTGTCGCGTCGTCAATGTGAAGGTGCGAGGGTCATAGTAAACCGGCAGCGGTGCATCGGCTAAAAGCTTCTGTACTCGCAGGAGAGGTTTAAAAAAAATGGTTCAAATGGCTCTGAGCACTATGGGACTTAACTTCTGAGGTCACCGTAGCGGTCGCGCGGTTCCACACTGTAGCGCCTAGAACCGCTCGGCCACCCAGGCCGGCGGAGAGGTTCCATGCGGTGACAGTATCCGTGCCAGGATCATAGATGGTCAAGGGGGCTTTGAAAATCGGATGTATGGCTGGATAGGTAGCATTTAGAACGAAAACTCAGCACAATTCATGGTTCGATGGTACAAATCGTGTTTTGGACTTCCTTTCTCAGTTCAATTTGGAATACCTAAATCTTTTAAATGTAAAATTCGTCAAACATATGGTATTCATCAAACATATGGTATAAACACAGATCTATTCATAATTTTAATGAAAAATGCACATCTTCTTCTTTTTAGTAGCATACTGCACGCAAAGAGCAGAACTGATCAGGAGCTAAGTTGGGAGATCTGTCGCGAGAAACAACAAAACACATTTAAGCTACCAGACGTACTGGAACTAACGAACGAAGCTTTTGTCACACGTCACTGCCGAACGCTGCCGGGACACAGAACGGCACGCCAAAAGAAGAGGAGAAAACGTGGCACTTGGATGGCTTCGTGGATACTGTTGGCGATCGACTCGTTATCAATGTAGCAGATGACAGTTCCATTACTGAAATGTATTTCTCAGATCTGGATACGGAAGGCATCACCAGACTACTGAATCTATAAATAACACGTTTAGTAGCTTCAATATTTAACTATACGGCGGAATCCCTGAAATATGCTTTTGTGTCAGACATGTCACGCGAAGAAACATTGCCTTGTGTATATGTTAGCAATTTTCATCACTCTTGTTTTTAAATACAATATTACACTACTGGCCATTAAAACTGCTACACCACGAAGATGACGCGCTACAGACGCGAAATTTAACCGACAGGAAGAAGATGCTGTGACATGCAAATGATTAGCTTTTGACAGCATTCACACAAGGCTGGCGCCGGTGGCGACACCTACAACGTTCTGACACGAGGAAAGTTTCCAACCGATTTCTCATACACAAACAGCAGTTCACCGGCGTTGCCTGGTCAAACGTTGTTGTGATGCCTCGTGTAACGAGGAGAAATGCACACCATCACGTTTCCGACTTTGATAAAGGTCGGATTGTAGTCTATCGCGATTGCGGTTTATCGTATCGCGACATTGCTGCTCGCGTTGGTCGAGATCCAATGACTGTAAGCAGAATATGGAATCGGTGGATTCAGGAGGGTAATACGGAACGCCGTGCTGGATCCCAACGGCCTCGTATCACTAGCAGTCGGGATGACAGGCATCTTACCCGCATGGTTGTAACGGACCGTGCAGCCACGTCTCGATCCCTGAGTCAACAGACGGGGACGTTTGCAAGACAATAACCATCTGCACGGACAGTTCGACGACGTTTGCAGCAGCATGGACTACAGCTCGGAGACCATAGCTGCGGTTACTCTTGACGCTGCATCACAGACAGGAGCGCCTGCGATGGTATACTCAACGACGAACCTGGGTGCATGAATGGCAAAACGTCATTTTTTCGCATGAATCCAGGTTCTTTTTAGAGCATTATGATAGTCGCATCCGTGTTTGGCGACATCGCGGTGAACGCACATTGTAAGCGTGTATTCGTCATCGCCATACTGGCGTATCACCCGGTGTGATGGTATGGGGTACCATTGGTTACACGTCTCGGTCACCTGTTGTTCGCATTGACGGCACTTTGAACAGTGGACGATACATTTCAGATGTGTTACGACCCGTGGCTTACCCTTCATTCGATCCCTGCGAAACCCTACGTTTCAGCAGGATAATGCACGATCGCATGTTGCAGGTCCTGTACGGGCCTTTCTGGATACAGAAAATGTTCGACTGCTACCCTGGCCAGCACATTCTCCAGATCTCTCACCAATTGAAAACGTCTGGTCAATGGTGGCCGAGCAACTGGCTCGTTACAATACGCCAGTCACTACTCTTGATGAACTGTGGTATCGTGTTGAAGCTGCATGGGCAGCTGTACCTGTACACGCCATCCAAGCTCTGATTGACTCAATGATTAGGCCAATCAAAGCCGTTATTACGGCCAGAGGTGGTTGTTCTGGGTACTGATTTCTCAGGATTGCGTGAAAACGTAATCACATGTCAGTTCTAGTATAATACATTTGTCCAGTGAATTCCCGTTTATCATCTGCATTCCTTCTTGGTGTAGCAATTCTAATGGCCTGTAGTGTATATTAGCTAAGAACGACAGCATGTTGCGCTTTTCGGCTGGTCCAGTAATAAGCGTGTGGTGTTGGAGTTTTGCCGAATTTTATTTCATTGTTTTTAAAAATGAAGTGACATTCGAACCTATAATGTTTCTCTGCTCATATCTTCTTGCATCTTCACTGCAACTGCTGACAGCGTTTTAGTTGTACCAGATGGCTGGCCAGTGCCGTCCAAGTTTACATGCACCGGTAAAGCCGTTACGAATCCCTTGGAGGACTCTCTGGGATGTGGAAAGAGTCAAAGCGTTTTTTTTTTAACTCAGTTACGTGGATATTGTACAATTCTAATGCAGACAGAGTTATGAGCTATAATCCTTGTGAAGATGGAGTAGAAGGAGTTGGCCAACAGGAAGTTCTTTAATCCACTCTGAAACCGATCTTTATCACTTACAAGACGTTTTAAATGCTCTGGTAAGTTATTGAATATATGAGTACCCATGTATTTGACTCCTTCTTGTATTAATGTCAAGCTTTTATAGTCCTTATACAGGTTTTTTGGTTCTAGTATTACAATCATGTTTTGCACTATTTTGTGTAAAAAGAGACAGGTTGGAAATGACAATGGACATCAATGAGTACATGAACTGAGAAGTAGTAGTTAGAATACTAAGTTTCTTAAAGAGGTCTCTGCATGATGATCTAGGACTGACACCAGATATTATTCTAATGACCTTTTTCTGAATTTTGAAAATGTTCTCTTTGTGAGAGGAGTTTCCCCAAAAGATGATTCCATAACTCAGTACCGAATGGAAGTAGGCCGGATAAACTAACTTCTACATTTTTAAATCACCTATTTCTGCTATCATGCGCACCGCAAATGTAGCTGAATTAAGGCATTTCATAAGGTCTAGAGTGTGAGTTTTCCAATTTAGGTTGCGTTCAGTTTGTAGCTCTAGAAATTTGACACTGTCTACAACTTTAATTTCATTGTTTGAATACATTATACTTACAGGGTCAGGTATTCTTTGTCAGGTACTAAACTGTATGTACTGGGTCTTGTCAAAATTCAGTGACAATCCATTTGCTGTGAACCACCCATTGATACTTACAAATATTTCATTAGCTGATTGCTCAGTGGCCGGCCGTCGTGGCCGAGAGGTTCTAGGCGCTACAGTCTGGAGCCGCGCGACCGCTACGGTCGCTGCTTCGAATCCTGCGTCGGGCATGGATGTGTGTGATGTCCTTAGGTTCGTTAGGTTTAAGTAGTTATAAGGTCTATGGGACTGATGACCTTATAAGTTAAGTCCCATAGTGCTCAGAACCATTTGATTGCTCAGTCAGATCACAGATACTTTTTTTATTCCAATACTTGTATCATCTGCAAATAAGACAAAATTTGCATTTTGTGACACTGCATATGGAAAGTCATTAATATATAATAGGAACAACAAGGGACCTAAACTAGAGCCCTGGGGCACCCCTTGTCTGATAGTTTCATATTTCTAGTGACTATTGTTATGTGGTAAGCCTGATACAGACACACACTGTTTTCTGTTGAAAAGATATGATGAGAACCATGAGCCTGCTACTCCTGTTATTCCATAATATTTTAACTTTTGTATAAGGATATCTGCTTAACACAATCAAAAGCTTTAGCCATATCACAGAATATTCCAAGTGGTAATAACTTCTGATTTACTGATTGCAATATATCATCTGTAAAAGTGGTATTTGGCCATGTGTGGTCCAAGATCCAGCCCCTATTCCTTCATGAATCAGCTGTACCAATCCTCCCTTCCCAGTCCTGTTTAGGTGTAGGCCATGCCCAGTGGAACTCCATCTGTTGATAGGCCCGATGGGCACCAGAGAAACATGACCAAAGTTGGCTGTCCTCAGAGCCATCTCTAACCCCACACTGATTCGCCTCAAGGTTTGGTAGATCATGATGCCAGAACAGCTCAACAAAGTGTACGTTGGTGCCATGAGTCAGGAAGCTATCTTGTCCAGGTCACCACCTATGTCATATGGCCCATTCCTGTCCAAACTGTTTCCCGCCCCACCCTCTATCACTACATGGTCCTATTTTGTAATGTCCTTACATAAAGACCCTAGGTCCTCTATCACATGACTTAGCCTTGCATTTGGTTTGAAGATACTGGTTGGCTGGTACGCTGCCCCTAAACTTTCTTGTAACTGAGGGCCTACACCTCGCCCATGGCTACTACCTAGCAGCAGCACTTTCTTCTTCTTAACACTTTGTACATTGCTAGGCTTCTTCGCCTCGGCTGAAGTGCGCTGCACATTTCCTGCTCCTCGTTCTACCTGAGGCTCTTCTCCACTTAACTCTGGCAGTGGTAGATACCTGTTTTTGGTATTGATGATAAAACTGTCAGATCGCGTTCTCTTTCTTCCAATCCTCATACCAGCTGCCAGTTCCCAACCACCCTCCTCCCCCCTATCTCCCTTGATCATTGTAAGTTCTTTTCTTGCTTCCTCCAACTGTGTCTGAAGGGTACAGATTTTCCTTTCTTGTTCCGCAATCAAAATATTCCTACTTCATTCTCTGCAGTTCCAGGAGAGAGCCTCCTCTGTTCTCCCAACATTCTCCCCACTGCATCCCCCTCCAGAGAAAATATTTCCTACAAGATTGGCAACAAATCCTTCTACTCACTAGGCTATAACAGCGACATTTCCCACTCATGGTCAGTTTCGGAAGAATAATTAAGTTTAAAGAATGTTTTAAATTTGACAGGGACGTAAGATTGGCTGTGTGTAAACAAAAAACAACACAAAGGTCTTATGTGCGGTTATTGTTGTTTTTGTGCTGATTTAGAGATACACTGACAGAAAAGTGAATTAGTAATTACTTTGCTTTTAGAGAAATTACATTATCAAGCGTGTTTGTTCTGGTTTTTAAACATTTTATAACTCGGAAAATTTAGGTCTAGATCGCGTCTATCTAACTAGTAAACAATACGAAATGTGTTAGTTAAATAAGATTTAGAAACGATTAATTACACTTTTATCGCGACAATAGACACTGATGAAACTATAAGCTGTCTGTTTTAAACGAATTTTACACAATCAAGAAAACCTGAATAGAATTTTTGTGTTTATGTCACGCAAAATTTCTGGTTATGTAGCGGTTATGTAGCACAACTTAATCATAGCTAACACTTGGTTCAAGAATCATAAAAGAAGGTTGTATACATGGAAGAAGCCTGGAGATACTGACAGGTTTCAGATACATTATATAATGGTAAGACAGAGATTTAGGAACCAGGTTTTAAATTGTAAGACATTTCCAGGGGCAGATGTGGACTCTGACCACAATCTATTGGTTATTAACTGTAGATTAAAACTGAAGAAACTGCAAAAAGGTGGGAATTTAAGGAGATGGGACCTGGATAAACTGAAAGAACCAGAGATTGTACAGAGTTTCAGGGAGAGCATAAGGGAACAATTGACAGGAATGGGGGAAAGAAATACAGTAGAAGAAGAATGGGTAGCTTTGAGGGATGAAGTAGTGAAGGCAGCAGAGGATCAAGTTAGTAAAATGACGAGGGCTGCTAGAAATCCTTGGGTAACAGAAGAAATATTGAACTTAATTGATGAAAGGAGAAAATATAAAAATGCAGTAAATGAAGCACGCAAAAAGGAATACAAACGTCTCAAAAATGAGATCGACAGGAAGTGCAGAATGGCTAAGCAGGGATGGCTAGAGGATAAATGTAAGGATGTAGAGGTTTGTCTCACCAGGGGTAAGGTAGATACTGCCTACAGGAAAATTAGAGACCTTTGGACAAAAGAGAACCACTTGTATGAATATCAAGAGCTCAGATGGAAACCCAGTTCTAAGCAAAGAAGGGAAAGCAGAAAGGTGGAAGGAGTATATAGAGGGTCTATACAAGGGTGATGTACTTGAGGACAATATTATGAAAATCGAGGAGGATGTAGATGAAGATGAAATGGGAGATATGATACTGCGTGAAGAGTTTGACGGAGCACTGAAAGACCTGAGTCGAAACAAGGCCCCGGGAATAGACAACATTCCATTAGAACTACTGACAGCCTTGGGAGAGCCAGTCCTGGCAAAACTCTACCATCTGGTGAGCAAGATGTATGAGACAGGCGAAATACCCTCAGACTTCAAGAAGAATATAATAATTCCAATCCCAAAGAAAGCAGGTGTTGACAGATGTGAAAATTACCGAACTATCAGTTTAATAAGTCACGGCTGCAAAATACTAACGCGAATTCTTTACAGACGAATGGAAAAACTAGTAGAAGCCGACCTTCGGGAAGATCAGTTTGGATTCCGTAGAAATATTGGAACACGTGAGGCAATACTGTCCCTACGACTTATCTTAGTAGCTAGATTAAGGAAAGGCAAACCTACGTTTCTAGCATTTGTAGACTTAGAGAAAGCTTTTGACAATGTTGAGTGGAATACTGTCTTTCAAATTCTGAAGGTGGCAGGGGTAAAATACAGGGAGCGAATGGCTATTTACAATTTGTACAGAAACCAGATGGCAGTTACAATTGTCGAGGGACACGAAAGGTAAGCAGTGGTTGGGAAGGGAGTGAGATAGGGTTGTAGTCTCTCCCCGACGTTATTCAATCTCTATATTGAGCAAGCAGTGAAGGAAACAAAAGAAAAATTCGGAGTAGGTATTAAAATCCATGGAGAAGAAATAAAAACTTTGAGGTTTGCCGATGACATTGTAATTCTGTCAGAGACAGCAAAGGACTGGGAAGAGCAGTTGAACGGAATGGATAGTGTCTTGAAAGGAGGATATAAGATGAACATCAACCAAAGCAAAACGAGGATAATGGAATGTAGTCGAATTAAATCGGGTGATGCTGAGGAAATTAGATTAGGAAATGAGACACTTAAAGTAGTAAAGGAGTTTTGCTATTTGGGGAGCAAAATTACTGACGATGGTCGAAGTAGAGAGGATATAAAATGTAGACTGGCAATGGCAAAGAAAGCGTTTCTGAAGAAGAGAAATTTGTTAACATCGAGTATAGATTTAAGTGTCAGGAAGCCGTTTCTGAAAGTATTTGTATGGAGTGTAGCCATGTATGGAAGTGAAACGTGTACTATAAATAGTTTAGACAAGAAGAGAATAGAAGCTTTTGGAATGTGGTGCTACAGAAGAATGCTGAAGAATAGATGAGTAGATCACATAACTAATGAGGAGGTATTGAATAGGATTGGGGAGAAGAGAAAATTGTGGCACAACTTGACTAGAAGAAGGGATCGGTTGGTAGGACATGTTCTGAGACATCAAGGGATCACTAATTTAGTATTGGAGGGCAGCGTGGAGGGTAAAAATCGTAGAGGGAGACCAAGAGATGAATACCCTAAGCAGATTCAGAAGGATGTAGGTTGCAGTAGTTACTGGGAGATGAATAAGCTTGCACAGGATAGAGTAGCATGGAGAGCTGCATCAAACCAGTCTCTGGACTGAAGACCACAACAACAACATGTAGCGGTTATCGGGACTTCAGATGACACGAAGTTTTTTCAAGAAAAAGATCGGCTGGGACGCTAATAATCAGTTTTGTTACAAGAACGGACACTACAGCAAGTATACAAAACAAAGAAATTTTAAATTGACACTATTGGGTCTTAAATAAGTTCTTTTAGAGGACAGCGAAAATACCTGTGATCTCACCAGCTTTAAGTGAAGAATCTAGGAATAAACTACAAACTCATAGGTTTAGAGTAATTAAAGCTCTCACAGAGAAGTTCAATCAATAAGTCTTCTCGCGAGGCATAGTTCATTTGAATGGGATGAAGACTTAACAACTGATTCATTTGGAATTGCCCTCCGTCTTGCATTTCACAGTCGTTCGCAGTGTATAATTGTAGATGTAGATTAGGTTGTAATGGAAGAATAATATTTCAGCCAAATCAATCTTGCGCTCCTGAGGGATATGTATCGTTTTATTTCTTATGCTGGAATGTATTAAATACATAGTTATAACCATTTCAGCAAACTAATTTAACTACTGATACACAAAATAATAGAAACGATCTGATTTTATCTTAAATTACAACTTTGCATTCACAATAATTTAGGAATATTTGGTGACATAACTGAATGGAGAGACAGCTAAAATTTCGACAGGAACTGCAGAACTACGATTTCATAGCCTTCACTAACCACTCAGCACTGACTGGAGCATGGATGTACTCCAAATCACTGTAGCTGCTAAACGACGGCTCGCCGAGGTTAAGTTGCGCGCAACTGTAAAAAACACACGCATAAAACGTGGCACTCTTCTCTCGCAAGTTCAGAGCGCGTTGGTTATCGCAGACCGTTTTCCCTTCTCCAGATACCCATCGATTCCCACGATGAGTCTTGTTTGTGTGCTTTCTGTAGAAACAGTGTGTTTAATGGCTCTCTGTAGCACTAAAGAAGACGAAACAGTCTTATTACTGTAATGTGTCAGTTTTAATTTCGCATTACACGGACGTATATCTTATTTCTTTAAATAATAGTGAGAGAAAAGTAATAACTATCATAGTGTTTCCCAGGAGTTGTGAGTTAAATTATTGCATAGCTGTTGCATTTGTTAAGTGGTTGTATTTATACGGCGACAAACAGGAAGACGAGAAGCATGTAAAAAGCCCTGATGCAACAGTATACTGAGCGAACGTTTTTAGAATGCTAGAAAATGATCGAAAAAACTTTATTCTTCTAGAAAACAAAAAAATCCATCCAACAGTTGTTGATGTCATCGCAAGTGCGTAATAAGGGAAGTTAGTGTGTCGCTGCCAGGCAGTCGATAACGCATTGCAAAACATGAGCTATCGACGCCGGCGCGAGCACGAGGAGAACAGAAGACAGATGACGGCGCGTCTTCCCCGCCGCAGCTCGCGCAGAAGCGACCAATGGCGCTCGCTTTCGCTGCCAAGTTGCGTCGAGGCCTTGTGCTTTTTTCCACGGAAGCGCACGTGCCATTGGCTCGTAGCTTCACTAGGCAGAGCTTATATAAAGACACGCAGTAATGTATACTGGTTCAGTCTTTATCACAGGTGTACCAGGTGAAGCTCTGGTGAGTAAGTTGACACTTCTTCGGTAGTGTTACTGGCTTTATTGTTGGACGCAGACGTAAGGTAGTATGTTCCAAGTGCGAAATTGCTTCACCATGTTGTGAAGCAACGTGACATTCCGAAGGTTGTTTCTTTCATAGCATAGATGACAAAGGGTATCGTTGATTCCAGCTGACTGATAATTAACAATTTTTCATCTATAGTTAATTATGGATGCCTGTGCCAGGGATCGGAAACAATCATTAAATAATAAGACTAGTATATCTCTGAAATTCGTGCTTTTTATTAACTTAAAAGTTCTCGAAATCGCTGGAATACTTGCAACTGGTGTGAAGTTATAAGCAGCAATCGCTTTCATCTCTCTGTTTGGGACAATATGTATCCTTCTTTCAGCACGGGTAACGACTGATCTTGTGTAATATATCTTTAGCAAAAGAGAAGATTACTTTGTTGATCAGGTCCTTCTTATTTTCTGCAGTTTTACTACGAGTTTGGTAAAGACGACGGTCTTTGAAATAATACCAGATAAAAACATGCTAAGTCCTAACGTCAAGGCATATGATAGGCCAGGAAATCAAACATCCTCTAACAATCCAAAGATACTGTACAGAATTCATCTCTCATCAACGAACGAATGCAGTTGCCCACTGTGTAGCTGAAAATATTAGCTAGTTAAGATATTGGATACCGTTACAACAACGGAAGGTAATTTGCACCGTTACCCAAAATAAAGTTTCAGCTACTTACAATCATGAGGCAACACCAGCAGTAAATTTGGCGGTCATGCAGTACTCGATCTTCTTGAGGCTTGGATCTGGACAATGTGTGAAGGGAAAAACAAGTTTCGTTAGGAAGAGTTTATCCCCTTCCAATCGTGAAATAATCTCTTTGTCAAATAGCATACAGGGGAAATATCTCTGGAGTGAACACTCAGTTCTACGCGTTTCAACTGTGCATGTCACGTGACTTGAGATAGCGCTATTTGTTTACGTGTTCTGCAAAGTTTGAATTTTTAATATGACGTGTGTTTACTTCGTTTTTACCATTTGTTTATTCATAAAAGGCATAATAAATTGCTGGTATTTGAGCATTGGGAACAAATAGCATTTCTTTTGATGTGGCGCACACAGTACGTTTATCTTTCATGAATCCTTCGAGATGTTATGTTATTTTAGCTGTCTTTTGAATAACAGTTTTAAACCTGTTATTATATGCGTAAAATGTGTATGATCATCAAGTCTTTGCCCATCTGCAACAGTCATTACTGGAAGTTGATCCCAGTGTTAATACAATAGGCAACTGAAACCCATAGCTTAAAAAATGTTCATTTATTTTGACCTGCTGAACCTCAAAAGAGAATGTATAGGAGTAGGACGTTCTTCATTTTGATGTGTTTCTGATAGCTTAAATCTACTTCATCTGTGGTAGCTTGTATTGTTATAAACTGGTATATAGAACGTGAAGAAATAGTCCTGTATTTTATTGTATATGGGCTCTACAGTGCATGCCTTAACAGGTATGAGCGCTTCTTCATCTTATATGCTGTGAAACAAATCTTAATCTACTGCAAGCTCTTCGCTTTCAACATTTTGCGAGGAGACAGTATGGACCAAAACAAGAAAAAATTGTCTAAAATGCATACCTGAAAGAGCTATAAGCATCTGCTCAGTGGAAGAAATGTGTTTCACAGTAGCGAAGATGAACAACTGCTCATAGCTCCCAACGTATCAATGTTTACTGGACTTTTTTTGTTTTGTTCCGGACTACCACCTCTGAAAATGAAGTAAGGAGTTTGCAGTAGCATAGGTTTGTTTCACAGTTTAGAAGATGAGGAAGTGCTCATAGCTGTTGAGCTATGCTCTTTAGATAACGTGTGCACTAGACATTTTTGCTTCGAATGATCGTCCCTGTCGTATCCTGGTCTACTGAGCATTCGTCCTGGGATACTCTGTACATATTTTTAATATTTGGGGCATATCTGGCTTTGTAGTACATTTATCAAGTTGTTTGATTCACATGTTGATTATTCTGTAATTTCATGGGCGCTTGTACATCGACTGCTTTAAATAAATACGTCGAAGCAAAATTTAGAGCTACCCTGAAAAAAGAAGAAAAATAAATACAAAAAATGGAAATAAAATAATGAAAAAGAGGTTGTTTTCTTTCGGGACACTTTCAGACGCACTGACCTGCTGTAACTCGAGTCGCAATGCAACAACGGCAAAAACGTACTAGAACATGACGTATAAAATCTAAAAATAATGATGGCTGCCCCAGAAACCTGAAAATTAGAACATATGTGCTGTAGTACTTGTAGCAAAGAAGCTAAATGCCACCTGTTTTTCCTCCTCAAAGCTAAGAGCGTAATCCAAGTGGGCCTACGAAACGCCAACACCAAAACCACGGCCTATACGAGGGCAATCTGTCTTACCACCTGTGTAATCAGATTCTAAACGTACAGGCTGCTTTACACATGAACCGTAGGCATCCTGAGGTCATATGGCTAGGGTGGCAATGTATCTTGACAACACAGAATATGTTTCTGGGCACCTGAATGCACACTCCACAGTACTCTATGGCAAATAGCGTGCATTTGGGACTACCGTGTGGTTTAACTGGTTGCTGCAACTGCATCGGATATGAGTATCGTATGATGGATCCGTCATTCCTATAAGGCTTTTTGGACAGACTTCCTGAGTGAGAAAGGAAATACCATTCGTATGCATTCGACGCCTTCGTTACTTGTTCTATGCTAATCGGTACCGCAGTGTGTGTAGCCAATCGTACTGACTGTTCTTCTATTTCGAGTACTGTAGCTACTTTCTACCTGTCATGGTGCCCTGCGGGGCAGGTGTAGCACTCACCCCACCCCACCTCCTCCTCGTCAGTAAAACAGTCTTCCCAAAGCTAACTTCCATCCTGTCTGCCACAAAGGCAGGCGTATTAGTTCAGCATAAGTCTGAAAATAGGCAGAACGTGCAATGGACACTTACTAGCAGCAAAAGTAGCGAGTCCATCCGGACTGCTTCACTATTCGTCTCAAAACTAGTTAATCGATGCCCCCTATATCCCCCCACCCCTCCCCCTGATCCCTTCCTTCTCTTCCTCCGGCCAAGATCATGGATACGCTCTTGCTACATATACGTCTGATGTGACCCCAGTATATTGTTCACACATTCAGAAATTTCTTAACCTAATACTGTTTGCAAAACTATATTCGTTTGGAAAGTATTAAATCACCATACAAATGTGACCACTTTATAAGACCTACCTGCCACCTACAGCGTACGTGACTCAGAGAGATTGTTTGCCTGAGGTCTACACATATTATTTTGCTGTCGGCAAACTAACGTTCAGATTATGCGAAGTTTTTCAGTATTCACGTTTTCAGTAGTTTTTTTTTTAAGATTATCTGAGTAACAAGAGGAAGAAAAACCTGATGAATTAAATGTACAACGCTACTGGGAGCTTTGGGAATCCAGAGCCAGCTGAAAGGAGAATATACGCGGACGGCGAAATGGTTTTGAAATTTCACGACAAATGACTCTGGGAACACCTTCTGCTGCTCATTATCCATTAAATACTCTGGCCTTTTTCGAGCTCTTAATTAATTGATAAGTCGGCCTGTATAGTGGGCAAGGGCAAGAGTTCGTTTTGCGAAGATCATAAGAATTTTATTTTATTTATTTATTTAATTATTTATTGCCAGAAGGGTGGGAGGGATGGGGCAAGGGGTGGAGGCGGGACAACTGCCCGCTTCTGCCGTTCACAGGGTGCGCCTATATACACATAAACACACACTCACACACACACACACACACACACACACACACACACTATTTTTCTGTGTTCTTGCATTGGATTGGCCACATTTCTTCTACATTTGGTTACTTATTATGTTTGAAAACAAACACCATCCGAACAGGCCTTATAGGCCCAACGGTACCGATACCGACAGGCCGCCGTGTCATCCTCACCCTTAGATGTCACCGGATGCGGATGTGGATACGGAGGGGCATTTGGCCAGCACACCGCTCTCCGGACCGTCGTCCGTTTTCGTGACCGGTGCGTATCGTGTTATTGGGTTCTAAAACTTTCAAGCATCTTTTTTGGATACATTTCTGGATGGAAGTTACTGCCGATAAAACAAAAATAGTTGTTTAAATTGTTTCGGCGAGCATGTTCCACAATGCAACAGATAATTCAAATTATCACATCAGAATCATTCAAGTGAAAAATCAACAGTGTCATGTTAGTTAAAAGGTCTCTCTGTCTCCATGCGCTGTTGCGGTCCAAAGAATGGTCGATAGGTGGAAGGGGCAGTATGTACACTACTGGCCATTAAAATTGCTACACCACGAAGATGACGCGCTACAGACGCGAAATTTAACCGAAAGAAAGAAGATGCTGTGATATGCAAATGATTAGCTTTTCAGAGCATTCACACAAGGTTGGCGCCGGTGGCGACACCTACAACGTGTTGACATGAGGAAAGTCTCCAACCGATTTCTCATACACAAACAGCAGTTGACCGGCGCTGTCTGGTCAAACGTTGTTTTGATGCCTCGTGTAAGGAGGAGAAATGCGCTACCATCACGTTTCCGACTTTGATAAAGGTCGGATTGTAGCCTATCGCGATTGGGGTTTATCGTATCGCGACATTGCTGCTCGCGTTGGTCGAGATCCAGTGACTGTTAGCAGAATATGGAATCGGTGGGTTTATGAGGGTAATACGGAACGCCGTGCTGGATCCCAACGGCCACGTATCACTAGCAGTCGTGATGACAGGCATCTTATCCGCACGGCTGTAACGGAACGTGCAGCCACGTCTCTATCCCTGCGTCAACAGATGGGGACGTTTGTAAGACAACAACCATCTGCACGAACAGTTCGACGACGTTTGCAGCACCATGGACCATCAGCTCGGAGATCACGGCTGCGGTTACCCTTGACGCTACATCACAGACAGCAGCGCCTGTGACGGTGTACTCAACGACGAACCTGGGTGCACGAGTGGCAAAACGATATTTTTTCGGATGAATCCACGTTCTGTTTACAGCACCATGATGGTCGCATCCGTGTTTGGCGACATCGCGGTGAACGCACATTGTAAGCGTCTATTCGTCATCGCCATACTGGCGTGATGGTATGGGCTGCCATTGGTTACACGTCTCGGTCTCCTCTTGTTCGAATTGACGGCACTTTGAACAGTGGACGTTACATTTCAGATGTGTTACGACCCGTGGCTCTACCCTTCATTCGATCCCTGCGAAACCCTACATTTTAGCAGGATAATGCACGACCGCATGTTGCAGCTCCTGTACGTACCTTTCTGGATACAGAAAATGTTTGACTGCTGCTCTGGCCAGCACATTCTCCAGATCTCTCACCAATTGGAAACGTCTGGTCAATGGAGGCCGAGAAACTGGCTCGTCACAATACGCCAGTCACTACTCTTGATGAACTGTGGTATCGTGCATGGGTAGCTGTACCTGTACACGCCATCCAAGCTCTGTTTGACTCAATGCCCAGGCGTATCAAAGCCGTTATTACGGCCAGAGGTGTTCTGTGTACTGATTTCTCAGGATGTATGCACCCAAATTGCGTGAAAATGTAATCACATGTCAGTTCTAGTATATTTGTCCAATGAATAGCCGTTTATCATCTGCATTTCTTCTTGGTGTAGCAATTTTAATGGCCAGTAGCGTATTAAGGACGGCTGTAACGTGTGTATGATATATAGGCCTAAGGGAGGATTCTGTCCTGTACTTCTCCAGAAATTCTCAAAAACATTTATTCGACTCATGCAAAAGAAACGTGATGTATCCTGTTTGAAGGCAATCTGGCAGTAGATTTCAAATAGTTCAGTGTTAAGACATCCCAGCAGCGCACTCAGATGTTGTAGCGGCCATAGTTCGGCTTTGCTCATACATGCGATCAATGAGCGTAAATTACATATTAGACGTAGCGCACACCGCTTTGTGCTTGACTGTGATGCCGAACGCTACTTTTAACACACTAACGTCTTACGACCAGGACAATGCTTAGTTACGACGTCGTTAGCTGACATTTAGTGATTAACTTCATCTGATGTTGTAGCTAAGTGTTGCACTTTCTACAGATCCGATGCTCGTCGCATCTCATGAGAGAAACAGATTATAAAATGAAATTGTGTGCGGTTTGTGGCTGTTTTCTCTGTAACTCAGTTGTTCTACTCTGTATATTAACAAGTCGCATGAAAAGCAGTCGATATTGTTAATCAATTGTAAAGTGGAAATTTCTTCACTACCCTGCATGCCCGTGTTTTTCCTCTTATTAGAAAACGGGAAGTTTCGTGTCGTCCCAGAGCAGCCCAGTTAGTAACAGCATTGTTTACGATGGGCTGCGTGACGCGTTTTTCCTCGTGTGCCTCGTTTTTACTCCCTCAGAGAGTTCCATAACGTTGAAAAGCGTGTAAATGATTTTAGGAACAACTCTTTGTGTACAAGTAAACCATGCTCCGCCATAGTTCTTGCTGACTGTCTTCCATAGCTTTCATGAATCGCAGAAATGACACAAAATACGTAAAGTCCAGTTTTTTAACTGTACGACCGGCTTAAGGTCAGAGACCATTTTGCAGCACAATTTTTTGTCAATAGCAGCAGTTATATACAGGGTGACAGTTACTGAACTATGTAAAATAAAATCGTCATAACGTCTGAACGATTTGCATTTGGACGTTCAAACTGCTCGGTTGGCCGCGGGCATGACGGGAATTAATATGCGCATAGTTCGATTTAGCTCACGTTCATTTGGATGGGGAATGGTTTCGTCAGTAAGCAAAACTAGCGAACTGGTGGACTGAGAATCCGCATCTCGCGATCGAGAATCTGTTCACCCTCAATGTGTGCAATCTCCGGTTACAGAATAATCGGTGCGATATTCCTTGACGGCACGGTGACTACCGAACGGCACGTGAAGGTTTTGCAAGATAATTTCGTCCCCATTATCCAGAGTGACCCTGATTTCGACAAGTGGTTCATGCAAGGCGTAACTCGACCCCACAGAAGCAGGAGGGTGTTTGATGTCCTGGAGGTGCAGCTAGGGGACCGCATTCTGGCTCTGGGGTACCCAGAGGCCACTGGCTCAAAAAAAAAAAAAAAAAAAAAATTGTTCAAGTGGCTCTGAGCACTATGGGACTTAACTTCTGAGGTCATCAGTCCCCTAGAACTTTGAACTACTTAAACCTAACTAACCTAAGGACAGCACACACATCCATGTCCGTGTCAGGATTCGAACCAGCGACCGTAGCGGTCGCGCAGTTCCAGACTGTAGCGCCTAGAACCGCTCGGCCACCATGGCCGGCTAACCACTAGCATGGGCCTCGAATGGTCACAATATTCTCCGGATCTGAACACATGCGACTCCTTTTTGTGGGGCTGTATTAAAGACAAGGTGTACAGCAATGACCCCAAAACCACTGCTGAACTGAAAACAGCCATTCAGAAGGTCATCGACAGTACCGATGTTGCGACATTTCAGCGGGTCATACAGAATTTCGCTATTCGTCTGCGCCACATCATCGCCAATGACGGCAGGCACATCGAACATGTCACAACCTAAATTCGAATGCCTGTGCCGCGCGGGATTAGCCGAGCGGTCTTAGGCGCTGCAGTCATGGACTGTGCGGCTGGTCCCGGCGGAGGTTCGAGTCCTCCATCGGGCATGGGTGTGTGTATTTGTCCTTAGGATAATTTAGGTTAAGTAGTGTGTAAGTTTAGGGACTGGTGATCTTAGCAGTTAAGTCCCATAAGATTTCACACACATTTTTTCGAATATCTGTAGTGACGTTTACATGTTGAATAAAGTGTGTGTACGCCGTTGTTTGCAACTAATTTGCGTTTTTTTCGTATAGTTCAACAATTGCCACGCTTTATACGTACTGTATCTACCTTTGCATGATAAAACACTATTCAAAATATTATATAGGGACATTTGTTTTATGATACACATAGGGTGCTGCTCCTAAGAGTTGTCCCGCGAGTTTTCTCTCATGTTTCAGCAGATATTTCCAATATCGTTTTTGCAATGTGCAGCTGGAGTCAGCACAAATAAATAGCGCTCATCGCGTCTTTCATGCGACCTCCAGTGTCAATGGAAAGTGTCAGTTTCTTTCCTGTCACAAACAAAACTATTTTTAAAGCGGAATGTTACGTTCCTAAGTTGGTCTAGTGCGATATGTGTTTTATCAATTTGTTCTATTAACAGGGGCAATAATACACTACTGCAGCAGCGACCGAGCCGCGGTGCTGCATGGCAGAAGCAGTCACCGCGGGCCAACACAGTGTTGTCGCTGATTTTATTCATAGTGTATTATTGTCCCTGTTAATAGTACACATTGATAAAACACGTATCGCACTAGACCAATTTGGGACCGCTCTACCGAAAGGGCAAGTAAAATTACGCTTTCAAAATAATTTTGTTTGTAGCAGGATACAAACCAATGCTTTCCGTCGGCATTGGCCGTGGCATGAAAGACGCGATGAGCGCTATTTGTCTGGGCTCAATCCAGCTGCACATTGCAAAATCGAAATTGCAAATATCTGCCGAAACATACGACAAAATGCAACTGACTACTCTTACGAGGGACTTCAGTATACAGAGTGTCCATTGATAGTGACCAGGCCAAATATCTCACGAAATAAGCATCAAACGAAAAAACTACAAAGAACGAAACTCGTCTAGCTTGAAGGGGGAAACCAGATGGCGCTGTGGTTGGCCCGCTAGATGGGGCTGCCACAGGTGAAAGGGATATCAACTGTTTTTTTAATAGGAACCCCCATTTTTATTACATGTTCGTGTAGTACGTAAAGAAATATGAATGTTTTAGTTGGCCCACTTTTTTCGCTTTGTGATAGATGGCGCTGTAATAGTCACAAACGTATAAGCACGTGGTATCACGTAACATTCCGGCAGTGCGGATGGTATTTGCTTCGTGATACATTATCTGTGTTAAAATGGACCGTTTACCAATTGTGAACATTGTCGATATAGTGTTGATGTATGGCTATTGTGATCAAAATGCCCAACGGGCGTGTGCTATGTATGCTGCTCGGTATCCTGGACAACATCATCCAAGTTTCCAGACCGTTCGCCGGACAGTTGCGTTATTTAAGGAAACAGGAAGTGTTCAGCCACATGTGAAACGTCAACCACGACCTGCAACAAATGATGATGCCCAAGTAGGTGTTTTAGCTGCTGTCGTGGCTAATCCGCACATCAGTAGCAGACAAATTGCGCGAGAATCGGGAGTCTCAAAAACGTCGGTGTAGAGAATGCAACATCAACTTGGATTGCACCCGTACCTTATTTCCATGCACCAGGAATTGCATGGCGACGACATTGAAGGTCGCGTACAGTTCTGCCACTGGGCACAAGAGAAATTCCGGGACGATGACAGATCTTTTGTAAGCGTTCTATTTAGCGACGAAGCGTCATTGACCAACAGTGGTAACGTAAACCGGCATAATATGCCCTACTGGGCAACGGAAAATCCACGATGGCTGCGACAAGTGGAACATCAGCGAACTTGGCGGGTTAATGTATGGTGCGGCATTATGGGAGGAAGTATAATTGGCTCCCATTTTATCGATGGCAATCTAAATGGTGCAATGTATGCTCATTTCCTACGTAATGTTCTACCGATGTTACTACAAGATGTTTCACTGCATGACAGAATGGCGCTGTACTTCCAGCATGATGGATGTCCGGCTCATAGCTCGCATGCGGTTGTAGCGGTATTGAATAGCATATTTCATGACAGGTGGATTGGTCGTCGAAGCACGTTCACTGGATCTGACGTCCCCGGATTTCTTTCTGTGGGGAAAGTTGAAGGATATTTGCTGTCGTGATCAACCGACAACGCCTGACAACGTGCGTCAGCGCACTGTCAATGCATGTGCGAACATTACGGAAGGCGAACTACTCGCTGTTGAGAGGAATGTCGTTACGCGTACTGACAATTGCATTGAGGTTGACGGACATCATTTTGAGCATTTATTGCATTAATGTGGTATTTACAAGTAATCACGCTGTAACAGTACGCGTTCTCAGATATGATAAGTTCACAAAGGTACATGTATCACATTCGAACAACTGAAATAAAATGTTCAAACGTACCTACGTTCTGTATTTTAATTTAAAAAAACCTACCTGTTACCAACTGCTCGTCTAAAATTGTGTGTCATATGTTTGTGACCATTACAGCGCCATCTATCACAAAGCGAAAAAAGTGGTCCAACTAAAGCATTCATATTTCTTTACGTACTGCACGAATATGTAATCAAAAATGAAGGTTCCTATTTTTAAAAAACGCAGTTGATATCCGTTTGACCTATGGCAGCGCCATCTAGCGAGCCAACCATAGCGCCATCTGGTTTCCTCCTTCAAGCTAGACAAGTTTCGTTCTTTGTAGTTTTTTCGTTTGACGCTTATCTCGTGAGATATTTGGCCCGGTCACTATCAATGGACCACTCTGAATTCGTAACTACTGCTATTCGTATTAACAAAAAATTGTATTGCAATAATGGGACCTTACCGAAAGTAATCATACAGTAAAAAAAAACATAATTCATACAGTAGCTTCTTATGTTACAAATAGTATTTCTACGATTCTCCGCTATATCTTTTCTCCCATGATCGTTAGACCAACCAGCCATGCACTTTAGCTTCCCTGGAGTCTGAAAAATACACTACTGGTCATTACAATTGCTACACCAAGAAGAAATGCAGATGATAAACGGATATTCGATGGACAAATACATTATACTATAACTGACATGTGATTACATTTTCACGCAATTTTGGTGCATACATCCTGAGAAATCAGTACCTAGAACAACCACCTGTGGCCGTAATAACAGCATTGATGCGCCTGGGCATTGAGTCAAACAGAGCTTGGTAGCGTGTACAGGTACAGCTACCCATGCTGCTTCAACACGATACCACAGTTCATCAAGAGTAGTAACTGGCGTACTGTGACGAGCCAGACGTTTTCAATTGGTAAGAGATCTGGAGAATGTGCTGGCCAGGGCAGCAGTCGAACATTTTCTGTATCCAGAAAGGCCCGTACAGGAGCTGCAACATGCGGTCGTGCATTATGCTGCTGAAATGTAGAGTTTCGCAGGGATCGAATGAAGGCTAGAGCCACGGGTCGTAACACATCTGAAATCTAACGTCCACTGTTCAAAGTGCAGTCAATGCGAACAAGAGGTGACCGAGACGTGTAACCAATGGCACCCCGTACCATCACGCCGGTGACGAATACATGGTTCCAATGTGCGTTCTCCGCGATGTCGCCAAACACGGATGCGGCCATCATGAAGCTGTAAACAGAACGTGGATTCATCCTAAAAAATGACGTTTTGCCATTCGTGCACCCAGGTTCGTCGTTGAGTACACCGTCATAGGCGCTCCTGTCTGTGATGCAGAGTCAAGGGTAACCGCAGCCGTGATCTGCGAGCTGATAGTCCATGCTGCTGCAAAAGTCGTCGAACTGTTCGTGCAGATGATTGTTGTCTTGCAAACGTTGACGCAATCTGTTGACGCAGGGATCGAGACGTGGCTGCACGATCCGTTACAGCCGTGCGGATAAGATGCCTGTCATCTCGACTGCTAGTGATACGAGGCCGTTGGGATCCAGCACGGCGTTCCGTATTACCCTCCTGATCCCACCGATTCCATATTCTGCTAACAGTCATTGGATCTCGACCAACGCGAGCAGCAATGTAGCGATACGATAAACCCCAATCACGATAGGCTACAATCCGACCTTTATCAAAGTCGGAAACGTGATGGTGCGCATTTCTCCTCGTTACACGAGGCATCACAACAACGTTTGACCAGGCAACGCCAGTCAACTGCTGTTTGTGTATGAGAAATCGGTTGGAAACTTTCCTCGTGTCAGCACGTCGTAGGTGTCGCCACCGGCGCCAACCTTGTGTGAGTGCTCTGAAAAGCTAACCATTTGCATATCACAGCATCTTATTCCTGCCGGTTGAATTTCTCGTCAGTAGCACGTCATCGTGGTGTAGCAATTTTAATGGCCAGTAGTGTAGTTCCAGATTGTGAAGCAGGCCGCGTGTTGTGCTGGTATACCCTGGTCGGCGGCAGCGGTACCCGCTTTAAGTACGGCCCCAGATTCGAGTGCTGGTCTTCGGAGCAGTTGCTGCTTTTGAAATATTTGGTGTTGGCGGTGTTAGATATTTTATTGATATGCTAAAAACTGCAATCCGGAACTCACAGCTTTACTAGTTATTCTATTTTTGACGATCTATTTCAGTCGAATTCAGACTACTCACAGATCGTAAAACCGATTCAAATGTGTGTTACGCAAGTGCAATGGTTACTCATTCTGAAAAGATTTACTAAAATCGAACATGTAATATACCAAACATGTCCTCTTTCTTGCAATGTAAATGTTATATTGTAGCAGAACTTTTCAGAATGAGTAAGTATTACGTTGTAGAATACGCAGTTGAAAATATTTCATGACCCCTGCTGGTGTGAAATCGATTGTCAAAAGTAAAATAACTAATACAACTGTATACTGCGTAATGCAGTTCGCAACATTCGTTTTGATTGGCTCACACACGCACTAGATTCCAGTCGTGGACGTAGACAAGGTGTTCCAAACATTTATGGTGAAAATTAGGTAATAGTAGAGGATAATAAAATGATTGCTTTGAGATGGAGAACTAACTTACTTTTTTATTGGACTAAACAAATTACATTATACAGGGTGTTACAAAAAGGTACGGCCAAACTTTCAGGAAACATTCCTCACACACAAATAAAGAAAAGATGTTATGTGGACATGTGTCCGGAAACGCTTAATTTCCGTGTTAGAGCACATTTTAGTTTCGTCCACCTACGCTCAATGGAGCACTTTATCATGATTTCACACGGGATACTCTACTTGTGCTGCTAGAACATGTGCCTTTACAAGTACGACACAACATGTGGTTCATGCACGATGGAGCTCCTGCACATTTCAGTCGAAGTGTTCGTACGCTTCTCAACAACAGATTCGGTGACCGATGGGATTGGTAGAGGCGGACCAATTCCATTACCTCCGCGCTCTCCTGACCTCAACCCTCTTGACTTTCATTGATGGGGGCATTTGAAAGCTCTTGTCTACGCAACCCCGGTACCAAATGTAGAGACTCTTCCTGCTCGTATTGTGGACGGCTGTGATACAATACGCCATTCTCCAGGTCTGCATCAGCGCATCAGGGATTCCATGCGACGGAGGATGAATGCATGTATCCTCGCTAACGGAGGACATTTTGAACATTTCCTGTAACAAAGTGATTGAAGTCACGCTGGTATGTTTTGTTGCTGTGTTTTTCCATTCTAAGATTAATGTGATTTGAAGAGAAGTAATAAAACGAGCTCTAACATGGAAAGTAAGCGTTTCCGGACACATGTCCATATAACATATTTTCTTTCTTTCTGTGTGAGGAATGTTTCCTGAAAGTTTGGCCGTACCTTTTTGTAACACCCTGTATGAATGCGTGGTGTCTGTATCTGTGATATATTATACGTAACGGTCGCAGGTTCGAATCCTGCCTCGGGCATGGATGTGTGTGATGTCCTTAGGTTAGTTAGGTTTAAGTAGTTCTAAGTTCTAGGGGACTGATGACCTCAGATGTTAAGTCCCATGGTGCTCAGAGCCATTTGAACCATTTTATATTATACGTAAACTGAAGGTGGAGGGGGCAGAAAGGAAGTGGATTACTTATGTCAGCTCCATAGGGACATTACGCGGATCCATTGATCATCAGTGGCGAGTGAAAATATGTATCGGACTGGGATCTGCTGCTTTCTAGGCAGCTGTGTAAACCACTGCTCCCTCTGGGACACACCGTTATGGCACCTACGCGGACTATCTCAGCATGCCTCACAGTCGACCCACATTCCCACAGAGCTCCACCTATCCGAGGTCCCTGTCAATTTCCTAAATGCTCACTACTATGAGATTACCGCAGGAAGTCATATGTACTTATACGTCTTAATGGTGCGTGGTGCATGTTCTTTCACATAAATGATTTGCCTACATCGGTAATGGATCCACCTTCTTCAGTGCAGACGCCCAAGTGTGTCCAACCTCTTGAGGAAATCTCAGAGCAGCGAGCATGGAGGAAACGGCTAGGGTCTGCAGACATGTGCCGCTCTGTGGGAATGTGGATCGACTGCGAGGCATGCTGAGATAGTCCGCGCAGTTGCGCTAACACTGAGACCCAGCCGGCACAGTATTAACGAATCTGCCTAGCAAGTAGGAGTTCCTGGGTTCGAATTCTGGTCCGTTATACATTTTCACTCGTCACTGCTGATTCCGCATGATGTCCCCATGCAACTGACATCAATAATCGATAATCCCTACCCTTTCCTTTCCTTAGTCCCACTCCCCTCCACCTTCAATTTACATATCAACAAATTACAGATTTAAGTACGTAGCAACTGTTCACACTGGGGACCGTCTCCCTCAGCGTGTTACAATGTAGTCCACTGATCGAACTCAATCCTGAGTTCAAAATCATTTGGTCACATTGCTTGTACACTTTGATTATGATTTTGATGTGACAATTATTGTTTCGTCAACTGTCTTCCCTGCAATGATCATTTGAAGGGTAGGTTGACGCAGGATTGTTAATGGACCTCCTCCCACACAGTCAAACTTCGTCTCCTCAAATTGCATCGAGAATCTCAGCCCACACTCTCTCTAGCTTGAATGATCCAGTTCCGTTTTCCGTTAGTTTCTCTTCACGCTGGTCAATTTCTTCCACTTAGAATGATGCCAGTTTACAGAACTTTTCTCTGTACACCTTTCCGTGCGTCACGTCCTTTTTTATCAAACATCCAGTTAATGTCTCCAAACATGCTGTTGTACTTGTTATTCTTCTGGTCTTCGGTCCGAAGTTCAGTGCTAAAAATACAGACTCTTATCATCAAACACTGCAGTTTAGTTCCCGTGACATATCGAAAGTAATAAATCCAATTTCTTTTGTCTGTTATGGTATGTTACAGTATTATTTCATTCAGTTACGTGCAACTTGAACACACACTCATCCAGTAAATGTCAAAACAGCTATTTGTCTTTATAATCTTCATCCTTGGGCTTTCTTCTTCTTTCATTTCTTTTGCTGTGTTGTTGTTGTTGTCGTTGTTGTTCTTATTGGTGTCTTTAGTCTGAAGACTGGTTTGATGCAGCTCTCCACACTACCGTATCCTGTGTAAGCATCTTTGCATAACTACGTACTGCAAGGTACTGCCTCTTGAATTTACTTACTGTAGTCAAAGCCTGGTCTTCCCCTACAACTTTACCTCCCCCCCCCCCCCCCCACCTTGCAATCGTTGGCGACCACAAAAGAGGACATTTGCTCCTTCTGGAATGTGACGTACAGTCTTTCCATTCACTGTAGAATTTTCACACATTTTCATACATGGTTATGTGTTATTGTCCCAAACTGTAGATCTAACGTTGCCAAGTGTGAGAGATGCTATTACGGCTTTAGCGATCACTGTACAGCGTGGGTTTGTTTGGTTGTCAGACTGTTCCCAGCAAAAATTACTCCGTTGCTTTTGTGCAGTGGTGGTGTTGATGCTGTCGTGGACTCGAGGTGGATATGCTGACTTACAGAAGGCTGACAAAATAGTACCCAGTCTATCCTCTGACCGTTCCTTGTCAACCCGTTTTAAAGGAACTACTTCCTGGTGAAAGTCGACTACTCAAAGTGCGTGCACTTTTTTTTTATCTGCGTATAAATCAGCAGCCAACCACGACGGAAGTGTGCTTATGACGTCAATTATCTATAGATTTTGCAGAGTGTGAAGTTCTATGTTTCCGAGTATGCTGGGCAGTACGCATGTGCAGAATCAACAGACTTGGGCGGCATCTGTAAAGTCGAAAGTTAACCTATTCTGGCCGAACTGAACACTGTTATGGTAATGTCTTTCGTGCTTTCTCGTCTCCTTAATATTTATTCTGTTGTTTCCTTTGTTTTCGGGACAAACTAAAAACTTTCACGGGGTCCTGATATTCTTTCCTGCTACTGTTCTCTTACAAGATAGACGAATGTCAGAGATCTAAAAGATATTTACGTATTACGAGGAAAAGTCCTATACTATGCAGAAATAAGAACGTAAATAGATAAAGTATTTTTGTAAAAAATATTTCAACCGTGAAAAGGTCGAAGAGAAAAGGCTGAAGAGAAATATAATTTTCGGCGTTATTTGGCACTTAGTTCGAAAACAAGATTTGAAGGATAAAGCAAAAGGACGCTGTTTTCTGTGTTCTAGATATAATTTGATGTGTTTGTTGGTATATACTTTTTCGGACAGATAAATATATACCGGTACTTTCTAAAACTGGATAACACTTTTCCTGTTCTTTCAGTTCTCAGGAGTGTAGAGAATTTTCCACACGACCTTTGACAAGTGTAGTATCGTTGCCACAGATACTACTACGACGCCGCGCCAACGCAAGGTTGGCAGCCCGTCGCCTGCCGAGCACAGAGCACTCTAGCGGGCTGCGCAGCTCGACGGAACTGGAGTGTGCCTCGCTCACTTCTTACGTTAGCTAGATTTCAACCTAGGCAGACGCACTTTCATAATCGGCCCTCAGCCACTTCTGTTTGCACTGATTTTCTGAGGAGGGCCCATCAGGGTTAGTCCCCGAGACTATGTTGTGTTAGTTATAGCCGTAGCTGCAGTACTACAAATTACTGAAGATAAGTAATTTTCATTGTACTATGCGTTTCTTGAATAATAATCCTTCTCTCTGACAGTGTGCCGTACCGCATATTACTACAACCTGGACTCCTCCAGCTCCTATCAACTCGGCCTCCTACTTATTTGCATTTAGTTGTTGTTGTTGTTGTGGTCTTCAGTCCTGAGACTCGTTTGATGCAGCTCTCCATGCTACCCTATCCTGTGCAAGTTTCTTCATCTCCCAATACCTACTGCAGCCTACATCCTTCTGAATCTGCTTAGTGTATTCATCTCTTGGTCTCCCTCTACGATTTTTACCCTCCATGCTGCCCTCCAATGCTAAATTTGTGATCCCTTGATGCCTCAGAAAGTATTTGTATGGAGTGTAGCCATGTATGGAAGTGAAACAGGGACGATAAATAGCTTGGACAGGAAGAGAATAGAAGCTTTCGAAATGTGGTGCTACAGATGAATGCTGAAGATTAGATGGGTAGATCACATAACTAATTAGCTGAAAACACCCACGCGCTTTGTGCCTCTAAACAGTGAGACACAATAACAATACAGGGCTATTACAAATGATTTAAGCGATTTCATAAATTCACTGTAGCTCCATTCATTGACATATGGTCACGACACACTACAGATACGTAGAAAAACTCATAAAGTTTTGTTCGGCTGAAGCCGCACTTCAGGTTTCTGCCGCCAGACCGCTCGAGAGCGCAGTGAGACAAAATTGCGACAGGAGGCGAGAAAGCGTATGTCGTGTTGAAATGCACTCACATCAGTCAGTCATAACAGTGCAACGACACTTCAGGACGAAGTTCAACAAAGATCCACCAACTGCTAACTCCATTCGGCGATGGTATGCACAGTTTAAAGCTTCTGGATGCCTCTGTAAGGGGAAATCAACGGGTCGGCCTGCAGTGAGTGAAGAAACGTTTGAACGTGGCGGGAAAATTTCACGCGTAGCCCGCGGAAAATTGGCTCATGCCAGAACTGGAGACCGACAGCGCCGACTTCATCTTTCAACAGGATGGTGCTCCACCGTACTTCCATCATGATGTTCGGCATTTCTTAAACAGGAGATTGGAAAACCGATGGATCGGTCGTGGTGGAGATCATGATCAGCAATTCATGTCATGGCCTCCACGCTCTCCCGACTTAACCCCATGCGATTTCTTTCTGTGGGGTTATGTGAAAGATTCAGTGTTTAAACCTCCTCTACCAAGAAACGTGCCAGAACTGCGAGCTCGCATCAACGAAGTTTTCGAACTCATTGATGGGGACATGCTGCGCCATGTGTGTGAGGAACTTGATTATCGGCTTGATGTGTGCCGAATCACTAAAGGAGCACATATCGAACATTTGTGAATGCCTAAAAAAACTTTTTGAGTTTTTGTATGTGTGTGCAAAGCATTGTGAAAATATCTCAAATAATAAAGTTATTATAGAGCTGTGAAATCGCTTTAATCATTTGTAATAACTCTATAACTTCTACTACGAATACTGGACATTGATGAACTCTGTTATCATAGCTTATTTCAATATTTTGCTACTATATTTCTAGTTTTTCGTTACAATGTTAGTCTCTCATAAACTCACTTTTCATCGCTAAGATGCCAGACTGCACAGCAAACACCTCTGACAACACACGCAGTTTTGGCGCTGGCGTGTAAACGGAAACGACCACTCGAAACAGACGAGACTCAGTACAGGGAAAAAAAAAAAAAAAAAAAACGCCTGGGACGCTGCGCTAGACTCACTTGTCTCGAGTATACTGGAACCAGAAAGGCAATCGCGTAAAAGGGCCTTAACGAGCTGCAGAAAGACTGGCCTTTGCAAAGCCCTGGCGTCCGACTTCTGCTATCTGTTCCAAGCACGTCGTAAATACGGCAGCAGCACAGCCGCGCAGAGTCGGTCCCCAGTGTCCTCACGTCACGGGCGCCCTCCCACATCAAGGCGCAACTTCATCACGACAACACTTCACCATTTCTCTGTAGAAAAAAAAAAAAAACTTGCAACGGCTTTCTGAGGCCACATTCAGTTTCATAATCGTAGAGCGCTAGCAGTACACTCTCAAGAACACGGTCTTGCTGTACCGTTGGTGTGTTCATCTGTACTTCTCCCATGGACTCAAATGGGTAAGTCGGAAAGGTAATATAAGACTTTCTGCTCTAGAAGAGAGGGAACAAAGAGTGAAATTTCGAGGTCGAAAACATCTTTACTCACGTTGTCAGTTTCACCAACCCCATGGTAACAACGCAGTGGAACAAGCAGCCATATGATTACGAATTCAGGGGTCCAGCTAGCAAGAGTGCACAATAGTGCGTCAAACCGGGGCGACAAGGGTCGTCTTGTTTCAGTCCTTGGTTCGGATGGGAAAAACCGATACAGATATATCAATTCTGAATAACCTCCCTTTTGCGGTATTTTTTTGGCCTCGTTTATAACAAGTGTTTTCTATTGGTTGTTAATAATCGAATAAAAATCGGAATATCAATTAGACGTAGCAGACGTCCTAAATTCTTTCATTTTTAAATAAACCTTTCTTTAAGAAAAGGAGTAGTTTTTACTCGTAAAATATGCATTGGTTTGAAATATTGCGTTATTATAGAAAACAAGAAAAGCAATCAGTGCTATTTTAATAATAATGCGGACGGAAACGGACAACACACACATGTCGTAAGGACTAGTACAGCACTACTGAGAACGATAACGTCCCCATCGCCTTGTTTCGTGTCTACAAGTTTTCTACGCGTGTGCGTATGGTGTGCAAGGCTTGCCCCAACCTGGTCTCTGAAGTGGTCTTTGGGCTGTTGTCGCCGGACATCGGTTATTCTGCAGAATGACACAAACGCTAATTAGGAAATATTTTTACAAAGTGACTTAGCAGTGAAGTACAGTGCTGCATTTGCTTTAAAAGATTAAAAACTTGTCCGCCATTTCTATGAAATAAAAAAAGAGAAAGGAAATTACGGTAAAAGTAGTAAATTAAAAACTTAATAACAATTCATTCGTAGTATGAATTAAAAATAGAAAGTAGAAGATCCGCTGCGTGTACCTATATAACATGTCTTTATCTGCTTGTAGGCCTTGAAAACGGACGAATTAACACGAAAAATAGATTTCTTCAACCTCAGTTGTCGCCCTAAGGCACTGACAATTCGTAACGCCCTGTTTTTGAACAGAGCTTCAAAACATTAGAATAAATAGGATAATACTGGTGAATTTCAAGAAACGCAGCGAACAGTTGGCGGAATAAGTTTTCTTTTATTCGCCTATTTAATTTAATACTTAGATTCTGTGTATCTTGAAACTGAGTGAGTCAAATTTTTTCAGTCATGTTAATTATAGGAAATAATAGGAATGAAAAAACCGAAAGTCGATTATTTCAGAAACTTGTTACCGGTACTTTGAGCGCTTTTAAGTGTCAGGTTAAACAGACAACCGGTTGTTTCAGCAATAACCGCCACTCCTAGTCCTTGTGTGTTAAGAATCGGTTGTACCTGTCATACTTAGGTTGTCTTGAGGGTGGGGGAGTTGTCCACATTCACTCGCCAAATACACTTTACCCAAGCAACCCAGAAAATGTAGTACAATAATTTTATCGTGGAACTCTTCCATTGGTTCCTGTTTGCGTACAAAAAACAACAATAAGGGAATTTTGGGTCCTTCTTGAAGCAAAACACTTTTGTTATTCATTTATTTATTTATTTTCCAATTAAAATATCACTATCATCAGTGGATTCTTTAATTCGTATTTACTGCATGTCACAGCATGGCTTTAAGATTATTATCGCTATTTGCAAAAACGGCAACAACAGCTGTGATGTACGATAAATGAGAAGTAAAGTACCCACTGTTGATGGTGATATTTTTATTTCGAAAATAAATAAATAAATAACAAAAGTGTTTTGCATCAAGACGGACCCAAAATTCCCTTATTGTTGTTTTTCAGAAAATGTAGGTTTCGAATCTTTTTTTTTAACTGTGCTTATGCCGCCCGGCTTTAACAACGCAATAAATTCCTTACATTAGGAGATGTGAACTGTTTCGGAAGCAAACAAAGTGTTAGAGATGGCATCAGAACTGAACTGAATAAACGTTTTCAAAATTTACGTCCTGTTTCTAGAATTTGTGGAGTTTTAATCAGTGGGTTTCTTTTGTTTTTATTTATATTTTATTTTTGTAACCGACAGGACATTATTAGGTGTTTGTTTTGTTTTCCTGTTTCCGATTTTTTACTGTCATGGAGATATATTAACAAATGAACAGGCGCTAAAGTGCCCCATTGCGATGGCACCTCGATTCGGAGGTGAGCTGGTTCGAATCCCGATGGTAGCAAATTTTATCTGCAAGTATTTGGCCGGAAAGAGAAGGAGAGGTGGTGGTGTAAAGTTCCTTTACGCCAGTGTGCTGGATTAAAGTGCAGACGTCTCCTCAGTGTCTCGTGAAGTGAAGGCGTGTGACACTCTTGATGGTGATGCGTCCGTCAGATAGTGACGTTAACGTTATTCACGGCGACCCCCTGAGCGGCAATTCGAGAGAAGCAGGCAGAGTGCCGGCACTGCATTTCGCACTCTTCCTTCTCTCTTCGTCCACAACACAAAACCCAGCACTACACTGCACCAAGCACTCGCCACAGACATCCACACACACCTGCCACATCGGAGGAAGGCAACGGCAAACCACCTTCGCAAGGACCTTGCCAAGAGCGGCGATCACGTCATTAGTATGGAACTACTTTGGTTTTTGATGTGAACAAAAATAACTCCATTGGATATAGGTTCCTCCTTTTACGCAAAAACATTGCTTTTTCTTGTCTCCCAAATGAGTTTCGGCACCTCTGTGCCATCATCAGTGGATTTTGTTTATTGAAAACTGTATAAAGTGAACATATTATAGGTAGCAACTCATACAGTTTTCAATTTAAAAAACTCGCTGATGATGGCACAGAGGTGACGAAACATGTTTGGGTAACAAGAAAAAACAGTGCTTTCGCATAAAAGCCGGAAGCTATATCCAATAATTAAACTGCAGACACGAAAGAAAGACAAGATCTGCAGATCTAGAAAGATAAAAAAAATATCTTTGTGAATATTTTGTAGCTTGGTTCCCCAATTCGTACGATACATTTGTCTTAATTATATGAGTATGTAATTACACATCATTAAATCATTTACAGTTAAAGCATTTATTCACTCAACATATTCATGGCACGTAAGTGCTCACTTCGAGACCAGCAACTTTTATTAAAAGAATGTATTACGTAAATTATTATTATTATTTCAATGTTCTGGCACTCGACTTATTGTCATTCGCCGCCTTTATTCCCAATACAATTTTGTCAAATCTGAATTACACTCATGTAATTTTCTACACTCTTTTAAATGTTTGTTGTTCGTGGTCGAACCAATCTTATGACAAAGAACAAATTCTGGAGACTGCAGTCTGGAGATCATATGCAGGTGGGCTGCCAAAGAGCCGTGTCCAGCAGTGAAGCAGAATATGAAACTTCCTCGCAGATCAAAACTGTGCACCGGACCGACACTCGAACTCGGGACCTTTGCCTTTCGCGGGCAAGTGCTCTACCAACTGGGATACCTGTGGTGTCACCGCCAGACACCACACTTGCTAGGTGGTAGCTTAAATCGGCCGCGGTCCATTAGTACATGTCGGACCCGCGTGTCGCCGCCATCAGTACTTGCAGACCTAGCGCCACCACATGGCAGGTCTAGAAAGACGGACTAGCACTCGCCCCAGTTGTATGGACGACATTGCTAGCGACTAGACGTACGAAGCCTTCCTCTCATTTGCCGAGAGACAGTTAGAATAGCCTTCAGCTCAGTTAATGGCTACGACTTAGCAAGGCGCCATTTGTAACATTGCATGTATCTTAATGAGTCTCACTTGTATCATGAAGATTGCTGTATACCAAAGGATACATTAAAGTTAAGTATATTATAAGCTACGTACTTTTCTTGCTACCATTCAATAGTTATCCTGTTCCAGAATTCACGCCCGTCTGCATTACATCGCGTGCCTTTCGGCTACCTCAGAGTGGCGTGGCTCTTGCTACGCCACAACAATACCCAAGCACGACTCACGACCCGTCCTCACAAGCAGAATATGGCTCCAGCTTCTCTTCTCGGTCCATCAGGCACTACTGAGTCAGGTGCGTGTGAGGCATAAGAAGGTTTTGTGATTCCAGATCAGTCATATCGGCAGTTATCAGCACACAAGACCCAAAAAATCATTCACGTTAAAGGAGCCCAATAAGTAATTAAACGTCTACGACAGAAGAACAAGACAACTGTAGTTCAGTGGGTACCACTTCACTGAGGCTTAAATTGTAATAAAAATTCAGATTTTCTGGCCAAAAAAGACAAGAAATTAAACAGATTGGGGAAACTAACGCTTTTTTAATGCTGGGATGGTTCCTTTGAAAGGGCACGGCCGACTTCCTTTTCTAATCTGATGGGACCGATGACCTCAGTGTGTGGTTGCCTCTCTCCAACCAACCAACCAACAACATGTTTCAAGAAGAATTAAAATGATCCAATAAAACTTCACGTGAGGGAAAGATCTGGAAAAAACTAACGGAGAGCCGGTAGTAATCTTTTCGTGGGCTATTCTCAACTGTTTCTAAATTTTTCATAATGAATAAATCCGCTCCAGTTGTACTTGACAAATCCTTTATTTGGATTAAAAAAATCGAACACATGACCCAGTTTTCAGGATCCAAATCCCATCTTGCGGAGCCCCAAAAAAACAAAGAAATCTAAGACTGATTCTTCATAAAATTAATTAGCTTTAAAATGGCCCATACAAACGTGAAGATCAGATTATACCTTGATTGCGTACGAGAAAGTCGTACCATTAATGTAAAAAATTCAGAAAAATTATCAAGTAGCAAGCGAGATCCCGTGCGGATGAAGCATAAGAAGGAGCCTGCGAAAAGATTACTACCGGCTCTCCGTTAGTTTTTTCCAGATCTTTCCCTCACGTGAAGTTTTATTGGATCATTTTAATTCTTGTTGAAACATGTTGTTGGTTGGTTGGTTGGGGAGAGGCAACCACACACTGAGGTCATCGGTCCCATCAGATTAGAAAAGGAAGTCGGCCGTGCCCTTTCAAAGGAACCATCCCAGCATTAAAAATGTGTTACTAATAAAGCGTTAGTTTCCCCAATCTGTTTAATTTTTTGTCTTTTTTGGCCAGAAAATCTGAATTTTTATTACAATTTAAGCCTCAGTGAAGTGGTACCCACTGAACTACAGTTGTCTTGTTCTTCTGTCGTAGACGTTTAATTACTTATTGGGCTCCTTTAACGTGAATGATTTTTTGGGTCTTGTGTGCTGATAACTGCCGATATGACTGATCTGGAATCACAAAATCTTTGTAGAATGTGCGTACACAGTTGTTTAGCTGACTTGTTGCAGTTCTGATGGCTTCAATTTCACCTTCGAAGTTTGAACGGTGCAGTCTTAAGGCTTGGTAGAAAGAGAAAATTTTGCTGCATATTCTTAGGCAAGCATTTCCATCTTTTTTCCGTTAATTAACCATTTGTGTAGACTGGAACCACTGAACTTAAGTGTATCTCAGATTTATTGTTTCCAGTGCTGTAACTCTCATCATTATTTTATCTGCTTTTTTTGTAATTAACCATTATATCCAGCTGGTAGTGAAACTGAGGAAACAGAATTGCAGAGAGCGAGAAAATGTAATTTAGACCGTCTCCGTCTGGTTTAGCTAATGTAAAATGTCTACGGAAGATATTGAAGATGCATATCAATACAAAACTTTATCCTGAGTTAAAATCTTATATTATCAATGGCATTATGATGTCACTTGAGGATGCTTAAGGAGTTGCACACCCCTTGGTCAATGTCAGAGTCGCCATTCTTGTTCAGAGGCAGCGGTCAGTCGAGGCCGCTTGCTGTTCGTAATACTCGGGCGTTAGTCACGCACACAGCGCTGGGAAGACTCTGTGTACTTCGCACTTACTACTGTCATCTTCTGTTTTTAATGGCTTACGGAATGAGAGACGAAAGCTGATCTGTCCCATTTACAAAGTCATGCCAAGGGTTCGTACCACTGCACAAATTGTACCTGAAGGATAGCGTATCTAGAAAGACATGATGGTCGGTCTTTCAGTCAAGTGACTTATTTTAAAATCACACGAAGAAAAGCACGCTAGACACCCTCATAAGCAGTTTCTGGAGTATCCTACTGTTCTTGTTACTGTGAGGCATGGGGTTGTGTTTTGTGCACCGTTAGTAAATGTTACGAGTTCAGCACATTTAAATGCTGCACAGTGAGGTGACAAAGGTATAAAAGAGCAGTGCATTGGCGGAGTTGTCATTTCTACTCAGGTGATTCACATGAAAACGTGACCGACGTGACAATGGCCGCACGCCTTTGGACGCGGAGTGATAGTTGGAGCTACACGCATGAGACGTTCCATTTCGGAAATCGTTAGGGAATTTAAAATTTCGGGATGCACAGTGTCAAGGGTGTCCCGAGAATACCAAATTTCAGGCATTACCTTTCACCGAGGACGACGCAGTGACCGACGGCTCTCACTTAACGACCGAGAGCAGTGGCGTTTGCACGGAGTTGTCAGTGCGAACAGACGAGCAGCGCTGCGTGAAGTAACGGCAGAAATCAACATCTGACTTACGACGGACGTATCCGTCAGCACAGTCCGCCGAAATCTGGCGTTAATGGACGATGTCAGTAGGAGACACGCGAGTGTCTTTGCTAACAGCACGACATACAGGGTGTTTCAAAAATGACCGGTATATTTGAAACGGCAATAAAAACTAAACGAGCAGCGATAGAAATACACCGTTTGTTGCAATATGCTTGGGACAACAGTACATTTTCAGGCGGACAAACTTTCGAAATTACAGTAGTTACAATTTTCAACAACAGATGGCGCTGCAAGTGATGTGAAAGATATAGAAGACAACGCAGTCTGTGGGTGCGCCATTCTGTACGTCGTCTTTCTGCTGTAAGCGTGTGCTGTTCACAACGTGCAAGTGTGCTGTAGACAACATGGTTTATTCCTTAGAACAGAGGATTTTTCTGGTATTGGAATTCCACCGCCTAGGACACAGTGTTGTTGCAACAAGACAAAGTTTTCAACGGAGGTTTAATGTAACCAAAGGACCGAAAAGCGATACAATAAAGGATCTGTTTGAAAAATTTCAACGGACTGGGAACGAGACGGATGAACGTGCTGGAAAGGTAGGGCGACCGCGTACGGCAACCACAGAGGGCAACGCGCAGCTAGTACAGCAGGTGATCCGACAGTGGCCTCGGGTTTCCGTTCGCCGTGTTGCAGCTGCCGTCCAAATGACGCCAACGTCCACGTATCGTCTCGTGCGCCAGAGTTTACACCTCTTCTTCTTCTTCTTCTTCAGTAGCTCTACAGCCCTTGGTGAGCCTTGGCTTCTTCAACAATCTTCCTCCACACTTCTCGGTTATTTGCTGCTCTTTTCCACCCCCGGACTCCCATATTGCTGATATCCATTATTACCTCATCGATCCATCTTCTTCTAGGTCTCCCTTTTCGCCTAACTGAATGGATCATACCTTTCATAATTTTCTTTGGAATTCTATCCTCTGCCATTCTCTCCGAGTGTCCTAGCCATCGTATTCGCTGTGATTTCACAAATTTTACTATGTCCCTGCCTTGTATTAACTCTTGTAATTCGGCATTGTAGCGTATTCTCCAGCCTTCTTCCTCCCTTATTGGCCCATAGATTTTGCGTTGTATTTTCCGCTCAATGCTTCTTAGAGCATTTTTATCGTGTTCTGTCAACGTCCATACCTCTGAGCCGTATGTGATAACTGGGCGGACTAGGGAATTATATATTAGCAGTTTAGTTTTTCTTGTAACAAGGCTATTTTTGAAGAGCTGCATATTTGCAAAGTAAGCTCTGTTTCCTGCTTGTACTCTTTCCCTTATAGCCTTTCCAATACTGTTATCATTTGTTATTAGGGCTCCCAAGTAGTTAAAAGAGGACACTCCATTGAAGCATTTCCCATTGATGTTTAGGTTTTTAGGGGTTCTTCTGGCCTCAGATTGTGACATTACCATATATTTTGTTTTGTTTTCATTTACTATGAGGCCAATTTTTAAGGCTTCTGTTTCCATTGCCCGGTATGTTTCTAGGAGTGTATTGGTATTTCTTCCTACTATAGCAATGTCATCAGCGTATGCACATATCTGGCTAGTTTTCATAAATATGGTGCCTCTTTTGTTGATTTTATTTACTGCACTATGCAGGGCTATGTTCAATAGGACAGTGGAGAGACTATCCCCTTGCTTCACACCTTTATTAAAGTCAAAGCTATCACTTGTTCTGCTAAGGACCTTTACTTTTGCTCTTGTCTCTGTCATTGTCATTCTGATTAGTCTCATTAATTTAGCACATATACCAACTTCTTTCAGTACTCTATATAGTTCTTGCCGATTTATGCTGTCAAAGGCTTGTTTGAAATCGATGAATAAGAAATACAGATCTATATCGTATTCATAGAACTTTTCCATCATTTGCCTTATCACAAATATTTGATCAGTTGTTCCTCTGCCTGGTCGAAAGCCACACTGATATTCCCCTAGTATGCCTTCTGCACACTTCTGTATCCTTTCGTTTAATATACTTGTGAAGATCTTATAAGCTGTACTTAGGAGTGTTACACCTCTATAGTTTTCACATGCTGTTCTGTCCCCTTTCTTATAAATGGGGACTATTATTCCAATTTTCCAATTATCTGGCATAGTTTCTGTTTCCCATATATCTGATGTTAATGTGTGCAGTTCCTTTATTACAGCCTCACCACCAGTTTTTATTAATTCAGCAATTATGCTGTCTTCCCCAGGGGCTCGATTGTTTTTTGACTTGTGCACAGCCTGGGAGACCTCTTGTAGTGTTGGCTTTCTTGCCTCATTGGTTTCATTGTCTACTTCCAGCTCCACTCTTCCCTCCTGTGCACCTGTCTCTTCATCTTCTAGGCTGGTGCTTAGTGTATCTTTGAAATACTCTGCCCATCTTCCCACTATCTGTTCTTCCTCCCTTATCATTTTCCCATCTTTACTGGAACAGGCCGTTATTTTTGGTTGGAATCTATTCTTCATTTTTCCTATGGCATGATAGAACTTTCTTATTTCTCTCTGTTCCTTTAGTTCTTCTAGTTCTTGAAATTTCTTCTTATTCCACTCTCTTTTCTTTCTCTTGCACAGTCTGTTAGCTCTTCTCCTTAATTCTCTATATTGTTCCACATTATTTCTGGTTTCTCTCTGTAGCACTTTTGTTCTTGCCCTGTTCTTTTCCTCTATTGCTGTCCTGCAATCTTCATCAAACCACTCCTGGGTTCTTCTGTTCCTTCTTATGCCTATTATTTCCTCTGCAGAATCCTTAATGGCATTTTCAAACCTGTTCCACCTTTCATCTACTCCTACTGTGGTCTCTTCATTGCTCAGCTTTCTGCTTAGTGTTACTTGGTATTTTTTTACTTCATCAGGGATGTTCAGTTTGGCTGTATTCCATTTCATCATCTTTCCCATTCTGTTGCCCTTTGTTAGTGACAGTTTCTCTCTCGAGACTGATTTTATCAAAAAGTGGTCTGAATCACAGTTTGGTCCTCTGCAGCTCCGTACATCCGTAACTGACGTGGAGTGGCGTGCAATCACTAAAATATGGTCAATCTGATTGACTACTCCATTGGCTGCAGACTTCCAAGTACCCAGATGGATCCTTTTATGTGGAAAGCAGGTACTTTTAATAATCATATTATTCCTTGCTGCGAATTGGCATAGTAAGTCTCCATTCTCATTGTTTTCTTCATGTAGTGAATATTTTCCAGAAACTCCATACGGATGTTCATTCCTCCCTATTTTTGCATTAAAATCTCCTATTACTAGCATCAGGTCATATTTAGGTACTGCACAACATACTTTTTCCAAGTCTTCGTAGAATTGTTCTTTAATTATATCCTCTTTTTCCTCTGTTGGTGCATGTGCATTAACTATTGATATATTCCTAAATTTACCTTTTAGTCTGAGTCTGCACATCCTTTCATTTATAGGTTCAAATTCTAGAAGGCTTTTCCTAATTTCCCTAGTTATTATAAACCCTGTTCCAAGTTGGCCTGTTCTTTCTTCTGGTCCACTATATACCAATGAGTACTCAGGTTTATCTATCTGCCCATTCCCCTGCCATCTTATTTCCTGTAGCCCTACAATACCATATTTGAATTTTAAAATTTCATTGGCTATTTCTTTCATTTTTCCAGGCTGAAGCATTGTCCTCACATTCCACGATGCTAGTGTTAGATCCTTTATCCGTTTTCTTTGCCGGGGTCGTGATACATGCTTTCCATCCAGTTTCCGAGGCTTATGTTGAATTTCCGTAATATTCTTTTTTTTACAGTATGGGGTTATTAGCCCCATGCCCAACCCCCAACCTGGAGGACCAGGATTTGTATGAGGTTTACTCCTCTAGGGAAGCTGGCTTCACTACGCCTCTAGAGCCCTCCCTGCTCTATGTTGTGGGACACACTTTGTGTGGCTCCTCTGTCGAGACCAGTCCGGCTTGGGAGACCCTGCCAGTAGCTATGCTACCGCCGGCATAGCTCTCGACTTCACCGAAGCACGCAAACCCTCCCGCCCGGCACTGAAGGTGCCTACTATAAGGCGGTGTCCCCTGGGAGGGAGTTTACACCTCTATCCGTACAAAATTCAAACGCGGCAACCCCTCAGTGCCGCTACCATTGCTGCACGAGAGACATTCGCTAACGATATAGTGCACAGGATTGATGACGGCGATATGCATGTGGGCAGCATTTGGTTTACTGACGAAGCTTATTTTTACCTGGACGGCTTCGTCAATAAACAGAACTGGCGCATATGGGGAACCGAAAAGCCCCATGTTGCAGTCCCATCGTCCCTGCATCCTCAAAAAGTACTGGTATGCGCCGCCATTTCTTCCAAAGGAATCATTGGCCCATTTTTCAGATCCGAAACGATTACTGCATCACGCTATCTGGACATTCTTCGTGAAT
The DNA here is from genome assembly GCF_023864275.1 of Schistocerca cancellata. Taxonomy (NCBI): domain Eukaryota; kingdom Metazoa; phylum Arthropoda; class Insecta; order Orthoptera; family Acrididae; genus Schistocerca; species Schistocerca cancellata. The sequence goes on along the minus strand of NC_064626.1, from coordinate 19,190,123 downwards.
TTGTGGCGGTACAAACTGCCATAGGCGACACTGCGAACACCTCGTGGTTTATGCAAGATGGTGCCCGGCCACATCGCACGGCCGACGTCTTTAATTTCCTGAATGAATATTTCGATGATCGTGTGATTGCTTTGGGCTATCCGAAACATACAGGAGGCGGCGTGGATTGGCCTCCCTATTCGCCAGACACGAACCCCTGTGACTTCCTTCTGTGGGGACACTTGAAAGACCAGGTGTACCGCCAGAATCCAGAAACAATTGAACAGCTGAAGCAGTACATCTCATCTGCATGTGAAGCCATTCCGCCAGACACGTTGTCAAAGGTTTCGGGTAATTTCATTCAGAGACTACGCCATATTATTGCTACGCATGGTGGATATGTGGAAAATATCGTACTATAGTGTTTCCCAGACCGCAGCGCCATCTGTTGTTGACAATTGTAACTACTGTAATTTCTAAAGTTTGTCCGCCTGAAAATGTACTGTTGTCCCAAGCATATTGCAACAAACGGTTTATTTCTATCGCTGCTCGTTTAGTTTTTATTGCCGTTTCAAATATACCGGTCATTTTTGAAACACCCTGTACCTTGCAGCGCCTCTCCTGGGCTTGTGACCAAATCGCTTGGACCCTAGACTACTGGAAAACTGGGGCCCAGTCAGATGATTCTTGATTTCAGTTGGTGAGAGAGCTGATGGTAGGTTTCGAGTGTGGCGCAGACCCCATGAAACCGTGGACTCAGATTGTCAACAAGGCACTGTGCAGCTGATGGTGGCTTCGTAATCGTGTGGGCTCTATTTGCATGGAACAGTGTCCTCTGATCCAGCTGAACCGATAATTGACTGGAAATATTTATTCGTGGACTTCACGCTCCCAAACAACGATGAAATATCTACGGAAGATACTGCGCCATGCATTTGGCCGCCGCTGTTCGTGGTTTGAAGAACATTCTGGACAGCTCGAGTGAATGACTTGGCCATCCAGATCGCCAGACATAAACGCTGTCGAACATTTATGGGACATAATCGAGAAGTCAGTTCGTGCACAAAATCCTACACTAGCAACATTTTTGCAATTACAAGCGGCTACAGCGGCAGAATTGCTTAGTATTTCTACAGGGGTCTTCCAACAACTTGCTGAGTCCATGCGACGTCGAGTTGTTGCACTACGCCGGCAAAAGGAGGTCCAACACGATATTACGATGTATTCCATCACTTTTTTCACCTCAGTGTATAATAAATTAGAGCAATTTGGTGGGTACTCTTAGTTCTTTATTTACAGTGTTTTATGATGGGTAAATTACATAATGTGTGGACAGTTAAGCCAACTTCGTCCGCCGGACACCATCCGTTTCCAAACATTTTAAACTTGGAAGTGTGTTTTCATATAACTATTTCTTCTTAATTTGGTTTCACTTAATGATTATTGATGAGTAGTACAGTAAAAATGTAACACAGTGTTAAACAAGATCTTTTCGATTGCAACACTTTTAAATTTGAACAGAATGTTTGTTCCTAGGCTCATGACCATGTTTTACCTTGAAACAGTTTTTCGCATTTGGAAAAAAACACTTACTTTTCTGGCCTAATTTTGGTAATTTCAGAAAAAGGTTGCAGCACACATAAAGTGAAAGCTGTCATTTCAAAATCGAAGAAGAAAAATGTTAAACTTCTATTACAGGAAAGCCTGAAAAGTTTTCCAAGATTTAAAACTCTCCCCTACTAATGAACAGACCGCCGATTTTTAGGTCATAAAAAGTGCATTTTAGGTGCCCAAAATATGCTCATTCATTACCTCATTTGGACTACATAAAAAATAAAATAGGCCCTAAAAGTATTATGCAGAAAAACTAAACATATTGTAAAATACACAGTATTGACATAAGAGCACATTAACTGAAAGACTGTAGAAAGTCGAAATTAATAGTACAGTTAGCTTCTGAAAATCAGCAGAGTCCTCTAACTGGAGCGACATCAATAATGGGTGTCCCGCAGGGTTTAGTCTCGTGTCCCTAACTGTTCTTAATATACATACCTCAATAAAAGTTTGAAATATCATAATGTTTACTACAATGACTTACTCACTGAGATCTCACTCCTCAATGGCAGCTTCAGTGAGATCCTGAAGACTGTCAGGTAGATTCGCATGTGTGCAATGGCCACCTCCAACAGATCCCAAGCATGCTCAGTTGCATACATGTCAGGGGACTGTGCTGGCCAATGTATTCGGTTGATGTAGCATCTCTGAAGATACCAAGACATTGCTAGAGTACGGTGCAATCTGGCACTGTGATCGATTAGGTTCGAAATTGTCGTCGTCTTCGCGTCTGTAGGGTCTTCCAATCGTTTAGAGGTATCAGGGACCACTTAGATTACCGTAGATGGGAATCATATGGGTCCGCTGTTCCCTCGTCATTTTCGGCCCAAACACTGCACTTAACCCTGCAAACGGATGGACTACCGCCGTTCCTGATGTCGTCTAGCGCTTCTCCGAACCCTAACACGTCTAGTGTCCGGTCGCAAACCAGTCCTGGTCTCGTTATCAAACATGACATTGCTCCAGTCTGCTATGGTCCAATGTTGTTGTGCAACAGTCCAAATCCTTCGACTGCGTCGTTTCCGTTGTTTCAGTGCAAAACTACTCATTGGTCGTCTGGAATGAAGACCGCCCTGACGCAATTTTCTGTGCACTGTTTGGTCTGATATACGAAGCCCTTGTTCCCTGGGAGAAAACATTTCTAATATTTTTGGCAGTTGATATTGGGCATCTGCGAGCCGACAGTTGGAGAAAACGATCTGCATTGGTGTTGTCATACGAGAACGACCACTGCGAGGTCTTTCGTTCACATTTCCCTTCTCTCTGTATATTCTCCACATCTTAGAACACCACTTTGAGTGATTGCAACTGATCGGCAACATCTTGCTGTGTATGATCTACTGAAAGTAAATCCACAGTCCTGACTCTTATCGAACTGTTGTATGTCTCTACGTGGCATGTAGCTGCAGTGCTGAACACAAACTGAAAGAAGCTGTTGTTGAAGCTAGACTGCTCGCGATGTGCCGCTGTGGTAGCGTAATGTTTACATGACTGGGAATCGGCCAGAAAGCATGCCAAAACACCGCCAAGTATGTGGGCTCTAACTGGATAATTAATGAAGTGCCTAGGTCAAAGAGAACTCTAGTATCGTAGACTACATTTTACAACAGTATTCCCAACATTTGTTGAGCAGTGTATATTTTTAATTATTTAATCGTCCGTCCCGTCGGGCAGGCCGTTCGCCGGGTGCCGGTCTTTCAATTTGACGCCACTTCAGCGACCTGCAGTCGATGAGGATGATAGGATGATGATGAGAACAGCACAACACCCAGTCCCTGGGCGGAGAAAATTCCCCGACCCACCAGGGAATCGAACCCTGGCCCAGAGGATTGACAATCCGTCACGCTGACCATTCAGCTACCGGGGGCTGACAGGAGTGTATAATAATGACTTGCCACTCAATAGTTGTGAATATGCAGAGCTAGTTCTTTTTGCTAATAATACTAGTATAGTAATCACACCCAAGAAACAGGAATTAGCTGAGAAAATTGTAAATAATGTCTTTCATAAAATTATCAAGCGGTTCTCTGCAAATGGACTCTCACTAAAGTTTGAGAAAACACAATAAATACGATTTTGTACAGTAAATGTCGTAATACCATTGATAAATATAGGCTTTCAACAGAAGTCTGTTGCTAAGGCAATTTAAAATTTCTGTGTGTATGCACTAAAGAGAAGTTGCATTGGAAGAAACACGTTGATGATCTGCTGAAACGTTTGAGTTCAGATACTTGCACTATTACGGTTATTGCAAATTTTGGTGATACAAGTAACTTAGCCCACTATGCCAGTTTTCATGCACTTCTTTCATATGGCATCATGTTTTGGGGTAATCCATTATTAACAGAAATAATATTCATTGCACAAAAGCGTGTAATCATTATAACAGCTGGACTCGCCTTGCAGACATTTAAGCAACTAAGGATACTCACAGTACCTTCACAACACATATATTCACTTTTGAAATTTGTTCAAAAAATGGCTCTGAGCACTATGGGACTCAACATCTTAGGTCATAAGTCCCCTAGAACTTAGAACTACTTAAACCTAACTAACCTAAGGACATCACACACACCCATGACCGAGGCAGGATTCAAACCTGCGACCGTAGCAGTCCCGCGGTTCCGGACTGCAGCGCCAGAACCGCTAGACCACCGCGGCCGGCTTGAAATTTGTTATTAATAACCCATCCCAAATCACAAATAATAGCAAAGTGCATAGCTGCAACACTAGAAGAAAGGATGATCTTCTCTATTCTTGGTTAAATGTGACTTTGAAGAGAAAGTGGTGAATTATGCTGCCACAAAAGTCTTCGATCATTCACCAAATAGCATTAAAAGTCTGACAGATAGCCAACCAGCACTTTCAAAAATATCCAGAGAACTTCTAAAAGACAATTCCTTCTACTGAGTACATGAATTTTTAGATATGAAGTAGTAATTGTAAAAAACAAAATTATTATATCGTGTAAAGAAATCTTATGTTAAACTGACACGTTTCCCATCATTACGAAATATCGTATTCATGATATATGGAACAATGCACAGTTTCAGAACACAGAAAACCTTATACTACTTTAATGTTCGAAATGATTCCACATCTTTTTAATTTCTGCTACATAAAAAAATATAAAACACATATAGCCGTATGTGTAAATGGTGTAATATTAATTTAATAAATGCTGGATAAAGCGGCGGTTCCAAACATTCAGATCATAGTTGGCATCACAGTAAATAACTAAAACCTTCTGTAGGTTTTCCACAGAAAAAATATAGCCCCTGTCAGTGCGTATTGATTTACACATCAATAGTAGTCAACGTGGTCCATACCGCCCACTAATGGACGTTCCAGCTTTGATGGTGGGCGGCAGGGGTTTTAAAAAACATTTTCACTAAGTTTTTCATAAGAATGCGACAAAGTATTTGGTAAGTAACTACAGTGAAGACCCAAGGAAACTGGTCCACCTCCCTAATGTAGTTTGCCCACCGCGAGAACGCAGAATTGCCGTAACACGACGTGGCATGGACTCGACTAATATCTGAAGTAGTGCTAGAGGGAACTGACACAATGAATCCTGCAGGGCTGTCCATAAATCAGTAAGAGCACGAGAGGGTGGAGATCTCTTCTGAAAAGTACGTTTCTGGGCATTACAGATATGCTCAGTAATATTCATGGACGTGTGGGGTGTCACATTGTATTCCTGAAATTGCCCAAGTCGGTCCGAATGCACAATGGACATGAATGGATGCAGGTCATGAGGCAGGATGCTTACGTACGTGTCACCTCTCAGAGTCGTATCTAGATGTGTGAGAGGTCCTATATCATTCCAACTACGCATGCCCCACACCATTATAGAGCCTCCACCAGCTTGAACAGTCCCCAGCTGACATATATGGTCCATGGATTCATGAGGATGTCTCCATAACCTACACGTCCATCCGCTCGATTCAATTTGAAACGAGACTCGTCCGACCAGGCAACATGTCTCGAGTCATCAACTGTCGAATGTCGGTGTTGACAGTCAGGGGAGGCGTAAAGTTTTGTGTCGTGCTGTCATCAAGGGTACAAAAGTGGGCCTTCGGCTCCGAAAGCCCACATCGATGATGTTTCATTGAGTGGTTCGCATGCTAACACTTGTTGATGGCCCAGCATTGAATTCTGCGTCAACTTGCGGAAGGGTTGCACTTCTGTCACAGTCAACGATTCTCTTCAGTCGTCGTTGGTCCCGTTCTTGCATGATCGTTTTCCAGCCACATCGATGTCGAAGATTTGATGTTTTACCGCATTCCTGATATTCGTGGTAGACTCGTGAAATGGTTGTAAGGGAAAATCCTAACTTCATCGCTACCTCGGAGTTGCTGTGTCCCATCACACTTGCGCCGACTATAACACCATGTCCAAACTCACTTAAATCTTGATAACCTACCACTGCAGCAGCGGTAACTGGTCTCGCTTCAGTGTAATACTACATGCTTTAACTTCCTGTAACTCTGCTTTGTAATTTTTAGAAACTAATGTCACCGCCCTACTTAGAAATCACCATTACTGTGGTGACGGTGAGCGTTTAGAAAATTTTACTAGCGACAGGTAAAAAAGATTGACTACCTGTGTCAAATACCAACAAGTGTGACAGAGGCGTACTTCACTTACGGCAGATGTTGGACATGACTGCTGTATTCAGGGAAGATCGATTTTCCGTATACATGCTGCTGCACGCAAGCTCTTTTTTCGGTATTTCCTTCGACAGAACGATTCGCGCACTTAAACTAAAATACATTTTGAACAATGAACATGTTACAGTCTATACGTCCATCGGTACACTAGGCACCCGTTTATTTTGGCGGGTGGGCGGCAAAAATTCGACAGTGGCCTCGCTTACCTACAACGAGGGTACATGTATAACAAAAGAGACAAGTGAGGTATTCTTCTACTTCGGTGACGAGGCAGCTTCAACTGTCAACTTGAGTAGATGTCTCCCCCTCATCCCACCCCCCACCCGCCAATCAGGACTCAGTTCAAGGCCTATCACTATCTGACTATCTTTGTGCAAACAGGCAATTGGCCAGCATTCTATGAGCTACAGATTTTTTTTCCCTTCCAAATATCGACTTCAGTCCACCTGCCTTCGATTCTTGTGAGCAATTCTAATCTTTTGAAATTACAAGAATTTTACGTTACAATGAAGAAATAGGTACCTTTTAGCATTTTAAAGCTAAAATAGGCGTTAACGTCGAAATAGCCTGTTTCAGGCGTTATAAAATCAATACGTTTTAGGTTAATTAGTGGTGAAAGGGGTAAGTACAAGTTTATTTGCAACAAGGAACTCAGAAAAAGAATAAGTTTTAACCTAAAGGTCCGAAGTCTACTAATGAAGTACGTTTAACCCTTAGGTATCCAAATAATCTACCTTAAAAAATACTGAGTTTAAATTATCAGTCGTTGTGTACTTTCTGTCAGATTTAGTTCTGTGTTCGACACGGTCTCAGACTAGTCGTATGAGTTAAGCTAATTACATCGAAAATGGCAGTTTCAGAATCTTGCCTCCTGTTAGAGACAACATCGTACAAGAGCAGCCACCACCAGAAATATTCATTTCGCGACCTTTGTCTCCTGATCTCAAAATATTCTGTAAGGCTCCTCCACAGTCTGTTTAATTTTGACATGATGATTTGGAAATGATGTAGGTTCAAGTCTCACGCTCTGGCTGTTCTTGCTTGGTTTGCTTACGAAGGGACTTCCAGGTGTATTGGCAGGCCAAGTACGTTTTAGTGAACGCTGTACAACGCAGATACGTGGCAGTACTCTTCAACACCGTCACTAAGTCTGTGTGAACAACAGTCGGAGCAGCCTGCTATTTGAACGTCCTTATGGTTGGAAATCTACTTGTCCCCCTATGTCCTCTCAGCTTTCCAAAGAGATGGAAATCGCAAGGTGTAAGATCTGGACACCCTGACCACCATCACACATGTCTGTGCGACGATGGTCAAATTGTTGACACCATTTCACTACCGCTGGACACGACATTGTATTTGGTCCACATATCGGAACTATTTCATTGTGAGTCTGTGTCAGTTTAGACGTTTTGCCCACAAGACTCGCACTGCCCCGCATACTTCAATCAGCCTTGGGGTCCGTTGCCAGCTGTCGCGCCATTTCATGCCCACACTCTGATGCACCTGTTGTCCGTACTGCAGCACAACCACAGTCTAACATAGTATTTTTTTCGCACTGCTGTCGGCTGTCAAGTGACACTTCTGAGTACGATTTCGGGTGAGTGCGAATACTATGATTTATATTGATTTGTGACATTGCTTTTACAGTAGAGAGCGTATGTAGTGCCATAAGAATCGACAGTAACTCAAAAACGACACTACGTTTCTCATTCTTTAGTTTCTTAAGGACCCTGGGAGGTATGAAACTGTAGATTACAGGACTGTTCCTCTACGATTCTTTTGTAACGTATGGATACTTATTGAAGAAAGCCATTCTCCTTTAATAACAAAAAATTCCCATTAAACACTGGAAGACCCGACCTTTTACAGAAAGCAGGGAAGAAACCAGTTCCACAATTGTTACTACATCTGAGACACAAACGGCAAGAATCTTCAACATATTCGCGTTTGAAGCAAAAGTAATTATATTTACAAAAGTATTCGTATGTCAGAAAGTCGGATGAAGTCTAATAATAAGCGAATAATTGGACTCCATATTACAAAAAAAAATTATGCGTCAAGGGAAGTGCCTTTCACAATAAAAAAAAGAACGTACAGCAACAGAAATATATGCTTCTTGAGCATTAAGTATGTGTTTATATTCTCTTGCTATCAGCGAAGTAAGCTGTGGTTACTCACAAATTCAAAGTTGTTTCTTCACGAACAAGTTGTAGCCTACGTCACTGAATCACTGAAATTCGACTGTTTTTTTATTTATTTCACGATAATTCATGTCCCTTGGTAATTTATTAATGCACGGAACGCAAAAATATAACAGTATTTTTGTTAATACATTATCTTTAATACATTAATACATTATCCTTCGACACATGTTACTGTCTACTTTCTCACCGCTTGGAGCGGTGGTGCTGCTCTAGCTGTCAAACTGTAATAACTTTTCACACCAGTGAATGTGTATTTGTTCGACTATGGCAGAACTGTGTCTGTCGGAATCCCAGAACGTGTACACTCTTTTGACAGTTTCACTTACTTTCTACATTCCCTATGTATGAAAGGTCACGGCCCATTCCTTTGCCATTTCTCATCGACAATGAGTCTTTTCTCTCCATCTATCTACCAAGTGTCTGTAAAGTTGTAACCAAAGTAGAGAAAAAAGTCGCTAAGACAATCACACGGGCACAAAGAGAAACTATTTCTCTCTCTTGGTCGATGTGAGTTATCTGCATAACAGAATAGTTTCAACACAAGAATCTCTGGTTCAGCAGCATTCCGTCCTACATGTGTCTGCGAAAAACTCTTAGTGCCAATTTTGCATTTCATGTTATATTCTTGACTGTTTCCACGTGCGTGTGCGTGATCTAAGCCTATTCATTTGTATCTCTTAGCAAGCGGGGTCAGGATATAATGAATTCTACTGTAATTGATGAAAGTATGTGAATGCAGCTTGCCGCTAACTTGGTGTAATGTTTTGTCTGTACAGAGGTGTATCTGTCGCCTTTATTACCCCTTCACTCTCACACACAAATCGGTACAATACAGTTAGGGCCTCCTGTTTTATCTTGAGGCTGATCCGTGATAAGACAGGCAAACAATTATGCTAATGGAGGATTCTGAGTATTTTCTCGAATTTCATTCGCTCTCTCTCTCTCTCTCTCTCTCTCTCTCTCTCTCTCTCTGTCCTTTATCTGTGTACAGTTTTAAATATATTATTTCATTTACGTGGAATCAGCCCAATAGAATCTTCGTCTTAATATTCAGCGGCTGGTTTGCTGGAAAAGATCTTTACATTTGTTATTATTGTTAAGCGCTGCATTCAGTTGGGAAAAATCGATCGTTTGAACAATTCGTTCATTTTTACGACAGATTTAGAATTTCAGATGTGGACGAAGCCTTTTTGGACGATTTTATCAAAACTCGGTGACTGCAGGCTCTCTTCATCACAGCTGAAACTTCCCCACTAATTACAGGGCCAAGGCAATCATCAATGATTCAGACAGAGAACTCATTCGTCATTCACTCTAGAATAAAAGGGTCACAAACCTTATTTCTGAGGAAAATAGTATATTCAATCCATCTCCATTACATGTTCCGTTTTCTGTTGATTCCAAGTCTTACTTAATTTTCGTTTACCGTTTTTCTCTATCCACCAATAATCCGCTAGTGGCACAAACTTTAATAGCTCGCTTTAGCGAGAAGAAGAGCAAATATGTCTCTTTTAGCAACCCGACAATCTTCCAACAGATACTTCCGAAGCTGTACTCCTTCTCCCTCTATAATAACCATGGAGAATACATCTATGTATCTCTGTTATTCCAAAGAATAATCTTACTAGAAATATACCTTGGCGTCGACGAGCTGTCGGCGCATATATTACTAGAAATCCGATCAGATACTTTCCAAAAGTGAATAAATGTGGATGATTTGGTTGACCATTATTAATTATTGCGTGGTAGAGGGTAAATTTCCGTGGGGAGATTACAATGCCCCTCGCAGCGAGCGAAGTTTGTGAGCTCAATTTTGATTTACCGAACACACTTCGCGAGCTATCTATTAGTGTGGATAACCCGGAAGTGATGATTGTCAGTCCTCCGACTGAAAAAGAGAATATTATGTTTAAGACAGACGAAGAAAAGAAATGTTGAAAACAGAAAAAAATGAAGAAACAGGTACCGCGGCTGTATTGCTTTTATGTGCATCTAGGTGTTATGTTTGCTGTGCACAACCAAGGAAGATGATCTTTCATGAGACTGTTATCAGGGTCTACCCATTCGGGAACTTTCTTAAGCAGGGAAACCTTGGAAAACCTCTTAAGCCTAGACCCCCAGCCTACGGTACATAGAAGATAGGAAAGCCTATAGAAGAAAAAAAAATAATTTTGAAATAGATCTCTAAAGAAAAGACAGGGATCAATTTATATCACTATTTTGAGAAGAGTGGTTTGTGCCTCTAGCAAAAAAAAAAAAAAAAAAAACATTTTACAATAAATAACGTGAATTTTCGTTTTACAATCTTGTTCCTAGGACAATATCTTGCGGTGCTAAAACTCCCCCGGGTCTTGCATGTCCCCGACGTCCACATTTGTAGTCGGTCTTCTACGCGGCCCCCTTTGTAGTTGGTCTTCTACGAGGAGACTTAACAATTTTGCAAAAAATATATCTGTTTTCTGTGTGGAAAAAAAAACAGAAGTGCACCAATTAATATCAGCTTCAACACGGACAGTTACCACTGAAGCGACACACACACACACACACACACACAGGAAAGAGAGAGAAAGAGTGAGAGGGAACGAGGGAGGGAAGGATGATGAGAGGGGGGTAAGGGGAAGAGAGAGAGACTGAAAAAAACACACAGTGACGGAGTTATGCATACACGTGCGAGCAGAGTATGCATCATTTCAAGGGCATGAGTGTAATACGTAATTTCTGGTAGTTACTTCCGTGGCCATGAACGCCACTGTAATTAAACAGAGAAGCGCAACTAGCGCTGCATCGCTAACAAACGCCATATACTGTAGTGGAAAGTGGTTCTAACTAGGATCGACAGCACACACACGTCTGAACAGGGCTCCTCTACACTAGAAGAAAATTACTGATATGTTCCGTAATAATGATTGATTGCACAAGGCCGTAGGTTTTCTAATCCTGCAACTCTGTCTTGTGTATCAGTTGCTACATTCTCCCGTCGCCGTGACTAGCGAGTAGCACGCCTGATTGGCACACCAAGGAGCTAGGTTCAGTACCAGGTGTCGCAAAGGAATTTCCGTGCATAGACGTCCAGGAATTGTGGTCGTTATGGAAACAATTTTTCTTGATATATTTCTTTTTCATTAAGCGCATTTTTAACAGCCCTTAGTAGTTACTGTCAACGACATTATTGGCATCAATTCTTGTTTGGTGTCATTTCCAACACAATATCGAACAACACAGCTAAACGGGCAGATTTAGTGAAATCTGCACTTTCGTCGAGACAGCGAAATACAAGGAGAGCACTTGGTGACAAAGCAGTTTGACGCCAGCCACCAAACCTAAAATTTTCGCTAGTTCTTTTTTCCAAAATTTCGATTTTAAAATTGCTACATTTAGCACAAAATAAACGTTATCAAAATGGTAGAAACAAATTCCTACAAGAGAACTTTATTATTCTGATCATTCAGTTTGTCGTCCTGGTTGCAATGAGCTAATCAGTTTCGTCAGAAACGATAGCAGTCAAAAGTTATCTCAATTATAAAATTTCGTACATCTGGCCATAGTGAAAATCTGATGAGGTAATAGGTGAATTCGGAAGGAAAGATCACTTCCAAATTAAAGAGTTATTTTTCTTCTTTTTAGTAAATTGTTTATATTGACTCAATTATTTTATATTCCTCAGAACCTGCAGGATATAAAATGTAGACTGGCAATGGCAAGGAAAGCGTTTCTGAAGAAGAGAAATTTGTTAACATCGAATGTAGATTTAAGTGTCAGGAAGTCGTTTCTGGAAGTATTTGTATGGAGTGTAGCCATGTATGGAATTGAAACGTGGACGATAAATAGTTTAGACAAGAAGAAAATTGAAGCTTTCGAAATGTGTTGCTACAGAAGAATGCTGAAGATTAGATGGGTTGATCATATAACTAATGATGAGGTATTGCATAGAATTGGGAAGAAGAGAAATTTGTGGCACAACTTGACTAGAAGAAGGGATCGGTTGATGGGACATAATCTGAGGCACCAAGGAATCACCAATTTAGTATTGGAGGGCAGCGTGGAGGGTAAGAATCGTAGAGGGAGACCAAGAGACAAATGCACTAAACAGATTCAGAAGGATGTAGGTTGCAGTAGGTACTGGGAGATGAAGAAGCTTGCACAGGATAGAGTAGCATGGAGAGCTGCATCAAACCAGTCTCTGGACAAGACTACAACAGCAGAACCTGCAGGGTAATAAACGTCTTGTAAAGACATTTCATGTACGGGGTGATTCATATGGCATGTCACATAATTCGTGTGGTGATTCTGATGTTAAAATAAACCGAAAAAGTCCTATGGACTATGTCCGATTTCCGATCGCTACAGAACTGGAACGGGTTGAAGACTACACACATCCATGAATGATTGTTGTTGTTGTGGTCTTCAGTCCTGTGACTGGTTTGATGCAGCTCTCCATGCTACTCTATCCTGTGCAATCTTCTTCATCTCCCAATACTGCAGCCTATATCCTTCTGAATCTGTTTAGTCTGTTTAGTGTATTCATCTCTTGGTCTCCCTCTACGATTTTTACCCTCCACGTTGCCCTCCAATACTAAATTTGTGATCCCTTGATGCCTCAGAACATGTCCTACCAACGGATCCCTTCTTCTTGTCAAGTTGTGCCACAAACTCCTCTTCTCCCCAATCCTGATGATTATGAAGACAAATGTGAATATTACTTATCGAAATGCTGTGTATGCGCTGTGGTTGGCAGGCTAATGGTGGGGCAGATGACTGATCCATCCTGCAAGAGGTGTTCAAAAAGTCCCCTGCCTAACTCAGAGCACTTGTCAAAGCAGTGGAGGGTGTGTTGCGCAGGACAACGATCATTATCATGGTGGACTTTAATGCGGCCAACAGCATCGGTGATGCGAGCGACAAGTCCTTCACGTGTATCCACCTTCGTAGCGTACACGTCCCCCTTTAACGTGCTCCATAAACAGAAGACTAACCGCGTTAGGTCGGGTGATCTGGCAGGCCATTTACTGGGTCCACCGTTGAGGAAATGTGTTATTCAGATACTGGGATATTTGTCTGGTACAGTAAATCGGTGATCCATGATGTTGTAGGCACATCTGCCGTCGTTCCTCTAATGTCACATCTTCCAAAAGTGCAGGTAGGTCTTCTGTCAGGAAATGTGCATATGCTGCAGCTGTCATGCAGTTTGCCAAGAACCCAGACATACTAATGAGAAAGGCTCCTTAATTAAAAGTTGCTAAATTTTACGTAGCTAAATTTAAAACGTACATGATGAATTCCATGGTCATACACATGGGATTCCCACTGCACAGGTCTAAATTAGTAGTTTAAGGGGCTCCGGAACGCCCTATACTTGCAATGTTAAAATTACGCTTATAAATTACATCTTTCCTCACAAAGTATTTGAGGTAGGAAGTTGAACTTTTTACAGATTATTTATTGGAATATGGGCTACAACTTAACACAGGGATTTTACAAAATTTTAGTTCAGTTATTAAAGATGATTTTTTCAGTTGTAATGAAAATTCACAACATTTTTTTGCAATTTTTTATTTATATATTCAAAAATATACAGTTTTTTGGAAAAAGGCTGTGTTAAATTATGGAGAAGGTACTGTGTAACATTTACTGAAAGTATGAAACAAATATGTTTGGAAGATCCTTAGAAAACATGTAATTAGCATGAGAAAATAAAAGTTTTGGGAATCGAGCGCCAAAGATTGGATTAACTTTTTAGTGCATTCCAGGTCCATAGGATGGATTATCTTCATCCTCTGCAAACTCCTCCTCCAGCTTCTTCTTGTTCCTCCTCCTGTTTACTCTTGCTTGTATTTCTAGACTCTTTACAGCCCTGTGTGCAGCCCGAAGGCGTTCCTTGTCTAAAGCAAGCATCGCTTGTACCATGTTAGAACCTATCTTCATTCCCATATTTCTAAGTACCTTGCACCTTACAATGTTGCCATCATTGAAAGTCGCAACAGCATCATACACACCAAAGTGAAGTGTTTCTATTCCAACAAATACAGTCTTGGGGATTCTCGACCATATAACACTATTTACACCATCATTGGGGTTTTGAGTTTTTCCGTGAATACACTTTTTCAACAGTTCAGGTGCTTCTAAGTCTCTGAAAATAGGTTTTATCACCTCCATTATTGCATGAGGCAGACTATGCTTATGAGTGTACACTTCACTAGTTAGCAATCCTTTGTTATATTTACACCAACTGTCTTCTTCTTTGGGACACAAGCTATGTTGGGGATTTTCATCGGTTGAAGAAGTATGAAAAAAAAGAGCCCAAACAGCCTTCTTCATTTCGTCGACACTTTGTGTATTTTGCCTAATAGCCATTCCATAATAGTTCTGTATTTTGTCAATTACACTGTCAGTTAACCTTCCCTTCCCATCCAACCCTTTACCATCACTGAGTTTTTGTTTTTTGTACGAAGCTTTCAGTCGCCGAAGTCTTGCTCCCATTCGCTTCTGTACGTATCCAATACACTCAGATTTCTGCACTACAACATCATCATCATAGGGCTTCAGTCCTTGAACATGTTTGAAACTTTTAGAATCACCGTCACCAAGGTAATTAACATATCGCACAGCGCCACAGTGGGTCACGCCCATGTAGAACACATTTCAAAAAAATTTTAAAAATAGTTGTAGTCTTCGGAGAATAAATTATATATCTATTAAAAGGTAATAGTCTGCAGATTCAGAAAACGCAAAAAAGTAAAAATTGAACTTTTCATGATTTTGAGCCTTTCCGGAGCCCCTTAATAGATACTGCTCGTGAGAAATAATATACAAATAAAATATAAGAACAAAATCAACAGTCAATAAAAAATGGAACTTTCTGACCGATAGAATGTGTGAACCAGTTCAGTAATATCTTGGAGACAATCCTTATAAGGCGAAAAGCTCGCGCCGTTTTCAGCCAGTCTGCTTTTAGTCTTGCCCTAGTCTGTTCTAAGTCTGCTGTTAATTACGTTTTTATCATTCTGTTCATTTCGTTCTTAGTCTTTGGCTGGTATAGCTAGCCTTTTTTTTATCCCAGCATCGGAAATTGTTCATGCTGCCCCCTGCTCTTTTAATTCAGGCTGAGAGAACATGTTTTATAGTTATGAACAATAAACAGACAACGAAAAGTGTTTTACTATTTTTGTGACTATAGTAACAGTTTTATGACTTTTTGCAACCAACTGTGTACGCGACTCGTAGTCTTGCGGTAGCATTCTCGCTTCTCGCGATAGGGTCCCGGGTTCGATTCCCGGCGGGGTTAGGGATTTTTTTTCTCTACCTCGTGATGACGGGGTCTTCTGTATCTTTTATCATCACTTCATCCTCATTCACTCACAAGTCGTCGTTAAAGAAGTGGAGCGTCGACCGAACCGCCCCGCGGGGGGTCTCCCGGCCACCAATGTCATACGTTCATTATTATTATTACTTGTGTGTAAAGCTGCGTATGATCACCTCATCTGTACGGTGTCAACGTATGAATTCTGTTGTGGTCATTAATAAACTCTGTTGTCATTGCTTGTCACTACATTTTGTTACTGTATTTTGTCCTACGCGGTGTAGCAGTGGATGAGACTGTCTAATGATAATGTATCCGCACACTCTGTGACTTGCAGTAAGTGAGCACTCGCAAAAATCTGTCTTCTAAAACTCCCATGCCACTTAGGCTCCGATGGCTCATTCACGACGAACTTTCGTACTATAACTTCAAATGTACACGAACAAATGGGTTATTCCAATTATGTAGGCCTATCTAAATTCAACATCATGTTGAAAGCCCATGGTCTAGTGGTTAGCATTACTGTATCTCAAGTGCAGAGTTCTGGGTTCAATTCCAGGTCAGGGGGGAGATTTTATTAGCTGAGGCACAGGCTGTTTGAGTCGTCCTAACAATCTTATCTCATCTTCATCGACGTACAAGCCGCCAAAGTGGTGTCAAATAAGAAAGACTTGTAACAGTCGACACAATCCTGCGGTGTTTTGCATACTGACAGAGTTATTCATTCGTTCTTTACACTTGAAACCAATCATACTTTAGCTTCTCTGTCGATTGAAGCATGTGATCAATCATTCGTTCATTCAGCACTGTTTACTGTTTTAAGTGACTGAGTCATCATCCAGTTATTCTTCTGAGTGAAAACAAGCTGTAATACTTACATTAGGCACCACATGAAGACATCTCAGTGGGTGCACCAAAGTTAAAATAAGCAATATACATTTTCGTTTAATTACGTACTGAAAGACTAGCTATTCTTTTTACCATTTAAAACTGGTAAATAGCTTGTGCGCATTAAATAGTTTTAGGTGCAATTAACACGTAATAAAGGAAGAAGCTTCACTGGGAATACGAAGTTGGGCAAGCATAAAAGTTCTCTTGGGTTATGTGAACTAGAAAAGAATATTGCCAAAATTTTGTGACTCTTTGCATTCCGTTTTACTGAAATAGTGATCGATCACTTCGACTAATTAAAAACCAGAATACCGCTCGCTCTACGTCAGCGTCCTGCTGCTGCCAAGGCCAGGGCGGCAGCCGGTGCGAAGAGGTGGCGCGGTGACGATCGCCGAAGTGCCACCTCCTCGCACCGGCTGCCACCCTGGCCCGAAAGCAGCACGAGGCGGCTACGTGCGGCGGAGCCACGCGCTCGCCACCTGCTGCTGCCAGGGTCAGGAAGACAGCCGGCGCGAGGAGGTGGCACTTCGACGATCGTCACCGTGCCACCTCCTCGCACCGGCTGCCACCCTGGCCCTGGCAGCAGCAGGACGCTGACGTAGAGCGAGCGGGACAAGCAAGCAGCAGTATTTTGGTTTTTAATTACTCGAAGTGATCACTCACACCCGTTTCAATAAAACAGAATGCAAATACGAAAAGTGTGCTACTACAGTAACCATTTTGTGACTTTTCTACTTAGTTGTGTGTAAAGCGAACGAACGAACGACCTCCCTGGCAGTCTCAAACGCAGAGACTGAATGAAAACTTTCATGTAACTGATATACATATCCATGTCAGTCAGTAGTCTCACATCAACTCGAACCTAGCAGTTCAAAAAAACGGTGGTACTTACTTCACCTATATAAGTTGTAGTTTGATTGATTCATTCGACTGAAAAAAAAAATGACTAAACGAAAAATTGGTTGCTGAAAACACTCAGTTGTGCCACCACTGTGACTGGAAGAGACTTAATGCAGCCTTCGTAAGCATTAAGGAGCAGATCAGTATGCTAATGACAGCTCTCCTGTTCTGTCGTCCAATGGCTCTCAATGCAGACGATGAAGGATAGTAGGACCGTCTACTTGTACTGCAGCATCAAAGGCTGTTTCTTTTAGTTAAGTGTTATCTGTAATTAGAGAAATTTAAGCTACTCTGTTGTTTGCTTTACGACTGTAGGAAACAGACAAACAGCTACTACATCTTTGTTATTTGCTCTGGATTGTTGGTAGTTTTCAGTTTAAGGGATGAAACGAAAGTGTGGTGTCACCGCCAGACACCACACTTGCTAGGTGGTAGCTTAAATCGGCCGCGGTCCATTAGTACATGTCGGACCCGCGTGTTGCCACTGTCAGTACTTGCAGACCTAGCGCCACCACATGGCAGGTCTAGAAAGACGGACTAGCACTCGCCCCAGTTGTACGACGACTTTGCTAGTGACTACACTGACGAAGCATCGCTCATTAGCCGAGCAGATAGTTAGAATAGCCTTCAGCTAAGTCCATGGCTACGACCTAGCAAGGCGCCATTAGCCTTACAGTGATTGTAATTAACCGTATCTGGAGATAGTCTCATTTGTATCGTCAATAGCGATGTACCACAAGGATGCATTAAAGTTGAGTATTAACTTAGATACGTACTTTTCTTATTAGCATTCAATTACTTATCCTGTTCCAGAACTCACGCCAGCCGGCGTGTGTGTACGCGTGCCTTTCGGCTACCTCCGAGTGGCGTGGCTGTCTTGCTACGCCACAACAGAAAGAAAGATTGGAATGGTACTGTCGGTTGGGGGGCCTGGGATTATTCAGCCTCCTAACAGGAAAAGATTTTCATCACCTACACTCGTTGATCTCTTTCTCTGCAGTTTATAACAGTTGTTTCTTAAAATGTGCCTCTTGAGTGTAGGTGACTGGAATGTGTGTGCATGTAGTGTGATGTGTTTGTTTTATATGATGGTGAAAGAAGGGAAAGTGTAAAAACCCAGTGCAGGCATGCAAGATGGTTGCCTGGCTTAATGTCCCCAACTGATGAATTACCATGAACAGTGACACCGGTCCTCACATTGTGTTTTACTTATTGGAATATAATCCGTGAAACATGCAGAGAAAAAATTAGTTCCAACTTTGGCCACCAGGTACAAATCTGTCGCACATTGACTTCTCACATGCTCATATTGTGCAGATTGTGTAAGAGGTGGTTAATAATAAAACCAATGTTATGCTTTTCTCACTTGTTTGACCTTATCTGACCATGTCCTGTTCCTAATCCAGTACATAGGAAAACATTTTTATATTTCTTGCATTCACAGCATTAGATCTGCACCAGGTGGCCAATATTGGGACTAATTTTTTTCAGCACGAATCAGTTTGGCATTAACACATTAGAATATCTACCAAGTTTTGATGCCATACGATAATTACAGCCAACATTGGATCTCAGTGAATAGCTGTACTTTAATTATAACCACTGAGTACGAGCACATATTCAGTGTCTAAATACACAAAGTAAGTCACAAATTGACTCAAAATGAAGTGCATGAGAGACAGCATTAATCAGTGGTGGAAGTTCACATTTTAATTGAATCACACAGATACACTGAGAGTATGAGGGATGACAACAAACATCCTTATGCGGTATTTTGCTTGTACCACTTGGGAGCACATTCAGAACCAATTTTTATATTCTACAGGATAATCACAGTCTCCAACATTTCACAGAGGTATTACTTGTATGCTAATCTGGCACTAACTCTTGCAGAGATGTGGGCATGGTGACAGCTTACGAGGACTGTACTGTGTGACCTTCTACACGATCTTATGGTCACAGATTGTTGTACTAGTGTGTGTGGTGAGAAGATGCTATTATGTTAAGAGCAGAGGGCAAATTGAAGATTTTGGGGTGCAGTTGCTGTATTAAGATTGACATATGAACACATTGTAATTTCACAAAGTATGTAATGGTTTGAAAGATTAGTAGGTTAACTTTTGTTAATTTGGTTGAGCTATTTGTTACAATAGCAATTTGGTTTACAGGACATGTGGTTGACTGATAAAGTGTAAAAGTTCATGGAACCATTTTGTTTACCTACATTGGAAATAACCTATTTACACATGCAGGCACCATCTTGAAATTTATCACGAATTATCCAATTTACTCAGTGTTGTCATTAATTCATAAAAAATTATGGCAACAAATGTACAGTGGTAAAAGCTGGAATTGAACAAGTGCAATCACTACATCTTCATCTAGATGATTACTCTGTAGTTCACAACTAAGAGCCTGGCAGGGAGTTCATCATGCCACTCTTGAATGTTGCACAGGAAAAATGAGCACTTTGATTTTATTGTGCAAGATCTGATTTCTCTATGTAGGTGGGCGCCAATAGAACATTTTGACAATCAGAGGCGAAAGTAGATGACCATAATTTCATTGAAAATTCCTGCTGGACGAAAAATGCCTTTGTTTTAATGGTTGCCCATCCAACTCATGTCTCCTATTTTGCGATAATACAAAATGAGCCCTCAGTCTCTTTAGTAGACCTGCTACATTTTTTAAGTGTTCTGCCAAAAATCACAGTCTTTGATTTTCTTTCCCCCACAACATTATCTATTTGATCATTGTAATTAAAGTTATTTGTAATTGTAATCTCTAAGTATTAAGTTGAATTTGCAGCCTTCAGATTAGTGTAATTTATTGTGTAACTGAAATTTAGTGGATTTCTTTTAGTACTCGTGTGCATGGCTTCACACTTTTCGTTATTTAGTCAATTGACACTTTTTGTACTGTGTTTCAATAAAGTATATGTTCCAAAATCCTACTCCAAATTGACACAATATTGATATGGGTCTGTAATTTCGCAGAGGGGCCTGACTGGAATACAATCTGGGCCATGTGCCTTGCCTTGCCATGTTTAAGCTGCTGCACTACTCCAAGGCTCCACTTCTATGTAACTCATGTTGGCAGTTGTTCTTGATTTGAATTCTGGCCCCAAGGGCTAATATAACAGTGAAAATAATCAATTATTGATAATATAATATAAATGGACAGATAAAAAAAATCTAAGATTTAATGTTAACTAGCTTTCGGAGGCAGTGGCTCCTTCTGGGGGAAGAGCTGAAGAGGAAGGAACAGGGGTGAAGGAAAAAGACTGGAGAGATTTAGGTAAAGGGGCACAGTTTAGAAAGGTCAGAAGGAAACACTTATTGTGGGGCTGGCAGTGTGTGGGTTCTGTGTGATTTTTCTAAACTGTACCCCTTTCCCTAAACACCTCCAGTTCTTTTCCTTCACCCCTCTTCCTCCCTCTTCAGTTCTTCTGCCAGAAGGAGCTGCTGGCTCCAAAAGCTTGTGAAAGTTAAATCCTTTTTTGTGTGTGTTCCGCTGCTTGGTGAATAGATTTTTTATCTGTCCATTTACATTTGACTTGAATTCTGGAATATTTCCTTCATTGTCCTTGATGAAGGCATTTGTTTAGTGTTCACTCACTCTGCCTTAGTGCCCTGTCATCAGTGACATCACCAGTGTTATCACACAGTGAAGGTACTGATTTCATCTTGCTGTCAATGTACAGTACTTTTTGCATGGCCAGAATCTCTTAGGGTTTCCTGCAAGATTTCAAGAAAAAGTTTTACTGTGGAAACTATTGAAATCATCTTGCATTGAAGTCTGCATTAAATTTCAAGCTTCCATAAAACTCAACCAATCTTGGGATTTTGCATTCTTTTTAATTTAGTAGGGTCTTTTTCATTGCTTCTGCGACAGTATTCTTACCTGCTTTGTGAACCACAGAGGTCAGAACCATCATATATTAATTTTTTTTGCTATATATCTCGTAATTGTTATTGATATTATTTCTTTGAATTCAAACCACATTTGGTTTATTCTTACATATTTGGATCAGAGGAAGTTGAGACTGTCTCTTAAAAAGGTATCAAGCAAGTTTTTAATTGCTTTTTCAAACTTGTAATGTCCTTTAAAAGAAATAAACTTGAAGATTACACTGAATGAATGTCTGAACTGCAGGATGGATACAGGACTCAAGTTATCATATAGCATATTGTAACTGCAAGTGGTGTGCTTACTCTGTGTTACTGTTAGCAAAAACTTAATATGTATTGATTGGGGAATGTAACTCCCAATGCCAATAAAGAAATTCAGTAACTGCAGAAACACATTCAGCTCCTTAGGCATTGAATCCCCTGTCCCAGTTAAAAATCAATAACTTTGGTCCTTGTGCACATAACAAATAAATTAAACTGTCTTACTTCTGAAACAGCAATGGTGGAACACAATATATTCTGGTCTCTCATAAAAAAATTATAAATATGCTAACTACAGGCTCAGCAATGTGCAATGCTGGCAGTAATACTTTTAAATGCATATAAAATTCTTTTGGCTGATAAATGAGAACATTTATGAAAAATCAAACTTATTTGATAAGATAAGATACTTTATTGTCACATAACATGTTTTTATACAATCAATCAATTGAGAACATTGGTGACATTGAAAATCATATGACCTGGACAGGCAGGCGGTACTGAGTGTTTTTTAGCAAAATTATATTGCAAGTTAAGTTTGGCTTTTCAAAAACAACTACAACTGAAGTTACATTGTTTAGAATAATATATCATATTTACTAATTGATCCACAAACAATGAGATTTATACAGCAATTATTATATACCATCAATAAACCAGCATAAATGCAAATCACCAAATTACATATAGCTTTGTTAACAAATCATATAAACATTACAAAAGTGAAATTCAGTTTATGTGCATTCTGGTGTTACTCAACAGTTACAAATTATCAGCCAACTCATCTATACTAATGCGCTGGCAAAAACAAGAATCATAATTATTTAACATCTTTACCTTGCTTACATGGAGACTTCTGCTTCCATGTTCAACAATACTGACATACCTACATTAATCTAACACTTGGTGGTTTCACACAGCACACCACAAAAACTGCCTACTCCATCGTCTTTCACTCACAGACAGCTACCTACCACTGTGCATCCAACACTCTCTTACTCCAACACTGCACTCTCAGACCAGAAGCAGCATCTTTGGCTCTGTCTTGGTGCACAATCAGTGATCTGAATTGTAAAGCCTATCAGAGACATACATCGTTTATCATATTCGGGTGCCACATACAAATGTTCTAGCATTTTCCTGATGACCAGAGACTGTGTGGTACTGGGGTGCAAGACTCACACGTCTCTCGTGGATGATTTACGTATTGTGTACAGCCAATATTGTTCTCAGGACAGATGGCTATATCAGTCTTCACACTGCTTCTTCTCCAAAGATTTTGCGCTGGTTAGGGAAACGATGCTGAACAACTTCTCTACTTTTGAAATGATTCATTACTCTCAGAATACTTTTATATCAACTCTGCTATATTTTCTTCTTCACAATAATACAACTACACAAGTTTCACATGCCCTTTGAAGTCTCGTAAATCAACCTTGTCTAGAAAACATTAGTACTTAACATATACCATTACAGTCTTTTTTTTTTGTTTTAATAACCTTTGTCAAAACAGTTCTTGCTCCTAGCAAGTCAGAGTATATGAGTCTCTAGATAACATATATTTCATTTTTTCCCAACAGTCACTACTATTTCACTGCCAAAGAGTAGCCCTTGATTACTCCTTGAACTGGACATATGCCTTCCAAGGCATGTGCAGCCACCACTTGTTAGCTCCGATAGACGGCCACAACTTTAGTCTTCTCATAACACACGCCCATCCTGCACACACATAAAATACAAAAATATTCAGAACAAGAAAGAGATATAGCAATTTAAGTCACTTGGGGATGAAATCAGGAGGAAATGAAATGGCTATGGGAAAAATTGATGAAATCATAAAAAAAATAGCTATTGGAAAAACAGATCTGGCATAAAAGTTAAAAGCAAAGGGTCAACCTTAAGAGTACAGTAGTATTTCTACATAGGAGAGAGCAGACAGGTGAAAATAGTCCATTGATGGCCTCTAAAATGGGAAGAAGTGACTGCTAACATGGTAAAAGAAGAAACAGTTATTGATTTGGAGGACACATGGGAAACATTATTAGAACCAGAGTTTGACAGAGATATGCTAGACTATTGACTAAATAAGGTAGAAGGGATTGAAAATATCCCTTCTCAATTTCTTAAGCCATTTGGGGAAGAGGTAGCAAGATAGAAAGTAGAGTCTAACAGCCTAGAGACATTGGTGTGTCATCCGAACAAGACACAGCCAGATCAAAAGCACTACAGGCCCAAAGACATGAGCTGGTGCCAGTGCCATAGAGACTAGCCACATGTGTGAATTCCACCAGGGCCAAGGGCAGTGCTGGGGATCGAGATATCGATTTCGCCTTGGCCAATTTCCAGCCAAATACAATCCACCAATGACTGGACGACAACTGACAGAAGCCTAACCGGAAGATGGAACAGCAGCTCTTACCCACTTGCTTACACATCATTGTCCAGGGCTGACTTAGACAGCCAACGTCATTTAGTGATCTCTTATAAGTGAACAGACAGTTGTAAGTCACATTTGCTATGTACTGTGAAGTTTATCTACGATTATTTGCACTTAGTCATCAAGGGCCTTTTTTGTGTTATATTACAAGCAGTGTTGCAGACTTCATATTGCTACTAGTCACAAAGATAAGTAAACCTTTTTAACTCATTTGTGTGACTTTATTACTAATTTGTTGGAGTGTCTTAGAACCTTTGTTCTCCTGACTGTGGGGCACAGCTGTGTGATAGTGGAAGGGAGAAAGTGTCTTAGCAGTGTACTGCACCAGAAGCTGTTTCACAAACCCACCAACTCAGCCTCAACAGCAGTAGCAACAAGGCCTTTACAAAACTGGTGACAAGGGTTTACAAAAGACGTAACATCAGATGCTTGGAAGAATATCATCCGCACAGTCCCAAAGGCAGCCAAGTCAAATGAATGTGAGAACTATCACACAGTGAGATTGACAGCACATGCATGACCAGAGAAATATACAGATGAATGGAAAAGGAAATTGAGTATCTGTTAGATGACATTCAGCTTGGTTTTAGGGAAAATTAAAGGCACTAGAGAGGCAGCTCTGATAGTATCACTGACAATAGAAGTAAGACTTCAGAAAATCAAGACAATTTCATTGAATTTTTTGATGCAGAAAAAGCATGTGACAATTTGAAGTGATGCAACATGTTTGAATCCTCAGGGAATGGTGGGTAATATACAACTGTAGAAGAACCAAGATGGAACAATAAGAATGGAAGACCAAGAGAGGAGTGCTCTGACTAAAAGGGGACTAAAGTGGGGATGCGGTGTTTCTATTCTACTGTTCAATGTATATATCAAAAAAGCAATGAAGGAAATAAAAGGAAAGCTCATGAGTGGGATTAAAATTTGGGGTAATAGATTATCTATGATAAGATTCACTGATGACATTGCTGACCTCTGTGAAAGTGAAGAACCGATACAGAACTTGGTGAATGCATCACTCATTGTCCTCAATATGAGGAATAAATATCTGAGAATGTATGTTTTAAGCACAGTATTGTATGAAAGTGAAGTATGGAAATGGAAAAACTGAAAAAGAATAGAATAAAGTTTTTGATATGTAGTGTTACATAAAGTTGCTGAAAAGTAAGAGGATTGATATGTATTATTAAATGTCTAGGACAGCCACCAAGCCCTAGTTGCAGGTTGCCTATCTAACAGCCTCCAAAAGCAACAACAATTTGATTCTCAGTATTTCATATAATTATTGATGTAATTTTAAATGCTTTGATGGTCTACTCATTAGGAGAAATAATCTTATGTTAAAATTTTAAAACAGTAAGTCAAGTATTAAAGTTGCAAACTACATATAAGTCTTGTAACAGTGAACCTCATAGCATGCAAATCGCCCTTGACTTTATTCATCCAGTATTTGCGAATGAGAGTACTTTGCAACTTCTAGCAAACTTTACACATAATTTCAAACCTGTTCAAAGCAAACTGATACCTCCCCTACCCTCAGAAAATAATGAAAAGAAAAAAAATTATCACTTACTACTTTTTGCTGTTTATACAGTAAAACTTCAGCATCAGGCATGACATTTTAAATTATCTTTTCTTTACTACTAATTCTATTGGCAACACATTTTGTAGAAAGTATCCATATGTACCACTGAATATATCCACTAAATTATATCATTTATGACATAGAGTTGAAAAGATATGACACCATAAACATTGAGATGCTTAACATCAAATATTAAATACATCAACGTATTGGGAAAGTAACCAGACATTTGAAGCTTTTTTGCATGGGAATTTGATTACTTAAAGAACAGGATGTGCATGTGTCGAGGGGAGGGAGGGCTTAGTTGTAAGAAAAGGAATGAGGTTCTTCATGGAACCAGTGGAGAAATGAATGTATGGAAAACACAAGCTATAAGAAGCGGTTGGATTACACAGCATGTGTTATGACATCAGGGAACTGCTTTTATGATACTAGAAGAAAAAAAAATAAAGGAAGAGATTGGCACAGAACATGAAATCATCATTGATCACATCAATCTGCCAGAAGGCTGATGACAAAAAAGAAGCTGTAACATTGAATCACAGAGCATTTTGATGAATATTGTCAAAAAAACTGCTTTTACTTGTATTCATAATTTCTTGATACTTACCAAATTATCATGTGATTAAAGCCATATGACCTGGTAAATGTACAGAACTTGAGAGATGCATATCTTTCTGTGCTATGAAGAACACATAATCATTCTGAATATTATGCCATTGAGCATTGACTTCTGCGACACATTGACAGGAGTGTTTCAGAGGAAGAGTATAAACCTACCTTGAGAACTATCCTGACACATAACTCTGTTAAGGGGACCTGTAATCATCACAATAACTGGCTCATAGTGCCTCCTGCATCATTCTCATTTTTTATCAACTGCCAGGCTTGAAAATGGACGCTGGAACATGACTTAAAACTAGAACTGGCTCATGTTACAATGTGCACATTCTTACAATATATAGAATTCAGGTCTGTAGTAGGTGGCACACGTCTCCACAGCTATTGATCCAAGAAGAACACCACAGAGTATAAATTCTTCAACTTCTAGAAGAACAGACCTAAACCTATATCTGACTAGATTAAAGAGCCAACTACACTTCATAGCAAGTGTTATTTCTTTCTTTGTTTCTCTACTGATCCATCATACCAAAGATAGAAAAAAAATGCACTGTGAAACTTTTGTATGCTAAGGCACACTGCAAGTATTTTTAAAACATGTTGAAAATTACCACTATCATTGCCCACAAGGCAGCTGAAGAAATGTACACCCCTAGCAGAGCAGGAACAGATAGCGCACACATAACACGATTGGCACACAGCTTTGGCTGGTGGTGCCTCCATAAGCAGATCATTCAACATAATTGAATTTGCAACACACTCATTATCTAGTTCCATTTGGGCCTTGAAGACAAGCTTAGATCAGTATGTACAAAGGCATTTAAGCAGTCATTCTTCCCGCACTTAATATGTGAACAGAACAGAATGAAAATGTAAAATATAGTACAATGGGAAGCACTCTTGGCCGTGCACTTCACAGTAGTTGCATCATATAGGTGTTGTATAAGTAAAGAACAATAGCTACCAGTTTCTTCTGAGGTATCGGTGCTCTAACTATTAACAGTGGAGATAAAACTGAATTATATTTTCTTCACATATGTCTGCTAATGGAATCTGTCTTCACGCTGGGTCCTGAGTTTCACAGTAATGTAGATCCAATTAACCTTCCAAATCTTCAAATATGAAATAGGAAGAACACAGTGTACATCTCATTCTCCTGGTGACATACATGTGATTGTGTCATTTGCTAGGTAATTCCTACATTTGTATCACATCCACATGTATATAGCACTATGAGGTGCATGGCAAATCATAAGCATCTGCAGAAGTAGGGGTTGGGGTCGGAGTGGTGGTGAGGGGGGCAGCATTTGCCCTCTCATCTGGTATCTAGAGTTCAGAGTTGTTATTCACTGCAGAATTCTTATGCACTTTTAGAAGTGAGGGCATACCCATCTTTTCTTTGGATTAATTCATGTTTTGTGTCATCAAACAAATTTAGTTCTTGTGGTATGACACATCTCAAACCTGAACAACTTATTTGTATAAAAATATATAATTTTAGAGTTTTGCCCCCCCCCCCCCCCCTCCCAGATATATTTCTGCAGATGTCCCCATGGCAGAGGGCATTTTCCCACTATATCAGTTATAAGGGCTTCTTGCTGTTCCATTCGTGTATGGAGCATGGGAGGAATGACTGTTTAAATGCTTCCACATGTGCTGTAATTAATCTAATCTTGCTCTCATATCCCTATGGCAGTGACACATAGAGGGTTGTAGTATATCCCTAGATTCATCATTTAAAACTGGTTCTTGAAACCTTATAAGCAGGCTTTTCTTGGAATAGTTTGTGTCTATCTTCAAGTGTCTGCCAGTTCAGTTTCTTCAGCATCATTGTGACCATGATGCATGCAGCATGAGGCAAACCTTTGACCATTCATGCTGCCCTTCTCTGTATACATCCAACGTCACCTGTTAAAACCTATTTGGTATGGGTCATGTCAATCCCCCACCCCCTCCCACCTCAAATTTAAGCAGTATTCTAGGATGGGCCACACACTTGACTTGCAAGTTATCTACTTTGTAGACTGATTGCATTTCCCTAATATTCTAGCAATGAACAAAAATCTTCCACTTGCTTTACTTACAATAGGATCTATGTAATTGTTCCATTTCATATCCCCACAAGTGTTATGTTGAGGTATTTGTATGAGTTTGCCAATTACAACTGTGACTTGTTGATACTGAAGTCACACGATACATCATTTCGTTTTGTAAGGAGCACAAATTTAAATTTCTGAATATTTAAAGCAAGTTGTCAATCTTTGCACAACTTTGTAATCATATCAAGATCCAACTGAATATTTGGCATTTTTTTTCAGATGGTTCTTCATTACAGGTAATTGCATCATCAATGAATGGTCTGAGGTTATTATTATATTGTCTGTGACATCATTAATATACAATATGAACAGAAATGGTTCCAATACAGTTCCTTGGGGCACACATCAAGTTACTTTTACATCTGCTGATGACAATATGAACAGAAATGGTTCCAGTACAGTTCCCTGGAGGCACACATGAAATTACTTTTACATCTGCTGATGACTTTTCATCCAAGATAACATGCTGTGTCCTCCCTTGCAAGAAATCCTCAATCCTTTCATAAAATTCTCTTTGTAGCTGATACAATCATACTCTTGATAATAAGAATAGATGGCATGCAGAGTCAAAAACATTTCAGACATTACAAAAAACAGCATCTACCGGACTGCCTTGATCCATGGTGTGTGAGAGCAGTGTGAGCTGAATTTCATATGACTGATGTTTTCAGAATCCATGCTAGTTGACATGGAGGATGTAATTCTATTTGAGATATCTTCTTTCAAATGATGTTCAGTTTTTTCTAGTACTGGAAATTGTGGTTTGAGGGATGATAACTGAGCCAATAAGAATTCAGAACATCAATGCCTTTTTAGTAAAATGAAACCATGCAGAGATACTTTTAATGATGAGGAAAAGACTGTATTTTTAGTTAAGCAGTGTGGGGGAAGAAACACCTAAATATATTCACCATGCAAATCTAGTTATGTTTTTAAATCAGAATGCAAATTGTAAAAATAGAAGAAAGAATTACACAAAGAAAGTAATCTGTGCTGAAATGAAATTCAGAAAAATATGCAAGAGAAATTATTCGAAAGATTTAGAACTGCACTTGAAGGACAATGTGCTGTTGTCAATGGAGATGTATAAGACTGGCTATTTAAATCACAAGTGAAATGGACATTTGTGGTTACCAAGCTTCTTTGTGCTCATTAAGCAGATTCAAGAAATCATATAGAACAGGAAATTGAGAAGTTACAAAGTTAACTTTAAGTAAAGGAGTACATGAGATTCCTTTAATCTTTAACTCTGTAGAGAAATTTGCTGCTGACATGAAGTTGAAACTTGCTGTTTTACCTGCAACTGCTGACCTGTCAGGTTTTATGAAACAACTACCTTTTATCATTTCATGGTGAAAAAATAAAAGACAGTCAGTTGTGCAATCACGTCATTATTGGTCTCTATGAAAATACATATCCTTTCTTTCAGGAGTGCTAGTTCTGCAAGGTTTGCAGGAGAGCTTCTGTAAAGTTTGGAAGGTAGGAGATGAGATACTGGCAGAAGTAAAGCTGTGAGGACCGGGCGTGAGTCGTGCTTCGGTAGCTCAGATGGTAGAGCACTTTCCCGTGAAAGGCAAAGGTCCCGAGTTCGAGTCTCGGTCGGGCACACAGTTTTAATCTGCCAGGAAGTTTTACATTACAGAAGATTGTTATGGCATGTTTTTACGCAACACTTTCAGTAGTATGTATGAGTAGATTACTATATCCACATATTTATATATACATCTAAAAAGAAAGATGATGTGACTTACCAAACAAAAGCGCTGTCAGGTCGATAGACACACAAACAAACACAAACATACACACGTGTGTATGTTTGTGTTTGTTTGTGTGTCTATCGACCTGCCAGCGCTTTTGTTTGGTAAGTCTCATCATCTTTCTTTTTAGATATATTTTTCCCACGTGGAATTTTTCCCTCTATTATATTTATATATACATCTACATCTACATCTACATCTGCATGATTACTCTGCAATTCACATTTAAGTGCTTGGCAGAGGGTTCATCGAACCACAATCATACTATCTCTCTACCATTCCACTCCCAACAGTGTGCGGGAAAAACAAACACCTAAACCTTTCTGTTCGAGCTCTGATTTCTCTTATTTTATTTTGATGATCATTCCTACCCATGTAGGAATATTATTTTCGCATTCGGAAGAGAAAGTTGATGACTGAAATTTCATAAATAGATCTTGCCGTGACAAAAAACGTCTTTGCTTTAATGACTTACATCCCAACTTGCGTATCATATCTGCCACACTCTCTCCCCTATTATGTGATAATACAAAATGAGCAGCCCTTTTTTGCACCCTTTCGATGTCCTCCGTCAATCCCACCTGGTAAGGATCCCACACTGCGCAGCAATATTCTAACAGAGGACGAACGAGTGTAGTGTAAGCTGTCTCTTTAGTGGACTTGTTGCATCTTCTAAGTGTCCTGCCAATGAAACACAACATTTGGCTCACATTCCCCACAATATTATCTATGTGGTCTTTCCAACTGAAGTTGTTTGTAATTTTAACACCCAGGTACTTAGTTGAATTGACAGCCTTGAGAATTGTACTATTTATCGAGTAATCAAATTCCAATGGATTTCTTTTGGAACTCATGTGGATCACCTCACACTTTTCGTTATTTAGCGTCAACTGCCACCTGCCACACCATACAGCAATCTTTTCTAAATCACTTTGCAACTGATACTGGTCTTCGGATGACCTTACTAGATGGTAAATTACAACATCATCTGCAAACAACCTAAGAGAACTGCTCAGATTGTCACCCAGGTCATTTATATAGATCAGGAACAGCAGAGGTCCCAGGACGCTTCCCTGGGGAACACCCCATATCACTTCAGTTTTACTCGATGATTTGCCGTCTCTTACTAAGAACTGCAACCTTCCTGATAGGAAATCACAAATCCAGAAACCCCTGAGGCAAATTAAAATCAAACATTTTTAAAAATAAAATTAATAATGTTATAATTGATGTATCAAAATCTGGAAAAATGGGAAATAATAGTTCTCAACATCTTACCAGCTGCAGGAAGTAATCAGTTGTTTTTATTGGACTTTTGGTCTGGTCACAACAATCCCTCCATCTTTCAGGAGAATGACACAGACATTATTGACGCAATATGGAGTCTACCAAAACAATTGTCTTGATTAGGAAATTCTTGGGATTTTTTTAAAAAATATTTTCTTCCTTGAGGAGGAGAGAGGGACAACTCACTCAGAACCCAAAATGATGATGATATTTGAGTGACCCACCTGTAGTGAGGGCAAGAGAAGACAAAGTTAGAGGAGGGAATGTGATCAGAAATAGGTCAAAAATAGCACACTGATAACCACTGTACCACCTTCAGTCCAGATATGATAATAAAGTGAGCAGTAAAGACAGAGGAAAAGAAATTAATAGTGCAATTGAGAACAAGGGAAAAACAGTGCATGAAAATTTACAAGGAAAAAAAACTGCTAAAGGTGATTTATTTGCATTGCATTTAGTAAAGTTGAGAATGAATCTTTGACTCTGAATTAACCCCTCTCCATTACTCATGGACCATGCTATTGGTGGGGTGGCTTAAATGCCTCAGTGACACAGGCAGCCATACTGTAGGTGCAACCACAATGGATGGGTATCTGCTGAGAGTCTAGATAGAGATGTGGTTCCTGAAGAGGAGAAACAGCCTTTTTAGTTGTTGCAGGATCAACAGTCTGGATGACTCAATGATCTGACCATGTATCATCAACCAATATGGACTTGCTGTTCTTGTGCAACAGTCAGCTTAAAGTAAAGGTTTAGTTAAATGATTATGACATCCTCTTGGGTAAAATATTCTCAAGGTAAGATAGTCCCCTACTCAGGAGAACAGCATCATCTGGAGAAACAAAGCTGATGTCCTATGGATTGGAGTGTGAAATGTTAGATCTCTTAATTGGGCAGGTAGGTTAGAAAATTTTAAAAGGGAAATGGATAGGCTGAAATTAGACATTGTTGTAACACACAACACCATCACTTCTAGAACAAGTATAGCTTGTGATCACAAATATGAGGTTTAACAATGAGTACAATGTTCAGGGTGCCACATGGCTAGACAGTCACAAACAGTTTAATAACAAAGTGAATTACATGCGGAGCCAGAGCAGTTAGGGTGAGTGCTAGGTGGCCATCACTCACTTATGCATGAGGCAGGTGGAACTGAATGTTCCTGTGCAATCATCATGTGCAGTTTCTCAGCCACCATGTCTTTTAGTAGCAGCCACCATTGGAGATATCAGTCAGTGCCCAATGCCTAGATGATAGTCAGGTGGATTAACACAGATATCATGGGAATTGGTGAAGTCAGGTGCAAGGAGGAAGAGATCTTCTAGTTGGGTGAATACAGAGTTATAAATAAAAAATCAAACAAGGCTAATGCATGAATAATGAATAAGAAAGTAGGAATGTGGGTAACCTATTATGAACAGCATAGTAATACATTATCATAGCAAAGATAGATACTAATCCCATACATATCACAGAAGAACAAGTTTATATGCCCACTAGCTCCCCAGATGATGAAGAGATTGAAGAAATGTATGATGAGGTTAAACAAATTATTTGGATAGTTAAGGGATACAAAAATTTAACTGTGATGGGGGGCTGGAATTCAGTAATAGTAAAAGGAAGACAAGGAAAAATAGTAAGTGAATGTGGACTGAGTGAAAAGAATGAAAGAGAAAGCCATCTGATAGAATTTTGCACAGAGCATAATTTTAGCATTGCTAACATTTGGTTTAAGAATCATGAAAGAAGGTTGTATATGTGGAAGAGACCTGGAGACACTGGAAGCTTTAATATTGATTATATAATTGTGAGACAGAGATTTTGGAACTGGATTTTTAGACTGTAAGATATTTTCAGAGGCAGATGTGGACTCTTGACCACAATTTATTGGTTGTGATCTGAAGACTAAAATTGCATAGGTAGGAAATAAAGGTGAAAGGACCTGAATAATTTATAAGAACAGGAGGTTGATTAGGGTTTCAGAGGGAGCATTAGGCAACATCTGACAAGAACAGAGGAAAGGCATACAGTAGAAGACGAATGTGTAGCCTTGAGAGAAGAAGTAGTGAAGGCAGCAGAGAATCAATTAGGTAAAATGACAACACCTAGTAGAAAGCCCTGGGTATCACAGAAGATACTAAATTGGAATGATGAAAGGAGATAATATAAAAATGCAATAAATGAAGTAGGCAAAAGGGAATACAAATGTTTAAAAAATGAGATTGGCATGAAGCACAAGTTGGCTAAGCAAGAATGTCTCAAGGATAAATGTAAGGATTTAGAAGCACATTTCACAAGGCAAAAGATAGATACCACCTACAGGAAAATTAAAGAGGTGTTTGCAGAAAATAGAGGCAGCTGTATGAATATGAAGAGCTCATATGGAAATCCAGTACTAAGCAAAGAAGGAAGACCTCAAAGATAAAAAGACTGAACATTATAGAGGGTCTATACAAGGGAGATAAACATGAAGACAATGTTATAGAAAGGGAAGAGGTTGTAGATGAAGATGGGCTAGGAGAAATGATACTATAAGAAAAATCTGACAGAGCACTGAAAGACCTAAGTTGATAATAGCCCCTCGAGTTTTCACCATATTGTAAAAACTACTGATAGCTTTAGGAGAGTCAGTCATGACAAAACTATACCATCAGTTGTGCAAGATGTTTGAAAGATGCTAAATATGCTCCGAATTCAAGAAGAATGCAATAATTCCAATTCCAAAGAAAAAAAGGTGCTGACAGGTGTGAATATTACTGAATTATCAGTTTGATATGTCATGGTTGCAAAAAACTAACATGAATTCTTTACAGAAGAGTGGAAAAACTGGTAGAAGCCAACCTCAGGGAAGATCAGTTTGGAATCCGAAGAAATACACAAACATATGAGGCAATACTAACCCTATACCTTCTCATAGAAGATAGGTTAAGGACAGGCAAATCTATGTTTATAGCATTTGTAGGCTTAGAGAAGGCTTTTGATAATATTAAACAGTGGAATGACAGGTTGGAATATTAACAATTATGAAAGGAGCTCTCCCTTCATCACCCAATGCCGCCCCAGATTGGAGCAACTGAACCACGTTCTATGTTAGGGCACTGATTATCTGTCGTCATGCCGAGAAAAGGAGGGACATTTTACCCATGGTCCCACCCCTTCTAAAATGGTGTTCCATCAGCCACCCAACCTCCACAACATCCGAATCCATCCCCATACCACTACCAATCCGTAGGTGCAAGACCTGCCCAATCCACCCAACTGGCACTTCCTATTCCAGTCCTGTCTCAGGCTTGTCCTATCCCATTACAGTCCAGGCCACCTGTGAAGGCAGCCATGTTGTATACCAGGCTGCTGCAATCATTGCACAGCTTTTTATAGTGGTATAACTACCACTCTGCTGTTCACCAAGATGAATGTCCTATGCCAAACTCTGGCCAAGGGCAAAGTGGACTAACCTGTGGCACAACATGCAGCTGGCAGCTGAGCAGATCATACTCAGTTTTAATGGCTGTTTCACAACCCAGACCATCTGGATCCTCCCATTCACCACCACCTTTTCTGACCTGCACAGATGGGAGTTATTCTTACAACACATTCCCCGCTCTTGACATTATCCCAGCCTGAACAGCCACAACCAACGATAACCTACTGTCTCCAGACCCTCCACCCAACAGTTTCTGCCCCCTCTGTCCTACAACTTCCACCAAATTCACATCCTCTCACTCTCATTGCACTCACTCTCTGGCAATGCACCCACCAGTATTCTCTCCTCTCTGCTCTGCTCTGCTCCTCTCCTTTTCCACTATCCCACCCCCCCACCCCCACCCTTTCCCACAGCCTCATGATGCTGCCCAAGTCTTGTCCTGTCACATTCTACAGTAGTCCCTACATGCTCTGCCACAAAATGCTCTTCTTCCCCCCTGCCCCTCCCCGCATCCATCCGTACTCTGCCGTCACACCTCCCACCTCCTTTCCCACCGTGCCTCTCAATTGCTGCTTTTGTTCAATGTAACAGTGGCAGTTGAGCTAAATCCACCAGATATACCAATCCGGTGTGCCTGGGATGTCCCTGTTTGTGTGAAAATGGGTGTGCTTTCATTTCTTTTCTGAAGAAGACCTTTGCCAAAAGCTTAGTGTGAAGCAGTCTTTTCTTTATGCCCACCTGCAACTAAGGGTGTTGTCTTTCTGGTGAGTAGCAATCTATCTTTTTCATAAATTTTGATAACATTGACTGGAATACAATCATTGAAATTCTGAAGCTAGAATTGGTAAAATACAGGGGCAAAAGGCTATTTCAACTTTTACAGAAACCAGACGGTGGTTATAAGGGTAGAAGGGCGTGAAAGGGAAGCACTCGTCGAGAAGGAGATGACACAGAGCTGTAGCCTATCCCCAATGTTATACAACCTGCACATTGAACAAACAGTAAAGGAAACCAAAGAAAAATTTGGAGTGTAAATTAAAGTTCAGGGAGAAGAAAATAAAAACTTTTAAGTTTGCCGGTGACATTGCAATTCTGTCAGAGACAACAAAGGACTTGGATGAGTAGTTGAATGGAATGGATATTATCTTGAAAGGAGGATAGAAGCTGAACATCAACAAAAGCATAATAAGAATAATGGAATGTAGTCATATTAAATCAGACGATGTTAATGGAATTAGATTACTTTTTCTATTTGGACACCAAAATAACTGATGATGGCAGTTGTAGAGAGGATAGAAAATGTAGACTGGCTATGGCAAAAAAAGGTTTCTGAAGAAGAGAAATTTGTTAACATCAAATATAGATTTAAGCATTAGGAAGTTTTTTTCTGAAGGAGTTTGTCTGGACTGGAGCCTATCCATGTATCTAAATGAAACATGAACAATAAACAGAAATAGAAGATTTTGAATTGTTGTGCTACAGATGAATGCTGAAGATTAGATAGTAGAGCATGTAATTGAAGAGGTGGTACTGAATAGAATTGGAGAAAAAAGGAAACTGTGGCACAGCTTGACTAAAAGAGGGGATCTGTTTATAGGACATATTCTGAGACATCGAGGGTGCATCAATTCAGTATTGGAGGGGAGTATAGGTGTTAAAAAATGTTGTTGGAGACAAATAAATGAATAAAGCAAGCAAATTAAAAAGAATGTAGGTTGCAGTAGTTATTTGGAGATGAAGAGGGTTGTACGAGATAGAGATGCTTTTAGAGCTGCGTCAAACATGTCTTTGGACTGAATACAACAACAACAACAACAACAATTAAAACATGTCTGATAATGTCAGTAACATTTAAAGAGTAGGCCATAAAGTGTGCCAATGTAGCTCAGTTGATAAGAACATTTCTCATGAACAGTGGGACTCCAGAGTTCATTCCACATCTGGTTGGCAAAAAATTTTAATTTCTCAGGAAATTTTCTTACAGCATATATTCTGTTCTAAGTGAAAGATTCATTCTGATAACAACTCATATGCTGTGACTGGACTATTCTTCATACTATTCCTTTCCTAATTTATAATGACAAGCTACACATTAAAAATGTTTCGTTTGAGTGACTTAGTGTATCATAACCAGAAGTTTTACCACTGCAGAGGATTTTTTTCAAGTAAAAGTGATGATTCAGACACACAAAATCAAACCAAATACTTCACAAGCATAATACAGTTCATACTTGGTAGAAAAATACCATGACTTGTCACAGTTGGTGTACCCATGTAAATGAGTTTTTGTACATTCGGTACTGGGTTCATTTACCCATGGATGATAAGTTTAACATACAAATCTTCCTCTTTAACACATTGACTGCCACATGCATTATGATGGATGTTCCACTGCCAGACCAGGCACATGGAATTGATGTGCAACTTAGCTGTGACTAACGCTGGGCACATGGCATCAAGTGTGCAGTTCTGGAATGGTTGGCGGTGGCCACACAGCAGTCAATGTGTTAATGCTTACTGTCAGATTTCCATGTGTGTGATATGTAACAAATGTCATTTATCTTTATAGGAGTGTCCATGTGTCTATTTTGCTGTCTGATTTCTTCCCATTATTTAATTATGTTGCTTATATAATTCTTTCTAGCATAATTTAGACTGAGGAATGACTGTTGAAGTAGATAAAGGAAATAAGTTCAATTCTCATTTGTTGCTGAGGAATATTGACTTAAAATCACATCCATGCTGACTGACATGCCACCTACCTCATTGTTAATCACACTAGTGGCTTTTCTGTGAGTCATTTATATCCTTGTTTTAGGTACTTACTGAACTTAGGGACCCCTATCATGTACATATTGTTTGCAATTTAAGTTCTGGAATTTGCAGCAATAATCCTTGCATTTAATCAGGCATATATGTGTCACAACTTTCTCATTTAACAAAACATAAAGAGCAATAAATTGTGATAACCTGTGATGAGAAAAATCTGGAGTGAATCTTTAAATCTATTTTACTGGTCAATCATGGTGTGGTTTTTATGCAATTCTACATTACATTTCATCCTGATTCCAAACTGAGTCCTTATTTCAACCTCAAGCCCACAATGCAGAGACAACCCCAGTGTGGAAAAAAAGAACAGAAGTGAAATTTTATTCTTCTGTGCCAAAAGATGTTATTCATTTAAAATATAGCATGTAAAACTTTGAGTCAAACTAGGACTCATATCGAAACATCTGTCTTTGTCAGCTAGTATTATTCTAATGACTGCCATCTAGACTGACTGATAGCTTCACTCTCATATGCCAACCTGTTTATGGGCCACCGAGGGGAATAGTTTCCTGCCGCACAAGATCCAACACTGCTTATATACTCATAGTTCTGGGCCCTAGACCAAAACATGCTATATCCTCAGTCCTTAATTGCCTTCATACCTTTTCTCACATCCCTTCACTTGGCC
The DNA here is from genome assembly GCF_023864275.1 of Schistocerca cancellata. Classification (NCBI taxonomy): domain Eukaryota; kingdom Metazoa; phylum Arthropoda; class Insecta; order Orthoptera; family Acrididae; genus Schistocerca; species Schistocerca cancellata. The sequence continues at coordinate 19,151,723 of NC_064626.1, read as the reverse complement.
CTCTTCATGTATCACTTTCCTGGATGTTGTCGTTCATCTCTTAACAATCTCCATTCATACAAAAGGCATCCCTCCCCACTAAAAAGTCTCTCCCATAGAGTCTAACTTCTCACAGCCCTGAAAATAATACTACTACTATTCAACTACAACCTTGAAATAAGTAATATCCACCTCATCTCTCTCAAAATGGAATTTTTCTGTCTACACAATCAACTGAACATCCTAGACCATCGTTATGCTATTCCTCCTACAAATTCCTTGTGCCAAGACCTGTCCTGTCTAGTTCTATCATACACGTATTCTACCCATTTGACAGGCAGTCACCTGTGAAAGTAGTCATGTCATTTACCAACTTTTCTGTAACTTCTGCAAAACTTTTTATACGTGCATAATGAGCAATCAGCTGTCCAAGTGAATGAATGACAGTTGACAACAAACATTTATTTTATACCATTAAAACACTGTGTTTAGTCATCTGTGATTTTCCACCCCCTGTAGCATGGAAACTATTAGCCCTAGAGAAAAAATTAATAGCATTTTTTTGGTTATAGATTTAATGTAGTTTAATTTTGTAATGGGAAATATTTTCATTAGAAGCCACAGTTTTTAAGTTATTCTAGAACATAAAACAGTTATCCTTCAATACCACCCAACCCAGTGCTCACACCCCACCATTCACAATATTTAGTGCATTGTTCATGGCAGCCCCCTACCCAGTACATAAATTTGCAACTATTCCCCTGATCAGTCTTCTTTGGTCTTCATTAACTGAGCTAATAAGCAACATCTTTTGCCTGTAACAAGATAACCTGACTCATATAGCAGTCCTCCTATCCTATTTCATTATTGCCTATCCATCCCATAGGCCTCGGCCTACCTTCCCTTCACCTCTCCACTTATCTCCCCACTGCTTGTTCCTCTCCTTTGCTCTAACTGACACATTCCCTTGTCCCAGTCGAGCAGTGGGATCGGAGCAACATTTCTGTATGTGGGTGTGTGTTGTTTTGTTTTATTTGTTAATTCTGAGAAAAGACATTGCACAAAAGCTTAGCTACAAGTTCAGTTTTGTTTATGTACCTATCTACTACTAAATCTGTCAATTATATGGTGAGTGGGTACCTTTCCTGTCAATAGTTTTATATATGTTTTAATTATTATAAGATATACACCTAAAATGTGTCAAATAAGGGTAACTATTTTAAAAATAAATTGTGTATTATACTGTTGAATACACACCACTGAAAATTAATTGCAGGAGGACTAGAGATGGATGCAAAACAGGTTAATGTGATTGCACTGCTCATCAGCGGTCTCATCTTATGTGCAAGTGCTATGCCTCAAGGAGGACCTGATGCCACTACTGAAGGCCCACCAATGCCTGTGAGTAAAATTCACTGCAGATAAATTCGTTATAGTCTCAGAACCAAATTCAACACTCATTGTCTCAGAGAAAAAGTAAAGTGCTCATGAGGGGAGAAGAAAATTAAATGAAACTTCAAGGGTTGAAAGGGTATGTGATGTTATTGCAGTGATTACAAAACTGAGTCATATTTACAAAGAACTTTGCACCATGGGTGCACTTATTAGAATGACTTTGCACCCTCTCTGGCCTGGATGTATGCACTGATTCAATTGTGAAAGGTGTCACAAAGCTGTTGTCCCTGCTTTGAGGCAAGTGGCCCGCAACTGTTGTAACTTATCCTTAATATCTTAAATATTGGCTCTGGAAGAGAGTTGATGTCTGGCTGGTCCCACACATGTTCTGCTGGGATCAGATCGGGGACCTTGCTGGCCACAGAAGTACCTCAACATCACACAGACAGTTCGTAGAGACACGAGTGGATGACTATTGTTCTGTTGAAATATGGTACCACAATACTGTCACATCAGAGATAACACATGAGGATCCAGGATGTCCATGATGTACAGTTGTGATCTGAAGTCTCACCAAATGGGTCCCCACACCATAACACCAGTGGTAACACCACTGTGCATAGGAAGTAAGGGACCTTTACCAGTTTGCCACCATCTTCGCTAATGACTGTCGTCCAGGGTAGTGCAGAACCATGATTCATTGCTGAACGCAATGCAACATTATTCATCAGCACTTCTAGCTTCCAAATCATGGCATCACTCCAAGGACAGTCATTTGTGTTGTGGTGTTGGTGGCAGCCTAGGGTATGCTAATTCCCCAGTCTGTCTGCAGGCAGTCTCCGGCACCGATGATGCAGGATGACACAGAATGGTGCAGGGGGCTCCATTAATTGTTCTCAGATGGCAGACATAGATGTGAGGGGGTAACAGTGTCCTTGGTGGAGGTCAGATGTGACTGACTGGCACCTTTACAGTGAGCGTGCACACCCTCACATTTCTGTGCAGCCCATCATCAGGCCACTGTCACATCCGAATGCCCCACAAATCTGGATACTGTACAACTTGGTCAGCCAACCAGATTGAGACACACAATGAGACCTCTTTCAAACTCTGTCAGATGCTGGTAATGTCTTCATTCTGAAGACGACCACAAAAACAGTATATCTCTTTTTTAACAATGTCTTAGTTCAAAAATTCAAAGCTAAAATGATAACCTGCTAAAGAACATAAAGACACTTACTTTGGCTCAGAAAAATGATGCCCAATATAGAAGAACACATATTTCCAGTAAACTGCAACAATCACAAAACATTCAGCTACCAATAAAGTAAAATTTAAGAAAAGCTTGAACAACTTATTGACTCCTAACTGCTTCGGTTTCTTAGCACAAAAACACATACACATACATTCTGTGACTTTGTAAATTAAAATTATCTTCATCTTTTTTTTACATGTCCCGCACCAATTAGATCTTCATTATTATGGTTCTGTGGAGTGAACATCAGATTTAAGCTTATTAATTACTGTTGCAACATATATTTTGTATTATTTTTTCTGACATGTTCCACAGCAAGGAGCATATGCTCAATATGGGTCAATGGTATGATCGATATATCTAATTTAATCTAGAGGCTGACTCAAAGGTTGTGCTCTACCTCACTACATTATTTTGGGTACACTTGACTGTATAGAAATGACTAGGTGATTGGTAGGAAACCACTGTAATTTCCCTCCACAAACTGGAAGGGTCTCAGGAAGCTGGTCAAATAAATGTTTATTGTCAGTGAGATGACAGGGTGATTCTGTGATGATGTTACAAACCTTCAGGGTTGATGTAGAAGGCTAAAGATATCAGTTTGGGGTGAGGACCCTGATTTGGAAACAACTGAGTCAGAAGTTATCAGCAAATCTTTCCGATACCTCTGAAAGTGGAATATGTGTATTGGTAGCATTGTTGCTAAAACTGTAGAGTAGGCAACTTTCAGAGGTGGCAGCATGAACCAAAATAAGAAAAAAATATCCAATAAACAAGGGCTTTAAATGTATACATTAAAAGCTGTGGAACACATATCTTCCATTGAACAATTGTCCACAGCTCTTAAGGTATGCATTTTAGAACCCATGTTTATTGTACATTTTTTCTTGTTTTGGGCCATACTAACACCTCTGTATGTTGTCTACCCTACAGTTTTAGCAACAACAGTACTGGTGCATGTATCCCATTGCCAGAACTACCAGGAAAAAATTTGCTTATAACTTTTGACTCTGTCACTTCAAGACCAAGGTCCCTTACCCCAAATTGATACATTCACTCTTTTCCATCATCCTCAAAGATCATAACACCATCAAAGAATCACACTGTATATTTATATTGTAAATAGTAGTTAACATTAGCTTCAGGAAGGTCTTCTAGGAATATGATTTGAATGGTTTGTTCAGGAAATAGACTTATTAGAAGAGATGGGTCAACTATCTGCATTGCTTTGGAACTATCATATTTCTTACAGTTCACCATTAACTTTCAATTGAAAAATGACAAACTTTAGTGAAAACAAGTGGAGGAAGAGGGTCTCTAATATTTAACTGCTGCAGTGAGATGGAGACAAGCTCAAAAAGTGGTGGCACTAATATTTGTCTGTTCACAAGTCCATTTTTTCTATTATGACTAAATGGCCATTGACCTTCCACACAAGTACCCACATAAACCAGCACTGTGCATATCATTACGAAAGCCTCTGTTTGCGGGTTATCATATACAAATTGTTACCCTACTTTGTGGGCCTGGACTTTGACTTAGAGCTCAACATAATAGTACATTGCTATTTATGATGACTCTGGCTCTGTTAACTAGAACTAACTGGAGTAGAAGTTACTTGCAGTTTTAATGTGTGTCCTGTAGTGCAGTTTTGGCTATTTATTTAACTTCAGTCTTGATTTCCATAACAGCAACCTACCAAGGCTGCGTCAGACTACAAAACAAAAGTTGTGATGAAGACCTCAAACACCTGTGCATTAATATTGCACCATGGACACAGATTTCACTGAATTGTGCCTGAAGCAGCTGATGTTGCACAACAGCAACAACAACAGAAAATTCAGACACGACACATTTGAATATACTATAGGAACTGCTAGCAGAATGAGTTGCTAAAATGCACAGCAGTACAGGATTATCTCCCCCCAACAGCTCAAACACCAGTGATATGTACAACAGCATTATTAGCACCTATGCTGCTGGCATATGATGATTCAGAGGAAATTTGTAATAGGTATCTTCAATTATTTCTGTTAGTTTGCAAGGCTAGTAACATTTCTGTTACTCATATTCAGCCTCCTTTGCAATTACAGGGTGTTTCAAAAATGACCGGTATATTTGAAACGGCAATAAAAACTAAACGAGCAGCGATAGAAATACACCGTTTGTTGCAATATGCTTGGGACAACAGTACATTTTCAGGTGGACAAACTTTCGAAATTACAGTAGTTACAATTTTCAACAACAGATGGCGCTGCAAGTGATGTGAAAGATATAGACGACAACGCAGTCTGTGGGTGCGCCATTCTGTACGTCGTCTTTCTGCTGTAAGCGTGTGCTGTTCACAATGTGCAAGTGTGCTGTAGACAACATGGTTTATTCCTTAGAACAGAGGACTTTTCTGGTGTTGGAATTCCACCGCCTAGAACACAGTGTTGTTGCAACAAGACGAAGTTTTCAACGGAGGTTTAATGTAACCAAAGGACCGAAAAGCGATACAATAAAGGATCTGTTTGAAAAATTTCAACGGACTGGGAACGTGACGGATGAACATGCTGGAAAGGTAGGGCGACCGTGTACGGCAACCACAGAGGGCAACGCGCAGCTAGTGCAGCAGGTGATCCGACAGCGGCCTCGGGTTTCCGTTCGCCATGTTGCAGCTGCGGTCCAAATGACGCCAACGTCCACGTATCGTCTCATGCGCCAGAGTTTACACCTCTGTCCATACAAAATTCAAACGCGGCAACCCCTGAGCGCCGCTACCATTGCTGCACGAGAGACATTCGCTAACGATATAGTGCACAGGATTGATGACGGCAATATGCACGTGGGCAGCATTTGGTTTACTGACGAAGCTTATTTTTACCTGGACGGCTTCGTCAATAAACAGAACTGGCGCATATGAGGAACCGAAAAGCCCCATGTTGCAGTCCCATCGTCCCTGCATCCTCAAAAAGTACTGGTCTGGGCCGCCATTTCTTCCAAAGGAATCATTGGCCCATTTTTCAGATCCGAAACGATTACTGCATCACGCTATCTGGACATTCTTCGTGAATTTGTGGCGGTACAAATTGCCTTAGACGACACTGCGAACACCTCGTGGTTTATGCAAGATGGTGCCCGGCCACATCGCACGGCCGACGTCTTTAATTTCCTGAATGAATATTTCGATGATCGTGTGATTGCTTTGGGCTATCCGAAACATACAGGAGGTGGCGTGGATTGGCCTCCCTATTCGCCAGACATGAACCCCTGTGACTTCTTTCTGTGGGGACACTTGAAAGACCAGGTGTACCGCCAGAATCCAGAAACAATTGAACAGCTGAAGCAGTACATCTCATCTGCATGTGAAGCCATTCCGCCAGACACGTTATCAAAGGTTTCGGGTAATTTCATTCAGAGAGTACGCCATATTATTGCTACGCATGGTGGATATGTGGAAAATATCATACTATAGAGTTTCCCACACCGCAGCGCCATCTGTTGTTGAAAATTGTAACTACTGTAATTTCGAAAGTTTGTCTGCCTGAAAATGTACTGTTGTCCCAAGCATATTGCAACAAACGGTGTATTTCTATCGCTGCTCGTTTAGTTTTTATTGCCGTTTCAAATATATCGGTCATTTTTGAAACACCCTGTATCTTCTAATGGGCACCATGGTCTAGGTGTAGCATCTTTGATCAGTAATCAGAATGCTTGGATCTGGGTTCAGTAACAACCACTGCTTACATTTTGAATAAAAATCATCAGTGGTGGCTGAAGATTTATGACATAAGGAATTACTCTTTTTTTCCAACAGCCTTCTCAAAGAAGATGCAGGAGCAGGCAGAGATTCATGATGTCTTATTTCTCTTGGGTAGAAAACTGCCTGTAACCATCGTCACAAACAGAAGATGAAGAGGTAGAGAAAATATGTGAAAATACTAAACATGTATTTCAATATGTAATGGGAAATGAAAATTTAATAAGTATGTCTCATTGGAACACTTAATCAGGGCAAGGAGTAGGAGACAGATTAACAAGAAAACATGGTCTCAGCAGTAGGAATGAGAGAAGAGAAGCAAATACACTGTTCAAAAATCACAGGGAATAGCTATACTTGAAAAAAAAACCTGGAGACATGGAAAGATACCAGCTGAATTACATCATGGTCAAACAGAGATAGTACAATCACACATAGGATTGTAAGGCATACACAGGAGCAGATATGGGCTCAGATCATAAATTAGTAATGATAAAGAGTATACCAGAGTTTAAGAGAATTGATGAGAAGAATCGCGGTGTAAAGCAACGGTATACTGAACTTCTGAGGAATGATGGGGTGCATTTTAATTTCCATAATGTCGTGTATACAGCAATAATGAATACCACAATAGGCAGTTCAGTTGAAGAGAAATGGACATTTCTAAAAAGGGCAATTGCAGAAGTTGGGCAGACAGACAAATACAGATATGAGAAAGGTAACTGCAGCTGATCAACAAAAGAACAAAATAAAAAAAGTCCAGGCAAAGACAGGGAGTACAGGGGAGCCAAGGGAAAATGGCTGCAGGGAAAAATGAAGAATTTGAAAAAGAGATGGTGATCAAATGATCTGATTCAGCACACAGAAATGTCAAAACCATCTTCAGTAAAATTCAAAGCAAAGAAACCAACGTTAAGAGTGCAAGGGGAATTCCACTGTTAAATGCAGAGGGGAGAGCAGATATGTGAAAAGAGTACATTGAAGTCTTTTAAAAGAGGAAGAAACAGTCTAACAGTGTAATAGAAGAGGAAATGCAAGTAAATGTGGAAGACATAGGGGAGCAAGTATTAGAGTCAGAGTTCAACAGAGCTTTGGAAGATTTGCAATCACATAAAGTATAAAGCATAGCTAACATTCTTTAACGGTTTCTAGTATCACTTTCGGAAGTAGCAACCAATGACTATTCTAGATGGTTTGTAGACTCTACGAATGGAGATGTATCACCAGGCTTTCAGCAAAATAGTACCCATGCAGTCCTGCAGATAGCCAGCATAGATAATTGTGAGGACTACTGCACCATCGACTATCACTGCTCATGCATCTGAACTGCTGCCAAGAATAATAGAAGAACCGAGAGGAAAACTGAGTGTCTGCTAGATGATGATCAGTTTGGCTTTAGAAAAGTCACAAGAGAGGCAGTTCTGACTTTGCACTTGATAATGGAAAAAAGACTGAATAAAATAAAGAACATGTTCATAGGATTTCTCTACTGGAGAGGAAGGGGGGGGGGGGGGGGGGGGGAAGCATTTGGAATAGAAAATGAAGCAAAATGTTTGAAATTCTCAGGAAAATAGGTATAAGGTATAGGGAAAGATGGGTAGCATACAATATGTACAAGAACCAAGAGGGGAAAGTTAGAATGAAGGACCTAGAATGGAGTGTTTGGATAAGACAGATTGGAAGACAGGAATGTAGTGTACTACCTGCCTACTTCCTAACAATGGAAAGTCCAGGCTGGAATATCAACAATATTATGAAAAGAATAGATTGCTACTCGCTGTAAAGATAACACAATGAGTTACAGACAGGCACGATGAAAAGTCTGTTACATAAAGCTTTTGGACAAAGCCTTCTTCAGTAAAGAGGAACACACACACACACACATACACATACACACACACACACACACACACACACACACACACACACACACACACACACATTCACACAAGAAAGCACACCTGGCCACTACCTTCAGCCACTCTGGCCTCTGAGCAAGATCAGTGTAATATGTTGCCTTTCAGTGTTGTGAGCACGTCTACAATATTTAAAAAATGCTGAGAGCAGATTATGGAGAGGCATCACAAACTGTGAACTGTTTTGATGATATTACAGTCCCTGAGTCTGAAACCTATAATGGATATTTTACAGACTTGAGAGCTATTAGGTTTAAGTGTATATTAAGTAAGTATAATCATTTTCCAAACTGATCATTCAGTACCTAAGCCAGATCTGAGTAAAAGTCCTCTCAGGCCCTCATCAATATGATTGATAATCTTCCTGCATCCTAAAATTTGAAAGAACTCTTGTCATTCTTGTACAAGGCAACTTACCATGTTAAATCTAGACTGAATGCTGAGCAGTGTCATACCCTCACAATCAAATTAAAAAAGGGAGAAAAATTCTTGTGGTCCATCACTTGGCAGGCAGCATTCTTGAAGATATGGAAGTGTTGGAAGTCTGCTTCCTGCCTGACTGTATTTGCACTAGGAAGACATTTTGTCCTTGTGACAGATGCTCAGCAGTTCTGGATAGGCACTGTTCTGTCATATAACTCTGTTCATGACACAAAACAACTGCATGCAACATAAGAGTGGCAGGTGTGAATGATAGCCAAATAGTAAAAAGGAATTTCATTTTTTTTATGTAGTATAAAATTCCAACTGGTTGCAGACCACAAGTTGCTAATTTTGACACATTCAGTACCATGGAAAGCCTAACAGATAATAGAATGCAATTATTAAAGCAGTGGGTGCTTTAAGAAAAATTCATCAACTACATGCTCACCACTTCACATACCAATGCAAACACTCTGTCAAAATTGCTATCGTTTTCTAATCACAAATTTGATAAGTAAGAGCCATTTTGTTCAAGAGAGATATATGGCTACTTGTTGAACAGGTTCTCTCTAAATTACCGTATGTTGCCCAAATGTCATCAACAACTTCAGTAGCTACAATCTTTGCCATAGAGGAAGTGCCTCACATCACCACATCTGACAATGGCCCAGGAGTCTGAGTCTTTTAACCTTCCCAACCCCATCCCAGTGTCATCCCTGGGGAAGGAACTATTAGTTCATCTATTGACAGTACTACACATCCATTTTGTGAAATCAGGTGCTGGATAGCAATTCTGTACCGTAATTCAGCAGGTGTCCCAACTGATTCCCTTCACTGTCAATGTGATTAACATAGCAGTAGTCATAATTTCTTATTAGTATACTTAACAGAAGTGACATGCAGTAGCTGTTTTTATTTGTGAATGTATACTGTCACTCATTCTGTTCCATAATTTATCAGGTGTCCCAACTGTCCTTAACTGTCAATGTGAGTAACATAGCAGTAGTCATATTTCTTGTTAGTATACTTTACAGAAGCAATGTGCAGTAGCAGTTGTGAATGTATACCTTCACTCCATCCATCTATCAGAAGGCACTCATTCATTATGAGATTTCTGGAGCACAATGTGTGAATAAACGAATGAATTTTCATTTGTGCATCCAGGATGGGTGTCTACATTCTTTTTAAGGCTGTAATTTTCACAGAGCATGTCAAATTGTAGAATGCTAAATTACAGTAGCTGATCTATTTTGTATATCTGTAACTGTTAGTTTCTATCCCCCCACCCTGCAAACATACACACACACAACACATATATCCTTATTCTCCATAGGGCTTCATTGCTTCATTTCATTTCAGTCTATACAAATTTATGAGGGTGAGAAGAGTGGTCAGATTATTTAGTTAGTTATGCACAGTAATTTAATGACAGCAAATACAGGGATTTCATGTTTCTTTGTATTCCTGTAAGTTCCTGGTGGTGCTACCTAGCAATTAATTTTGTAAAAAACCTAACAAACATGCTGCAGTGATCTACAGTTCATGGCTTAAATTCATTAGTATTATTCAAAGGACAGTCCTGTTATATGAGGGTCATTTCAAAAGTCCTGCACACTACACATGCACAATCGTTATGGTGGCATAATAAGACTGAAAGTGATGTAAGTTGTGAGTGAGACTTTAGATGATGATGACGCTGATGACGATGATATTTGGTTTGTGGGACACTCAACTGTACAGTTATCAGTGCCTGTACAAATTCCCAATCCTTAGGTGTTGCATTCGCAGATGTGATTGCTAGTTTGCATGGCTGTGTCATGAGTAATTCAGTATTAAAAAGGAAGTTTAAACTGAGTCAGGTTGGCTTTCCTGTAGTGACCAGTGTTCCAATATCCAAATCGAATACCTACATGGAAAGAACCATATGGAAATTTACAGTGCTTTGAGAGAGATATGTGGGAATTATGTAGTGGAGCATAGCAAAGTATTATCATAGTATGCATGTTTCTGTAAAGATCATATAAGCACTAACGACAAAACAGGAAGTGGTAAGAAGTGGAAGGCCATCAGCTGCAACAGACTGCACCTATCAGGTTATTGTTAATGACATTTTGAGAGAGGATACACAAAGAACACATGAGGAAATTGCATATGAGGCCAGAATGTCTGTCACTTCAGTTTAAAGAATATTAAGTAAAAAGTTCCAAATGAGAAAAATTGCTGCCAGGTTGGTTCTGCATGATCTGAGTGAAGAGAAGAATCATGAAAGAATTCCTTCTGCATCATCGAACAAAAGGAGAACAGTATCTGAAAAGGATTGTTGCACTGACGAATCCTGGATAGGAGGTTTTGAGCCATCTACATCTACATCTACATCCATACTCTGTAAGCCACCCGACGGTGTGTGGCAGAGGGCACCTTGGGTACCTCTAGCAGTTCTCCCATTTATTCCAGTCTCATATTGTTTGCGGAAAGAAAGATCGTCAGTATGCCTCTATGTGGGCTCTGATCTCTCTGATTTTATCCTCATGGTCTCTTCACGAGATATACGTAGGAGGGAGCAATAAACTACTTGACTCCTCGGTGAAGGTATGTTCTTGAAACTCCAACAAAAGCCTGTACCGAGCTACTGAGTGTCTCTCTTGCAGAGCCTTCTACTGGAGTTTGTCTATTATCTCCGTAACGCTTTCACGATTACTAAATGATCCTGTAACGAAGCGTGGTGCTCTCCATTGGATCTTCTCTATCTCTTCTATCAACCATATCTGATATGGGTCCCACACTGGTGAGCAGTATTCAAGCAGTGGGTGAACAAGTGTACTGTAACCTACTTCCTTTGTTTTTGGACTGCATTTCCTTAGGATTCTTCCAATGAATCTCAGTCTGGCATCTGCTTTACCGATGATTAACTTTATATGGTTATTCCATTTTAAATCACTCCTAATGCCTACTCCCAGATAATTTATGGAGTTAGCTGCTTCCAGTTGCTGACCTGCTATATTGCAGCTAAATGATAAAGGATCTTCCCTTCTATGTATTCACAGCACATTACACTTGTCTACATTGAGATTCAATTGGCATTCCCTGCACCATGCGTCAATTTGTTGCAGCTCCTACATTTCAGTACAATTTTCCACTGTTACAACCTCTCTATATACTACAGCATCATCCGCAAAAAGCCTCAGTGAACTTCCGATGTTATCTACAAGGTCATTTATATATATTGTGAATAGCAACGGTCCTACAATACTCCCCTGTGGCACACCTGAAATCACTCTTACTTCGGAAGACTTCTCTCCATTGAGAATGACATGCTGCATTCTGTTATCTAAGAACTCTTCAATCCAATCACACAATTGGTCTGATAGTCCATATGCTCTTACTTTGTTCATTTAACGACTATGGGGAACTGTATCAAACGCCTTGCGGAAATCAAGAAACACGGCATCTACCTGGGAACCCGAGTTTATGGCCCCCTGAGCCTCGTGGACGAATAGCGTGAGCTGGGTTTCACACAATCTTCTTTTTCAGAACCCATGCTGATTCCTACAGAGTAGATTTCTAGTCTCCAGAAAAGTCATTATAGTCAAACATGATATGTGTTCCAAAATTCTACAACTGATCGATGTTAGAGATATAGGTCTATAGTTCTGCACATCTGTTCAACGTCCCTTCTTGAAAACGGGGATGACCTGTGCCCTTTTCCAATCTTTTGGAATGCTACACTCTACTAGAGACCTTCGGTACACCGCTGCAAGAAGGGGAGCAAGTTTCTTCGTGTACTCTGTGTAAAATCGAACTAGTATCCTGTCAGGTCCAGTGGCCTTTCCTCTTTTGAGTGATTTTAATTGTTTTTCTATCCCTCTGTCATCTATTTCTATATCTACCATTTTGTCATCTGTGTGACAATCTAGAGAAGGAACTACAGTGCAGTCTTCCTCTGTGAAACAGCTTTGGAAAAAGACATTTAGTATTTCGACCTTTAGTCTGTCATCCTCTGTTTCAGTACCATTTTGGTCACAGAGTGTCTGGATATTTTGTTTTGATCCACCTACCACTTTGACATAAGACCAAAATTTCTTAGGATTTTCTGCCAAGTCAGTACATAGAACTTTACTTTCGAATTCATTGAACGCCTTTCGCATAGCCCTCCTCACACTACATTTCGCTTCGTGTAATTTTTGTTTGTCTGCAAGGTTTTGGCTATGTTTGTGTTTGCTGTGAAGTTCCCTTTGCTTCCGTAGCAGTTTTCTAACTTGATTGTTGTACCACGGTGGCTCTTTTCCATCTCTTACGATCTTGCTTGGCACATACTCACCTAATGCATATTGTACGATGGTTATGAACTTTGTCCACTGATCTTCAACACTGTCTGTACTTGAGATAAAACTTTTGTGTTGAGCCATCAAGTACTCTGAAATCTGCTTTTTGTCACTTTTGCTAAACAGAAAAATCTTTCTGCGTTTTTTAAAATTTCTGATATGAATATAATAGAGAGAAACATTCCACATGGGAAAAATATATCTAAAAACAAAGATGATGTGACTTACCAAACGAAAGCACTGGCAGGTCGATAGACACACAAACAAACACAAACATACACACAAAATTCAAGCTTTCGCAACCAACAGTTGCTTCATCAGGAAAGAGGGAAGGAGAGGGACAGACGAAAGGATGTGGGTTTTAAGGGAGAGGGTAAGGAGTCATTCCAATCCCGGGAGCGGGAAGACTTACCTTAGGGGGAAAAAAGGACAGGTATACACTCGCACACACACTCATATCCATCTGCACATACACAGGCACAAGCAAACATTTTTTTCAAAAACAGCTGAAATCATCGATGCAGTAACCACTTTATGATCGCTGTTTCCCTGTTCTGCATTAACTGTTTCGAATGGTACGAATGGTTCAGGTCTGTTTGTCACCGCTTGCGGAGTATGGATGTAGATGTAGATGTAGAAGGTCTAATATGTTATCGCCACGAGTCGGTTCTCTGTTCAACTGCTCAAAGTAGTTTTCACATAATGAACTTAAAAAAAATTTCACTGGATTCTTTGTCCATGCCACCCATTATAAACGTTTTAGTCTCCCAGTCTATATCTGGTAAATTAAAAGCTCCACCCAGAACTATAACATGGACGGGAAATCTACTCGAAATATTTTCCAAATTTTCCTTCAGGTGCTCTGCCACAACAGCTGCTGAGCCAGGAGGCCTACAGAGACATCTAATTACCATCTTTGAGCCTGCTTCAACCATGATCTTCGCCCAAATTATTTCACATTTTGGATCTCCGTCAATTTCCTTCGATACTATTGCACTTTTTATCGCTATAAACATGACTCCCCCTTCAGCCTGTCTCTGCGGTATACATTCCAATCCGAGTTTATAATTTCATTACTGATTTCATCTGGTTTCAGCCAACTTTCCGTCCCTAGTACTATGTGGGCATTGTGACCATTTATAATGAGAGCAGTTCTCGGACCTTTCTATAGACGCTCCTGCAGTTTACTATTGCCATATTAATATTGTTATTTCCTGTTATGTTTTGCCTACTACTACTTTGTCGCGTGTCAGGAGGTGTCTTGTCAGGCTTAGGAAGGGAATTCTCTAACCTAAAAAGCCCACATATGCACTCAACATGTACTCCGCTACCCTTGTAGCCACTTCCTGCATGTTGTGCACACCTTACCTATTCAGGGGGACCCTACATTTCTCCACCCAATAGCGGAGGTCGAGAAATTTGCACCCCAGATCTCCGCAGAATCGTCTGTGTGCTAGAACTGAAACCTCAGTCATCTCAATGGAAAAGCTCCAACTCTCCATTTCACTGCAAACAGTTGAAGGTGAAACTGATGATGATTTTTGCATATGACATGAATGGAGTCATAGCTACATATAGAGTACTCCAATGGATGTCACTAACAGACACATACTGCAAGCAGTTTCTACAAAATGTTTTGCACCCTAAATTCGTCAAAGAAGGCCTGACATGCTAACAGCTGGTGTCCACATTTTGTGTGATAATGCAAGACTGCATATTGCCTTACCTGTGAAAGAAATGCTTGACAAATGTGGATGAGAAGCACCTCCCCACCCAACATACAGATTCTAATTTGTTTTCCAAATTGAAAGAACAAGTCTGTGAAAAATGTTTTGTTACAATTGGTGAAGCTTCCAGTGAGGTAGTCTGAGTAATCAGACAGCTCAACGATGAAGGTGCCCTATCCAGAATACAGAAGTTGCCAAAACATTGGGAAGCTATCATAAGGGAGAATGGAAATTATGTTGAAGGTCTGTGAAGGTATTTTGTAAAATCCATAGTTTTCTTTGGTTCTATCTAACTGTGTGCAGAGCTTTTGAGATGACCCTCATATGCTAAATCAGACATGCAGAGCATGAGGATATGTTTCAGACTATTCCTTCTACGTCAATGGATGTGTATGATGTGCTGGTTAACAATGATTTCAGTAACACCCAATGCCCAAAGATGAATCATTTCCATGCTATCACATACTATAATGTGTTCCAATTTCCTGTGTCTGATGGATGCAAGAGCGTTTGTAATTTCCTGTGCTCTAGTAACTATGACATTTATAACCAGGTAACTAATGTAGTAAAATGCTGGTATATACATGAATTTTGCAGTACTGACATGTAACATTACACCTTCTCTTCTTCCATTAACAATAAATAAATAAATAAAAATTGACAGCCCACTTCCCACTCTGTTTTTAGAACAATGATTACATATGGGCATAGTCATCAAGTTAGGTAGTTAATATATCAATGAAAGTTATTTGTTTTTGAAAACAATGTAATTGGATGATACAAAATCACTCACCAAGCAGTGATAGAAGAACATGAACATTTAAAGGTTAAAGAAACTTGCAAGCTGTCAGAGCCAGTGGCTCCTTCTTCTGGCAGAATAAAGCAGATTTTTGTACAAATTTTTCTATGTTTTTCCAATTTTCCCTTGTTTGTCTTGCTTTTTTCTCTCCTTTTCCCCCTTCTGCTTGTTTTTTGCTCTTCCCACCATCTCTAATACTTCATACCTTTCTCTCTTGGCATGATCTAAACCTCACCAGTCCTTTTTCTTTATCCCTCTTCCTTCTCTTACAAATCTTCTGTCAGAATAAGCAGCCACTGTCTCCAAAAGCTTGCAAATTTTCTTAACCTTTACAAGTGTGTATTTTCCTGCTGCCACTTGGTGAGTAGATTTTTTATCTATCAAGTTACATTAAATTAGGTAGTTAGTTATAGATGTAATAATTACAAGATTTACATTGAAGTACTCTTTCTTCTTTGTCCATTAGACAAATTACATTGTGCCATATGTTTGTGACTGCAATACAAAATTACACATTTTCTGGACATGCATACTTATTCATATTACTGCCCCTCCTCCACCCCCTAAATGTCAATTAGGTTTGTAAGGAGAAACAAAACACCCTCTACATTGATCAAATATATTTCTGAGTAAAGTAGGTAAACCTTCAACATCAGTATCATGTAAGTCTGAAGGCTTTTGTGGCCATTGACATTCAGGGTGAAACCTTATGGGCTGTCAGGGCATGTCATGTTCTTCTTCAAGTTTCTTCTTACAAAGTTAATGTTTCAAACAGTGTTCAGGTAACTCAGGACAGCAGAAGATTCCAGCTGAAGAGTTGCAACACTGATTGTGAAAGAAGAAGTTTGAAGAGGGAAATGATGTGGTGTACCAACCTAAAAGATTTTACAACGCACATCAACATTGATTTCAGTGCTCAGATGTCTTTAGTTGATAATTTTTTCTGGAGTTTTTTAAAAATTATTAAAAATATATGTATACATATATAATGTAAATAATGTATTGTACATTGAATTATCATTTTTCCCATACAGAAATTATACTGTGTCTGTAAATAATTCTCTTTTTATATTTCAGTACAATTTTGAATGGAAAGTTGAAGACCCACCTACAAACAATTACTATGGACAACAAGAAAGTGGAAATGAAGCAGGGCGAGTGGAAGGGAAATATTATGTATTGCTGCCTGACAAGAGACTGCAGACAGTCACATACTATGTAGAGGGTGATAGTGGCTTCAGGATTCAGATCTCCTATGAGCAGAACGCAAATCCTCTTGGAGTAAAATAAACAGAACAAGGAAATTCTGACTGGTTACTATGAGACAGCCCTCATCCATTCAACATAGAGTGATGTTATCATCTGGCATGCAATGCTAAAAAAGACAACAAAAATTCTCAACCCAGAAAGACATCTACCTGTGGATGAAATTAAGGCATAATGCTGTTTTTCTATTTTCTTTTTTAATAAAAACTGTATGTCCTGCACTTCAATAAAAATGCATGAAAATGTAGTCATACCATAATAAAGCTAATTTCCTGCAAAAATGTTGTTTATTGTGACATTGCTGAAATACAATACTAATAAATAACACTGAATTTCGTATCTCCAAAGTAACAGATCCCTTCTTCAATAACAAGAGAGCTAACATGAGCAGACAGGTTAGAAGTGACAGTGTTAAAATACCCTGTACCATTTTTGAAGTTAGAGTTCCACTGTGTTCTTTAGACTTTCACACAAAGATTTCATACACATTTCTCCATATTCTAATTATCAACAAAATTTTATATTCAGAAAAAAATATGATTGTTTGTTGCAGTACAAAACTTACTGACTCCTAATATTTTCCTATGAAAATATTGTAGAAATTTTGGTATATACTGCTTAAGGTGTATAAAATACAGGTTATTAATACAAAAAAGTACACACATAAATATGAAGTTCTTGAGAATATCCAGGTCATTGGGAATAAATCCAAATCTTGTCCACAGTAACCTCAAGGGTGTTATCATGACTGTTTAACGCCTACAGTGACAAAAGTTGCAGAGTATTCAAGAGATAACAACCAATGTTCAGTGTAAATAGCTCAATGTGAACTACGTAGAGTCATTGAGTAGTAGACAATGATACAGCCAACCAGCGATACAAATTCTACAGTGTCCTGTAATCCCCTTGGCCTCAGTCTTTGCTGGTCCCTGTTCTCCACCTGCCTCCATTCCCTCCCCTGCTCCCACTCCAGCCTCACACGTGCCTATTATCGCTCCTGTGCATTCGCTCTGTCCTTTCTCCTTATCTGCTTCTCTCTCTCTCTCTCTCTCTCTCTCTCTCTCTCTCCCCCTCTGTGTGTGTGTGTGTGTGTGTAGCACAGGCTAAAATGGATTAAATTAACAACTGCTTGTCAACTCATAAAAACAATGTTAATCAAACAACCTAAAAAAATTTTATCTTGCCATCCTGAAGTGAAACTTGAAAATTTATCACACTAAACAATCAGCAAATGTGTTTATGTCACAAATGTAGCACATCTGAATCAGTGTCTTCTTCGCCGTTACTCTCAAAGACTGGCCATTGTCACCCAGTTGCTTTTGTGCATTCTTGATGATTAATCCCATGATAAACACTCTTTTAATATTCCTGTTTGTTCTCCTGATGCATTTGTGCAGCAACAGAATTCACAGAAGAATTCAAATTGGGACTGTCTAAGAGGGATTGGGTGGAAGTTGGGCTGAAATAGCACACAAAATATAGGACTCTAGGGGTTTTGTAGCATGTCAAAATTGAGAATACAGGTTCTCTAAATTTATCCAAGAGAACTTTGTGAGAAATGTACCAAGCACAGACATAACAAGAATAACTGCAACACCACAAGATGATTATTTGTGAAAAATGTGTCACCTTTCTTTGAAAGATTCACATTTTATTCGCTGAGAATTTCTGTTACACTTTCATACAGGTTACACTGAATCCATTCAATGTCTGTTGTCATGTTAACTTGATAAGGACTTCAAACAGTGGAACAGTACTGTAGAATTGGTCACACTAGTGTCTTATGTGCAAGTTGATTTTCAAGCGCATTAGATTTTCCCATAATTCTTCCAATAAATCTTAAGTGTCCCATTCAGCCTGCCTAATACTACCTTTATATGATCATCCCATTTCAAGTCACCTCGTAATATTACTCTAATGTGACGTGCTCAAGATGACCACCAATAATCTTGTGATCAAACACTATCAGGTTATTCCTCTTTGTTATAACCATTATCTTACACTTATACAGATTAATGTGAGCTTCCAGACATTACACTCAGAGGAAATATTGTCCAAGTCTTTCTGCATTTCCTTACAAAACAACCTTCAAATTGGATATTACACCATCTCTTAACAGTCTAAAATTGTAACAAGATAGTCAGGACTGCAATTTGTAATCCTATTACTGCATGTTGCACTGTGTTGTGCCACATAGGAGCTGAGAAGATAGGAACTCTTGAACAGTATATCTTTTCAATCCTAAAATTTTCTTAATATGATTAATGCATTTTCATATCTAGCTGAAGTGTAGATGAATACATTTATAGTATAGCATGGCCATTTTTTTTCAGAGCTGTCCTATTGTGGAAAAGTGAATGTAGTCTCAGATGCTCATGGCAGATGTTCATCAAAGGACAAATGGTGAACCACTTTTGTGATTTTGTTGTGCAGCAGGTAGAGAGGGAGTCCTTGGGTGAACTGGAGTCCAATGTTGAGCAGGTATACTGCAGCTGTATTTATATCATGCTTGGAATTGGCACCAGAACCTGCACGCCAGGGCACTGGTGAACCCTTTTCTGTAGCTCAGTAAATTTTGTTTGAGGATGATGCCCTGGGAAGATTCACATTCACCTTTACTGCAGGAAAGCATCACAAGCTCAAGGTAATGGCATAATTTCATATGAACAAGCTGTCAGACAAACAAACACAAGTTCTGAAGGGATTAGTAAAGCCACAGTATTTCCTGCTGCTCTTGAGAGTGTTAAAGCTGAGAACTGAGGCTAAACAGAAACACAAATAATCAGTTCTAGAAATGAGTAAGAATTTTGTATCGAATAAAACAATAAAACATACGTATGCCAGATGCCATGGGGGAGAAAATGTCACAAGCCTGCCCCCCCCCCCCCCCCCCCACTTGCAGATGGAGCACATCTAAACAAATACCACTACCTGGATACACATTTCATTGGAGCATTAAGGACAAAAATCTTATAGTTGGTAGTTCATTGAGATATTCTTCAGTAAATTCTATAGATGATTTAAACATCCATTATCAGATGATGTGTCTTGTAGACTAAATATAACAGTGCTTTGTGTTAATGTAGTGTAATCAGTTGGAGCCCTGGTTAGACAAGTGTGAGGCTCCTTACAAAGCCTTTTAAAATATATGGGGCAATCAAAAAGTCTCTGCTCAAAGAATGTACAATCCAGAATCAGTAGGCAAATCGGGGAAAATCATCGTGAGCATTGAGGCAATTATCCCACTGATGCACTGGATTGAAGATACCTGTTTGGTAAAACACCATGTCCTGCTGTGTGAAGAAGTCCATAACTGCCTGCTGCACATCGCCATCAGACATGAATTGTTGACCTGACAAGACCTTTTTTAAGGGACTGACAGCACGATATCGCATGGGGAGAGATGATTATATGGTGGATGCTGAATGTCTTCCAAATGACTTGGCATAACTTCAGCACTATAACATTTATGATATGGAGGTGTGTGTTATCATGAAGTAGCGGCACCCATTGCAACACGGCACACCATTCCACAATGGTAGTTTTTGACAGACATGCTGCCCCATACACAGTCTACATTTTTTGAATGACTACGGGTGTTTGTTCTACGGCAGCCAATAAAAGACTAACAGCACATTATTTGCAGTTGTTTGCAGATGATGATGTCATTTATCAACCAGTAAAGTAATATGAAGATCAAAACAAATTGCAAAATGATTTAGAAAAGATCTACATCTACAGGGCTATTACAAATGATTGAAGCGATTTCATAAATTCACTGTAGCTCCATTCATTGACATATGGTCACGACACACTACAGATACGTAGAAAAACTCATAAAGTTTTGTCCGGCTGAAGCCGCACTTCAAGTTTCTGCCGCCAGAGCGCTCGAGAGCGCAGTGAGACAAAATGGCGACAGGAGCCGAGAAAGTGTATGTCGTGCTTGAAATGCACTCACATCAGTCAGTCATAACAGTGCAACGACACTTCAGGACGAAGTTCAACAAAGATCCACCAACTGCTAACTCCATTCGGCAATGGTATGCGCAGTTTAAAGCTTCTGGATGCCTCTGTAAGGAGAAATCAACGGGTCGGCCTGCAGTGAGAGAAGAAACGGTTGAACGCGTGCGGTCAAGTTTCACGCGTAGCCAGCGGAAGTCGACGAATAAAGCAAGCAGGGAGCTAAATGTACCACAGCCGACGGTTTGGAAAATCTTACGGAAAAGGCTAAAGCAGAAGCCTTACCGTTTACAATTGCTACAAGCCCTGACACCCGATGACAAAGTCAAACGCTTTGAATTTTCGGCGCGGTTGCAACAGCTCATGGAAGAGGATGCGTTCAGTGCGAAACTTGTTTTCAGTGATGAAGCAACATTTTTTCTTAATGGTGAAGAGAACACACACAATGTGCGAATCTGGGCGGTAGAGAATCCTCACACATTCGTGCAGCAAATTCGCAATTCACCAGAAGTTAACGTGTTTTGTGCAATCTCATGGTTTAAAGTTTACGGCACCTTTTTCTTCTGCAAAAAAAATGTTACAGGACACGTGTATCTGGACATGCTGGAAAATTGGCTCATGCCACAACTGGAGACCGACAGCGCTGACTTCATCTTTCAACAGGATGGTGCTCCACCGCACTTCCATCATGATGTTTGGCATTTCTTAAACAGGAGATTGGAAAACCAATGGATCGGTCGTGGTGGAGATTATGATCAGCAATTCATGTCATGGCCTCCACGCTCTCCCGACTTAACCCCATGTGGTTTCTTTCTGTGGGGTTATGTGAAAGATTCAGTGTTTAAACCTCCTCTACCAAGAAACGTGCCAGAACTGCGAGCTCGCATCAACGATGCTTTCGAACTCATTGATGGGGACATGCTGTGCCGAGTGTGGGAGAAACTTGATTATCGGCTTGATGTCTGCCAAATCACTAAAGGGGCACATATCGAACATTTGTGAATGCCTAAAAAAAACTTTTTGAGTTTTTGTATGTGTGTGCAAAGCATTGTGAAAATATCTCAAATAATAAAGTTATTGTAGAGCTGTGAAATTGCTTCAATCATTTGTAATAACCCTGTACATACATACACCGCAATCCACCATACGGTGCGTGGCGGAGGGTACCTCGTACCACAACTAGCATCTTCCCTCCCTGTTCCAATCCCAAACAGAAAGAGGGAAAAATGACTGCCTATACGCCTCTGTACGAGCCCTAATCTCTCTTATCTTATCTTTGTGGTCTTTCCGCAGAATGTAAGTTGGCGGCAGTAAAATTGTACTGCAATCAACCTCAAATGCTGGTTCTCTAAATTTCCTCAGTAGCAATTCATGAAAAGAACACCTCCTTTCCTCTAGAGAGTCCCACCTGAGTTCCTGAAGCATTTCCGTAACACTCACGTGATGATCAAACCTACCAGTAACAAATCTAGCAGCCCACCTCTGAATTGCTTCTATGTCATCCCTCAATCCCTGATAGGGACCCCAAACGCTCAAGCAGTACTCAAGAATAGGTCGTATTAGTGTTTTATAAGTGGTCTCCTTTACAGATGAACACATCTTCCTAAAATTCTACCAATGAACCAAAGACGACTATCCACCTTCCCCACAACTGCCATTACATGCTTGTCCAACTTCATATCGCTCTGCAATGTTACGCCCAAATATTTAATCGATGTGACTGTGTCAAGCACTACACTACTAATGGAGTATTCAAACATTACAGGATTTTTTTTACTATTCATCTGCATTAATTTCCATTTATCTATATTTAGAGTTAGCTGCCATTCTTTACACCAATCACAAATCCTGTCCAAGTCGTCTTGTATCCTCCTACAGTCACTCAACGACAACACCTTCCCGTACACCACAGCATCATCAGCAAACAGCCACACATTGCTATCCACCATATCCAAAAGATCATTTATGTAGATAGAAAACAACAGCGGACCTATCACATTTCCCTGGGGCACTCCAGATGATACCCTCACCTCCAATGAACACTTACCATCGAGGATAACATACTGGGTTCTATTACTTAAGAAGTCGTCAAGCCACTCATATACTTGGGAACCAATCCCATATGCTCGTACCTTAGTTAGGAGTCTGCAGTGGGGCACCGAGTCAAACACTTTCCGGAAGTCAAGGAATATGGCATCCGCCTGATACCCTTCATCCAAGGTTCGCAAGATATCATGTGAAAAAAGGGCAAGTTGCATTTCGCAGGAGCAATGTTTTCTAAAGCCGTGCTGATGCATGGACAGCAACTTCTCTGTCTCAAGGAAATTCATTATATTCGAACTGAGAATATGTTCGAGAATCCTGCAACAAACCAATGTTAAGGATATTGGTCTGTAATTTTGAGGATCTGTCATTCTACCATTCTTATATACAGGCGTCACCTGCACTTTTTTCCAGTCGCTCGGGACTTTACATTGGGAAAGAGATTCACGATAAATGTAAGCTAAGTAAGGAGCCAATGCAGTAGAGTACTCTGTATAAAACCAAATTGGAATCCCATCAGGATTTATTTATTTTCAACCTATTCAGCTGCTTCACAACCCCAGGGATGTCTATCAATATGTCCTCCATACGGGAATCTGTACGAGACTCAAACGGCGGTTTGTTTGTATGATCCTCCTGTGTGAAAGATTTCTCAAATGCTAAATTTAAAATTTCAGCTTTCGTTTTGCTGTCTTCCGTTGCCAGGCCAGACTGATCAGTGAGTGACTGGGTGGAAGCCTTCGACCCGCTTACCGATTTTACATAAGACCAGAATTTCCTTGGGTTTTCAGCAAGATCTTTTGCTAAGGTATGATGGTGGTAGCAGTTGAATGCTTCACGCATTGCTCTTTTTACAACACCATGAATCTCTACTAACTTTTGCCTGTCCTCATTCTCCCGATCTTTCTTGTACCACGAGTGCAACTGCCTTTGCTTCCTGAGCATTCTCCGAATTGCGCTGTTAAACCACAGTGGGTCTTTTCCGCCCGTAACCCAATTTTTCGGCACATACTTGTCCAATGCGTGATTTACAATGTGTTTAAAATTTGCCCATAATTCTTCCACGTCCATCGTACTGGAAGTAAATTAAGTTGATTCATTTACTAAGTGGGATGCTAACAACTGCTTATCTGTTCTTTCTAGTAAGAATACTCTCCTAGCCTTCTTGACTGACTTTTTAACTTTCGTAACCATAGTCTTAATGACAACATCATGATCACTAGTCCCTGTCTCAACACTGACACCGTCGATGAGGTCTGGTCTGTTCGTGGCTACCAGATCTAAAATATTTCCATTATGCTTTGGCTGTTGATTTAGCTGCTCAAGACAGTTTTGGGATAATGTGTTCAAAAGTAATTCACACGATGGCTTGTCTGTACCACCTGTAATGAATTCATACACATCCCAGTCTATACTAGGTAGGTTGAAGTCGCCTCCGGCTAATATAGCATGATCCACGTACTTCTGCAATACAGAATGTAGACTCCCTTCGAATGATTCTAGAACTGTCACGGTGGAACCTGGTGGCCAGTAATAACACCCCACAATTAACTTTATTTCCCCTAGCCCTGTTAAATGTGTCCAGATAACTTCAGAATCACACTCTACTTTGACCTCATAGACACAATATTTTTGTCGACTGCAATGAAGACACCGCCTCCTATGGTGTCTAATCTGTCTTTCCGATACTCATTCCACCACCCCTCACTAAATATTTCAGAACTTCCTATCTGCATAGTGCAAAAATTGGCAATTGACCCTAAATAACAAACAGTGTAAGGTCATCCACATGAGTGCTAAAAGGAGTCCATTAAACTTCAGTTACATGATAAATCAGTCAAATCTAAAGACCACAAATTTAACTAAATACCTCAGAATATCATTTACAAACAATTTAAATTGGAAGGAACGCAGAGAAAATGCTGTGGGGAAGGCTAACTGAAGACTGCATTTTATTGGCAGGACGCCTAGAAAATGTAACAGATCTACTAAAGAGAATGCCAAACCTATGCTTGTCAATCCTCTTTGAGAATACTGCTGTGCAGTGTGAGAGCCTTACCAGATTGATGGAGAATGTTGAGAAAGTTCAAAGAAGGGCAGCAGGTTTGTATTATTGGGAAATAGGGGAGAGAGTATCACTGAAATGATACAGTATTTGGGCTGGACATAATTAAAACAAAGGCATTTTTCATTGCGGCTGAATCTTCTCCCAAAATTTCAATCACCAATTTTCTCCTATGAATGTGAAAATATATTGTTGACACCAACCTACAGAGGGAGAAATGATCATCATAATAAAATAAGGGAAATCATAGCTTGCACAGAAAGATATAGGTGTTCCTTTTTTCTGCGCACTGTTCGAGAATGGAATAACAGAGAATTATTGCTCTGTCAAGCCTTAAATGTGATTTGCAGAATATCCATGGTCCAGTTTGGATGCATTTGGTAATAACATTGCAATAGTTCATGTTTCTACATTTAACACACACACATTGGAAAGATACAAATGCCACACTAATGTCTTGCCTACATGACGGTGATCATGTAACCATATCAGAGTCATCAGAGTCATGGTACACAGCATATTCATTGCAGAAACTTCCTCAAATGGAAACTTTCTGATTGCCTCTTATATCAGAGAGAGAGAGAGAGAGAGAGAGAGAGAGAGAATACCTCATGAACCTACATCTATACCCTTCAAACCACTGACCACTGTACAGTGCATGAGAGGTGATGCTTCTGTTTGTACTACTTATTAGGGCTTCTTGCTGTTCCATTAGCAGATGCAGCATGGGAAGAAAGTCTTCAAATGCCTTTGATGCCTTTGTGTATACTGTAAGTAGCCTGACATTGTTTCTACTATACATATGTGATGTGTAGATCATTGTTATACAACATATATTCCTGTAGACCTCTCTTAATGCTGGTTCTCAGAAAGGAATATGTAGGTTTTTGCAGGATAGTTGACATCTATCTTCTAGCACCTGCCTCTTCAGGCTCTACAGCACATATTCCTGATGCTGTTTCTGGATTAAACAAACATGACACCATATTTCTATATGTTCAATATTCCAGGACACCTCTATTTAATGCTGGTGCCCCCCCCCCCCCCCCCACTTGAACAATATTCTAGGACATACAACATGAGTGTTTTGTAAGCAATCTCCTTTGTAGATCTTTCGTGCTCTATCCTGCCAATGAATCAAAGTCTGACACCTGCTTTACTGACAATTGAGCCTATGTGATCATTCCATTACATATCAGCCTAAATTGGTACACCCAGGTATTTGTATGACTTTACTGATTCCATTTGTGACTCACTGGTATTGTAGTCATAGAATACTATGTTCACATTTCTGAACATTTAAAACAAAATGCTGATCTATGAATCACTTACAAATTTTATCAAGATCTGACTGGGTATATGTGCAGATTTTCTCAGAGAGTATTTCATTCCTGATAACCGCATCATTACAAAAATCTGAGGTTATTACTAATATTGTCTGCTAGATAATTAATATACAGTATTAACAGCATGGATTCAAATTACTCCCATGGAGCACATATTAAGTTACTTCTACATCCATCAATGATTCTCCATCCAAGATAACATGCTGCATCCTCACTACCAGTAAGTCCTCAGGCCAGACACAAGTTTTATTTAATACCCCATATGATTGTACCTTCTGTAATAGGTGTTGGTGTGATACCAAGTAAAATGTTTTCGGAAGCCAATACCACATTTACCTGATCCATAGCTTTCAGTACTGTGTATCCTCCAAGAAAAATGCAAGCTCGGTTTTTCATGATGTTTTCAGAACAAATCACTGACTGATATGGAAGATGTCCAACATTGTATACAGGATGTAACAAACAGGTATGGCCAAACTTTCAGAAAACATTTCTCACACATAGGGAAATAAAATGTGTTATATGGACATGAGTCCCTAGACGTGCTGCCCCATACACAGCCTTCATTCTCTTTTGGATGACTGTGGGTGTTTGTTCTATGGAAGCCAAGAAAAGAATAACAGCATGTTATTTGCATTTGTTTGCAGATGGTGCTGTCATTTATCAACTAGTAAAGTCATATGAAGATCAAAACAAATTGCAATATTATTTAGAAAAGATATCTGTATTGACCCTTAATAACAAAAAAATGTGAGTGCTAAAAGGAATCTCTTAAACTTCAGTTACATGATAAATCAGTCAAATCTAAAGACCATAAATTCAACTAAATACCTAGGAATTACAATTATGAACAATTTAAATTGGAAGGAACACATAGAAATGTTATGGGGAAGGCTAAGCTCATTTTGCACTTTCCTTCATAATCATATCAATCATGGGAAACACACAGAAATGGAGCATACCAGCATTACATGAGGTGTTCGAAATACCCATCTGGTTGCATCTGATTATAATGTACAGTAAGTTGTAATTCTTAGGTTCACAACCAGTTTGTTGTTCTTATTGAATGAAGGCAATGTTGACATGTGACTTGTTTTACTCCTGTGTTGACACTAATTCACTGCTCTACTACCAACAATCATGTAGCCTCAACTGTTTGTTCATCATGGACTAGGCAAACATGTAGCACAGCTGTTTAGTGTCTGGTTTTTGGTACAGTGCAATGGTAGTGTATGCAAGTGCTGAGTTCGCAGATGCCCATTTTCTGTATGTACTAGAAAATGGTAATGGCTGTGGTGCTCAGCATTTGCATAGGGAGATACTTACAGAACAGGAGGATGCTTGAAACAATAGATCATCAGTTTATGGGGAATGGAACATTTAAGCTTACCACCCCTGGCTGTGGGAGACCTAGAAAGATGGGGATCCTTAACGGGAGGAGGAATTTCTTTGCACAGTTGATGACAACTCTGGTGTCATAAATCAAACAGCTGCAAAGAGTAATGCTGACTACATTACTGCCTGGACAGTGCTACATGAAAACCTGCTGCATCTGTACCATGTACAGTGTGTGCAGGCACTACTACCAATTGATTTTCCTGCATGGGTACATTTCTGTAAATAATTTATTCAACAATTTGTAAACCCTCATTTTAGTCCAAAAATTCTGTTCATGATGAGGCTTCATTTCTGTGTGATCAGACTGTAAACTTTCACAATATGCACCTGTGGGCTGTCAAGAATCCTCATATAATTGTATAATTACACCATCAACAAAGAATTTTTATCAGCATTTGAGTCGACATTATTAGTGACTGTTTGCTAGGGCCTCACGTCTTCCACACAGGCAAATACCTTCAGAAAAGACTTCCTAACACTTAAATCTATATTTGATGTTAATCAATTTCTCTTATTTAGAAACACTCTTCTTGCCATTGCCAGTCTATATTTTACATCCTCTCTTCTTCGGCCATCATGTTATTTTGCTGCTCAAACAGCAAAACTAATCTACTACTTTTATTCTCTCATTTCCTAATCTAATTTCATCAGCATCGACTGATTTAATTTGCCTACTTTCCATTATCCTTGTTTTGCTTTCGTTAAAGTTAATCTTATATTCTCCTTTGAAAATACTGTCCATTCCATTAGCCAGCATGTTCAAATCCATTGCTGTCTCTGACTGAATTACAATGTCACTAGCAAACCTCAAAGTTTTTAGTTCTTCTACCTGAGCATTAGTTCCTACTCAAAAAAATTCTTTGGCTTCCTTTACTGCTTGCTCAATGTACAGATGAATAACATCATGGAAAGGCAACAATGCTGTCTCACTCCCCCCTCAACCCCTAAACACACTCCCCCCTTCCCTTTCCCCTCTCTCTCTCACTCTTGTTAACAACTTTTGAGTTGTACTACTTCTAACAGCCCTAACATGTTCTCGGTATTACAATGTTGAATACTTAAAATAAAATTACTGTCTTTCTGCCTAAAGAATTTAGAAGTCATTATATTAGGATCTGTTTAAATTCCAGTTATAGTTTAGATGTTTAACAAATAGTACATGTTGAAATCAAGTGCAAATCAGCCAATTATATTCAAAAGTGATTGTTTTGTACATCAGAATTTATATATATAATAGGAAATTATCAGTAATGTATCCATACAATGGTCAGAGTGTGGTACCATAGTTTGCGGTTGACAGGTATCAAAGTGGTCTGAATATATTGTCCCATTCTGTCACATTACACAGGGATATTAGTGCATCAGAGATTCAGTGCAACAGTGGGTTGATACAATTATCCTTGCTAACGGAGGGCATTTTGAACATTTCATTTAGGAAAGTAATATGTAAAATAAGGGAAAGGTAATCACTTGCCTGTAGTGGGTCAGTGCATAGAACACAGTAACATATAATAAAAAAAAGCATTCACACTAGCTTTTGAACACTCTCTCTTTTTACTGCATGGTCGCAGGAGTGTGCAGTTGAGTGTCTGTGGTGTTGTTGTTGTGTGTTTGAATGTGTGTACTGTTGCTGGAAAAAGAGCTAATGGTTGAAGACTAGTGTGAATGCTGTTCTCTATTATTCATGCATCCATCCACTGTATGTGAGTGGTTGGGTTTCCCTTACTTTACTTATTGCTCCATTCAAGAGTTTCTATTATTGTTACTAATTTAGGAAAGTTTTTTATTCTGTGCTGATACACTCTATTCCTGTGTGATTTCCATGATTTATAGATTGAGGAGTTGTAGAAACTAAGCTCCAACATGGAAATAAAGTGTTTCCAGGGCAATGTCCATACAACATATTTTCTTCCTCTACATGTGAGGAATGTTTCTTGAAAGTTTGGTCATACCTTCTCATTATTGATACCCTGTATATTGCATCTTACTAAAAACATTCAAATTGAAATTTAAGATTTCTATGGTGGTTACAAATATATAACAAATCTCATGGGTCTGACTACAATAGCAACAGACAATCCTGTTTACTTTATGAGATGCCCAACAAACTTACCAACCACTAGGCAGCTGCATAATCTTCGCACTGGAAATGTTAGAGTTCTGAAGCACCATGTAAGATAGCAAAGGCCAACTTCTTCTTCTTCTTCTTCTTCTTCTTCTACAATATCAGGCCCAATTAATTGTGCACTGCTACAAATTTCCTCCTGCACTGTATTCTGCTCATTGTTGTTATCTGCCTCTGTCCACATCTATTGATGCTTGATTGAAATCTTCGTGGAAGCCATCCCTTCAATGCTCCTTGGCTGTCCTTGGGGGTCTCTTTCCTGTAGGTGTGAATCCAGGAGCTTCCGAAGCCATCTGTGATCTTCCATCCAGACCGCATGACCGGCCCACTGCATTTGTTTGGCTTTGACAATTCCTGTTATGTTGGGCTTCTGGTATAGTTCCTAAAGGTCTTTGTTGCATCTGATCCTCAATTCCCCAGTGTCTGCATCCAGAACCGGACCAAAGATCCAAAACAGTTTTCTCTCAAAAACGAGGTGAGACGCACTGCTAAACCTACAGAACAGGACAGATAGCTTAAGTTGTGGAAAGGGACCAAAATAAGCGGCTGTCACTTACACTTGAACATACGACCTTTTATTTGATCAAACGTTACAAGAGCCAAGAATATTTAAAAAAAAAAAAGAAAGAAAGAAAGAAAGAAAAAAAAACAGCTTTAGTTTTGGAACTTAATTAGTTGTGGCTGAATGCGCCGTGCAACCTCTTTAATTTAAAAAATGGCTGAAAGCCAATAACTTAAAGCTCAGCCAAGATCAGAAATTTAAAAGGCAAACCCTTATCTTAAAACAGTTCCTTAAATAGGCTGAAGGCGCAAGAATCTGACACGTTAAGAGCAAACAACTTAAATTCAAAATTGGTTGAAGGTCCAACACTTAAGACTCAATAACATTAATTTTTAAACTGCCAAAGGCTTTATGTGAAACAGTTCTTAAATTAGGCTGAAGGCCCAAACCATCTGACACTTTAAGGGTAAAACAACCTTAATCTAACAATTGGCTAGAAGCCATACAAGTACAAACAACAAGAACAAACAAGAAGAAAAGGCAGTACAACCAAGGGAATTCAGAAGATCTGAGGGTAAGCCTGGAATTCAAACACTAACACTTGCTTAGGTGAGACAGGCAGTCGGCACAACCATTGTTGATCCGACGACAACCCAACTGACAGACAGTCAACGGACCCACCGACAAGATAACCTCCGCTTCACCTGACCAGCACACAACAGGGAGTTCAATGGAACAACATAGAAGGTATTGGCACTCACAAACAATTATACATTGAGCTGTCAAACTACACACCGTGCTGGACAGAGATGAGGAAAATACACTGCCTGAATTTACGTCAACGGCCAAGACAGGTAACCAGAACGTTAACAGCCACAAGGCAGAAGATTCCACAGGTGCACTTCAATTCAAATAACCAAGTACAGTTAAACTCCACTGGAAGGTGACTAAGATTTGCCAACTTGAAAACACACATTGTTGCTCATGGGAATATCCCAACAGTCGACAATGAATTCCAAATGACACAATGTGAACAGTCATGACTTGCTGGTAGATTACGTCAAAACTCAACTTTCATGTCCAGGATTGGTGAGCCACGAACCTCGTAGCAATGGAAACAGCACCACCACACTTCGACACTGCATAGAGGCTGCCAGCGGGCCCGGCAAAACTACCCGCCGCAGAGATTTCCTGGCTGCTCCACACCAACTGACCAACTGCCCGCACATGGCTCAGCCGGAAACTATAAACGCCAAGCCAAAGATAGCCCAAGGTGCGAATGTCAATACACACCACTGCTGCCACCCATGGATAGAGAGGATAACAGTATAATCACAATAACTACAGGAAACTAAACACAGAAAAGCAACCAAGGTTTAATCCAACACATAGCATGAGCCAGCCATGGCCCAATCCCCCTCCCCCCCCCCCCCCCCCCCCCCCCCCCCGTCAGACTTAACACAGGGAGGGTGATTCAACCCCTGAGCTACCCGAACTTAACTTGGCTAAGGTGAACACAATACTGCTTAGCTGAACTGTTCTCCTTGACTAACAGATTTACCGGGCCTAAAATACGCACAATAGTGCAAGGTCCCAGAAAATGAGGGTTAAATTTACTAAGATTCCCACCACGCACCTGCCTCCCCATGAAATTGTGGACATAAACTTGATCCCCTGGCTTGCCCTTAAAGGTTTCTCAATTACGATTATAATGCTCAGCTTGTTTATTATGGGATCTGAGTATAATACGCCTGGCCCAGTTCCAGTTTTCTTTGATAACACAAGGACTAATAGTGGCTGGAATAAGATCTTGAATTCCCCACAAGTTCGAAAGAGGGGAATCAACCGAATAGGAAAGGATCAAGGAGGCAGGCGTAGCTCACTGGCGGTACTGAAGGCGAAACTAATCCAAGGGAGACTGCAGTGCCATTTACTAGGGGTTTTCTGATGATAAATAATCAATGCAGACTTAAGATTTCAGTTAACTCTCTCCGCAAAGGACCCTTGTGGATAATATGGGGTGGTCATGATATGCCTGACACCATTCTGAAAAACAGAAGGCCTTGAAAGGAGCCACAAGAAAAGCAGGAGCATTAATGCTAACAAGCTGTTTGGGTGGGCCAAAAACACTGAAGACATGAGTTACATGATAAATAGTGGTGGCAGCGGTAATATTAAGGCTCGGAAGGAGCCAAGTAAATCTGGAGAACGCATCAATAATAACTAGTACATATCGATGACCATTCTTAGAACGAGGTAACAGACCTAAATAATTAATATCAAGCTTGTGCATAGGACAGGACTCTCATTCAGAACTCAACAAACCCTGCCGAAGAGCATTCTTGGGTTTGGCTACATTACATAAGATCATCTCTCTCATATCCTGGTACATGGAGGGCCAAGTGAAATGCTCCGGGATTTTTTGGAGAGTCTTATAAGTACTCAAATGGCCACCCCCCCCCCCCCCCTCCCAATGATTCATGAAAATAACGAAAAACCAGGTGCACCAAAGTTACAGGCAAATAGATCTTGCACTGCTTAGCCTCACCCACCCTCTCACAGAGAATACCACTCCTAACAACATACTCATCTGACAGCTCTCCTGCCAACACTCATTGCTTAATGGGGGCCCAAACAGGGCCCTGATACTGATGCTGAACCACATCTTAAAACAAGAGGGGAATTTCAGCCAACACCATACAATTAAGACTGTCTCCCTCTACCTGCTGGTTTTTTGCACTAGGTGTAGTTTCGGTGAACATCCGCAAGCATATTTTCAGAGCCCCTCACATGTTTAACTTCAAACTGCAATGCCGAAATGCATACTGCCCACCTGGCAATACGGCCAGTTTTACGTGGCCTAGCCAACACCCAGCACAAAGCCTGATTGTCAGTTTCTAATTGGAAAACCCAATGTTCAAGGTAGAAGCAGTACTTCTATAATGCAAATAAAACGGCCAAAGCCTCGCACTCATAGACGGAGTACTTGAGTTTGGCATCAGTTAACCAATGAGATGTGTAGGCTAATGGCTGTCTCTGCCCCTCAAACTCCTGGAGAAGAACAGCTGAAATACCAGCATTAGAAGTGTCAGTTTGAGAAGCAAACCTTTTATTGAAATTGGGTACCCCATGAACCAGAGGACTGGCTATTGCTGCCTTAATATGCTCAAAGGCAGTCTCCTGGGCATTCCCCTATTCAAAACACATGACCTTCTGGCATAATTGATTTAAGGGTGCCACCAACTGAGCAAAATTGGGAACGAAATGCCTAAAATAATTTGCCATGCCTATGAATTTAGCAATTCCCCGCTTATCAGCAGGTGGAGGCAAAGCCTGTAAGGCTTTAGTTTGCTCTTGGTCAATGTGAATACTCTGACTCGGCACTATATGACCTGAGAATGATACCTGCCACTTGGCTAGCATCATCTTACTAGGCTTAACGTTCAGCTCCCTGTAACCTCAAAAGATCTTGCTGAATATGCTCCACCAAATGATCCTCAAACCAAAGACTATATGATAACCACAGACTAACTTCAAGTCGCCAAGGATATTATCCAACAAATGATTTGCTAGTCCAAAAGGAACTCTGTTGACCTCAAACAAGTTCCAATCAGTACAAAATGCGGTAACATGTTTACGTTCTTCAGCCAGTGTACTCTGATAATAGGCCTGATTCTAATCAAGGACTGTAAACCAATTAGCACTGGCAAACCAAGTAAAAGAATTATGCAGAACAGGTAGGGGTACGAATTCAGGGACAACCTTAGTGTTTAAATGGCGGTAGCCAACCACAGGTTTGAAATCACGCCCCTGATCTTTAGGTACAAGAAATATTGGGGAAGCATAAGCAGATGTAGAAAGCCTAATCACTCCTTATTGGTACATCTCAGATATCTTAGCCTTAGGGGGTGGGAGGCAGTATGGGGACTGCCTAACAGGAATATTGTTGGACAGACGGATATGATAATCAAGAATGTTAGTCACACCCAGGTTATCACTAAGGAGCTGGGGAAAACTGTGCAACAAATTGCATAACTGAGAAGCCTGATGTGGCAAGAAATGCACCAGATCAGACTCGTTAGCTATGGTTTCAACAGCCAATGCACCAACAGTTTGATGAACACTAGGTTTAGTGCATTTGCAAAGACCAAACTTCTCTCCAGGAGCGAATTTAAAGAAAAGGGTGTGTCCAGAATAATTCAAGACCAACCAGGTTTTATTGATGAAATCACACCCCAAAATTAGATTAACGGCAATTCCTAAACCAAGGCTAAAGACATAGGCCAGGAAAAATTGCCAACCAATATACTCCCCTTGGACCCAACCATACAGAGGCAACACCATGCCGTTGGCCATCCGACATCTCTGCACTGGTGAAGGGACCAACTGAAGTTTCGTAAGGTGCCCAAATTCCAAAAACAACTTGAAGCTTAATAATGAAAAGGAACTACCAGAATTCAAAAGAGCACAAAGCGACTTGCCCCCTACCTGAGAACAAACGTAAGGCAAGGGGGGTGATGACCACCCGAGTGCACCTATGTCTGAAAACTCGAATCCGAGTTTGCGGCCCAACCCAGTGCCATCTATTGGTTGTGGGTGCACGAGGTTGAACACAAGAGCACATCAAATGAGCCGTACTGCCGCACCTGAAGCAACGCCGGGGTTCCCTTTTGATAACTTCAGAGGATGTAGATACTGCGGAATCAGCGATGATGTCCCACCCCTTAACCTCATGATGTAAATGGTTCTCAAGTGGTAATGTGGATGCTGCTACGACCATGTCACAGAGCTCTTCCCAGGCTGAACACTGCTTACGGAAGACAAAATGTGACTTATCCACCACACGCATTCCCCTAAGAATGATAGAGACCAATTCTTCTTCAGGTAAATCAATTAGCAAGCCCAAAGAGGCTGTCTGAACTCTATTAACAAACTGATGTAACTGCTCCTCACCCCACTGCACTTCTCAAATGTAATGACACTCAATCTGTTTATGAACCCCAGTGGTCAACCTTTGCCTAATTACGAGCTCCCTTATTGCTGCAAGGAAAACCCTTTAGCCATGGCGCACGAGAGGAGGTTCTGCAACTTGCCTCTAGCTAATGGGTACTAAAATGACAAAATTACTTGGTACGGAACACGAAAGGCAGCCACTTGTTGTTCTAGGTGAACCAATAACCACAAATTTTTCCACCTGATTGAGTCGCTCCACAACCAATTCAGTAATATCTTGAAGAAAAAAAAAAAAAAAAAAAAAAAAAAAAAGATTAGGCAACTTGGTAAACACAGCATCTAACTTGACAGAGGATGTAACAGTACCACCCCCATACTCGCTCTCACTCTCTCCCTGACAGCGCAAGTCCCTATCTTCAACTTTCCTCTCATCCAACTCCAAACATGTAAGCTTAAACTGTAATGCACACACCAAAGTTCCCAAGTCAGTGGTTAATTTTTTGTGATAATCTTCCAAATCTAACATGCTTAAAACCGCTATCCAATTAGTTAAATGCATTAACTGTGCCCACACCTTATCCAGCTGACTGTCATTAGGTTAGGTTCCCTCCAAAACACAAATAGTGTCCTCAAGGCCTTTAATGGCCTGAAACAAAAAATAAATTGCCGCTCCTGTCTCACCCACCACCGTCGGCATAACGTCAACCAGCCAAAGAACAGCACTGCGCAAATGGGTTACCAATTGTGGAACACTGCCATCAGCTGGTTGGCACCTCATTGGCAACTTGTAAACAAGGTGGTCCTTTCTCAGCAGGCCAGTCCCTGGACTCTGTATGACTGCACCTGAAACAAGTAACAGCCAAAACAATTTGGTGCCACAGAACACAAATGAAACAAGAGTGAAACTGACAGCAACTAGAATGGCAAGCACAAGTGCCACCATGCTCTTCTACCAGTTAACTGCCTTGCTAAACCTGCAGGACACGACAGGTAGTTTAAGTTGTGGAAAGGGGCCAAAATAAGCGGCTGTCAGTTACACTCGAACATACAACCTTCTATTTGATCAAACATATCAAGAGACAAGAATTAAAAAAAAAAAAATCACGGCTTTAGTTTTGGAACTGAATTAGCAGCTGAATGTGCCGTACAATCTCATGCCTTAAGGGCAAAACCACTTTAATTTAAAAAAACGGCTGAAAGCCAACAACTTAACGCTCAACCAAAATCAGAAATTTAAAAGGCAAAGCCTTATCTTAAAACAGTTCCTTAATTAGGCTGAAGGCCCAGGAATCTGAGACTTTAAGAGCAAACAACTTAAATTCAAAATCGGTTGAAGTCCCAACACTTAAGACTCAATAACATTAGTTTTAAAAATGCCAAAGGCTTTACGTAAAATAGTTCTTAAACTAGGCTAAAGGCCCAAACCACCTGACGCCTTAAGGGCAAAACAACCTTAATGTAACAATCGGCTAAAAGCCATACAAGTACAAACAACAAGAACAAACAAGAAGAAAAGGCAGTTCACCCAAGGGCACTCAGACGTTCCGTGGGTCAGCCTGAGATTCAGACACTAATGCTCGTTTAGGTGAGACAGGCAGTCTGTCCAACCATTGGGGACCCAACAACAACCCAACTGACAGACAGTCAATGGACCCACCAACAAGATAACCTCCGCTTCACCCAATCAGCACACAACAGGGAGTTCAATGGAACAATGTAGAAGGTATTGGCACCCACAACCAATTATACATTGAGCTGTCAAACTACACACCGTGGTGGACAGAGACAATACGATGAGGAAAATACACTGCCTGAATTTACATCAACGGCCAGGGCAGGTAACCAGAACATTAACAGCCACAAAGCAGAAGATTCCACAGGTGCACTTCAATTCAAATAACCAAGTACAGTTAAACTCCACTGGAAGGTGACTAAGATTTACCAACTTGAAAACACACATTGTTGCTCATGGGGATATCCCAACAGCCGACAATGAATTCCAAATGACACAATGTGAACAGTCATGACTTGCTGGTAGATTAAGTCAAAACTCAACTTTCATGACCAGGATTGGCGAGCCACGAACCTCGTGGCAATAGGAACAGCACCACCACACTCCGACACCGCATAGAGGCTGCCAGCAGGCCCGGCCAAATGGCCAAACTACCACCATGGAGATTTCCTTACTGCTCCATGCCAACTGCCCAACTGCCCACACATGGCCCAGCCGGAAACTATAAGCGCCAGGCCAAAGATAGTCCGAGGTGCGAATATCGATACATACTGCTGCTGCCACCCACGGAAAGAGAGGATAACAGCATAATAGCGATAACCGCAGGAGACTAAACACAGAATAGCATAAAAGTTTTAATCCAATGCATAGCATGAGCCAGCCACAGCTCATGAGGAGCTTATGGAAGCCCTGTTTCCAGATAGTCCATGTCTCACAGCCACATAGAACAACAGGATGGATCAGGGTTTTGTATAGTCGAATCTTAAACTGTCTGGAGAGATATCTGGACTGAAGCAGTTGTGCTAAGCTAAGGTAAGATCGGTTTCCTGCTTGTATTCTGGCACTGATCTTTGTTTCACATGATGAGTTCTCTGTGAAAAGTGCCCCTAGGTATTTAAATTCATGCACTCACCTGCTGTGATTGTAGATGACCAGCAGTCTGACTTTAATCACGCATCATAATGAGGTGCTCTGTCTTGGCTTCGTTTATGTTTAGCCTCCTTTAGTGCTCTGGTCATTTGCTCCAACTCCTCTTCAGACCTAGAGAGTAAACAAATATCATCAGCATAGGCTAAGTGTGCCAGTCTCTTTTCTTCAATTTTAATTCCTTCATTCTCTTAGAAGGTCTCACATATGATCTTCTCGAGGGCAAAGTTGAACAGGATACGGGACAAATCATCTTCAGCACAGGTCAACACATCAGCTAATTCAGGTCTTCCTTTGATAGTTTACTGCAACAGTTTCAAGTTGTTGGGCTATGTAATAAATAATTATTTAATTTTTAAAAAATGAGGGTGCATTCTAAATGACAAATTGACATCAGGAATTTATTTACAGAAAGGAAAGTTACATAATGGGTAAGTTGACAACTTAACTCAAGGGTTGAGCAATTGTGTAAATTTAATTTTTGTTTAAGTTCCAGCACTAGTGTATTCCTTTTGCGTGGCTATAATTATTAAGAGGAAATATGGCCCTGTAAGTGGAAGTTAAGAAATCATGACAGTGATAAAACTAAATTCACCAGCTCTAGTAAAGCTGATGCAATAAAATAGTTGGGTTCTTCAACACTTTCAGAACCTTGCCATGTTTCATAGAGCTTCCACACTTACATTAAAAGCTTTTCTATAAATGTGCCTCTGAGTGTCCTGTATAACATTTTCAGCAAGTAACAACCAGGTTAATCATGCTATTTTGTGAGTAGTACTCTGAAGTAGACAAAATAAGATTCTTAAGATAAAAGAACAAAAAGAGGTTTTCTTAAACATCCGGGCATTTGGGAAAAATAAATTCATGAATAAACTTGAGAAGGATCATTGATGTGTCGAGGGTTGTAAATAAAAGGACATTTCTTGAAGGTCTAGAAATTATCAGTGCTTTTCTTACAGATCCTCTCTAGACTCTCATAAAGATAACCATGATTTACACACACTTGCATGGCATGCAAAATACAAATACAAAAGCTTTATTCTACCTTTGAGAATATTTACATGCAACTGGTGTCATCAGTGTTAACACACTAATAGTGATGATGATGATGATGATAATAATAATAAAAATAATAATAATAATAATACTGGCACTGTGTAGGCCTTTTCAGGTAATTTGTTGGAGTAGACAGGACCAAGATATTTGTAACTGTTATGTGTCTTTGCAAGCCTAGCATATGACATATTAATTGTATGTTCACTTCTTATGTTATGGTCATGAACTGTCCTTCTTAAGTCAAATTTACTCACATATACAACTAATACAAATAATACACACAAAACTCTAGCTTTCGCAACCAACGGTTGCCTCGTCAGGAAAGAGGGAAGGAGAAGGAAAGACAAAAGGATTGGGTTTTAAGGGAGAGGGTAAGGAGTCATTCCAGTCCCGGGAGCGGAAAGACTTACCTTAGGGGGAAAAAAGGACAGGTTTACACTCGCACACACACACATATCCATCCACACTTGTGTCCATCCACTGCTTGTGTCTGTGTATGTGTGGATGGATATATATGTGTGTGTGTGCGAGTGTAAACCTGTCCTTTTTTCCCCCTAAGGTAAGTCTTTCCGCTCCCGGGATTGGAATGACTCCTTACCCTCTCCCTTAAAACCCAATCCTTTTGTCTTTCCTTCTCCTTCCCTCTTTCCTGACGAGGCAACCGTTGGTTGCGAAAGCTAGAGTTTTGTGTGTATGTTTGTGTTTATTTGTGTGTCTATCGACCTGCCAGCGCTTTTGTTGGGTAAGTCTCATCATCTTTCTTTTTAAATATATTTTTCCCACGTGGAATGTTTCCCTCTATTATATTAATACAAATAATACAAATATTAAAGAAGAACTAAAAGAAAAATATAGACAAAGACTAACAAAAATACTGAAAACAGAATTGACAGCAAGAAATAAGACAAAAGCTATAAATATTTATGCTATACCAATATTGACCTACTCATTTGGAGTAGTGAAATGGAGTAACACAGACCTAGAAGCACTCAATACACTTACACAATCACAATGCCACAAATATAGAATACATCACATACATTCAGCAACAGAAAGATTCACATTAAGCAGAAAGGAAGGAGGAAGGGGATTTATCGACATAAAAAACCTACATTATGGACAGGTAGACAATTTAAGAAAATTCTTTCTAGAACGAGCAGAAACTAGCAAAATACACAAAGCAATCACTCATATAAATACATCGGCTACACCACTGCAATTTCATAACCACTTCTACAACCCTCTAGATCACATAACATCAACAGATACGAAGAAAGTAAATTGGAAAAAGAAAACACTACATGGCAAGCACCCGTATCATCTAACACTGCCACACATCGATCAAGACGCATCCAACACATAGCTAAGAAAAGGAAATATATACAGTGAGACGGAAGGATTCATGATTGCAATACAGGATCAAACAATAAACACCAGATATTACAGCAAGCATATTATCAAAGATAACAATACCACAACAGATAAATGCAGACTTTGCAAACAACAAATAGAAACAGTAGATCACATCACAAGCAGATGTACAATACTAGCAAATACAGAATACCCCAAAAGACATGACAATGTAGCAAAAATAATACATCAACAGCTTGCCTTACAACATAAACTTTTAAAGAACACGTTCCCACATACAAGTATGCACCACAAAATGTACTGGAGAATGATGAATACAAATTATACTGGAACAGAACCATTATAACAGATAAAACAACACCACATAACAAACCTGACATCATACTCACCAATAAAAAGAAGAAATTAACACAACTAATCGAAATATCCATACCCAATACAACAAATATACAAAAGAAAACAGGAGGAAAAATTGAAAAATACATCCAACTGGCTGAGTAAGTCACGGACATGTGGCATCAGGATAAATACCAATACCAGGCAATACCAATTATATATCAACTACAGGAGTCATACCACACAATATCCACCAGTACATCAATGCAATACAGCTACATCCAAACTTATATATACAACTACAGAAATCCGTAATTATTGATACATGTTCGATCACCCAAAAGTTCCTAAATGCAATATAACATATACCGTACAGTTAAAAGGAAGTCACGCCTGATCAAGGTCCGTGTCACTTTCCATTTTTGACCAGACATAACGTCTGAGAAAAGAAAGAAAGAAAGAATAATAATAATAACCAGAGGAAATCGAAGTCTTTTGACCGACTCATGCCCAAGGTCGAAACATTTTTTGGAACTATCAATATTAACTCTCTCTTGACACCAGGAAAACTCTATAAATTAGGAGACACACTAAAAGAACAAAATATCAAAATTTTAGCCCTGCAAGAAACAAGGTTACCTGATGAGAATACCATGGATTTTGGAAACTACCGATTGTTTAAAAGTAAAACAGACAAAAGAATTCTTAAAAACACTCCGCATCTGGGTGTTGCATTCGCAATTTTGCAAGACATTCTTGGCTCCGTAATCGAAGTAAATCCAGTAAACAACAGACTAATGACAATTTCCATGAAATGTGCAAATAAAATGTACTGTTTAATTAACGCACACATGCCTATCAACCAGGAGAATAAAACAAATCCAGAAAAAGTAAATAAGTCATGGGAAGTGTTAGAGAATACAGTCTCCAAAATTCCTAAAAATTATGTAAAGATTTTAATGGGTGATTTTAATGCACAGTTAGGGAAAGAGAGAAAATTTAGAAAAACGGTCGGTGAATTCCCTGCACATAAATGGACCAATCAAAATGGAAAGAGGCTGGTAGAATTTTGCAGAAATTTCAACCTCAAAATTATGTCAAGTCATTTTAAGAAAAAACCTTCAAAACAAAAGACATGGCGATCACCTAACAAGGACATAGGTGAATTCCAAATTGACCATATTGCAATCTCGTATCCATGTCACAAAGAAATTTTAAATGTTCAAGTTCGTAAAGGCGCCAATATTGACTCAGACCATTACTTAACCCGTGTGAAACTAAAGCTAAAACCCCAAAATTTCAACAAAAGGACACCATTAATCCCCAAATTTGACACCAGTAAAATCCAACCATCATTATTAGCAGACGAATTTGACAAAACAAGTGCACAAAATTGGGAACAACTCAAACACAAGATTATCAAAACAGCTCAAGATCAAATTCCTTTACGAAAACACAAGAAACATGCTTGGTGGAATGAAAACTGTGATCATGCAATCAAAGCCAGACAAGAGACATTTAAAGCATGGAATAGCAACAAGACAGAAGACACATATGATACATTCCTGACAACTAGAAAAGACACTTCAAAACTAATTAGACAAACAAAAAGACAATATGAGAATAGTCAACTCTTAGAAATTGAAGAAGATTTTCAGAAATACAATACCAGAAATTTTTATAAAACTTTTAAAACCAAAATAAAGGGGTACCAACCCCAGAATCTTTGCTTCAAGAAGGAAAATGGACAGTTGGCTCTTAACAACCAAGAAAATTGCAAAGAACTTTCTAAATATTTTAAGAATCTTCTAAATTGCCCCGAGCCCACAGAAAGATTTCCACCAAAAATTCCCCAACAATGCAATCCAGTTTCACTTGCACCAAATGAAGAGGAAATCATTAAAGAAATTCATAGGTTGAAAAACAACAAAGCATCTGGTGAAGATGGAATTGTTGCAGAACTTTTAAAGGCAGCTGGTCCAAAAACCGTTAAAGAAATTACTTCAATCATGCAAAACATTTGGCAAACTGAAAAAATTCCTGATGAATGGAAAACCGCCTTGATTCACCCACTTCATAAGAAGGGAGACAAAACTGATGTTAATAATTACAGAGGAATTTCTCTTCTTCCAGTCACATACAAAATCCTCTCTCAATGTCTTCTGAACCGAGCACAACAACAACTTGAATGGAAAATTGGCGAATATCAAGCAGGTTTCAGGCCAAATAGATCTTGCCCAGAACAGATTTTAGTCCTCAAACTAATTCTCAGACATCAAAAAATTTACAATAAAAAACTAGTTTGTACCTTTGTAGATTTTAGAAAGGCTTATGACTCAGTGGATCGTGAATCTCTTTTCCAAATTGTGAAAGAACAAGGCCTGGATCCTAAAACCACGGCAATTATCAGAGACGCGCTAACTGGTACAAAATCAAAAGTAAAGTTCAGAGGAGAAATTTCAGAACCCTTTGAAATAAAAACAGGCGTGAGGCAAGGTGATGGACTCTCTCCATTGCTATTTAACTGCGTTCTAGAAAAAGTAATACAAGAGTGGCGCGAACGAAAATTGGAGTTCAAAATTGACCAACCAGTGAAATTAGGACGAACAAATATTCGAATAGACTGTTTGGCCTTTGCAGACGACTTGGTTATTCTAACGCAGGACATCCAAATTGCTCAGAAACAAACAGAAATTCTTAAAGAAACAGCAGAAAGAGTAGGTCTCCAAATCTCATTTGAAAAAACACAGTATATGACTAGCAACAAACTGGCACCCAAACTTTTGGAAACTAAGTACGGAAAAATCAAAAGAGTTTCGCAATTCAAATATTTAGGTGAAACAATCTCAGAGACTGGTCTAGAAAAAATTGGAAATGAAATTCGTTGTCAAAAGATGGAGACAGCTTTTAGACTTACAAAAGACATCT
This sequence comes from Schistocerca cancellata, assembly GCF_023864275.1. Lineage (NCBI taxonomy): Eukaryota > Metazoa > Arthropoda > Insecta > Orthoptera > Acrididae > Schistocerca > Schistocerca cancellata. The sequence continues at coordinate 19,108,157 of NC_064626.1, read as the reverse complement.
ACAACAAAAAATGCCTCTCGAGGTACTCCAAATTGAGACATTACAACACGGTCATAAAACCAGAGTGCCTTTATGGGGCTGAAACGTTAATTTTAAACAGAAAAAAGGACATTCAAGAAATCCAAAAAAAGAGAAAGAAAAGTAATCAGAAAAATTCTAGGTCCAAAATATACTGAAGAAGGAACATACAGGCTAAGAGCAAATAGTGAAATTCAACAATACACCAGCATATATTCGGATATGAAAAAACGCAGATTAAAATTTTATGGGCATATTAAAAGAATGGATGCTACCAGACTAACTAAACAAGTAGTGGAATTCTACGAAAATCGAAGTAAAGCTAAATTTGAGACAATAAAATGGATTGCTGCTATAAAAGAGGACATGAAAGAGGCAGATATAAAACAAGATGAAATTCAAGACAGAAAATTATTTAGGCAAAAAATTCATGACTGGGTAGTTGGTCAAGCTGAAAAACCAAAGAAAACTGGAACCACATGGTCTGATGAAAGGAAAAGAGCTCATTCCGAGAGAATGAAAACAATTTGGGCAGAGAGAAAGTCTAAAAGAAAATAACTGAATGCCCCGTGATTGTACTTCGCGTGGTCCAGTAGGGCCCAAACGTGAATAATAATAATAATAATAATTGTATAAGCTTGGACAAATGTCATTAGCTACAATGTAATAATCCCAGATGGTTACAGTACATATTTATGAAAATGTTAATAACAACAAAAAGTTTCCTAACACATCAATTACAAGGTAAATGAACTACATACTTCAGTGAATGACAAATAAATAATCATATAGATAATTAACAATAAGTACATGAAACAGTAATAAAATAGTTGCACAGTGTGGTCCATGTATAGTTTCCAGTTAATTTGTTATTCATTCTCATAAGGAAAGTGGGTCATTTGTCACATACTCAAGGAACTCTCGAGCAGAGTAAATTACCTTACTTTTCATCCACCTTGAAAGACTTGTTTTATATTTATTTACTGGCACTGTGTAGGCCTTTTCAGGTAATTTGTTGGAGTAGACAGGACCAAGATATTTGTAACTGTTATGTGTCTTTGCAAGCCTAGCATATGGCATATTAACTGTATGTTCACTTCTTATGTTATGGTCATGAACTGTCCTTCTTAAGTCAAATTTACTCACATTCTCTATAATGAAGACAAGGCAGCTGTAAATATACAGGCCAGGCACTGTCTTTGTATTTCGTTTCTTAAAATAATCTTGACATGATGCATATGTGCTAAGTCCCACTATGCACCTTATGGCTTTCTCTTGCCATTTAAACAGTAATTTTGTGCCTTAATAGTATTCTGTAACTCAGGTAGGAATGGAAGAATGCAAAATATGTACATAACAGAAGTTCTTTACTGACACTGCTCCTCAGCTCGTATAGCACATAGGTGACATGTGCCAATTTGCCACATATCTTCCCTGAATGGGTATCTCAGCTGAGTTTTTGATCTACATGAAATCCTAATAAATTTACTATTTTTTTATCATGGCTGGGAGCATTCAGACTGAATACAACAGCTTCAGTTTTACTATCATTTTTTTGCAGTACATTTGCCTCAAACCAAGTAGTGCCCCTCTCCATTGCCACTGCCATGCTGTGTTGTGTGCCACATTTTCAAGGTTGGCATCACATGTGATGAGTGTTGTGTCATCAGCATATAGCAATGCATCACATGATACAACTGCAGGTAAATCATTTACATAAATAATGAAAGGGAAAGGTTCAAGAACAGATCCTTGAGGTACACCCTTTACAACTGGGAGACATTCTGACATTTTATTATTTTCCTTAACTAACTGTTTTCTATTGTCCAAGTAAGACTGGATTATGCATAGAGCATTCTCCGTATTGGTAAGGCTTTTTTTGTGAGAATATTGTGGGAGACCATATCAAAAGCTTTTCCGAGGTCCAACAGTACTGCACATATAATATCTTTATTTTCAAAACAATTGTATGTTTTTGCTACCATACTCTCAACTGCTTTTACTATAGAAAGGCTGGATCTGAAACCATACTATGAGGTAAGTACATCATTATGTTCGAAACATTGACTCATCTGTTTATGCTTGCAGTATTCTATTATTTTTGACATCTTGGGTATAAGCGATATTGGTTGATAGTTATCTGGAGATGCTGCATCTCCTTTCTTATGTACTAGTTTAATTGCAGCTATTTTCAAACATTCTGTATAATTACCTTAATTTAAAATTTTGTTTGTTAATTTAGTCAATGGCATCACAATTTGATGTCTGATATATTTAATAACGTAATTTAAGAGACCACAGTAATCCTCTGCTCTAGAATTACTGAGCTTACCTACCGATTCACTGACCACCTTCTCAGCTACACAAGTCCAGTGACAGCTGGCTGTCTGCTTACTGTTCAGTTTTGGCAGCAGTGCCTCTGTCTTACTCACATCCTTCATTATGCTGTCATCTGATTGAGGACTGACAAAATGTGCTTTTTATGATATCCGGTGGAATTGGTGTCTGGTGTACTTTATTACCACAGTATATATCTGTTTTAATAATTTCCCATGCAGCTTTGCATTTATTCACTGGGTTCAGTATGTTGTTGTTGTGGTCTTCAGTCCTGAGACTGGTTTGATGCAGCTCTCCATGCTACTCTATCCTGTGCAAGCTTCTTCATCTCCCAGTATCTACTGCAACCTACATCCTTCTGAATCTGCTTAGTGTAGTCATCTCTTGGTCTCCCTCTACGATTTTTACCCTCCACACTGCCCTCCAATGCTAAATTTGTGATCCCTTGATGCCTCAAAACATGTCCTACCAACCGATCCCTTCTTCTAGTCAAGTTGTGCCACAAACTTCTCTTCTCCCCAATCCTATTCAATACCTCCTCATTAGTTACGTGATCTACCCACCTTATCTTCAGCATTCTTCTGTAGCACCACATTTCGAAAGCTTCTATTCTCTTCTTGTCCAAACTATTTATCGTCCATGTTTCACTTCCATACATGGCTACACTCCATACAAATACTTTCAGAAATGACTTCCTGACACTTAAATCTATACTCGATGTTAACAAATTCTTCTTCTTGAGAAACGCTTTCCTTGCCATTGCCAGTCTACATTTTATATCCTCTCTACTTCGACCATCATCGGTTATTTTACTCCCTAAATAGCAAAACTCCTTTACTACTTTAAGTGTCTCATTTCCTAATCTAATTCCCTCAGCATCACCTGACTTAATTTGACTACAATCCATTATCCTCGTTTTGCTTTTGTTGATGTTCATCTTATATCCTCCTTTCAAGACACTGTCCATTCCGTTCAACTGCTCTTCCAAGTCCTTTGCTGTCTCTGACAGAATTACAATGTCATCGGCGAACCTCAAAGTTTTTATTTCTTCTCCATGGATTTTAATACCTACTCCGAATTTTTCTTTTGTTTCCTTTACTGCTTGCTCAATATACAGATTGAATAACATCGGGGAGAGGCTACAACCCTGTCTTACTCCTTTCCCAACCACTGCTTCCCTTTCATGCCCCTCGACTCTTATAACTGCCATCTGGTTTCTGTACAAACTGTAAATAGCCTTTCGCTCCCTGTATTTTACCCCTGCCACCTTCAGAATTTGAAAGAGAGTATTCCAGTTAACATTGTCAAAAGCTTTCTCTAAGTCTACAAATGCTAGAAACGTAGGTTTGCCTTTTCTTAATCTTTCTTCTAAGATAAGTCGTAAGGTCAGTATTGCCTCACGTGTTCCAACATTTCTACGGAATCCAAACTGATCTCCCCCGAGGTCGGCTTCTACCAGTTTTTCCATTCGTCTGTAAAGAATTCGCGTTAGTATTTTGGAGCTGTGACTTATTAAACTGATAGTTCGGTAATTTTCACATCTGTCAACACCTGCTTTCTTTGGGATTGGAATTATTATATTCTTCTTGAAGTCTGAGGGTATTTTGCCTGTCTCATACATCGTGCTCACCAGATGGTAGAGTTTTGTCATGACTGGCTCTCCCGAGGCCATCAGTAGTTCAAATGGAATGTTGTCTACTCCCAGGGCCTTGTTTCGACTCAGGTCTTTCAGTGCTCTGTCAAACTCTTCACGCAGTATCTTATCTCCCATTTCGTCTTCATCTACATCCTCTTCCATTTCCATAATATTGTCCTCAAGTACATCGCCCTTGTATAAACCCTCTATATACTCCTTCCACCTTTCTGCCTTCCCTTCTTTGCTTAGAACTGGGTTGCCATCTGAGCTCTTGATATTCATACAAGTGGTTCTCTTCTCTCCAAAGGTCTCTTTAATTTTCCTGTAGGCAGTATCTATCTTACCCCTAGTGAGACAAGCCTTTACATCCTTACATTTGTCCTCTAGCCATCCCTGCTTAGCCATTTTGCACTTCCTGTCGATATCATTTTTGAGACGTTTGTATTCCTTTTTACCTGCTTCATTTACTGCAGTTTTATATTTTCTCCTTTCATCAATTAAATTCAATATTTCTTCTGTTACCCAAGGATTTCTATTAGACCTCGTCTTTTTACCTACTTGATCCTCTGCTGCCTTCACTACTTCATCCCTCAGAGCTACCCATTCTTCTTCTACTGTATTTCTTTCCCCCATTCCTGTCAATTGTTCCCTTATGCTCTCCCTGAAACTCTCTACAACCTCTGGTTCTTTCAGTTTATCCAGGTCCCATCTCCTTAAATTCCCACCTTTTTGCAGTTTCTTCAGTTTCAATCTGCAGTTCATAACCAATAGATTGTGGTCAGAATCCACATCTGCCCCAGGAAATGTCTTACAATTTAAAACCTGGTTCCTAAATCTCTGTCTTACCATTATATAATCTATCTGATACCTTTTAGTATCTCCAGGATTCTACCAGGTATACAACCTTCTTTTATGATTCTTGAACCAAGTGTTGGCTATGATTAAGTTATGCTCTGTGCAAAATTCTACAAGGCGGCTTCCTCTTTCATTCCTTCCCCCCAATCCATATGCACCTACTATGTTTCCTTCTCTCCCTTTTCCTACTGACGAATTCCAGTCACCCATGACTATTAAATTTTCGTCTCCCTTCACTACCTGAATAATTTCTTTTATCTCGTCATACATTTCATCTATTTCTTCATCATCTGCAGAGGTAGTTGGCATATAAACTTGTACTACTGTAGTAGGCATGGGCTTTGTGTCTATCTTGGCCACAATAATGCGTTCACTATGCTGTTTGTAGTAGCTAACCTGCACTCCTATTTTTTTATTCATTATTAAACCTACTCCTGCATTACCCCTATTTGATTTTGTATTTATAACCCTGTAATCACCTGACCAAAAGTCTTGTTCCTCCTGCCACCGAACTTCACTAATTCCCACTATATCTAACTTTAACCTATCCATTTCCCTTTTTAAATTTTCTAACCTACCTGCCCGATTAAGGGATCTGACATTCCACGCTCCGATCCGTAGAACGCGTTTTCTTTCTCCTGATAATGACGTCCTCCTGAGTAGTCCCCGCCCGGAGATCCGAATGGGGGACTATTTTACCTCCGGAATATTTTACCCAAGAGGACGCCATCATCATTTAATCATACAGTAGAGCTGCATGTCCTCGGGAAAAATTACGGCTGTAGTTTCCCCTTGCTTTCAGCCGTTCGCAGTACCAGCACAGCAAGGCCGTTTTGGTTAATGTTACAAGGCCAGATCAGTCAATCATCCAGACTGTTGCCCCTGCAACTACTGAAAAGGCTGCTGCCCCTCTTCAGGAACCACATGTTTGTCTGGCCTCTCAACAGATACCCCTCCGTTGTGGTTGCACCTACGGTACGGCCATCTGTATCGCTGAGGCACGCAAGCCTCACCACCAACGGCAAGGTCCATGGTTCATGGGGGGGTTCAGTATATGTACATCATTTGCTTTGCACTTAGCTGCCTTGATTTTAGACCTGTAAATCTTTTTCATTTTCATATACATTTCCTTGTCAGCATAATTGTGCTTAGACCTATCATGATAGAGTAGCATTATGATTCCTATTCTACTTAGATGTGGTGTGTACCAGCTTTTTAGATTTTGTGGTTTGGTGTAATGATTTGGCTTCAATATTTTCTTGTAGCATTTAGTACAATGTGACCAACAAAGCCATTCACTTCTTGCCCAGTGTGGCATTAAGCTGAGTCACAAATGGAAGTTTTGTCTACTGTCTACAGTGAACAGAAAATGAGTAACTTGGTAGCTCTGTTATGGTAATATACATAAGTAAGAAATCATATCAGTTTGTTTGTGCATGATTATTTTATTGATCTTCATGGTAAATCTCAGAGATATTTCCCCAGGAGTATTTAATTCCCATACCACAGACAAGATGAGTGAAATAGGTATTAGCATATTGGCATGACTGGCAATGAAAAACCACTGAAACTGTTGAAATTAAACAAAGCCCCAGATCCTGACAAAATCCATATCAAATTGTTTACCCAATTTATAGCTGAGTTAGCCCTTCCGTTAACTAAAATCTATATAAACCCTTGTCTTTTTAACAAAATGAAGGACATGCACCAAGTAATTGGAAGAGAAAGCAGGGACTACATTCATCAACAAGAGGAGTAGCAGAAGTCATCTGTCAAACTACCATTCAATATTCTTGAGATCCATGAGTTGAGTAATTTCAGAAAATATTTTTACATTGAAACATAACAAGGTATCTCAAACAGAATGATCACTTCCATGACAACCATCATGGATTATAAAAATGCTGATCGTATGAAACCCAACTTGCACTTCTCACATGACATACATGACATTTTGTGGTACATGGAGTATTACTTGATTTCCAAAACAAATTTGACTCAGTCCCACTCTTATGCTTATTATCGAATGTATGATTGTATGGGGTATCAAACAAAAATTTTGACTGGATTGAGAATTTTTTATTAGGAAGGATGGAAGGATGGAGAAAGTTATCTTGGATGGAGAATGACTGACACATGTAGACTTCTGATGTGCTCCAGGGATGTGTGTTAAGTGCCTTGCTGTTCATGTTGTATATTAATGACCTTGCAGAAAATGTTAATAGTAACCTCAAACTTTTTGCAGATGGTACAATTATATATATAGAAATACGGTCCAAAAGATGCTGTACAAGTATTCGGTCAAATCTTGATAAGATTTCAAAGCAGTGCAAAGAGTTATAACTAGTTTTAAATGTTCAGAAGTGTAAAACTGCACTCTTCATAAAATAAACAAAAAATAAGAAAAACATAGTATATGACTATAATAGCAGAGAGCAACACTTGGAACTGGTCAACTCATACATATACCTGGATGTAACACTGTCTGGGGACACAAAATGGAATGATCATTAGGCTCAGTCATGAGAAAAGCAAGCAGCAGACTTTACTTTACTGGAAGAATACTAGGGAAATGCAATCATTCTATAAACGAGATTGCTTACAAATCACTTGTATGAGAGAAATCTATATAATTTTTTAAGAAACTGTCTCTCTGGTAAACTCATTCAGGACAATATTAAAAACAATGCTAAGAATGCCATGATTAGACATGTTTAAACTGGCCAAATAGCTGACATGGCAGGAGAGGTACATCTAACTGTCTTCTCGTATTTACAAACAGGTACAATTAAAAGACACTTACATAAAGCTTTCAGCCACAGCCTTCACCAGTAAAAGAGAGGCACACACCCTTCGCACACACAAGCAAGCAACGCACTCACAACTGCCAACTCCAGCATCTTGGGCCGGAATGCAATTATCACATGGGATGCAAGCACCAATCTGGAGGCATGGGGAAGGGGAAGGGACTAGTGTACAAGTGGGGAGAGAGACAAATGCTGTCTGGTTGAGTGTGCAGGAAGGGACTAGTGTACAGGTGGGGAGGGAGACAAATGCTGTCTGGTTGAGTGTGCAGGGACTAGACTGCCAACTGGCACAGTGTCAGGAGGTTGTAGGGGCAGGGAGGTGGGGAAAAAAAAGAGAAAAAAAGAAGAGGAGTGGGGAAAGAGGGGTGTAGTGTTGGCAGAGAGCTGCAAATAAACAGGGTGGGAGATGAGAATTGGGAAGAGATGATAGGACAGAGGGGATGGAAACTGTTGGGTGGAGGGTGTGGGGACAGGATATTACTGCAGGTTGAGGTCAGGATAACTACAGGAGTGGAGAATGTGTTGTAAGGATAACTCCCATCTGCATAGTTCAGAAAAGCTAGTGGTGGAGGGAAGGATCCAGATGGCTCGGGTAGCACAGCAGCCATTGAAATCAAATGTGTTACGTTCAGCTGCATGTTGTGCCACAGGGTGGTCTACTTTGCTATCGGCCAGTTTGGTGGCGGCCATTCATCCTGGTGGACAGGTGGTTGGTAGTCATACAATATAAAAAGTTTTGCAATAATTGCTGCAGAGCTGGTAAATAACATGGTTGCTTTCACAGGTGGCCCAGCCCATGATGGAGTAGGATAAACCTGTGACAGTACTGGAATAGGAAGTGCTATGTAGGTGGAGTTGGCAGGTTTTGCACCTGGGTCCCCCACATGGATATGATCCCTGGACTAGGATGTTGTGGAGCTTGGGGGGTGATGGAACACCACTTTAGGAGGGGTGGGAAGTATCTAGGGAAGGACGTCCCCCATTTCATGGCACGATAATAGGTCATCAAAGCCCTGGTGCAGAATGTGGTTCAGTTGTCCCAGTTCAGGATGGTGCTGGGTGATGAAGGGGATATGCATTTGCAGCTGGTTCTTGGGGTTGGTGGGGGGATTGGAGGTATGAGGGGAAATGATACGGGAGATCTGTTTGCGGACTAGGTCTGGGGGATAGTGCCTTGGTGAGACCCTCAGCATACTGAGCAAGGGGTTTTTGTAACTGCAGGTATGCTGTCCCTAGATGGCGAGGCTGTAAAGAAGGGCAAGGGAGACAGTTGTCAAAATGCAGGTACTGTTGTTTGTTCATGGGTTTAATATGGACAGAGGTGCAGATGGAGCCATCAGAGAGGAGAAGGTCAACACCCAGGAAGGTGGCATGCTGGGTTGAGAAGGACCATGTGAAGTAGATGGGAGAAGTGTTAAGGTTGTGAAGGAACGAAGATAGGGTGTCTTGGTCCTGAGTCCCAATCATGAAGATGTCATCAATGAACCTAAACCACACTAGGGGTCTGGTGTTTTGGGAGTCAAGGAAGGTCTCCTATAGACGGCCCATAAAAAGTTTGGCATATGAGGGTGTCATGTGAGTGCCCTTGGCTGTGCTGTGGATTTGTTTATAAACCTTCCCTTCAAATGAGAAGTAGTTGTAGGTTATGATACAGTCAGTAAGGTGTATGAAGAATGAGGTAGTGGGTCTGGAGTCTGAAAGACATTCGGAAAGGTAGTGCGCTCAATGGCAGTAAAACTATGGACATGAGGGATGTTGGTATATAGTGAAGAGTAGCACCCAGGAGGTAAAGGGATGGGGATATTGGAGAGTCAATGAAGGAAGTGGTTGGTGTCTTTGACATGGGAGGCTGGATTACAGGCAGTTCATTGGAGGTGTTGGTTACTGAGGGCCAAAATTCTTTCTGTTGGGAGCACAATAACCAGCCAGAATGGGGCATCCATGATTGTTGGGTTTGTGGATTTTGGGGAGCATGTAGAAGATGGGTGTGCCGAATGTCACAGGGGTGAGGAGGGAAATGGATTCAGGGGAGATGTTCTGGGAAGGTTCTAAGGCTTTAAGCAGGGATTGGAGTTTGCGTTGAACTTCTGGGATGGGATCACTCTCGCAGAGTTTATAGGTGGAGGACTCAGATAATTGGTGGAGGCCTTCGGCCAGGTTGTCACTGTGATTCATAACAAGAGTGATGGAACTTTTGCCTGCAGTTGGGTGGCCTGAGGTAGGGACCTGGGGAAGGGTGGTAAGGCTAAGATGGGGATAAGGTGTTCCTGAAAGGTGAGCAGTAGTTGGTTAGTTGGGAGGGGAAAGGATCACGGTTGGATTGTGGTATGAACTGGAAGAGGCAGGGCGTAATGTTGGAATTAGGGTGGTTTTGGTTGGAGGGATTATAGCAATGGGAGAAGGAGCTTAGGTCTTCAGCAAGTCCAACACAGTTAAAATTTGGGTTTAGGGCTAAAGGTGAGGCCTTTGGATAGGACTGAAACTTCTGTGGAGCTGTAGTTTTGGTGGAAAGGTTAACAACAGTGTTACGGAAATGTTTTACCTCTAGATTTGGTGGAGAGTTGGAAGGAAGTTTTTGGGGGATATGGTAAGTTGAGAAGGTCAGCTAGGCAGGAGTTAGCTGCTGTGAGCAGTGGACAAGGAGGAACAATGTGGGTGTTTATAGTGGGTGGATAATGGTGCCCCAAGATGGCAGTAGGATGTCAGCAGGTTGGATAACTTATGAAGGTGGTGTCCGGAATGCTCCTCCATGTGCCGGAGAGCAAGGGATTCTGTTTCAGAGACGCGACGTACGGAGTAGGGATTGCAGAGTAGTAGTATCCTGCGGAGGAAGCAGAGCTGGTTCTGGGATGACCATGCTACGGTGGGCCAGGTTTGCGAGGGCCAGGGATTGGCGGAATCTGAAAAGGTGTCGGTCACTGTAAAAGGATAGTTTGGTCCAGAGAGAGGAATCTTTACATCGAGGCCATTTGGGGGGATTCCATGGTTTGGGCAGCAATTGAGAAACAGGATGTGGGATGGGGCTTCAGCCAGGAAAAGGGGTACTTTCCTGAACAGCAAGGGTCCATTGTGGCAGGAATCCCTCACATACAGTCTCACCACCTGGGGACAGCGTATCTGCAGTGACAAAAACTCCCTTGCTCAGTATGCTGAGGATCTCACCAAGGCCTTCACAGACAGGCCCCACACCTGACCTAGTCTGCAAACAGATCTCCTGTGCCATTTCCCCTCACACTCCCAATCCTCCCACGAACCTCAACAACTAGCCGCAAAGGAGTATCCCCTTCATCACCCTGTACCACCCAGAACTGGAACAATTGAATCACATTCTTCATCAGGGCTCTGATTACCTATCATTATGCCCTGAAATGAGTTATTTCCCACCCCTGCTAAACTGGTGTTCCGTCGGCCAGCCTAGCTCCACAATATCTCTATGCCACTCCCAATCCCAACCCCTTGCCACAACAATCATATCCCTGCGGAAGATCCAGGTGCAAAACCTGCCCAACCACTGTCCACCAGGATGAACGACCACTGTCAAACTGTGGCCAAGAGCTAAGTAGACCTGATGGCACAACATGCAGCTGAACATAACACACTTGATTTCAATGTCTACTGTACTACCTGACTCATGTGGATCCTTCCCTCCACCAACAGCTTTTCTGAATTGCGCAGATAGGAGTTATCCTTACAACACATTTTCTGTTCCTGTAATTATCCTGGTCTCAACTTACAGTAACATACTGTCCCCACACCCTCCACCCAACAGTTTCCATCCCCGCTGTCCCGTCATCTCTTCCCCATTCTCATTTCCCGCCCTGTTTATTTGCAGCGCTCTGCCAACATTCCACCCTTCTTTCTCCACTCCTCTCCTTTTCTTCCACCTCCCTGCCCAACAACCTCCTACCACTGGGCCTGTTTGGAGACCAATCGCTGCACACTTCCCCAGACAGCATTTGTTTCTTTCCCAACTGGTACACAGGATGTATACGACCCAGGACAACCAGGAGATCCGGGAAAAACCCAGGAATTTTTCATTGTTTTAGTTTTCAGTTAAATTTTTGTCATTTTGACTGGTAAGAACCAATACTCTAGTAAAGGATATTGCTGTATCCGTTTCTGCAGAATAATACTGCAACAAAAAACATGAACGAGAGAAAAAAAAAGAAACGAAAATAAAACTTACGTCGCAAAGGAAATATGCCATATACAACAATAAAACATTCCTACAAGTGTCTGCCAACAGCAAAGTGTGTCAAAGGCTTTAGGAAGACTATGCAATGCTTCCTAGCAACAAATTGCGTCTGATGAGCGTGACGTGACAGCTTTTTTCATTACATTCGTTTGACCAGTTGCGGGCGGGCTCTTGTGCATGCGCAATTGAGTCATGTATGAGTAGTACCTTCTCCCACTTCTGGCTACAGATGTGTGGCTGCGTGCCACTATCTAGTATTGCCCCGGTTCGGAAATATCGGATATTCGAGGCTGATCCACAGAACAGTCTAAGTTGTAGTGGGGAGGTGTGTAGTCTCCACGTGACCTGTGTTTACGTTTAGTGATTTTGCTGTTTCCTCTTCATTAATTTCTCTCACATTAAATAAAAATGAAACGGATTTCTGTGGCTGGGAGCTATCAAATGAATTAAAATACGCTCGCATAATTATGGAAGGCTACAATATGTTATTAGTTTCAGGTTTTATTTTCACATTTCTGGCAGTCAGTCATTAATCGCCTTGAAGAACAATGAATTTATTTTTGTCGGTTTGTTAAAGAGATTTGGCTTTTATTAATCTTTTGCGCTGGGGCAGTCAATTTATTTGAAACAAAGTGTTTAATTTCACACTGTTGGCTAGTTTCAACTGTTCGCTGCATTTCAAGTGCATGTTTTCCATCTTCTGGCTCCTATGGCATTATGCCATAATAAAGAACTAAAACATGAGATAATACAGTATTGGTACTCAAGAAAATATACATACGATTCTGGATATATGAATGCGCACTTTAAGTCGAATTATGCATTTTAGTGTGGTTCACGAAATTCTGATGCTTTTGAAGTATCCTCTCATGTCTTCTTTCTTTTATGATATAATGCAAGATCTTTTAATGTTTTACACATACGAACATGCGGGCTTTGTGCGTCATCGTAGCTGCGCAAGAGCAGTGACACCTGTTACCCGGCGCTCTGCGGCAACTGCTGAAACGAACCAATTTCTAACAGGTCATGGGAAAATATTGCGAATGGTGGTTTGAAAAGCATTACTTTCAGAGTAAATTTCCTTTTGCAGAAGATTAACTATATGCGAGAATGTATGATGAATTTCTTACATCACAGAGCATTTAACTCTCATTTAAAAATCAACTCTTTGAGGACGATCATCTAGAAAATTTCGCCCTTTCCTACCCTCCTGATTGCTGCTTGCATCCCACATAGTTGCATTGCAGTCTGAGATGCTGGAGATAGCACTCAAGCTGTGACCGAAAGCTTTATATAAGTGTCTTTCAATCGTGCCTGTCTGCAACTTGAAGTGTCTTCTTTACAGTAAGTAGCAATCCGTCTTTTCCTACACTGTTGATATTCCTACCTGGAGTTCCACTGTTTGCCTGTCTCCTTGTATTTGTGTTTTTTCTTTCTTTTTCTTGAGCTGAAAGCACAGGATTCCATATTCATAATATTCTCTTGTGATCAGAAACATTTTTTAAAATTATTCTCAGGTAAGTTACTTTTGATCTGTTGATCCATTCACCGTCATTGACAATGTTTCTGATTTTTTTTTTCCAAGTAGAAACAGAAAATTAAAGCACAGATGAACATTTATTTCAACCACCAGAATTTCCAATAGTATTTCGCTGCAGATACTTGTCTTATTAAAAAGAATTGTGAGAACAACAGTGAAGAGTTCCTAAGTGCCATGTCAGAACCATCTCATATCAATGGGCTAAGGGCACATTGCCATCAGTTTGTGGTGTAATGTGGTGATTCTGAGGAATAACATGTTCCACTTATAACCACAAAAGTTGTTCGTGGATATCAAAAACATGGTTAACATAGTTGTTAAGTGTGGGACAACTCACTGTGCACACTCTGGTTTGCTATATGTGGAGTACAACTAGGTGTGACAGTGAGTGATGTCTCCACCAGCTGTGGGGGCCTGCTTATACTTTGGCGTCATGGCTTGGTGGATCCTTGGAAGTCACAGAGCAAAGGATGAGGGTGACAATGTCAGCACCTGAACAACAGAAGACAATAAATGAGAACTGTCAGCCTGTCTCTTCTGAAACGTCAAATCGGTACAGCAACTCATGTTGTTATCTAGTTTGAGCTACATATTGTGAGAGATTTGTTCACCCACAGTTGTAAAGGCTTTTATAATACAAAAAAGTTGCTGCAAAAGTGACTACATCACTTAGTAGCTTGAATAGCTTTCAGCACTTGCCTCACAGCAAAAGATGAAAAAGTCTCACATCTTGGTCTAGTGGCACTGCATAGCTGGTCCACTATGAAAAGTACCTTCAAGAACAGTGACCGTAAGACAATTACGAGGTAAAAGTTGGGATGTGTATTAACTGGGTAACAGATCATCCACTGAATGCAATACAGCATGACTGGAACCATAAACCTGTAATGCTACAAATTTTATCAAACCAGTCACCATATGTAACTCTCTCCAATTTCTATCCAATACATCATCATCACATTTATCCTAAGAAATCACCTGTACAGTTTGTGGCAAAAATCTTGACGTCCAGCCTGTTGCTGCACCGACTAACTGGAACCAATAATCTGCCCTCACTGTAGATAGCAGCAGTGTATAGCACACTCTACCATGTGAACAGTATATTGCTGTATGTGATACCAGTCTGGTAATAAAGGGCGAGCAATGTTAGATGCATGTGGTCTCTAAGACCACTGACACTAATATTTTCATTGTGCATTTTATATAGATTTGCTAAAAGTATAATTGAATCATAGTAGTAGTTTATTTCACTTTCAGATACACCTGAAATGGGATGACTTCATATCCAACATGGCTGTTCTTGAGAAAGCAACAATATATAACATGGAAGCTCTTATCATTGGGCATCAACTCAGATGGGTCGGACATGTCCAGCGGATGAAAAATGACAGACGTCCACACCAAATGCTGTACAGCGAAGTGAGCACAGGTAAAAGGCCACGAGGTGCCCCTCTCAAACGTTATAAGGATCAGTACAAGAAAAATCTGAAAAACTTGAACATCGATCCGAGTAACTGGTCCACAATAGCAGAAGATCGAAGTCGCTGGCACTCAATTACCTCAAATGCTCTTCAAAACTTTGAGCTGGAACATCGAAGAATGGAGAATGACAAATGCTGGAGACGTAAACTCCTCCAGGCTCAGCCACGTCCTCCACCTTCCATCAGCTGTAATGTCTGTGGCCGCCTGTTCCATGCTAGGATTGGATTGCTAAGCCATCAACGGCACTTCCATGCCTGAACTGTGACAAAGGAAATCTCAGGAGGGAAATGAAAACTCGGATACGAGTATCAGCCGCCGCCGACGACACCCTCAATAGCAGTTCCATCCAAAAATTCTGTCCAAAAATATTTGCTCAACAGAGACCTGGGGTAGCTTTTGACTTTTGAACATCTTATGCTCCAGTGCTTCTGGGATAACTATCAACATTCACATTCCCTTCCCATCATGTCTAATCTTCAGTGCTTATTCTTGCTCACTGCTTCAAGTTTGAAGTACTTGGTTACTGTATAATTTTTTTTATGAAAAATGTTTACTATGAGCATAGCAAATATTGTGCAAAGCACACTTTCAATGAAAATTCATGTACACTATTAACTTTGAAGATAATGGGATTGATTCATGAAGAACTTAAGTTGACAAAGGAATACAAAGGTACTACACTAGAAGTTACCCAGAATGGTTTATTTTACAACTACCTAGTGTGGAAGCCCACTAGAACTTGGTGTGGGTAATGCTAATACCATTCACATCTTTCACAGTGTGAGCTGTTTGCCTTAACACTTAGAACAAAGACATAGTATTTGCAACACCAGTGTCCTGTTAGTCTACAGGTACAGTGTTGGAATCCTAGTGTGAAGGCTACCATATCAGGCAGTTCACTTGCTGGAGAACAAATACACTTAAGTATATCTTTCTTATTGGACTTGCAAATGGCTAGAATGAGATTTCGTAACAAAATAAGAAAACCTCTGCACTACTACTACTAATACTGCTGCATAAACTTGACATCTCCTTTTAATAACTGCCAACCTTCTGATAAACTCAAACAAAATTCATCATTATTAGAAAGCATATTTTTGTTGTTGTTTTGTGAAAATATCAGAGCCATCCCACATTGGTGGGTTGCTGAAAATAATTTTCTAAGTTAGTGTCAGTTTTAACTTGCATGTCATCAGAAGTGACACTCTTTACTTTATAGCAAAACTGACCATTTCCTTTAGAGTGGGAAACTGACTGCAAAACATTATGTACAAGGTATGTGTTTCGTATGGTATAGTGTAAGATATCAAGAGAGTGAAACATCCAGCCAGAAGAAGTGAAACAAATCAGGAAACAAAGCTGCGTCAAATGTGATCTTCTGCACATTCTGGGATTTATTCAGCAGCTAAGGCTAATAACAGTTGCTACGCAGTGTATTCTACATGCAGTAACGTTTTGTGTTTGTTAAGTATAGATCTAGCATACTGACTGGCAAGACCTCTTCAGGATGGCTTCACATAGACTGAAAAACTGAAATACTGCATTTCATTGTGAGTGCTATACAGAACTTTTGCCTCTGAGTTGCAAAGGCCCCTTTTGTGCCATTAAGTATACATAATAAGGTGTCAATCTTATATTTGAAATGTAGTTAGTGAGAATCGACATTACCCAATACAAACTGGAAGGAAGTTTAGCAGCAGATCAGATGGTGCTTATACAGACAGAGTGAGGTTATAGCATACCTCTGAGCCCCTCCAGCTATTCACACAGTACAGTTCAGAAACAAAATGATGACCACTGCACAAAATCTCCATATCTCTATCCTATGTTGTGTCACTACCATGGGACTGTCTGGTACAAGGGTTGTATGGTGCTGGACTGGTAGCATAGCATACCCTTAATATTCCAGCCAGGACAGACATTTTATCAGTAGACCCTAGTTGCTGCATTACTTCCTTTCCTGAATCTCAGTGTATTTTATTAACCTATGTTAAAAAAAGAAAATTTTAAAAAACTGAATAGTGTTGATAAACCTAGTGATACCACACGCACTCTTTTCCTCCCCTCCGAGGCTTGGACATCTGTCATTAATTTTCTCTCTTTTGTAATTATTCATTTTGTTCCTCTGATGAATGATTTCTTTAAAAAAAATCATGTGTTCACAATAAAAATAATGGTTGCAAACCTTCTGCACAGCTTTATTTCACAACTTAAGCTTTCCTGGTTTGGTTGTCTCACAGTTAAGTTTATCACCAATCTCATTTCTGCTCCTACTCATTACTTTTCTCTTTCATTAGTTAACTCTCAGTCCACAGAATGTGCTCCTTGGGTTGTTCATTCCATTCAACACGTCCTGCAAATCTTTCTAGGAATGTAATGAGTGAGTCATATAACTGATATCCTCTCCTGAGCAATTTTTTCCCTCCATCATCACTTCTGCAATGTACATACATGTTACCATGAAAGACCAAGATTGGAGAATGTCAAGATTTACATAATCACTTGTGGAGAATGTCAAGATTCACAGTTGCCTGGTGTACGTCCAAAATATTTGCTAAATATTCTTACTTACACTAGCAAATGTCAACATTCGCTAAGCACTGATGGTACATGATGAATAAAAATATTTTTATGTTTTACATGCCTAAAATATATTGTGGTACAGGTTAAAATGGGAGAAATATTAATAAATAGCACATGTAAATAATCTGTTGAACTTAAAAGGAGCAGTACACTCTAAACGAGAAATGAAAATACTTAATTTACTTAACTATATTATTGATATTATAATCACATTTATTGCAACTACTTAAACTGCTAAGACATTTTTAATTGAAGAATCCATTGCTTTTACAATGGCATTTAACTGTGGAATACTTTTTGCAATGACAGTATGTACTGCACTGCCCTCCACTTCTTGAATTAGCAGCAGCTGCTTCTCTCAGCAGCAGTTCTTGAGAAGAAATATCATCTATGGAAAATCGCTTTTCTTTACAAATTATGAACTAATTGCAGGTATAAAGTTGCTCAAGGGCACCTTCTTTATTTGTTAATTTTTGCAAAATTTGGTGTCTTCTATTACTCTTTTAGAAATAAACTCATGTTGTTCAACCAGGGCTTGACATGAAGACATGGTGAGTTGCAGTTCTGTTTCAATATTTTCCTTTTGAATGAATAAGGTTTCTGGTACAGGCACTGCGGAACTTTTCTTCATAAGCATTAAGTTTCTTCAGGCTGTGTGTGTGTGTGTTTTCTTTTTTTCTCCATTTGTTAGCCAGGCAACCATGATGATGCTATGCTTCTTTTCAGATTAACACCAAACATGGCTTCATAAGGACATTGGTGTATTCATTCATCAACACGAATGTGTAGTGCTCTTGGAAAATTGAACAAAGGGCAAACCATCTGACCATGTATTCATACCGTTCTTGTTCATCCATGCAGTTAGCATATTATGTACATCCTGATTCGCCCTTTCAACTGAGCCGTGTGTTTGACTATTTCAAGACTTTCTGTGCACTATCTTAACAGCTTTCCACATTGTGTGCAGTTTGGATATGACTTGGTTACAGAATTCCCTACTATTATCAATTGCAGTATAGCTGGAGCACCAAACATCAAAAGTATTTGTCAAAGGTGATTCACTACTTTGTGGTGTTACATGTCGTTTTGAATGGGAACTTTTCACTGTCTTACGTTTGCAATGTTTGTAGGTAAGCAAACTGTTCATGATACACCACTATGAACTAATATTTGCCAACCCTGTACGACTGCTGGTCTATAAGATCGACTTGCCATCTAGATCTTAACTCTGAACTGACAATCGGTTTCACAAAAATATCGTTTTTACGAGCACTATATTTCATTTACATTCTTTAAATAAATTAAGCCCCCCCCCCCTCCCATGAACCACTGAATTTGCTGTTGGTGGGTAGGCTTGCATGCCTCAGCGTAGCCGTCCCGTAGGTACATGCACAACGGAGGGGTATCTGTTGAGAGGTCAGACAAATGTGTAGTTCCTGAAGAGGGGCAGCAGCCTTTTCAGTAGTTGCAGCGGCAACAGTCTGGATGATTGACTGATCTGGCCTTGCATCACTAACCAAAACGGCCTTGCTGTGCTTGTACTGCTAACGGCTGAAAGCAAGGGGAAACTACAGCCGTAATTTTTCCCAAGAGCATGCAGCTTTACTGTATAGTTAAATGATGATGGTATCCTCTTGGGTAAAATACTCCAGAGGTAAAATAGTCCCCCATTTGGATCTCTGGGTGGGGGCTACTCAGGAGGACGTTGTTATCAGGAGAAAGAAAACTGGCATTCTACAGATCGGAGTGTGGAATGTCAGATCCTGTAATCGGGCAGTTAGGTTAGAAAATTTAAAAAGGGAAATGGATAGGTTAAAGTTAGATATAGTGGGAATTAGTGAAGTTCGGTGGCAGGAGGAACAAGATTTCTGGTCAGGTGAATACAGGGTTATAAATACAAAATCAAATAGCAGGAGTAGGTTTAATAATGAACAGGGAAATAAGAATGCGGGTAAGCTACTACAAACAGCATAGTGAAAGCATTATTGTGGTCAAGATACTGCCATAGTAGTACAAGTTTATATGCCAGCTAGCTCCGCAGATGACGAAGAGATTGATGAAATGTGCGATGAGATAAAAGAAATTATTCAGATAGTGAAGGGAGATGAAAAGTTAATTGTCAAGTGTGACTGGAACTCTATAGTAGGAAAAGGAAGAGAAGGAAACGTGGTAGGTGAATATGGAATGGGAGTAAGGAATGAAAGAGGAAGCCACCTGGTAGAATTTTGCACAGAGCACAACTTAATCATAGCCAACACTTGGTTCAAGATTCATAAAAGAAGGTTGTATACATGGAAGAAGCCTGGAGGTACTGAAAGGTCTCAGATAAATTATATAATTGTAAGACAAACATTCAGGAACCAGGTTTTAAATTGTAAGACATTTCCAGGGGCAGATCTATTGCTGTGCTTTTTCAGTATACACTGAACTTTTCCCGATAGCATGTTGGCGTGCAGTATAAAGGGCTGTGGTTACCACTTCCTCTGCGATTTCTTCCACCCCCACAGATTGTACAGCAGTGGTGGGTTGAAGAATATGCTTCATCTGCCATTCTGAGTATCCATTTTTTGGAATGCAGTTCTGAGGTGTTTCATTCCTGGGGTGGACACATTGTGTCTCAGATGGTGTGTGCACTGTGTACTAATGTTTCTGTTACCCCATTCCTCTGTGCAGACTGGTGGCAACTATCTGCATGCAAATGCAGTTCAGTGCATTTTCTTCTGATAAACGCTGTGGCTATGGTACCATCAGCTCTTCTCTTGACCATGATGTTGTTGTGCCCCCAGAATTTTATGAAAGTCTGGAGTCACTTGGGTTCCAGCCCCTTCGAACACACGTTATTTTGTAGTGGGTTGTAGCATAAACAGATACACACTGCCGCAGAACTTTATTTGTGCAGGCTAACTGAGAAAGAAGAGCAAAACCGGGCCAACAAGTGATGCACTCGGTTGCAGCAAAGAGAAAAGAAAAACTTCCGGCCCAGAATTCTGTGGACAAATTTCATGCACGAAAAACATTGGTGATTCTTGCGTGTTGTGGAGAGACAACAGAAGAAAAAAAAAGATTATTATTAATAGTGATTTGGTCTCGAGCAGACGGACATGTATATTAGTATTGTATCGTTGAGAAAAAATGTTATTTAATTTGGTTGAATTCAGTCGTGTGTGAATGCCCTAAGAAAGTGTGGGCTTACTGTTTAATGTGGCAGTGAATTGGTGTATTGAATTTTGATCATAGAATATGTTAACAGCAACTGAATTTTGAGAGAATCTTTATTTGGACTAGATAATAGGATTTTGTAATAGTAGATGAATTTTCACCTTCTTCAAAATATAGAATCTTCGGAGAAGAGTTTGATGCAAGCAGAAGATGCTGGAGCTGCGGGGAAGCTGAGCCTGTATCCGGCATTCAAGTAAGTTCACACTGATAGTCCAAGGAGTACGGTTCTAAGTTTTAGAGAAGATACAACGGGGCACAGCAATGTCCCAAAATGGTAGTCTTCCACCATCTTTGGTCTCCATAGCGAATTTGATGCTGGGATGTACAGAGCTCTGAAAGAAGTTTGTTACTTCCATGTGGCCAGATGATGACTGTCATCCACATAACAGAAAAAAGCTGGGGTTTCATTTGGCTGACATCAGTGCCTTTTCCTTGAAGTGCTCCATATACAAATTCACAACTGTTGGCGAGAGAGGGATGCTCATTCTGGCTCCCTCTGTCTGCTCATAGTATTCTCCACTAAACAGAAAATACGTGAAGGTTAAGACATACCCGAAAAAATCAGTGGTCTTCTTGTCCAGTTTCTGAGCAATGAGTTCTAGTGACTGGTGTCAAAGCTCACCACAATATCCAAGATGCTCAGTCTGAAATTACTGAGGCATTTCACAAAATCCACAGAATTGCAGATATGATGTGGGCATTTACCTACATAAGGACTCAGTATCTCTGTCAGATATTTTGCTAGCAAATTAGGTGTTTGAATGTTATTGACAATGTGGCTAACAGCACCATATCTTTGTGGATCTTGTCGGGTCCATAAAATCTTGTAGGCTGAGATCAATGTCGTGACAATTTCTTCATGACCCACCCTGGTAACTCCAATTCCTTGAGAAGTGCACTGGCCTTGTTCTCCACCTCCTAGGTGGTGTCAGTATTGATCTTTTTATAGGAGTCATCATTTAGCAGGCTCTGTGTCTTCTCAGTGTAGGAACTACATCGATGCTACCACAGATGCAGATGCAAGCATCTCCACTACTGCTGACATGCGCCCTCAGACACAGACCACAGAGTGAATGGCCCGTGTTGGGAGGGGATAGAAGTCAGCTGCACTGCGTCAGGAGCTCAGTTAATCAACGCACCTGACTATGGTGACATGTCTGATCAGAAAAATAGTGTGTCTGTTGTACACTTTCAGAACGACAACTGCTGGAACAATGTGTAGTCACTAAACTGTTTGACTCTTGGTTACCTAAGGTAGTGACCGCACACTGGCACACACCGTTCCACTGAAGTTCAAAGTCACTGTTTCTAACACCTGCGATTATTAAAATATAAGTGAGCAATCAGTAACTACAAGTGACTCACGAGAATTTGTTTGATGTTCCCATTTAATCAATAGAATTCAGCTATAAGTACGAGGACAGTTCAATAAGTAATGCAACACTTTTTTTTCTCTGCCAATTTTGGTTGAAAAAACCGGAAATTTCTTGTGGAATATTTTCAAACATTCCCACTTCGTCTCGTATAGTTTCATTGACTTCCGACAGGTGGCAGCGCTGTACGGAGCTGTTAAAATGGCATCTGTAACGGATGTGCGTTGCAAACAACGGGCAGTGATCGAGTTTCTTTTGGCGGAAAACCAGGGCATCTCAGATATTCATAGGCGCTTGCAGAATGTCTACGGTGATCTGGCAGTGGACAAAAGCATGGTGAGTCGTTGGGCAAAGCGTGTGTCATCATCGACGCAAGGTCAAGCAAGACTGTCTGATATCCCGCGTGCGGGCCGGCCGTGCACAGCTGTGACTCCTGCAATGGCGGAGCGTGCGAACACACTCGTTCGAGATGATCGACGGATCACCATCAAACAACTCAGTGCTCAACTTGACATCTCTGTTGGTAGTGCTGTCACAATTGTTCACCAGTTGGGATATTCAAAGGTCTGTTCCCGCTGGGTCCCTCGTTGTCTAACCGAACACCATAAAGAGCAAAGGAGAACCATCTGTGCGGAATTGCTTGCTCGTCATGTGGCTGAGGGTGACAATTTCTTGTCAAAGATTGTTACAGGCGATGAAACATGGGTTCATCACTTCGAACCTGAAACAAAACGGCAATCAATGGAGTGGCGCCACACCCACTCCCCTACCAAGAAAAAGTTTAAAGGCATACCCTCAGCTAGTAAAGTCATGGTTACAGTCTTCTGGGACGCTGAAGGGGTTATTCTGTTCGATGTCCTTCCCCATGGTCAAACGATCAACTCTGAAGTGTATTGTGCTACTCTTCAGAAATTGAAGAAACGACTTCAGTGTGTTCGTAGGCACAAAAATCTGAACGAACTTCTCCTTCTTCATGGCAACACAAGACCTCACACAAGTCTTTGCACCCGAGAGGAGCTCAAAAAACTTCAGTGGACTGTTCTTCCTCATGCACCCTACATCCCCGATCTCGCACCGTCGAATTTCCATATGTTTGGCCCAATGAAGGACGCAATCCGTGGGAGGCACTACGCGGATGATGAAGAAGTTATTGATGCAGTACGACATTGGCTCCGACATCGACCAGTGGAATGGTACCGTGCAGGCATACAGGCCCTCATTTCAAGGTGGCGTAAGGCCGTAGCATTGAATGGAGATTAGGTTGAAAAATAGTGTTGTGTAGCTAAAAGATTGGGGAATAACCTGGTGTATTTCAATGCTGAATAAAACAACCCCTGTTCCAGAAAAAAAATGTGTTGCATTACTTATTGAACAGCCCTCGTATCTTCAGTCTACTGCACAGAGTAAACGTATGAGTGTCTCGTCCAACAAAAGATTGCACGCGAGAGAGATTATCTTTCAGATTTAAGCTACAGTCTTTTGCCAAATAATTCCACATGTTTCAGCTGTAAAATACACTGAAGACTGTCACCAACAAACTAGTGTAGTTCAGAGCTCCAGCTATTCAGCCTACATTATTAAAGGTCAGTGCCACTGCAAGAAAATTCTGCAAGTTCAATGCGGTATTCCACACGACTAATACAGCATTTCATGTCATCGTATGCTGATTTTTACTAAGCCTGTACTGAATTTTACGAAGTCCAACACTAGGGCATTTCAGCTGCCAGAATTTGCCCTGGTAATTTCCACTAAACTTTCCGACTCATATGACATCTGAATTCCATTTAGGTAACACCTGGTTCACACACCTCTCTCATTTTGCATACCCAGTCATTAAGCACCCACACTTCCACTCTAACGCCATGTCCCATACTTATACGACCTTTTGTCTGTAATGCGACACAAAGTAGTAAACGATTTTTGCTATTTGGGTAGCAAGATAACTGATGCTGGCTGCAGTAGAGAGGATGTAGATCGTACATTCGCTACAGCAAGAAAAACAGGGTGTATACGGGGACAAGGAAAAAAAATTCCCGGATTATTCCCGGATTTCTCCCGGATATCCCGTTTAAAAAATATGCTTTTTCCCGGGCGAAAATACACTTTTTCTGTGCTAAGTGACAGTAGGTTTTCCGTAGATTCTCCCTCGGAACTGTAAAACTTATCAATCCTTTGAATGGTTAACGTTTTATACAATCGCGCAGAACTTCCCGGGAAAAAAAAGAAAAGACGGGGCAGAGAAGTTTTGGAGAGACTTTTAATTAAAAAAAAAGAGAGAAGTTTTGGAAAGACCTTTGATTTGCAGCAACATATACGCTGTATATTTTCGTATTACGATAGTATAAATTCGAATTGCACCAAACACAGCGCGTTAGTCTTGTAAGCGGGATCTCGCCAGCCGATGACAGCAGCTATTCAGAGCATAGGACACGTGTTATAGTCAGCCAATAGCAAGATCACTGGTCACATAGCGCGAACACGCAAGGGGAAAAGTTAACGGTTTACATTAATGTACACAGTACCGTATATCTACAAGAAAAGCTAAGCTTTCACATATAATTTTGGTCTCTAAGATTAACACGCTACAACAGAAGCTAAGTTTTCACATGTAATATTGATATTTTTTTTTTTTTTTTTTTTTTTTTTTTGCGTGTGTTATACTTTAAGATACATCACACAAATGTGCCAGTAAATTTAAAATTCTGACATAAATGTCTCGGCTCGAAATTCTTGTAAGTGGCTGGTCCTCAAACTGTTCAGTTTCGAATGCTCTGTGATTTAGATATCCATCCCACTTTCTCACACGTAACATAATTCATCTTGCGTAAAAAGAAATTTACTTTGAAAGTAACGCTTTTCTAACCACCGTTCGCAATACTATCCGCAGACTTAGAAATAGGTTCGATTTACCAGTTGCCAGAGAGCGCCAGAAAAACAGGCAGCGTGTGCAACTGTATTGGTGTAGGAAGCCCGCATGTTCGTGTGTATTAAGCTTGTCAGTGTGGTTTTTGGGATGTAAATTTTCTTGGAGTACCAGTACTCTGCGATCTCATTTTTGGTTCTTTGTTATGGCATAATGCCATATATGGCAGAAGATGATAACGTGCACTTGAAATTAGCTTCGCTTGGAACTAGGCAATACTGTAGAATGAAACACTTCGTTTCAAATAAAATGACTGCCTCAGCGGAAAGCTTAATAAAGCCAAATTTCTTTAGCAAACTTGCAAAATTAACTTCACTGTTCTGCAATGCGATTAATGCTTGACTACTACAAACTTGGAAATAAAATAAAATCAGAAAACTGAAAATAATAATATATTTTTGCCCTCCATAATTATGTGAATGTATTTTAATTCACTTGATAACTTCCGGCCACAGAAATCCGTTTTGTTTTCATTTGATGTGGGAGCTGTACACGAAGAGAAGCAGCTAAATCACTTAACGTAAACACGGGTCATGTGGAGAACCCCCTCCCCACTACAACTCTGTGCAAGCGTGAATCTGGCAGCTAGGGCGCGGGAGAAAAATTTTTCTCGTTTGCATCTGGCTGCTTGCTGCTACTACCGATACAGCTAACAGCCAAACTTCAAGTAGCGGGAGAAGGCACTGCTTATACCCGAGTCAAATGTGCATGCGCAACAGACCGCTGGCAATTGGTCAAACAAACCTTACGTGAACAGTTGTGACGTCATGCTCATAGCAAGCCGTTTATTGTTACGAAGAATTACAGTCTGCGCCCTACGGCCTTTGACATATTTTTGCTATTTGCAGACGCTTGTGCGTGCACGGTGTTTTGTTGTTGTGCATTGCACATTTCCTTTGCCACTAAAGTTTTATTTTTTTCCCTCTCGCTTATATTTTCTTGCTGCAGTATCATTCTCCAGTAGCAGGATACAATAACATTCTTTGCTAGAGAATCAATACTGCAGTCAAAATTACAAAAATTTAACTGAAAGCTAAAACAATTAAAAATTCCCGGAATTCCGAAAAATTCCCGGGTTTTTCCCGGTTTTCTCCCGGGTGAAAAAATTCCCGGGTTTTTCCCGGATTTCCCGGTTGTCCCGGGTCGTAGACACCCTGAAAAACATTTCTGAAAAGTGTAATTTTTTAACATGAAATACAAATTTCTTTTCTGAAGATAACTGTCTCAGGTGTAGGTATCTACATTACTGAAACGTGAACAATAAGCAGTTCAGGCAAGAAGTGAACAGATGTTTTAATACGTGGTTGTACAGAAGAATGCTGAGAATTAGGTGGGTAGAGTTAGTAGCTAAAGATGAAGTGCTGAACTGAATTGGGGGAGAAAAGAAATGTGTGGCACAACTTGACTAAATGAAGGGATCACTTGATAGACCACATCCTGAGACATGAAGGAACCATAAATTTAAAAATTAGTCATGGAGAGGCGCGCAGAAAGGAATATATAACCTCCTGAACACCTGATGTTCTGAATACTATCTTCTGTGTCAAACATTAATATAAGCTAGGATGTGCCTTTTAATGAACGAATAGTTTTAACATATTTCTCCTCCTTTAAATATAACATTGTTCATGTCGTCTAGTGAACGGATCATCTAATTTTGACAGGTGCTTCATTCCTATATCTTTATGGGGAAGGCATCAGCCTAACTGCAATCCACAACAATTCACTATAAAAACTAAAGAGATTAATGACTAAAATCAATATATGGATACGAGAGAGAGAGGGAGGGAGGGAGGGAAACAGACAGAATGAATAATACAAATAACTTTGCTGTACGAAATGAGGCAGGGTTTAAAATCTGAGGAATTTCCAAAGAAAGAGAAAGAAAGGAATATATTGCAGGAGTACAATGTCTTATCCTTTGGTCTTTAGCCCAAGTGGGCAATATTACTGTACTATTCTTTCCTAGTTCTTGGGTAGCTAGGTATCAAGTGCAGACATTTTCAGGAGTGGAGTGACAGAGTAACAAGAGGGAATTGAGAATTAATGATGTGGTACAGGCTTGTGTAAAAAGTGACGCCACTTAGGTAATGCATAGACCCACTAAAGTGATAAAAGTAATTGTTTATATGTAGTATTGTGATGCAGAAGTAAAAAGCTGTGGTGTTAAAATGTTGTTCGATATAATCGGTAGAGCAAACGTAAAGTGTGAGCTGTTGCCAAACCTGAGAATTGTGATGCTTTAAGTGAGCAAACTCACTCAGTTTTATGGCAGTAAACTATGATGAGCAAGAACAGTAATAATTTGAACTATTACTGTGTAGTGAACAATTCTGGCTTACTCTCACAAAGAATCAGCTTTGATTAAAACACTCATTCACTGCTCCCCACCCCCAGTTTCAATGCCAAAAGAAGTTAGAGGTTAGTAACATTACATCTGGATTGAAAATATTCCTATATTCTGTAAATCAGAGGACATATCTGAAGTGATGTGATACTGGTTAGCAAACAACAACAAAATAGGTTAGGCAGGCTGGTGTAACAAAGTTGTCTACAAGTGAGCCTGTTAAGTGGGGTGTTAAATGTATGAAAGGAAAGTTCAGTTCAGAAAACTTATAAATTGTGGGGCAGAATAGCTGTTGTGTTCTTACATTCATTCAGGAGAAGTGTATTATTCCCAAGAGGCACACATGGGAGTAAAAGGGACGCATTAACTTACTTTCAGAACTAATAGTCCTTTCCTCATGGAGAAGAAAGGCATGGGTTGGGTTAGGTTCACAAGGAAGGGCAGCTCACTCAGACCCCAGGACAGAAGGAACCTAACTGTTGCGAGGAGACGACAGCTACCCACAGAATTACTAATTCTGAAAGATAGGTGGAACATCACTTCAAAGTTTTATGTTTGCACGCATCACCAGTGCCACATTTCATCTGATGAACATAAGCACTGACTAATAGTTCTGTCTCCTAACTTACTTGTTGAGTGGAGTGGAATGCTGTCTGATCACATAGTAAAGTCTTTCGACAAGATACCAAATTAACAAGAATCATAAAGCACATTTAAATATAGTATGTAGCACTGCACAGTCTGGAGTGTACCAGCACATCACAAAGTACATTCAGTGATAAAAATGCTTCTGTAACGCACAGCTGTACGGATTTCTGAAATAAATATATGTTCCACTTTGCTGAAGATTAACACATAATGTGGTTTTGCTTTAACTTCTTATGAATTTGCTTATTCTGTGATTTATCCTGTCTTGATTTTAAATTTCATGGAACAATTCATCGGTCTGATATGGGCCAAAAGGATACACATGGAGAAGATGGTATAGCAGCCTAGATGATAAAGTGGGGAGGCAACAAAGCAATAGACAACATGACCAACATAATTCACCAGATCTAGAGAACAAAACTTGCCAGAAGGATGGAAGAATGCAATTGCAGTACCAATACATAAGAAGGGGGACAAGAGAGATGCAAACAACTACAGAGGAATATCGCTACTAGAGGTCGGATACAAGGTGCTGTCAAAACTATTGCTCAAGAGAGTATAAGAACAGGTTGAAAGTACAGTTGGTGACTACCAAGCGGGATTCACGAAGGGAAGAGGTTGTATAGAACAGATATTTATCCTGAAACAACTGATAGAACATAGGGCCTTAAAAAACAAAAAGACAGTAATAACCTTCGTGGATTTCACAAAGGCATATGACTCCATCAACAGACAGACTCTTGTTAGGATCCTGAAGAATAAAGGGCTTGATGGAACTACACAAGAACTCATAAAATAAATTCTGACAGACACAAAAGCAAGGGTGAGATTCAGAGGAGCACTGTCAGAAGAATTTGAGATCAAGACTGGTGTTAAACAGGGAGATGGATTGTCACCATTGTTGTTCAATACAGCACTGGACGAAGTGATCAGGCAGTGGAGAGCAATAAATGAGGAAATGGGAATACCAAAGACCCATGTGGGGGACAAAAAGGACAAATGGTCTCAAGTGGACTGCCTAGCCTTTGCAGACGACATAGCAATAGTACGTGAGACAGAAGAAGACACAAAGACACAACCCAACAACTTAAGTAAGGTAGCCAGAAAGGTGGAACTGAGGGTCGCCTCCAACAAGACAAAGATATTAAATACCACTGCAGGCTGGGAAACGCCGGAAGGCACTGTGCAAATGATGGACAAATTTAAAGACCTGGGAGAATTTTTAACAGGAAGGAACAGGAGCAAGGGGGGAATAACAGACAGGATAAAGAAGATGAGGTCAGCCTTCTGCACGACGAGAGAGATACAATAAAAATAATATATTCACAGAGGCAAAGATAAGCCACTACAAGGCAATGGTGAGGAATGCTGTATTATATGCTGCTGAGACGATGACACTAGGAAGAAATGGGACAGAACACCTAGAGAAAGAAGAGAGAAAAATACTAGGTCCCAAAAGAGGTGGAGAGAGTTGGATGCGAAGACCTAGAGAAGAATTGTACCGGAACATGAGAACAATATCCGGGGAAATCAGACTTAAAAGCGCAAGGTTTGCTGGACATACATTTAGGATGACTATGGACAGAATGATGATGAGAGTGCGGGAAACAACAGGGAGGACAAGGGGAAAGACAGGAACCAAGTGGGTTGTTGAACTTCGGAAGGACTGGTTGGAGTTGGGGATCAAGGTCGAAGGAAAGGAAAATTGGAGGAACAAGTACACACCGACCAATATGCCGAAGATCAATGACAGAAGAATACAGGAAAAGATTAGTGTGTCACCAGTGGAGCCGACAGGAGAAACGGACACTGAAGATCTTGGAAGAAGAGCGGGAGAGAAGAAGAGAAAGAATGAAGAGGTTCTGGGAGAAGAGGAGGAAAGTGCAGTCCACGAAGGGGCTACCCGTGTTCCTACAGAAGCCATAACGCAAGAAGAAGGAGAAGAGTAATGACAAGGTTTCAATTTTTACAGTAGTGACATATTTTCAAAACAAGATCAGAAGTGTTGGAGTTATAAGTGATGACACAGGACGTGACTCAGTACATGCTTTGCTAGCAATGTGCAAAATTCTTCAACTGCAAGCAGGGATCATCATTATTTCTGATGGTGCTCATAGTCATTTTAAAAATCGTTACCAGCTGTTTGAATTGGGTAAGTTGCTTGTGCCAACTGGCTGGGTATACAGCGCTACTGGACATGGGAAGGGGCCTTGTGATGGTGTAAGAGGCCAGCTGAAGCACCATGCTACAAAACGTAATCTTTCCAGACCAAATACAGCTGCAATTTAGAATGCTGAGGATTTTATGAGAGTCGTGAAATTTTACACATCCAAAGCCCTCATTCATTTCTCCAAAGTGGAAATTGAAGGATTCCATGAGCAGAAAAAAGAAAAAAAGTCCAAACAAACCACTTATGTGAAAGGAATTCAGAATACACATTTTTGGACTCGAAGTAATGGGCGAACTCATACTGCACGCACTTTAAAGAGCAAAGAATAAGAAATTTCATTCATTCAGCCAACACCTCAGAAACAACAGGACAATATTCAGATCCAGAACTCACAACGTTTTGAAGATTGTAAGTGCTCCAGTTCCTATTGGTTCAACAGAAAGGCATCACTCTATACCAAAGGAAGATACTGAAGCAGTGGAACACATTATTAGTTCATTGATTGGCTAATTTCAGTACAAAACAGAGTGCACAGAAGTTGTATAAATTGAAACCGTTAAGTCTCTGGACCTTTCACATACATTTTGGAACCATTTAAAATGCTTGAAAAATAAGTCTCTTACTCATTTAACATAATTTTAGTTCTGAAAGATACGACTAGGTTTTGATTTTTATGAGCCTGTTGTGTGATATGTGGTACTAAAACAGGTTTTGTGTGTGTCAAAAAATTTCAATTATTCATAAAACCTGTTCAACCTAAAAGTGGAAGCCCTCCTTTTCAGGGAATGTTGAATTACATGGTACTAATCCTTTACAGGGAATGTAGAACTACATGGTACTAATCAACAGAAAACAAAAGAAATCAAAATTTAGTGCATTGGCATTTTCGAAAAAAAAAAAAAAAAAATGTTTCTCCATAAATTATAAAAAAGTTCAGAACTTTGACAGATAAGTCCAAATGGAGGATTTCTTTGTAATCACAAAGCAACTATCTTTCAAATAATAATAATAATAAAAGAATGAGATTTTCACTCTGCAGCGGAGTGTGCGCTGATATGAAACTTCCTGGCAGATTAAAACTGTGTGCCCGACCGAGACTCGAACTCGGGACCTTTGCCTTTCACGGGCAAGTTTGGAAGGTAGGAGACGAGGTACTGGCAGAAGTAAAGCTGTGAGTACCGGGCGTGAGTCGTGCTTCGGTAGCTCATTTGGTAGAGCACTTGCCCGCGAAAGGCAAAGGTCCCGAGTTCGAGTCTCGGTCGGGCACACAGTTTTAATCTGCCAGGAAGTTTCAATAATAATAAAAAAACCAACAACAAATATCTCCAACTGTTCCAGAGATATAGCATTTTAATTTTTTTTTCCAAAATTCACATCTTCAAAATTGTATGCACAGTGTCTTCTTTGGAGGGCTGTATCTCTGAGCAGAAATTTTTTTGGAGAAAACAAAAAAAAAATAGTGTTCCTTACTTAGCCCTTCATTTTAACATGTGCTAAATTCATTAACATCTGGGACTACGAAGGTATGATTTATTCCTAGCCTACCTGAATTGATATGGACTATGCATGATTTACTATATTGAACTATATTGAAAGAGATCCACTATGCAATGTTAGCATTTGGCTCTTCACATGTCGGATACTTACTCGAGGAAAAAAAAAGGCTTATATTTCAAGACAAATTGCATCTTCCTTGGGGGGGGGGGGGGGGGGGGGGGTGGATAAAATAAAAAGAGAGAGAGAGAGTATTGTGACTGTCCTCGCAAGAAGGCACCTTTTGTTTCCAGCATCACCAATTTAAAAGACTCCACTACTTATTCCTAATTCTCATGACTGATCATTTACTGATTTGTAGAGCAGCGGCAGTTCAGTTCACCAGTTCATCCCAAAATATTTCTGCAAGGAACACATGAATTCATGCAACTGACTGTGTATAATTAGGCCATGTCTGACATCAGAAAGTTTCCTAGGGGCGGGCTTCCTTGGTTTGCCACTCTTTTGACCTAATTTCATCACACATCTTAAGGCACCTGACTACAATGACACACTGAGAAATGACTGGCACCATGCTTTTCATAGTGCAATGCACCTGATGTGACAATGCAGTGGGAACTGGCAGTGGCAGGCTTCCAATGGTGTATTGGTGACAAGAGGAGCCCAGCTCGTTATCTGTCAACTGAACCAATTTAAATAAGGCTATATAGGGTAGTTAACATTACAAAGCTAAAACCTCATTCATGAGAGTGAAATATGATGGATACATCTCCCATGGAGTCTACGGTAGCAGTATTGCCATAGTAAATATTGATCTATAATAGTTTACAAATTCTGATAAAAAGGTGCAAGAAAGTACTAGTTTTTTTAGGCTTTCATAAACAGTTTCCCATTCACATTTACAGCCTGGGAACCGTGAAATGTATCAGTTCTGCCAAAAGCTTCCAACACAAATAAATCCAGTTCTCATATCGTATGCTACAATACAACAGTGCAAAAATACTTTTAAAAAATGCTCTCTGTGAAAAGTTATAAACACAATTTATGAACTAAACTACAACCATGAATCCTCAAATGTGGATATACAAAAAGTTTGGACACAAATGCATTTACATATATCAAAGCTATTCCTTAGTTAAAATAAAAACTATAAAATCAGTTGATAAAATAATAATCCTCAAAATACAAAATTCTTAATACTGCTGATAGACAAATATAAGTACACAAACTATCCTACTTTTCAGAAGCATTACTTGCTTCCCCAGGAAGGACAGAGGGATACATTGAAAAAGGTTAAAAAGCAAGGGAAGGTCCAATGACACCAGGATTAGAGGGACCCACCTGTACTGAGGACAGTAGCAGACAGATTTCTCCTCCTAAAATTCAGTGATGGCCAGCAATTCTGTCTCAACTTTATAGTGGATTTTTCTTTTGACACAATCAAGTAAAATAAAAGTCCATTGTTACATCAGTTTTGTACTTTTCTGGTATATTTTCACTCAAATTTCACACATCAATACATAAGACTCATTTTTCAGTCTCATCCTTTCAAAGGTTACATCAGGAAAGTTGCATCCTTCAGTCATAATTTAATAAATATTGTGTGCACTCATACAATACACCACTAATGCACCCCAAATCACCTCAGCACATTCCAATTGACTTCTCACGTACAGCAATAATTTCAAAATTATTTTGTAATTATCTGCACAAAATAAAAATTGTGCTAATGTGATTATTTACAAAATTACTTCCTGTAAGTAATTATATTCAGATTGGCCAATTTTAAAAGAAATCATTACTGCTGTCATAAAATAACAACCTTTACAATTAACTGTAACTAATGTGACAAATAATAGTGCTTGTATGCCACAACTTCTAAAACAGAAGGATACTTGCAGTCAGTTATGACACATGCTTGAAACAAAGACCATAACTTCTCAAATGGTACGCTGTACAATCAGACAAAGTGCTTTGATTGCTGTCATGTAAGATGTCTTGCATTCTGCTAAGAAAATACATGTTGATAACTGCACAGCTTTGTATCTTTCCCATACAACCTGTATTCATGTAAATGTACGCTGAGATACTGGAGCAATTATGCAATAAATGAAGTATGAGAATCACACAAATATGAGATGAAACTGGTTAATAAAACTATCACAACACCAATTAAATAATACACCACAATGATCATCAGAAATTAAAAGAATGTGAACAACTATCTTGATAGGCTAGTAGATGAAACTTAACGAGTTCATGACAATCTTTACATAATGCAAACAGTGCAAATTTAGAGGAGCTCTTATTAATTTCAGTGTAAAGTAGGCAGCAAATCAAGACAGTGTTACAGTCATGCAAATAACTCCATGATCAGGTAAAGTCTTCTTTTCTCCTACTGGTCATCATCTTCAATTGAAACATTACCACTGTCATTGATTATTTCCTGAAAGAACAAATATTTAAAATGTAACCAATATTTTAATCTGAATTATAGATAAACTTTCTCACAGGGAGATGTACAATTATTATATTTAATCTAGTGCAGTGTTACTGGAGGCCACAATTAAATCATGTGTGGACATCTCAACTACATTACATGTAATTCACATTGGGGAGAGAAAGAGAGAGAGAGAGAACAAGTTTTAAGTAAAGAGAGAGTGTTTTCTGTTCACAAATCCAATTGTCTATGAGACACGTAATTCAGAATCTACATGACCTGACATAAAATGTGAAGCACCTTGAAGACACGATCGGATATCAGTGTCATGTTGTACATATGCACACCACTAGCGACTATGTAAATGATTTAGAGTTGGAATTCTCTGCGACATCTAAAATGACCACCACAGTCCATTCATGTTGTTCATGTTTAGTATTATTATTATTATTATTATTATTATTATTAGGCCTGGTTAGATATAAAAGGGGTGTGAGTATCAGATGTTGAATGATAACTGAAGGACATGGAGATGTAGTGTAATAATGTGAGACAGCATTACCGTCACCTCACAGAGTTGGGTTGAAAGGTCCCTCACTGTGGATCTCCATTTGGCCGGTTGGTCAGACCATCCAGACCTGTGGCCCATTCAGTGACAGTGTCCTGATGCTGGACTGTATGGGAACAAGAGGGCAGACATTCTCATAGTTGAGGTCTCGTGTTTGATCATCACAAGGGAGAAATGCCATATTGTGCACCAAGCACGTCCCCTTAAGATCTGCACCTGCCATCCAAGAAATGGACTCCCCACAACATTGTTTTGGATAAGCACAGCCGTATCACTCCTGGTGCCATGGTTTGGGGAGCTACTGAATAAGACTTCAGGTCACAGCTGGTAGGAACTTATGAAATTCTGATGGGACAATAGTACATCACGAACACCGTGCATACTGCATTTTCTTGTGCAACGGTATTGTAATGTCATATTTCAACAGGACAACACTCACCCACAATGGAACACGTTTCTATTAACCGTGTGAGATGCTGAGGTGATCATCTGATTAGCAAGATCCCTAGATCTGACCTCAACAAAAAATGTATGGGACAAACCAGACATCAACCCTGTTCCAGAGCCAGTATCCCTGACATCAATGATAAGTTACACATTTGTGGGCCAGCTTGCTTCCTTACAGTATATGACAGCCTTATGACACGCTTCACAACTGAATCTGTGCAAGCATCCAGGCCAAATTACACACTACTTAATATAACTTATGCTAAAGACAACACACACACACACACACACACACACACACACACACACACACACACACACACATACATGACCAAGGGAGGAGTCAAACCTCCAATGGGGAGAGCTGCGCGAACCGTAACAAGATGCCTCAGACCACACGGCTGAGGTCCAATATCATACCAACAAACGATGCTTTTACTGCAAGTTTTTTATAAATTTGATTCAATTTTGTAACTGATGAAATAACATCACATCCCCTCTCAACCTGTGAAGTTTTCATTTCATTTACTCTCCATTTCTGTGTGTTTCACTTTTTTCCAGGCAGTGTAGGAACCAAGAGGGAATTTTAAGCGTAAAAGACGAAAAAGATCAGATTAAAAAAGGTGTAAACACAGTGAAGCAGTCCCTCGCTCTTTCTATTCAACCTACACGTCTAAGAAACAATGATGGAAATAAAAGACAAATCCAGGAGTGAGGTTATAATACAAGCTAAAAGAATATCAATGATACGATTCACTGATAATATTGATTATCCCTAATGGAAGTGAGGAATAAATACAGGACATCCTGAACTGAATGAAGCCTAATGAGCACACTCTGTGGTCTGAATGTCAAGTCATGGAAGACTACAGTAACGGAGTACCAGCAGATTAGCCATAAATTAATGTAAAAACTGACCATTAAGTAGTCAAAGTGAAGAAATTTTGCTTCTTTGGGAGTGAATCAAATGTGCTGACAAAGCAAGCACATAAAAGGTGAACTGGCATAGGAAAATGGTGCATCCCTGTCCAAACCAAGTCTACTAGTATTAAGCATAGGCCTTAACACAAGGAAGAAATCTCCGAGAATATATGTTTGCAGGGCAGGATTGAATGATAGTGAGTCAGGGACTACAGGAAAACCTGGAAAGAAGAGAATCGAAGTATTTGAAATGTGGTGCTATGAAAGGATGTTGAAAAATAGGTATACTGATAAGGAATTCACTGCACATAAGGAATTCTCTGCAGAACTGAAGAAAGGAAGAAATGCGAAAGCGCTGATAAGAAATGGGGGCAGCATGATAGGGCATGTGTGAAGACATCAGGAAATAACTTCCACAGTACCTAAGAGAGCTGTACAGGGTGGTAAATACTGTAGGGGAATAGAAAGCATCCAAAAAAATAACTTAGGACATAGGATGAAAGTGAAGAGGTTAGCACACTTTGTGTGCAGTTTGCAACCAGCTAGTCAAAAGACAGGTAAGGGAGGTGGGATGTGGGGTGGAAGTGAGAGAATGATAAGGAGAAGACGAATTAGTTGTTAAGAGCCAATTTTCTTTTAAAGAGAAAATTCATACAGTAGTTACAGAATTAATAGGACACTTGACAGCAACTGACACAAACTTTTCTCCAGATGAACACTGATTAACATCAATACTGATCATTTCTGCTGAAGTGATACTTTTATGTGAAGTACAAAGAGTTAAACTCGACATATATTAAGTCAACTTAACAATCCTTTATTGTCGAAGGACAAAAACTGTTTGAAGATCTTTAGCTTTTTGCTCTGAAAGGACTAACTGCAGGGCTTATGTCTTTGGAAAGTTACTATATTTCTAATGTGTTCTGGCACACAGCCTTGTTGGATCTGAAGGTTGTATGTGGCCAAATTATTGTTCTAAAATGGACAAACGTGAAAGGTTCTACAGATATCTGCAGCAGAAAATACAAGTTAAGCATAAGTGAATCAAAGAAATAATTTCAGACACATTGCCATTTCCAGTGCACAAAGAGTAATTCTGAATCCCCTTGACAAACCACTACACAGGACACCAAGAACACTAGATATATTACTTCCACTTAGTATATATTACAGACTAGGAATTGTTCTCTCTATGATCTTGGTGTAGTGTTACTATTTCAAAAAGCAATGTTTTAGATTTTAGTTATGCTTCATGCATGTAACATGTGCTGTTGCTATATACAGTCTCCTCTCCATAAGTGCAGGAAGTTAATGCATAGTTGTTACTTTTAATCATGGAAACCAGGAAAATACATTTACACAGTGTAATAATTAAGATTAATGTAATGTGTTTTTGAAAATGAGCATTTACAATAGGAACTTGGCATGGGGAATGTCAAGAGCTCTTTCTGCCTCCCTCAAGGTACTGCAGTGGTAAAGACAATCCGAATGGTTTTATATAATCAAAACAGAAGCCTTGTTTTTAGAAATTACATAATACTACTACACAATGCTAAATAAGGTTAGTAACTAGCAAAAAACAAATCAATATCAAACAATTTCTATCAATACCTCCACATATTGCAATCTCCACAGTATCAACTTACATTGCACATGGCTTTCAAAATACCTATTGAACTAGCTGCATAGTATTTAAAAAGAATCCTACAGCTCATGATACGGATTCAACAAAAGTAAGGTGAATCGCAAAAAATTTTGTCTAGTATCTTAGATTTTTCTAGTTGTGACAGAACTGGACATACTGAACTAAAAAACTACAGATACTGCAATCTAGGCTGTAACATCCTCACTGGCAGTGAAACAATGCAAACTGTTTCATAACTAATAGAAGGTCACAATGAATGATCAAAAATAGCTGCTTAAATAGTGACATACTTATCCATTTCTTGACTTACTACAGTGGGTAATTCACGTAGAACAGCAGCTACCGGAGTCAAAGCCTATAAAGGGACACTGAACTACTGAGAAGAATCTTATGTTTCTATTACTTATGAAAGCAATGAACACAATATCTTGAGTGCAGTTCAATGAAAACTGACTCAACCTAAACATAAGGCACCAAGAGCAGATGGGTGGAATAACAAATGAAAAGCCAGTGTTTGACACAGCAACTGAAATGTTAACCCTGTGTCTGATTTCTGCTTCAGCATGTAACCAGTTTGAATTTTTTCTACCTTCCTTTCAGTCTCCCACTCTTCTGTCACCATTTCCTCTCTGACTTTTCATTTCTAACTTATCTTTTACATTTTATGGCATCTTTTACACAGTCTTGTGTTTTCTTTCACACTTTATCTTTTTCTACATTGGCACTCATTCAAAATTACCAGAGTTCCTCAAAATTTCCTGACTCTCCAATAAATTCAACTTGGCTAAGAATTCCTCATTATCTAGACCACTGTCGTTTACTGAATACCAGCAGTCCATTTGTATTTCAAATTTTGTCAATTGAAAGTTACGCATTTTCTGGCCAACTAACATGTATATTGATTACAGTTTCATCACCAAACAATGGCCTATTAATGGAAAGTTGGGACTATAATTTAACAGCAGCCGAATTTACACAGAGAATCTGTTTACACCCACATTCAGCCTGCTACAGCTGAAAAAGGTGAGAATTTTCAGTTCTTTCCTTCTCAAATAAAAACTTTTGTCTACTTACTGCTTTACATGCATAACACTTCTGACAACACAACTTTCATTTTCAATGCATATTATACAATTTATTATCATTACCTTGAAAGTATCAACCAAGGTCTTAGTTTCTTCCAACATTGCTTCACACACTTCTTTCTCCTCCTCCAGAATAGATATCTTCTGGTGCAACAACTCGTTCTCCTTTAAAGCATCCTCAAGAGCTACACGCCTCCTCTCTGCCAGTACCTTCCAGTAATTTTCACTGGGTTCCTCTGAAACAGAGATTCAACAAATAATAATACTGATGTCTTCTTGGAAAACGAGTTTAAACAGGCCTTTACAATTAACAGTGAAATTATGTGGTAAGTTATCTACTCGAAAAGGATAGTGGTGAGAGTTCAAAAAATAAAAAAAGTGCAGTTATTCAAAATTAAAAACCGCGCAATAAACTAAACATGAATGAATTTTAGTACTTTGATTATTGATGTAATGCAGTTCTGTCTCAAAAAAGATGGAACTACAGCTCAAAAATGTTTCTGATTAGTTATGTAGTTAATTTTAAGTCTCTCTACTATGTAAACAATGCAGTTTCCCAATTCTCAGTTTAGAATGTCCACTGTCTAGTCTGTTTGTGCACACAAGAGAAATGGTGCAGTTACAGAAATGATACATTAAACTATTATTTTTGGTCTCAATTTCAGATTCGTATCTTTTTTACAATTTCTAAAAAATAAGTAGCAAAATTAAATGACAAAGTCCTTGTTGGCCGAAAGTCCTTTTTGTGCCTTTCTACGACTCAACATCTCGGATTTTTCATTGTATAAAATTAAATGAGTGGTATACCTTAAACCACAGGTGCAGATACTTGTATTAACACATCAGCTAACACAATGTAAACAACTCTCTCCACCACATTCAACACAATCCGCCACAAGTTTAGAATCAAGCAATGCAGCCAACACAAGATTTCGCCTGCGATGTTTACCAACCTACCAATATAATCGCCTGCTCGTCCCAATAAATCGAAACGGACTACGACGACAACAGATTAGGTAGAACCACATTTATGATAAAATATCATCCCTTAGTACAATTATTTGGTTTGTGGAATTATATATAATAGAGGGAAACATTCCACGTGGAAAAAATATATCTAAAAAGAAAGATGATCAGACTTACCAAACAAAAGTGCTGGCAGGTCGATAGACACACAAACAAACACACACACAAAATTCAAGCTTTCGCAACAAACGGTTGCTTCGTCAGGAAAGAGGGAAGGAGAGGGAAAGACGAAAGGATGTGGGTTTTAAGGGAGAGGGTAAGGAGTCATTCCAATCCCGGAAGTGGAAAGACTTACCTTAGGGGGAAAAAAAGGACGGGTATACACTCGCACACACACACATATCCATCCGCATATACACAGACACAAGCAGACATTTGTAATGTGCGAGGAGGGAGTGAAGGTGTTAAATGAGCTAGTAAAGAAGTCCCAGCTTGCCTTCATGATATCGCAGATGACGCGACGGCATCGTGCACAGAACTGTTTATAGCGGATACAGTTGGCCAAAGTAGGATGGTGTCTGAAAACACAAAGAGCACGTAGCCGCTCATGTATTGCGTCACGGCATGCCTCGTTCCACCAAGGGATTGGGGGGCACCGGGGCAATTCGGAGGTGCGAGGTATTGAACATTCCGCAGCTATAAGAATAACTTCTGTAATATGAAAGACCTCATCAGCGACGCTAGGAAAGTGATGGTCATCGAATGTCGCTAGAGACGAAAAAAGTGTCCAGTCGGCTTGGGCACGCTTCCAGTGTCGTGGGCACATATATGGCAGTTGTGGCTGCAAGCGAAGGACACATGGAAAGTGGTCACTCGAGTGTGTATCAGCAAGAGCAAACCATTCGAAGTGTCGAGCTAACTGAACAGTACCGACCGAAAGGTCCAAATGAGAGAAATTTGTCGTGGAGGCAGACAAAAATGTAGGGTCCCCAGTGCTGAGGCAAACAAGATCCACTTGGTGGAAGACGTCTATCAATAGTGAGCCATGAGGACAAGGATGTGGAGATCCCCAAAGCGGGTGGTGGGCATTGAAGTCCCCAACCAGCAAATAGGGGGGCGGAAGCTGACCAAGAAGATGAAGGAGATCAGCTCGTGCCATTGGTGTGGACGATGGAATGTATACAGTACAAAGAGAGAACGTGTATCCGGAAAGGGAAAGACGGACGGCGACAGCTTGGAAGGAAGTGTTTAAGGGGATTGGGTGATAATGGAGAGTATCATGGAGAAGAATCATGAGTCCTCCATGTGCTGGCATGCCTTCAACAGAGGGGAGATCAAACCGGACTGACTGAAAACGGAGGAAAACAAAGCGGTCCTGGGGACGCAACTTTGTTTCCTGAAGACAGAAGATGACCGGCGAGTAGGATCTTAAGAGGATGGACAATTCATCCCGATTGGCTCGAATGCCACAGATATTCCAATGGATAATTGACATAGGGTGGACAGAAAATGGAAGAATGTGACGAAGGCTGCTGTCAACTTAACGACTGCTCAGAGCTTGCGACCGACAGCGTGGAACGACATTCAGCCGGAGGCAGAAGATACTGATCCATACGTTATTCAGGAGCAGCTCCTGCCACCAGCGATCGGCTGGTTGATCGGCCGCCAGCAGTGCGCCTCGGTGACACAGAAGAGGGCCGAGGGCGGCTACCACCAGGTGGTGCTGTTGAAGAGACACACCGTGGGGGGTTTTTGGTTTTAGGGCACAAAACTTCTATGGTCATTAGTGCCCAGCCCGTGACTTAAGACAATAAAAAACCGAAATTGAAAACCAGCAGCAATGGGAACAAAGTCATAAAATTGGAGAAACTAAAAATAGAAGAAATGCTTAAAAATCCACTACAGAAAGGGGGTGGTTGTCCCCAAAAAAAGCTTCAAATGACTGACGTCATTTCACTGTCACTAATAAACTGGAGAACGCGGTCGGCTGAGCGCGTGTCATCTGCTAAAATCGACGATAGATCAGGCGATAGCTGTAGACGGGAGCGTAACGGATTAAAATAGGGGCATTCAATTAAAAGGTGTCTTACTGTCCACAGCTGAAAGCAGTGGGGACAGAGTGGGGGAGGATCGCCGCTTAAAAGATGTCGATGGCTAAAAAGACAGTGCCCTATCCGGAGTCTAGCTAAAATTACCTCCTCCCGACGACGCGTTCGGGAGGAAAAGGTCCAAGCGCAAGGAAGGGCTTTCACTTCCCGCAATTTATTACGGGAAAGTGTTGACCAATGCGCATGCCATAAATGAGCAACTTGGCGACATAAACCGCTCCGTAGATCGGTGAAGGGAAGCGACTGAATAGCTGGCCGAGGAAGAGAGACTGCAGCCTTGGCCGCTATATCGGCCGCCTCATTCCCACAGATACCAGCGTGTCCCGGGGGCCAGAGGAACGCCACCGAGACGCCCCCCAGGTGGAGCAAGCGCAGGCAGTCCTGCATCCGGTGGACCAGAGGGTGCACAGGGTAAAGAGCTTGGAGACTGAGGAGAGAGCTGAGAGAATCGGAGCAAATAACGTACTGTATCCGCTGATGGCGGCGGATGTAGTGGACAGCCTGGAGA
The DNA here is from genome assembly GCF_023864275.1 of Schistocerca cancellata. Lineage (NCBI taxonomy): Eukaryota > Metazoa > Arthropoda > Insecta > Orthoptera > Acrididae > Schistocerca > Schistocerca cancellata. Next base: position 19,065,842 of record NC_064626.1, on the reverse strand, counting down.
ACAGCGTAAAGCTCCGCAGTATAAACCAAACACTGGTCGGGAAGCCGAAAGTGATTTGGGGTGTCGCCAACAATATAGGCACTTCCTACACCTAACGATGTTTTCGAGCCGTCGGTGTAAATAAATGTGGCGTCCGTCATTTGTGCACATAGAGCAGCAAATGCCCGACGATAAACAAGTTAGGGGTACCATCCTTGGGAAATTGACAAAGGTCACGGAGCAGGCAGATCCGGGGACGGAGCCAAGGCGGTGCTGTACCCCAAGTTGTCAAGAAGGTTTTAGGAAAGCGAAAGGAAAGAGAATGGAGCAGTTGACGGAAGCGGACTCCCGGGGGTAGTAGGGAGGAGGAGCGGCCTGCATACCCTACATCAAAGGAGGCGTCGAAAAAAAAGGTCATGGGCTGGATTAGCAGGCATGGAAGACAGATGGCTAGCGTAACGACTCAGGAGGACTGCTCGCCGATTGGACAGCGGAGGTTCAGCAGTCTCAGCATAAAGGCTTTCCACAGGGCTGGTGTAAAAAGCTCCAGACACTAAACGTAATCCACGGTGGTGGATAGAGTCGAGACGCCGAAGAATAGACGGCCGAGCAGAGGAGTAGACTATGCTTCCATAGTCCAATTTCGAGTGCACTAAGGCGCGATAGAGGCGGAGAAGGACCACGCAGTCCGCTCCCCAGGAGGTACCATTCAGGACACGGAGGGTGTTAAGCGATCGCAGACAGCGAGCCGAAAGATAGGAAACGTGGGAGGACCAGCACAGTTTTCTGTCAAACATAAGACCCAAGAATTTAGCGACGTCTGAAAACGGAAGGTTGACTGGACCTAGATGTAAGGAGGGCGGAAGAAACTCCTTACGTCGCCAAAAATTGACACAAACGGTCTTACTGGGTGAGAAACGGAAGCCAGTTTCTATGCTCCAAGAGTGGAGGCGATCGAGACATCCTTGAAGACGTCGTTCAAGAAGGCTGGTCCGTTGAGAGCTGTAGTAGATCGCAAAATCGTCCACAAAGAGGGAGCCCGAGACATCAGGAAGGACACAATCCATAATTGGATTTATGGCGATGGCAAACAGTACAACACTCAGCACGGATCCCTGGGGTACCCCGTTTTCTTGGGAGAAAGTACAGGAGAGAGTAGTGTTCACCCGCACCCTAAAAGTGCGCTCTGCCATAAATTCGCGAAGAAAAAGGGGCAGCCGGCCTCGAAAGCCCCAAGAGAACAGTGTGCGGAGGATGCCTGTCCTCCAACAGGTATCGTATGCTCTCTCCAGATCAAAAACTATTGCTACCGTTTGGCGTTTCCGGAGAAAATTGTTCATGATATAAGTGGAGAGAGCAACAAGATGGTCAACTGCAGAACGATGCTTCCGAAATCCGCATTGGGCTGATGTTAAAAGACTGCGGGATTCCAGCCACCAAGCTAAACGGTAATTCACCATACGCTCCAAAACCTTACAGACACTACTCGTGAGAGAAATGGGGCGATAGCTAGAGGGGAGATGTTTGTCCTTTCCAGGTTTCGGAACGGGAACGATAATAGCTTCCTGCCACCGTCTGGGAAAGGTACTGTCAGTCCAAATTCGATTATAAAGGCAAAGGAGGTAACGCAGACTATGGGTTGATAAATGCAGCAACATTTGGACATGGATACCATCCGGTCCTGGGGCGGAGGAGCGACAAGAAGAGAGGGCATGTTGGAGTTCCCGCATGGAGAAAACAGCATTGTAGCTTTCGTGATTTTGAGAGGAGAAAGCAAGATGTCGCACTTCTGCTGCACGTTTCTTCGGGAGAAACGCTGGCGGGTAATTTGAAGAGCTCGAAATCTCAGCAAAGTGCTGACCCAACGAGTTAGAAATTGCGACGGGGTCCACTAATGTGTCATGCGCAACAGTGAGCCCAGAGACCGGGGAGAAACTAGGCGCGCCTGAGAACCGTCGAAGCCGACTCCAAACTTCCGAGGAGGGAGTGAAGGTGTTAAATGAGCTAATAAAGAATTCCCAGCTTGCCTTCTTGCTATCGCGGATGACGTGACGGCATCGCGCACGGAGCTGCTTATAGCGGATACAGTTGGCCAAAGTAGGATGGTGACGGAAAATGCGAAGAGCACGTCGCCGCTCACATATTGCGGCACGGCATGCCTCGTTCCACCAAGGAACTGGGGGGCGCCGGGGCAATTCGGAGGTGCGTGGTATTGAATGTTCCGCAGCTGTAAGAATAACGTCGGTAATATGTGTGACCTCATCGTCGACGCTGGGAAAGCGACGGTCATCGAATGTCGCTAGAGACGAAAAAAGTGTCCAATCGGCTTGGGCAAACTTCCAGCGTCGCGGGCGCATATATGGCAGTTGAGGCTGCAGTCTGAGGACACATGGAAAGTGGTCACTCGAGTGTGTATCATCAAGGGCGAACCATTCGAAGCACCGAGCTAGCGGAACAGTACCGACCACAAGGTCCAAATGAGATAAAGTTGTCGTGGAGGCAGACAAAAATGTGGGGACCCCAGTGTTGAGGCAAACTAGATCCGCTTGGTGGAAGACGTCTAGCAATATGGAGCCACGTGGACAAGGATGTGGAGATCCCCAAAGCGGGTGATGGGCATTGAAGTCCCCAACCAGCAAATAGGGGGGTGGAAGCTGACCAAGAAGATGAAGGAGATCAGCTCGTGCCATTGGTGTGGATGATGGAATGTATACAGTACAAAGAAAGGGAAAGACGGACGGCGACAGCTTGGAAGGAAGTGTTTAAGGGGATTGGGTGATAATGGAGAGTATCATGGAGAAGAATCGTGAGTCCTCCATGGGCTGGAGAGCCTTCAACAGAGGGGAGATCATATCGGACCGACTGAAAATGAGGGAGAACAAAGCGATCATGGGGACGCAGCTTTGTTTCCTGAAGACAGAAGATGACCAGCGAGTAGGATCGTAAGAGGATTGACAATTTATCCCTATTGGCTCGAATGCCACGGATATTCCAGTGGATAATGGACATGGGGTGAACAGAAAATGGAGGAATGTGACCAAAGTTGCTCGGAGCTAGCGACCGACAGCATGGAATGGCAGTCAGCCGAAGGCAGAAGATCCTGATCCATAAGTTGGTCAGGAGCAGCTCCTGCCACCAGCGATCGGCCGGTTGACCGGCCACCAGCAGTGCGCCTCGGCGACACAGAAGACGGCCGAGGGCGATTTCCGCCAGGTGGTGCTGTAGATGGGACACACCTTGGCGGAGAAGGAGAGGAACTGGGTTTCTTTGTAGCCTTCTTAGAATTATGATGTTTAGATGAAGGAGGAACCGATGGTTGGGAAGTTGCGGTACGTAAAAACTCTTCACGAGTATGCTCTTTTTTGGAAGGCTTGGTGTCTGACTTTTGGGCTCGAGATTTAGCAGAACCCGATGAAGGGTGAGCCATAGAGTGGGCAGGCATAAGTGGTGAGGTTGAACGGGCGATCTTTGCGCTGGCCGATCTGACGACCGTGACACTAAAGGTGAGGTCGCAAGTCTGCGTGGCCGCCTCCTTTGTTGGCCGAGGAGAAGCAAGGACAGTGCTGTATTTTCCTGTCTGAGGCACGGTGGGCTGTCGACTGGCAAATAGTTTTCGAGCAGCAAAGGTCGACACCTTTTCCTTCACTCGTATTTCCTGGATGAGCTTTTCGTCCTTAAAAACTTGGCAATCTCGAGAGGAAGCAGCGTGGTCACCCATACAGTTGATGCAGCGAGGGGATGGAGGTGGACAAGCACCCTCATGGGCATCCTTGCCACACGTAACACATTTGGCCGGATTGGAACAGGACTGGCTGGTGTGATTGAACCGCAGACATCGATAGCAACGCGTAGGGTTTAGGACGTAAGGGCGAACGGAAATTATCTCATAGCCCGCTTTGATTTTCGATGGGAGTTGAACTTTGTGAAACGTCAAGAAGACAGTGCGGGTTGGAATGATGTTCGTGTCAACCCTTTTCATAACTCTATGAACAGCCGTTACGCCCTGGTCAGACAGGTAGTGCTGAATTTCTTCGTCAGACAATCCATCGAGGGATTGTGTATAAACGACTCCACGCGAGGAATTTAAGGTACGGTGCGGTTCCACCCGGACAGGGAAGGTGTGGAGCAGAGAAGTACGCAGCAATTTTTGTGCCTGGAGGGCACTGTGTGTTTCTAACAACAGGGTGCCATTTCGTCATCTGGAACAAGACTTTACAGGACCTGCAATTGCGTCGACACCTTTCTGAATAATGAAAGGGTTGACCGTGGAGAAGTCGTGACCTTCGTCAGACCGAGAAACAACAAGGAACTGTGGCAACGATGGAAGAACCGTCTGTGGCTGAGACTCAGTATACTTACGTTTGTGAGCAGACATAGTGGAAGGTGAGGAAACCATTGCGGAAGAATCCCCCATGATTACCGGTGTCTCCGATGGCGCGCTCCTCCCTTGTGGGGGCCCTCACTGAGGGCACTCCCGCCTTAGGTGATTGTTCACACCTCAGGTCACACCTCCCGACAAACGGACGGAGGGACCAATCGGCACTTTCGGAAGGTATCAGCTCGGGTAATCACCCCATCACCCCTCCCTGGGCGTGGCCGTTACCAGGGAGTACGTACGTGTCCTACCTGTCTACCCGGGGCGGGGAATTACGCGTTACCCCGTCACCGGCTACGCATGGAGGTGCGTGGGTCGGCCTTCAGACACGCACAGGGAGGAAAAAAGAGAAGAGGAAAAGAAAGAAGACGGGTCTCAAACGCCGCAGCGGAGAAAAGGGCAAAGAGAAGAGGAAAGGAAAAGAAAAGGACAGAGGAAGGACGAAGACTTGCAAGTGGAGAAAGCAAGGAAGTTGGAACAGTTTCGAGCGTCCGTCTCCGGACGTAGGCACAAACCATACTCCCAGATGGGGAGAAAGGGAAGTAAAGAGCCAGAGGTGAGGGGAGGAGGGGCGAAGATAGGGATGGGGAAGGATGCGGAAAGGGAAGGTATGCAGCCCGGAAAGGAAGGAAGGCCACATTAGCTCGGGGTCCCGTGCTCGCTACGCACGTATCCACAAAAGAGTTGTGGACCCCCTGGGGGGGAGACACACCGTGGCGGAGAAGGAGAGGAACTGGGTTTCTTATTAGCCTTCTTGGAAACAGGATGTTTAGATGGAGGAGGAAACGATGGTTGTGAAGTTGGGGTACGTAAAAAATCTTCACGAATAGGCTCTTTTTTGGAAGCCCGGGTGACTGACTTTTGGGCCCGAGATTTAGCAGAACCCGATGAAGGGTGAGCCCTAGAGTGAGCAGGCGAAAGTGGGGAGATTGAACGGGCGATCTTTGCGCTGGCCGATCTGGCAACCGTGGCACTAAAGGTGAGGTCGCAAGTCTGCGTGGCCGCCTCCTTTGCTGGCCGAGGAGAAGCAAGGACAGTGCTGTATTTTCCTGTCTGAGGCACAGTGAGCTTTCGACTGGCGAATAATTTTCGAGCAGCAAAGGTCGACACCTTTTCCTTCACTCTGATTTCCTGATTGACCTTTTCGTCCTTAAAAACGGGGCAATCTCGAGAGGAAGCAGCGTGGTCACCCATACAGTTGATGCAATGAGGGGATGGAGGTGGACAAGCACCCTCATGGGCATCCTTGCCACACGTAACACATTTGGCCGGATTGGAACAGGACTGGCTGGTATGATTGAACCGCTGACACCGATAGCAACACGAAGGGTTTGGGATGAAAGGGCGAACTGAAATTATCTCATAGCCCGCTTTAATGTTTGATGGGAGTTGAACTCTGTCATCAAATGTCAAGAAGACAGTGCGGGTTGGAATGATGTTCGTGTCAACCCTTTTCATGACTATGAACAGCCGTTACGCCCTTGTCAGACAGGTAGTGTTGAATTTCCTCGTCGGACATTCCGTCGAGGGAGTGTGTATGATCGACCCCACGTGAGGAATTTAAAGTGCGGTGCGCTTCCACCAAGACAGGGAAGGTGTGTAGCAGTGAAGTATGCAGCAATTTTTGTGCCTGGAGGGCACTGACTGTTTCTAACAACAAGGTGCCATTTCGTAATTGGGAACAAGACTTAACAGGACCGGTAATTGCATCGATACCTTTCTGAATAATGAAAGGGTTGACCGTGGAGAAGTCGTGACCTTCGTCAGACCGAGAAACAACAAGGAACTGTGGCAACGATGGAAGAACTGTCTGTGGCTGAGACTCATTGAACTTACACTTGTGAGCAGACATAGTAGAAGATGAGGAAACCATTGCGGAAGAATCCCCCATGATTACCTGCGTCTCCAATGGCGCGGTCCTCCCTTGTGGGGGCCCTCTCTGAGGGCACTCCAGCCTTAGGTGATTGTTCACACCTCAGGTCACACCTCCCGAGAAACGGACAGAGGGACCAATCGGCAATTTCGGAAGGTGTCAGCTCCGATAATCACCGCTCCCTGGGCCTGGCCGTTACCAGGGGGTACGTACGTGTCCTACCTGTCTACCCAGGGCGGGGAATTACGCGTTACCCCATCACCGGCTATGCATGAAAATGCGTGGGTCGGCCTTCAGACACGCACAAGGAGGAAAAAAGAGAAAGGGAAAAACAAAGAAATGGAAAGGAAAGAAGAGAGGTCTCAAACGCCGCAGCGGAGAAAAGAGTAAAGAGAAGAGGTAAGGAAAAGAGAAGGACAAAGGAAGGATGAAGACATGCAAGCAGAGAAAGTGAAGAATGTGTTACATTTTCGAGCGTCCGTCTCCGGACGTAGGCACAAAACATACTCCCAGAGAGGGAGAAAGGGAAGGAAAGAGCTGGAGGTGAGGAGAGGGAGGGGGGCGAAGATGGGGGATGCGGAAAAGGAAGGTATGCAGCCCGGAACGGAAGGAGGGCCACATTAGCTCGGGGTCCCGTGCTCGCTACGCACGTATCCACAAGAGTTTTGGACCCCCTGGGGGGACCTTGGGAAGCTGACAAATGCTACGGAGCAGGCAGGTCCGGGGGCGGAGCCAAGGTGGTGGTGTATCCCCAGTTGTCAAGAAAGTTTTAGGAAAGTGGAAGGAAAGAGAACATAGCAGTTGACGGAAGCGGACTCCCGGTGGTAATAGAGAGGAAGGGCGGCCTGCATACCCTAAATCCAAGGCACGTATCCACAAGAGTTGTGACACCCTGGGGGGTATGAGTACTGCGTTTTGTTGTTGTATATGGTACATTTCCTTTGCAACGTAAGTTTTATTTTCTTTTTTCCTCTTGTTCATGTTTTACTGCTGCAGTATTATTGTGCAGTACCGGGATACAGTAATATCTTTTGTGAGAATATTGGTTCTTACCAGCCAAAATTACAAAAATCTAACTGAAGACTAAAACAATGAAAAATTCTCGAGTTTTTCCTGGATCTCCCAGTTGTCCCGGGCCTTAAACACCCTGACAAAGGTACTATCACAAAATTCTGTGCAAAGGTTATGGAACTGAAGGCAATACAGTAAGGCTAGAGTAGTGTCCTTAGGAAGCAAATGAAAGGCAAGGTGAACACAGGCCGTTGCATGAAGCCAAGGTGGTGAAGGGTTCACACCCACAGGGAAAGTTGCAGATAGTGTGAAGTTAAGCTGGCGGAGCAAGAGCTGAAAGCGAAGTCCAGGAGGTAACAGAAGAGGGACACATCCCATACTGGTGATCAAAGGATTCGGTGAAGGAGGTATAGAATGGGTGACCATGCATGGTAGACATACGGAATGCACACCTGCTAAGAAGAAAGTCACAGCAGTACGATAGTGGTAGTCCAGCAGCTTCTGCGTAAAAGGCGCCAGTGGCCAAATGGATGCTGCGATGGTGGACAGTATTGAGACAGCGTAAGAGGGACAGACGGGCAAATACATAAAAAAAGCATCGATAGTCTAGTTTGGAATGAAACAGGGACCAGTACAAATGGAGGAGGGTGGTTCAATCTGCATCCCGCGAAGTACCATTGAGGACACAAGGGAGAACCAAGAATGTTTCCTATCGAGCCCCAGGAATTTCGGCATTTCAATGAATGGAAGAGCAACAGGCCCAATATGTAAAGATGTTGGGAGGAACCAACTGCGCCACAAAAATTCATGCAAACGGTTTTGTGAGTGGAAAAATGAAAGCCACTGTCGATGCTCCATGACAAAAGATGATTGAGACATCACTGAAGACTCTGCTCAATGAGACAGGTCCATGGAGAACAGCAATGGATGGCAAAATCGTCAACAAAAAGGGAGCCAGAGATGCCCGGTGGGAGACAGGCCATTATAGGGTTAATGGCAATAGCGAAGAGGACAATGTTGAAGACGAAACCCTGAGGCACACCAGTTTTTTAGATAAAGGTGTCTGACAAGGCAGAACCCACACAAATCCTGGCCGTCCCATAGTAGCAGGCTTCAAAGCCCCAACAGAACGTATCTCAGCTCTGGTAGACCAACACCTCCAACCTATCACCCGCAGACTCCTATCCTACATCAAAGACACAAAACACTTCCTAGAACGCCTCAAATCCATTCCCACTCCTCTCCCACCTCAAACCTTTCTTGTCACCATAGATGCTACATCCCTTTACACAAACATCCCACATACCCATGGTCTCTCTGCCCTTGAGCACTATCTCTCCCAGCGCCCATCCGAAGATCTTCCAAAAACCTCGTTCCTTATCACACTTACCAACTTCATCCTCACCCATAATTACTTCACTTTTGAAGGCCAGACCTACAAACAAATCAGGGGAATGGCCATGGGAACCAGGATGGCTCCGTCCTATGCCAACCTCTTCATGGGCCGCATGAAGGAGGCTTTCCTGAAGACCCAACAGCTGCTTCCCCTGGCCTGGTATAGGTTTATAGATGACATCTTTGTGGTCTGGACTCATGGTGAAGAAACACTCCTTAATTTCCTCCATAACATTAACTCCTTTTCGAATCTGAATTCAGGGTGTATACGTGGACAAGGAAAAAAAATTCCCGGATTTCCCGGTTAAAAATACACTTTCTCCCGGCTGAAAAAACACTTTTTTCCGTGTTAAGTGAAATATTTTCCCTGTGAAATTTATCAGTCCTTTGAATGGTTATGATTTTATACATGGGCATTGAATTCCCGGCACTTTAGAAAACGAAACTCAGGGAATAAACCAACAAAATGTTCGCTGCGTAGTTTCGTATTACGAAAGTATACATTGGAATTCCACCAAACACTGTATGTTACTTTCCGAATCACTGAAATCGAGATTGAGATGCGCTTCTGTAAGCCAGTTATAGCTCATGTCATGTGATCTCGCCAGCCGATGACTGCGGATATTCCGAGCATGGGACACGTGACTTAGTCAGCCAACAGCAACATCACTGTTACGTAGCATGAACACACAAACAGGGAAAGTTAATGGTTTAAATTAGTATATATAGTGTTGCTACAGCGTTCACATATAATATTGGTCTCTAAGGTTAATAAGCTGCAAGAGAAGCTAAGCTTTTGCATATAATGTTGATCTTTTTTGCGCGTGTTACACTTTAAGATATATCACACAAATGTGCCAGTTAAATTTTTAATAGTGACATAAATGTCTGATCTTCAGGGTTTGAAATTCTTCTAAATGGCTCGTCATCAAAGAGTTGATTTTTAAGTGTGAGTCAAACGCTCTGTGATTTAAGAAATTCATGGTACATAGTTCAACTTACGTAAAAGGATATTTACTTTGACAGTAACGCCTTTCAAACCACCATTCACAATATTTTCCCGCGACTTGTTAGAAATAGGTTCGTTTCAGCAGTTGCCTGAGAGTGCAGATAACAGGCGACACCGCGCTTGTGCAGCTACCATAACGTAGGAAGCCCGTATGTATGTACACATAAAACATTGAAAGATAATACATTATGTCATAAAAGAAACAAGACATCAGAGGATACTCCAAGAGCATCGGAATTTCGTGAACCATACTAAAATGTGCACATTTAAAGTGCATACTTAAAATGCACATTCCTATGGCCAGATTCGCATTGAAGAAGTCCTTGACTTGATATTAAGTTTTTCAGTGTGGTTTTCGGGATTTAAATTTTCTTGGAGCACCAGTACTGTATTACATCGTGTTTGGTTCTTTATTATGGCATAATGACAAACGTGCTAGAAGATGAAAACATGCACTTGAAATGCAGCGAACAGTTGAAACTAGCCAGTACTGTGGAATTAAATACTTCGTTTCAAATACATTGACTGCCTCTGCGGAAAAGGTTAATAAAAGTCAAATTTCTTTAGCAAACAGACAAAAATAACTTCACTGTCAGGAAAGTTCGAAATAAAATAAAATCTGAAACTAACTACATATTTTAGCCTTCCATAATAATGTGAATGTATTTTGATTCACTTGATAGCTCCCGGCCACAGATATCCGTTTTGTTTTCATTTGACGTGAGAGTAAACGTAGGAGAAACAGCAAAATCACTAAATGTAAACACCGGTCACGTGGAGACTACCCACTAACTCAGACTGCTCTGCGCATCAGCCCCTGATCTACGATATTTGCTAACCGGGTCAATACGCACATCTTTCTGAAAAGTCTGAAACACAAAACATATGTGTTCGAGGAAATGTAAGACATGTTGTTTGGTCGTAAGTGAGCCAAAGTGCAGTGCCATGTCTCTTCAGTCAGCATTCTTGTATCGCACGTCACTGTATTTCGCTCTGTGGAATTGAAACGTGTATATTTTGTAATGGATGCCATCAAACTATATTCAGGACAGTGGAAATTGAAATGTCCTGTGATGCTTCTCCTGCTCCGAATCAGCCGGTTTGACAGCCTGCCCTCTAAAAAAATCTCGCAATTAATAGCGAATGGGATTATTTGTAATCGGGAGAACAAGAACTCTTCAGAAAATTTGCACTCTTTATTGCCTATTAGCTAACAACTTGCTGTTTTGTGTGGCATAAAATTAAATATAGGATACATAAAACTAATAGAGACAAGGGCCAAACAAAGTACATATTTGTTCAATTAGCTCCTAGCATTTTTTTTCTACCTAATCTTGCTACAGCTTTACATGGCGTGCTTTCCTTTCTGCGAAAGAATCTATTACCTCATCAAAGTTCATCAAACGTTTTGCTTCATGAAAAATCGAAATGTAGTTGTCTAATACTGAAAAAACTGTTAATACAAATAATACCTAAGACTGGTGTGGTTTCTCAATCTGATTACGACTATTTTGTCACAATCTGCTAGATAAAACAAAATAGGCCTTTCTAATATTGCAGCAATTTTGTAACACACATATAATAAACGAGACTGTTTTGGCAGAAATGGTCATTTTTATAACATGACAGAATGTAATTCACAAAGTACCAATATCAAATGCCTATGAGGCCTACTACAAATAAAAAGCTTTATGTTAGGAAATAGTTTCACATTTCATTCATACGCACCAGTGTCTCAAGCATGAGATCGAAAAGTAGCATTACGAAATTTTTATATAAATTTGGAATTGACTTATTCTTCCATAATTTGTGTGATGTCCCTGTTTCTTCTCCTTCCTCATTCTAACAAACAATCTTGTCATCACCAATTCTGTAGCTATTCCTGCCAGTGTCAAAATCTGTTCGCCGATTAACTTCACTAACCCGGCCAGAATCACAGGTTTAGTTATCCCGCGATTATTCTCCGGTTAGGCATTGTTACATGTTCGTACAACACGTTTTCCGCGTTACTTCCAGAATAGAACTGAAATGGCTGCTAGCCAGGGCCTGTACAAATGGTCCTCACTAGTGTAGCGATCTGACCAAAAATTTTCTATCAAAATTTCATTTTCTTGGATACGCCGAGAAGATAATACGTAATCTTTCTCACCTGTTATTCCTGTTAGTCGTTTATTTCCATTCTGGTAGTCTGATTCTATGGATTTCGCTAGTAATTATAACAACGCTGATCATTCGCAAACCCAATCAACCACGTAATCAGACGACGATTGGCATTCATCCGTTCGGCTTTGCTCCGCTCAGCTCGTATATCCCCATCTCCTTTTGTCTGCGGAAAGTTTATTTCTAGATGCAACGAGGATCCTCCTGACAGACATCACCTACACTATGTATGCATTCAAAAGTCAACTTATGATTCATTCAGAAATCAACTTAAAACGTGTTCAAAAATGTTCAACATGGATACGTTTCAAAATCATATGAATAATCGATAGACCAATGTGCGCGGGATGCTAAGCGCTTTGTGAATCGAGCTTTTTTTCCTCAAGAATATGAATTTGGCGCCCCCTTTTCCCGGTAGCATCTAGCTGCTTGCTGCGACTGCTTGCACAGTCAACAACTACATTCCTGTAGCTAGAAGCGGGAGAATCTACTGCTCAAACGCGACTCAACTGCGCATGCGCAACAGCCCGCTCGTAACTGCTAAAATGAATCTAATGTAAACAGTTGTGAATTTACGCTCATCGGGGTAATTTGTTGTTATGAAGCATTGCATAGTCTTCCTAAAGCCTTTGACAGATTTTGCTGTTGGCACACGCTTGCATGAGCACTGCGTGTCGTCGTTGTATATGGCGCATTTCCTTTGCAATTTAAGTAATTTTCGTTTTTTTTCTCTCGTTTATATTTTATTGTTGAAGTGTTATTCTGCAATAGCGGGATACAGTAATATCCATTGTTAGAGTATCGGTTTTTACCAGTCAAAATTACAAAAATTTAACAGAAAACTAAAACAATGAAAAATTCCCGGAATTCTAAAAAATTCCCTGGTTTTTCCCGGTTTTCTCCCGGATGAAAAAATTCCCGGGTTTTTCCCGGATCTCCTGGGTCGTATACACCCTGTGAATTTCACCTGGTCCTTCTCCAAAACCCAAGCCACCTTCCTGGATGTTGACCTGCTCAAACCCACAAACAAACAACAGTACCTTCACTTTCATAGCCGCCATCCATTCCACATCAAACGCTCCCTTCCCTACAGCCTAGGTATTCGTGGCAAACGTATCTGCTCCAGTGACGAATCCCTCAACAACTACACCAATAACCTGACCAGTGCTTTCCTCTCCCGCAACTATCCCGCAGACCTTGTCCACAAACAGATCTCCCGATCAATACATTCCTCCCCGTCCAACAACAATGTTCCTACCCCCAGACCACAGAGAAGCATCCCCCTTGTCACCCAATATTATCCTGGCCTCGAATACATCAACAAATTACTCTGCCAGGGATATGACTTTCTCAAGTCAAGCCCTGAAATGAGATCATCAAAATGGCTCTGAGCACTATAGGACTTAACAGCTATGGTCATCAGTCAAATGAGATCACCCTTGACAAAATTCTCCCCACACCACCCAGAGTTGCCTTTCGTCGCCCCCTAACCTTCGTAACATCCTTGTCAAACCCTACAATATTCCCAGACTACCTTCTCTACCCAGCGGTTCCTACCCCTGTAACCGACCCCACTGCAAAACATGTCCCATGCAACCCCCTAAAACCACCTACTCCAACCCCGCTACTGGTAAAACATACTCAATTCAAGGCAGGGCCACATGTGAAACAACACATGTCATTTATCAGCTGACATACCTGCACTGCACAGCCTTTTAAATCAGTATGACAACAACTAAACTGGCTGAGCGCATGAATGGACACAGACGAACTGTCCGCCTAGGAGATGTCCAATACCCAGTAGCAGAGCATGCCCTCCAGCATAAATCTAATGACCTAGGAACCTGCTACACCGTACGTGCCATTTGGCTTCTCCCACCCAACACCAGTCCCTCAGAACTGCGGAGATGGGAACTTGCACTCCAACACATCCTTTCATCCCGCCATCCCCCTGGACTGAACCTACGTTAACCAACCTCACTCCCATTTACTCTTCAGTCTTCTCCTCTTTCCCTTTCCTCTTTAGCCATTCACGCATCTATGCATCCTACATAGTTGTGTTTATCTTTATGCTATATACCTCCTTACTTCTGTATGCATCCTCTTTGGTCTGAAGCTGGCACAGTACTTACAGTAGAATATCTTTGGCTTCCCTCTGACAACCATGCCTCCATCCTTGCTACCCTCCCTGTTTACCTTTCCCTGTTGCTTCATAACCTGGGTTGTGAGTAACTGAATCCACTTTCTCTTCTTCCCTTTCTTTCCCTCTCTCCCCCCTGACGAAGGAACAAAGTTCCGAAAGCTAGGAATGTAAATTTTCTGTTCTGTTTTGTGTATGTATCAGCTGTACTGAACTGAGGTAAGTACTGGCCAGCCCCTCTATCTCTTTGTTAGTATTTGTTTCACATATTTATATGATATTTTCCATTAATCATTTACATACCTTGAAAACTCAGTCTTTTAAAAATTCCTCAAGGAAAGCGCCACCTGTAGAGACTATGGAGGATACCAGTTCCCCAGCAGGTGTCACAGGCTTTCTCCAAATTGAAAAACACGGCCACAGTTTGGGATTTCTGCAGAAAACCATTCATGACATGGGTGGACAAAGTGACAAGATGGTCAACTGCAGAACTGCACACTAAATCCACACCGTGCAGTAGTTAGTAACCAGCCAGGCTCGAATCATATGTTCCATCACCTTGCAAACACAGCTGGTGAGAGAGATGGAAGGTGTTTGTCCTAGCAGGCTTAGGTATGGGTATGACAGTGGCTTCACACCAATGTCTGGGAAACGTGCCCTCTACCCAGATGTGGCTGTACTTATGAAGGAGAAAGTGCTTCCCTGCAAGAGAAATCTGAATGTCAGAGTCTGCACCCTGACACGGAGGATTGGGATGAGGTGAGAGTATGATCTAGCTCCCTCATAGTAAAGGTGACATTGTAGCATTCAAAATTCTGAGAAGAGAAGGATATCGTCCGAGCCTCCTCCACTCGTTTACGAAGGAGGAAGGCAGGGTGATAGTGGAAACAGCTCTAATTTTCCGAAAATGGTGGCCCAAGGTGTTGGAGATTGCAATAAGGTCCACAATGACATCATCTGCTACTGTCAGGCTGGAAATTGGGGAATAGATCTTGGTCCCAGATAGCTGTCGGAGGTTGGCCCTCACTACAGAGGAGGGGGTGGAACTTAAAATAACTAGTGCATAAAATCCAGATAGCTTTTTTGCTATCCCGAAGAATGCGATGACACTGCGCACGCATCTGTTTATAATAAACGCAGCTTGGCATGGTAAGATCACAGTTAAAAACGCAGAGAGCACGTCTCCGCACACGAAGTGTGTTACGGCATGCCTCAGTCCACCAAGGGACAGAGACACAGGGAGGTAAAGAGGAAGTGCGAAAAATGGAATGTTCTGCAGCAGTAAAATATTCCACCTGGTCATCACAACTGGGGAAATCTTGTCAAAGGTCGCTAGGGAGAAGAAAAGCTGCCAGTCGGCCTTAGCAAGCTGCCCTTTGGATGTGCATGCAGGTGGGGTAGGAGTCAGCAAACGGATAGCACACGAGAAAGAGTAGCTCGAGCAGGTCTCGGAAAGAACAGACCAGTGCAGAAGGATAGGTCCAAATGGGATAGGTCAAAACTGACTGGGAAGAAATGCAGAAGCTCAAAGCAGACACACAAGTGGATGCTGCGATTCTAAAAGCAACCATAAACCCTCTTTGTTGGATTGAAGTCCACGAACATTCCATTGGAGGGAGTCATGAGGAGGCAAAAATGAAAGGGTGTCACCTTGGTGGTTGCTGAGAGCCAGTCTGCGAAGACTCGCTGCAACAGGACACAGAGGCAGGAGGATTCTGCTCCATGAGGTCCACAGAAGCATTGGCTTTCTTGTGCTGTCGGCCTGCAGAGTCCAATGGAGAAAACCAGTTGGTGGTGCACAGTGGCGACACGGAGGCCGGCTGGGCAAAGGTAACATGTGGCGACATGGTCGAAGAGGATCTTCGGTGAAGGAGAAGACTGTTTGCCTTTGTTGGACTTCATTGAGTCTTTTCGGCTAGCAGAGGAAGACTCAGGTGTTTGTTGGCTGGATGGACACAGAAAGTCTTCACGGGAGTATTTCTTCTGTCCTTTCTTGCCTGCCGGTTGTGTAGCTGGTGACTTCGTCCCGTGAGACAAGAGTTTGATGGCTTGTTGCACAGCTGGACGAGGGGACAGTGATGCTACCAGGACAGTGGGTGATTTCACAACCTCAGAGCTGAATTTGAAGTTGCATGTCTGCATGGCCATGTCCTTCATGGAGCAAGATGTAGCACGAACAGTACTATAATGACCAAATGGTAGAATGCAGTGTTTGCGACCAACCAATAACTTACGAGCGATTGGGTAAGGAACTTTTTCCTTTACCTGGATCTCCTGGACAGCCAACTCAAAGAGATACTTGGGACAATCTCAAAAGGAGACAGCATGGTCACCATTGCAGTTGATACAGCAGGGAGGAGGAGGCAGACAATCACCTTCGTGCACTTCCCTGTCACAGGTTACACATTTGGCTGGGTATCGACAAGACATTTGAGTGTGGTTGTGAAATGATGACACTGGTAGCAGTGCATCCAGTTCAGAATGTGCAGCCGGACTGTGATACCTCCATAGCCTCCTTTGGTCTTAGACAGAAGCACCACTGTATCAAAGGTGAGAAAAAGAGTGTGTGGGGGCACTAAGGAGACACCTACCTTTTTCATCAACCGATGGACGGCGATGACCCTGATCAAAGAGGTATGTTTGCATTTCGGCCTCAGTCAGACAGTTGAGCAGCCTAGAGTAATTAACACCACCGGAAGAGTTCAGAGTTCTGTGGGCCTCGACATGAATAGGATAGCTGTGGAGAAGCGAAGCAGCAAGCAGTTGTTGTGCTTGAGAATCATAATTTGTCTCCAAAAGCAAAGTGCCATTCTGTAAACAAGAGCAGGATTTCACAGGGCTAGCAACTGCATCAACACCATTCTGAATAATAAATGGAATTACTGTCACACAGGACTGACCAACTTCAGTACGAGGAACCATGTAGCAGCTGGAAGGATCTTTGAACTGTTAGCCTCATTCCATTTACGTTTCGTAGACGTTAATCGTAAAGATGATTGGCTCATTGCGAGAACATCCCCACTGTTGCCAGCATTTCCCTCCTCCTGTCTGGGGCCCCCTTCACAAGGAGGCACAGCCGCCTTAGGTGATTGTCCACACCTCAGGTCACACCTCCCCAATATCTGAAAGAGAGACCAATCGGCAATTTGGGAAGGTAGCAGCTCAGGCAATCACCCCTCCCTGGGCCTGGCCCATACCAGGGATATGTGCGAAGCCTCCCTGTTGACGCAGGGCTGGGAATTACGCATGGACATGCGGACCGGCCTTCAGGAGTGCACAGGAAGGAAGAAAAAAAAAAGAGAAGCCTCAAATGCTGGAGCGGAGGAAGAACAGAAGGTGAACGAAGAAAGGAAAAGGGAATGAAAAACAGTGGTGAGACTCTTCTCATGTCAGCTACAGACAATGCGGAACATTCCCAAAAACACCCCAGACATGTTCCCCAAGGGAGGGGAAAAAGAATAGTAAGAGGGTAGACGCAGCACAGAAGGGAAAAGATGCTGCAAAGGCTAGGGCCCCATGGTAGCCGAGGATGAACCTGCCAAAGAGTGGCGAGCCCCCTGGGGATAGATTTTCCAATGGTGTAGCTCATTCTGTTGCTGGCAGCAAAGGACTTGGAAGATTAACTGAATGGAATAGATCATGTCTTAAGCGTTTAATACAGTGCACCATGTAAGATGCCATACTGAGTATGGTGTTTACTTACCTTATCACTTTTTAAACTGTTCAGTAAACTAGTGGGAGGAGGGAGAGGAGTGAACACCTGTGTCCCCCTACCCCTTGCTGTGTGTGCCCATATATCCATTGCAGCTGTCTTGCAACATGATTCCATGTATTCACTTACTTCAATCGAATGTGAGAAATACTGAGCCTCATATACTACAGTAAAAATAGCACAGTATAACGGATTTTTGGCAACAGTACCAGTTCACTTGGTTCAAAACTTATACTGCATGGGACACGTAATGTAAGTGGAGAATTTGGATCCAACAAATACTGCCCTGTTTGTGAGGATACAAAATTTTCACTATGGCTGAACATACTACAACAACATGATAACACAGTCCAATACACAAATTTAATGCAAATACGAAAACTGGTGAACGCAACTCACCTGTGGATGTTAGGTCTTCTGCAGAGATAAGTTCCTTTTCTGGGTCTGTCTGTACACACTTGTTGCAGAGTTTCTTCCTTTTTAAATTCTGGTCCTTTTCACTGACATTCCTACATGAAAGTTTTGGGGTAAAAAATTCATAACAAGTACATGAAACAGAATAAATGGAATATGATATGGGTAAAGTTAACATATGAGCAATTCACAAAGGGTTATTATACAAATGATAAAGTTACTGTACAATAAAAAGAGCTGCACTCAAGGGGAAAATAAATCCAAACACTCTTGAGCATATGGGCTTTCCAAAGTTACACAGAAATACAGAAGCAAAAACATCCTGTAAATGCAACTCATACTGGAAGGAAAGCTTTCATCTCATCAGACAGTTTATAACAACAGAATGGATTGGAAGGTATCCAACTTGATCAACAGCCCATTTAAGTCAACTGTGCAAATATGGGAAGTTCACAGCCAACAGATTAGCAAACAACAACAAACAAACTGCAAAAGCTTAACAATCAAAACAGTGAGACAAACACTCAATAGGTTACTTATATTGTTTTTCTATAGGCTCCATAAGTTCTGAATTGATATTTGCCAGAAAACTTTCACCAAACATAATACGTGTGTCAGCAACAGCCAAACTGTAGTCAGACAATAAGCATCTATTTTTAACCTCATATTTTAGTAGCGCCTGATGTGTACACTGTAGCAACACATGCTGTTGTGCACATCTGTGAATTTTCTTTGCAATTTCATCTCTAACTGCCACAAATATTTAATTATTCACCTACTCAGTATGCCAGTCAAATTCAATTGACGGTTTGAATTAACTACTGGTTGTATCATCAGCTACAGCCGGAACTTAGGCCTTGCCACTCTTAAACACCGCTCCCAGTAACATAGTGCTAAATGCTGTGTGACACGACCATTTTTCCAGAAATGGTCTCATAATGCATGCAAACTCATAATGAAAGAACCACCTGAGTGGAATATTTAATTGGTGCCAAGGAATATGATAAGCAGCAGTACTAGGGACTGTCGGTTAGTGACAAACCGTTGGCTGCCACCCTCAGAGCCATTTTGCAGAATGTCTCTCAAACGAAGGCCAGGGCAGTTCTTTTGACACTGCCCTGGGGCACCTAAGGCTTCGTGGACATGCAGGTAGGAGTCCCCTTGCAGTGTGAGCTCCTGTCACCCATATTTTATGACCCGAAAAAAGAGAAACATTATAACAGAAAGCACTAGCGTGCACAAAAGCAGGAAGAGTTTTCCAATGGACAGCACTGGACACCACAGAGAACGTCTTGAAAATGAAATGAGGTCACAAACTTGGGCCTTTGAAGATGTGAGACACCCCCGGACACGTCGATTCCACAAAAAACAATGAACATAAGAATCAAAAGGATTGGCTCATTTGAATATATTACAGATTTGACATACCTTTCAAATGGTAGCTACTGCACAACCCAAATGCAGAAAATTATGCCAAAACTAGCTAACATTTTCTAATGTAGAGGAAACACATTCACAAACTGCTTTATTACAAAATTGCAACATTTCACACAAAACATAACAGTTCATTTTCCAATGGCTCTGAGCACTATGGGACTCAACTGCTGAGGTCATTAGTCCCCTAGACCTTAGAACTAGTTAAACCTAACTAACCTAAGGACATCACAAACATCCATGCCCGAGGCAGGATTCGAACCTGCGAGCGTAGTGGTCGCACGGTTCTAGACTGTAGTGCCTAGAACCGCTCAGACACACTGGCCGGCTCTCAAGTAACAAGAAACAGAATGAAATTGTGGGATTACAGCACTCTTCTCCAAAGTTGGATCATTTCCATATGTTTTAATATCAAAAATCTTATGGGCTATTTTTTTTCACCAAGTGCTGTTTAGTTAGTGTCATCAGCTGAAATACTCAGTGCCATTTTAAGGCCCAAAGCAACACAAGCTGCCTCTTAGGTCAGAAGGTTGAGAAGTGCACCAGAGGCACTGTAACTAAGATTTCTACATATGACGTGTCATAATTAGTAGCAGCCTCTTGGAGCATCAAGCTGACAGTAGTGCAAGGCTGGCCCAACTGCAAGATTTGTATACAGTGCATATCACAATTACCAAAAAAAAAAAAAAAAAAACAGACATGAGTTTATGTATGTGGGGAATGGGCAAGACGAAGGGAGGGGAACCTACTGATAAGTCAATAGTGTGGAAAAATATTCTCAATTGGGCCCTAGAAATACTGTTCCGCAGGAGAGAGTGGGGATACTGGACCACATGGGAAACTTGACCCATTCATGCTTTCTTATCTGTAGGCCAATTTTTCCATATGTGATATCACTGTTTATTGTTCATTAATATTTTATAAGGGAAAAACCACCAGCTGCCTTGGAGCAAGAGAGGTGTTGTGCTGTCTTGTTTATTGTTTTTTATGTTTCTGCAGTAAATTTGGTGAGTGGTTTTCAACTTTTATGTTTAACCAAACAAACTTAGTGATTGCAATCAATGCACTTTGAGCATTATTTTTGTTCTATAGTCATTTGAATGGCTGCATGCAAAACCTAGAAATAGAGACCTGAACGAAAATGGTGAATGCAGGGATACCTCTGACACTCAGGTTGGGGACAGTTCAATGGCACAACTATTAGCATCACTTGGTCTGTGCGGTAGCTATCATTTGAAAGGTTTCGACTGTGGATTTGTAATTTTTTTAATTTTTTACTGGAATCTGTCTCACTTGGAAGTTTGGATGAAGAATACTTGCATCATTTGCATTCAGTTTATACATTATAACATATTTTGTCAGCGTCATTCTATGACGAACTTCTTGGCTGAAGCCCTAACTGCAGAAAGTCCTTTTCAGGCCATGACAAAGCCACCTCTATGCTAAAATTACATTCACAGGTACACTCTGAAGAGCAGACATTATTTCACATGAACTATTTTATACAACTTATTACAAAAACACATTTGTAAAAGCCTTTAGCCAATTCCAATTTACTTAATAGCATAATTTATTAGGGGGCATATTTACGCTTGCAAAATTAAGCTACAATAGTAACTTTGTCTCGATAACCTAAACATCCCTTGTTTTATTTGTGAGTGGTACAGGATACCCTCCGACACACACCTTAGGGTGGCTTGCGAAGTATTTACGTAGAAGTAGATCTATGAAAACAAATTATTTATTGCGAATAAATTCTGAATTTGAATATTTATGTTTGTTTTTATTGTGAGCTTTACCATGGAAGCTGCCGGCCTCTACAGTTAGAGCTTCTGCCAAGAAGTTTCACATAGAGTGCCATTAACACGATATGTTGCAAAATGTAAACCTAAACCAAATACTGCAAGTATTCTTCACCAAAACTCCCAAGTTACAGATTTTTACCAAAGATGAGGAAAAAATATTTAAGGACTATTTTATAAAATCAACCAAATTAAAATATGACCTCTCTAGGAAAGTTATGTTCAAATTAGCATACAATTTTGCTGTGGCCAACGCAAAAATACACCCCACAGGTGGAACATAAACCGTCAAGCTGGTATTGATTGGTTTTTCATGGTTTTATGGGCAAACAGCCACCCTTGTCTCTCAGAGAGCCTCAGCCAACAAGCCCATGAGTCGGTCTGGAATACTGATGAGAGTGGTGTCCCCACTGTACAAAAGCCAGGGAAGATTGTGGCAAAGAAGAGAGAAAAATAAGTCAGTGAAGGTACGCCTGCTGAATGAGGTGTTTTAGTCACCTTGAGCTGCGCAATAAATGCAGTAGGTAATTCCATCCCATCTCTTTTCATTTTTTCAAGGATCAGTATCAAAGGTTACTTTCTGAGAGGTGGGTTCTGCAGGATCTGGACATCCATCCGATGACAGCTACAAACTTTGAACTTTTCAGTAGCATTTCATTAAGTATGTTAGATGCTCCAAGGAAAATGTTGTGTTAATGCTTTTAAATAGTAACGACAGCCACATTTCTGTTGCGCCCTCAATTTAGCCAACAGCAATGGCATTGCGCTTCTCACTTTCTCTCCACCTACCGGACACAAATTGTTTGTTTGGTTTGCTTTAGGCTGCAAAAACAACTAAGGTCATATGCAACCATAACTACAATCGATGGAAGGAAAGACAACTAAGAACAGGGACTTGGAGAAAGGTCCATAAAATATGCCACAAGACAACAGATGTCCTGAACTAAATATTAAACGTCCTTCGCCATATTGATATAACACATCAAAAGTAATATGCAGCCAACAGCCCATGTGTCGTTCGCTAAAACAGCCGATAACCCAGACGGAAAACATAAATGGTTAAAAAAGCGAATTCCATCAGGAAATGGTGAACCTTCAAAGGTCGAGGACAGAAAATGATCTCCTCACGGGGAGAGAGCCAAGACGAAGGCAGCCAAGCCACTGGGAGAGGCTTACTTCCCCTGAGTTTGTTCCCATGAAGGGAAGACTAGTGGTGTTGCCAAGGTGATACCTCCTGCTGACAGCAACACAGATATCATAGGAGGGAATGTAAGAACTAGTGGGCCGAGGTAGGGTGACTGCAGCCTTGGCAGCAGCACCAGTGGCCTCGTTTCCGTCAGACTGATGTGACCAGGGACTAAAAACATCACAGTGGCTCCATCAAGAGTGAGCAAGTGACAGTGTTCCTGGACCCTTTACATTAACGGATGGGCGTGTACAGCAGACATACCAGAAAAAAATGCCGCTCATGGACCAGGCTATTACAGTTCATTGAAAAGAGACTACAACAGTGCACCCGATGAAAGATTATTAATACAGTATATCTAGGCCAGTCTATTTTTGTGTACATGTCCAAAGAAGTAGATAGGGCATACCCACTAGCTTTCACGAGTGTGAATATTTGCAGAGACTATCTCCCGATGGTATTACATGACAGACAGCAAAGTTAAATTTGAAAACAAACTAAAAAAATGTTTCTCGTTGACAAATACTATTGCATAGAAGAGTTTGTAATTCTGTAATGTGTAAAAGGTGATGTGTGCGAATTATTAATTCACAACAGTATTTCTTTCAAATAAGATGATAATCAGCATGTGGCCCCATTTAGATATGAACGTATAAAGCAAATGCAAAATATCATTACGATTATCCATACAAATGGTCCACATAACTTTAAATTATTTACTGCTATTACATATTGTAAGGACATAGGTGCCTCCTTAACAGATTACGTAAATGTAACATCTACAGGTTGATTCTGTGATGTTACAAACTTTCAAGCATGACTGACATGAGTTAATGTATCAAGGTCCTGGGGACCCTGGTATCAAGGGACCCTGGTCCGGAAGCAACCGAGTGTAAAGTTATAAGCGAAAATCATTTAGATACCACTGACTGGAATGCATGTGCAAGTACTATAGTTCATAAGTTTGTGGGGAAGGTGGTAATGATGAGCCCTTCCAAAATGATGGAGCCTGGTCTCACTTTAGACTAAGAGTTTTGAACACCCAGATCAGACATTCCCTGAAAAATGGGTAGGCAGAAGTGGTCTTGGTTTGTGGCCAGCGCATTCACCTGATCTCAACCCACTTGATTTCTTCTTGTGGGGCCACCTGAAAAATCGGGTCAACACAAGCGTCTGATTCCATCCGCCTGCTTTGATCCATGACGTAAGGGTCTTGTGGTGTGTGATGTCATTATGGCACAGAGTTTATGAATTGGTTATGTCCGTAGACACCTTGTGTATGATGGCATCCTCCGTGTGTGTGTGTGTGTGTGTGTGTGTGTGTGTGTGTGTGTGTGTGTGTGTGTGTGTGTAGGATGGTCGACCTACTTTGCACTGCTGAAATTTGTTGGTGGTAATTGTTTTTTTGGGTCTATTTTTCTCAAGTTGTAATGTTTTGTGTATTTATTGTGTATTGAATATGTTTTA
Organism: Schistocerca cancellata; assembly: GCF_023864275.1. NCBI lineage: Eukaryota > Metazoa > Arthropoda > Insecta > Orthoptera > Acrididae > Schistocerca > Schistocerca cancellata. The sequence goes on along the minus strand of NC_064626.1, from coordinate 19,041,885 downwards.
ATTTACGTAGGGATGTTTGGCTTTTGAATTTTTGAGGTGTTGTGATTTTGGTTTCGTTTTTCGTAGTTGCAGGTACTGGTTTTTTGTATCAATAATTATGGTTGACCTATATAGTTCAAGGGAAATGACTTACTGGTTTTTTGTATCAATAATTATGGTTGACCTATATAGTTCAAGGGAAATGACTCATTCCAATTTTCGTAGTTTTATAGGTAGGTATTGGTGTTTTGGTATCGTCAGCTGTGGTCAGAGGAAATGCCTGATTTCTATTTCCGTAATTTTTGCTGTTGGTGTTTTGGTATCGTCAGCTACAGTCAAGGGAAGTGTCCAATTCCTGTAATTTCCCCCCCCCCCCCTTCATCATTTTGTGTGTTTTGGGATTGTGGTGGTTTTTTTTTTCACTGTTATATTTAGCTTGTCCCCATCCTAAAACCCCCAATTTCTCTCAGCTGACCTGTTAGTTTGATTGTATTTTGGAGGGAGATGTTATTTTCTTATTTATACGTATTTTCGTATTTGTTGCCGTGTGTATGTAGTGAAATCATAGGCGCCATATTGGAGATGCTTAGAACAGCCATTTCCGTCATACTGACGACGTCATGAGTCAAGGCAGACAGGTGGAATCTGACACTTCCGTAATCCCGAAAAATCTTGTGTACAAGACACCTGTCGAAACTGAAGAGGGTCTCCTGGCAAGAATTCTCACTGCCTGCAACTCTGTTCAAATGACACTGGGGATCTTTAAAGTCTCTTCGGGTTTGCTGCTGGATCCTAAAATCAACTCGATTCAATATTTCAGTGATCCAATGGGTTGCCATTTTCAGGAGAATGCTGCTTCTGTTGTCGAGTCCCACTTAGAACTGACGCCAAGCTGCCAATCGACATCCTATGTAGGCCAGCGTACCGTACACGGCGTCACAGTTGCTGCCCTCCAAGACTGGGCAGGTTGCGCCTCCCTTAGTAGAACATTGGCAGCAACGATATATCCAGCAGCAAATCCAAAGAGATTTTCAAGATTTATTACACCGGGAAACCTATGATGTCACAACACTGGGGATATTAGAATGTGTACTAGAGAACCTTGACGATGCGATGCCTCCACTGATCCTGGGGGTGCCATTTTGAACAATTGCTGTAAATGTAGAAACTTCTAAAACTTGTGCACGTAAATGGAATTCGCTATTACTGTACTGTAGACTTAGGACTTTCACTCTCTCTGGCACTATGTGCACTATTGACAGTCCAACAGTGGAAATTATCTGAGTGCACTGGGAAGTAATGAGTGGGAATTCTGTATGCCATGATCAGGATTCAGAAGTTGGGGCCCTTAGCTTGAACACTGTGTGAGGCTAAGGCAGGACTTGAGTAGATTTTTGCTTATACCTTTTGATTCTGTCATTTCTGGACCAGGGTCCCTTTTCTCAAATTGAAATATTTACCCTTCTCCATAATTCCCGAAAGCTGGTATCATTACGTGATCACCCTGTAGGAAAGTCTAAACCTATTGTAAAACTTCTCGTATTCTTTTAAATCAACCACAAAGATTAAGAAATTAAGCAGTTACATGCTACTTTCGATCCCCATATATTGTTACTGAGTAGAAGCAGCAGTACTATAAATGACTGAAGATTTCAAGTCTTCTGAATCAAACATTGCTTTTATGGAAACAATCTTGCAAAGTTACAGCTTATAGTATTATGAGGTAATTAGCTCTCAGTGGGTAACAACTCATTACTGTTCAAAACACTAAATCATTTACTCAAAACATACACAATAATTACAAAATACTAAAAGAAATACTAAAGAGTTTTGATAATTCTGAACTAGACAGTATCACACTCACATTCCATCTAATTTAAATTTATTTCCTTTATTACGGAAGAATATATAATATTTTGGCATGATTGTACTAGACCTTAAACTCTTACTTGCAATAGCAGCCTTCAGTCCCACCATAACAGCATACCAAATCTGTATTATAAATGTTTTGTATATATTTTTAAACAAGGCCAAAACAGGACACACATGTGTCTACTTATGGCCAGTAGCATGGCCATAACAGGGAACCTAGACTAAATACGAATCTGTTAATGGTCGTACAAGCTACGATGGTATGTTTTCGGGTTGTACCATATTTAACTCTTAAGAAATTAAACTATAATACTTAATGCGACCTCCCAACACATTAAGTTTCTTCCGATGTTTTATTTAAACGTAATATGAAAAACCAATTATGTGCTCCTTGTAGAAAGCTCTATGAAAGTCAACGTCTTCAACACACATTGTCCTCTCTCATGTTCACCTGGCAATCACTTATGTAGGTAAAGGAATAGCTAAAGTGTGATTTGTTGTAACAGTTGATAAGATACCATTCTACTAAAACCTTTAAATGTTATAGCACTGAAGCATTAATTCCACACAATGTATCTACAGAAACAAGACATCACAAATTGCTGCATCCACTCACTGTCTTCCTACGCAGTAGCTACTGTTTCTAGTTGACACTTTCCTCATTCAGTTTCTAAGAGTTATTTCTCTACAGTACTCCAAATTCAGGATATGGCTACTACTATTATGAGTTAAGAAGACAGATCAATGAGATTCCCTGAATTACAAAATTCAGGAGCCATGCCTCATTACAAGGCTTACTTCCTGAGGAATGTTTTCTTATGGTTCTGAAAGGGCCACATACCCTTATGTAACTCTGCCCTTATTCTTAACAGTACAATTAGTAATCTAATTTATAAGCTGTCATAGACCACATTTAAGTTTTCTCACTAACAGAAGCAGCCTATAGCACATTCCATTACCTTTATGGACTCACAAACCACAACATTACAGCACAACACTTTTTTTGTTTCCATTACTGAATTAGCAGGTAGTGAGAGCAGTACTGCAAATCATTATGAGCAAACTGCTGACGACAATGGTTGAGTTAGCCAACGTATCTTTAATGTCTGACAGAACAGCAGCATAGTAAAGTTCCAGGGCAGTACTGATGTCCACTTAAACTCTTTTCCATAATTACCATAGTATGTAACACGAATTTATAGCAACTTGTGACAAACTAAGATACGACAGCACTAAAAGAATAAACACTGAACACAGAAAAAGATATATGCCACCTCTACAAGATCTCTCATATAGTTACTATCATGTAATATGAAAGTTCGTTAATATCGTTTGGAAGCTAAGCGCTAGGGAACAAAGGGGGGAAACATGTCACGATATACAAATTCTGTCTCTCAAATAACCATCCAGCTTCGCAATTACTACAGTCATCTGCAGACAGTATTTAACTACATTTCACAAAATCCTTTGTCAGTTAAGATTGATTTATTAATAACAAAAAACAAAGTAAATAGTTGTGAAGATGTTCTTGTCATTATCGATTTCATAACGGGGGTTGGGGGTTACAATTCAAACATATCATCCAGGCGTTCAAATCTAACTTGAAAGATATGTTAAAAATTGCTAGTTACATTATGAATTTTGGATAAGTCTGACAGTTATTCTGTTACATAATTCATTGAGTAACGTAACAACTCTAGTCACATGGCAATAATACACTGAACATAAAAAGTGTATAATATTTACTTAATTTTCGAGTTGTCTTTTCCCGAAGAAGGCATCTCTCTTCCAGGGCCAACAAGATTTTCCTTATCCCTGGCTGCAGGCTGAAGTACGTGTAATGATTTCCTCGCATTTTTCAGATTTTCCTAAGTAAGAACACCATGCAAGTAGAGTAACTGGCTAAACAGTTGATTGCACCATGTGAGTATTGATAACGGCTAGTACCTGTTGGTCAGCATTTTTTGTGGACGAAGCACTTGCTGAGCCTGTCTTCATTATAGAGATGTTTACAAAGAATTCTCTGAGGAAAGCTCCAAATCGAGGTGCAGATACTTGTATTAACACATCAGCTAACACAATGTAAACAACTCTCTGCACCACATTCAACACAATCCGCCACAAGTTTCGAATCAAGCAATGCAGCCAACACAAGATTTCGCCTGCGATGTTTACCAACCTACCAACATAAATCGAAACGGACTACGACGACAAAAGATTAGGTAGAACCACATTTATGATAAAATATCATCCCTTAGTACAATTATTTGGTTTGTGGAATTATATATATATATATATATATATATATGTGTGTGTGTGTGTGTGTGTGTGTGTGTGTGTGTATTTACATTCCAGTAGATGAACTCAAAATAAAATAGTGCCTCTAGTTTATTACATAAAGAAATTAGAAGTCTGCTACTTTAATCAGTTGCACTCTATCTGTAACGCACTAAGAATTCCGTTATTTATCTCACAATGTTAAATGAGTAAAAATATTTGCCATCATATTAAGCGTTTGTCCCACATCGTCTTAATAACATTCAAGGCTTCAATTGAAAACCTGGAAAAAGTACGTGATCAGATGCCAGCGTGCTCGATGTTTCATTCTTTTCAAGTTAATCCATTTATTGGTTTTATTAAGCTATGCTTAAGAAGTAAATTTCACAACTTTTATCACTATCCTAGGGATCGAAAGCGTCTTGTTGCTGAAGAACGCTGTACCTCTTATCATTACTACTACTATTATTCTGCTTCACTGCACCAGAGAATATCGTTGTTCTTCAAGTATGTTAGCAATGAGTTGTTATGAAAAAAGATCGCTCTATATACACTTAAATGTTATGTAATCCAGTATACAGAAGCATGGGCGGATACAGAATTATTTTCCTTTTTGGGGGGGGGGGAGGGAGGATAGGAGAGGACGAAGGGGCACAAGAATTAGAAGCATGAACATGTCCTTATAGGCTTTATGATTCTAATTAATTTAAAATAAAGACAAAGACACACACACACACACACACACACAGGGTGAACCGAAATTCGGGCACTCGGGCTTCGCAACGTGACTCCTCATATATCAGCAATAAGAAAACCTCTCTCCCAAAATTTCGTCCGGCGAGTACATCCGGCAGAAAAAGAACGTTAAAGAGTGGCAATCTGGCAACACTGTAACCACATATATGGTAACAATGGTAACTACCTCTGCCAGCAGATGTTATTATTGCTGTACAGTTGGTGTTGTGGATAGAGTTTTGGGTTAGCATGCAGGAGGTCGATGGTTCGATCTTGGGGTGGGGCGCATTTTTTTTTTACTTTTTTTTTATTTGCTTATTTCATTCTGTAATATACACCGTTCCTTAGATCACATGTATCCTAAATTTACAACATTTTGAAACACTGAACACAAGAAATATGTGGTTAGACAAATAAGAAATAGACAGTTGAAACAGATGACCTGTCGTAGGACAGAATAACTACAAAAACAATATCAGTTTCGAGATGCTAAAGATGATAAAACAGTACAATATCACAACATGTACTAGTCATTTATACTACATGTAATATGAGCTCTAGGATGTCACATGTTAGCAACCAGTGACAATAATAATGTCCATATTAATGATCGCATGACCTTCACAATAGAATATGTTGTCCTCAGAACAACAGATGCTCAAAGCGACCTCCCTGTACATCCAAACATTGCATAACCCGCAGAACTATACAACTCTGAACCCCTCACAGCAAAGCTACATCCACAGTAACAAGAGCAGCATGAACATACGCTACCAATTCTTCCACATTTGTCAGTGGAGTAGAGGACACGTGCTCCTTCAGGTGTCGTCACAGGAAGAAATCGATGAGATTTATTTAGGTCAGGTGAATGCGGTGGCCATACAACTGGACCTCTACATCTGAGCTATTGCCCTGGAAATGATCTGTCCAAATACAGTCGCACGTTAATTCCAGAGTGTGGAGGTGCACCATCATGTCAGAATCATGCAGAACATGTAGTGAAACCTCTTCCAGCGCATCAGGCAGATAGTTTGAGAGGAATGCATGATTACTTTATGAAGTCAACCTGTCAGGCAACATGTAGGGGCACAAACACCTGTCGCCCAGTATTCCAGCCCAGTCGTTGATACCAAAGCGAACTTGATATACACAGTCGTGGCTGACATGCAGGTTAACCTCACAGCAATGGTAGGCATTGTGCATATTGAAGACACCCTCACCCTGTCAGCCCACACCAAGGACACTTGTAGACCTCCAACCCGCTCTTGCTGAGGAATGGAGATCCATCTCGTAGAGAGCGTGCCATGTGTAGCTGTTACAGGTAACCATATCCTCCATTAAGAGCTTCTTTTGTTGTGGAAGACATTTCCTAGTTCTGTTATTTTCATACAAATGTTATCTTAGAAACGACATATTTCTGGGGTTATGTCGATAACATTCTTTTAGTGTGGGCATATGGAACTGGTGCCCTTATCTATTCCTTAGAACATTTTTATTCCATGCATGCCAATATTAAGTATACAGTGGTTAGTGGTGACTGATAGAAGACTGCCATTTTTGGATGTTCTCATCTACAAATGACAATGGCACTATGAGACATAACATTTACTGCAAACCTACAAATAATGCCCGTCATGTGCATGTGACTCGCTGTCATCAGCCACACCAACGTATTGGACTTAGCTGCTGATATAGAAAGCTGACCATGCGAACATGCAAAGCTTGTTCTGAAACTGAAGAGATTCTCTGAGAAGCAGATCTGTCATGCCTTAGAGTTCAAATCATAATAGGAAGTACAGCAAGATGAAGTTATATAAGTTACTTTCCTACCATGTGCTGGGACTGTGTCTCTAAAATAGAGAGAATTTTAAGGAGTTTTAGCACCAAGACCGTATCTCGTCCTCCAATCAACATTAATGTCATTTTGCGCTCTCTTAAAAATGGTCTGAAGCTAAAGAAGTGCTAGTGAGATAAAGTGTATGTAGGTCAAGTCATTTGTATTGCTGAGAGCAGTGAAGATTAGCATGTCAGAAGGTTACAATAACTCGAAAAATCCACAGTACGGAGAACTGCTTAGCTGAGATACACCCAGTGAAATGTAATAGCCACAGGCGTTTGCTGCCGCTTCTCGTTACTGGTATAGTGTTCTGAAGGAATGAAATTGACTAGCTGATAATCTTATCAAAAGTGACAAGGGCATCTTTTGGAGCCCTGCCCTGTCCTACATCAAAATACCACATTCTTAGTCGCATAGACTAAACAACCCCACATTTTTTATTACATTGACTAAAGATGATAACTGAGAATTTCATGATTTTATGAAAAATATGTTGTAATATAATTACATAGCCAAATACTAGACTGCAGCAAGTAAGTATTGCCATCTGCATACATGGAGAAATTTTCACTACAAAGCAAATCAGAAGTACACAGTATGATCAGATAATTCACATTGGTCATTTAAACTAACATATCTAGTACTCAGAAGTGGTGTCCCAAACGCCAGTGGATGCTTGGGACTGCTCTAATGCAACCACACAGTGCCTTGTGCCTATGACCACTTCCATGAAACAATGACAACCAACCAACTGGTTTGCTTAGTCTATAAACTCAGAAAATTTGTCTCAGTTTGTACGCACTGATTCAGCAAAATCATCCCAATTTGCAGTCATCTAGATGGGACGGATGGAATGGTTCGGTCATAAATGTTATTGGCCTTCTCCTTCACCTGAGTACTGTCCGTCCCCAGTAGCTGAGTGGTTAGTGTGACAGAATGTCAGTCCTAAGTGCCTGGGTTCGATTCCCAGTTGGGTTGGAGATTTTCTCCGCTCAGGTACTGCGTGTTGTGTTGTCCTAATCATCATCATTTCATCACCATAGAAGGGTAAGTCGCCGAAGTGGCATCAAATCGAAAGACTTGCACCTGGCGAACGGTCTACCCAGCGGGAGGCCCTAGTCACAGGGCATTTACATTTACTCGAGTATTAATTTAATTTGCAAAAGGAAATATAACGAATATTAAACGGTTGCTGAGGGATGAGAGAAGGGTGACCGGTGGGAAAAAATTTCTTCCATTAATCCACCTGTAAAAGTCTGTCGGATGCTACAACAGGCAAAGAACATAGAGTTGCCACCCAGCACCACATTTCATAGAATGGAGTACTGGAAGACTGGGCTAAAGTTTCTATGATTGTGTCAGGCCAGTCCTATTGCTTTTATCACTGATTATTTAAGATTTTAGGAAGATTGTTTCCGTGAGGTGCATTGCCTGTAATATTAAGTTGAATTTTCAGTGATCAATGGTTTACTTAACACAGTGAACTGATATGAAAGTGAGCTCATTTTGTTCCTAGTCCATTTTAAGCTATAACAACAATTTACTCATCGGAATCACTATTTTTAATACAATTTTTCTGCTTTAGCACCAGAACATGGAAGAAATTTTAATAAAGTCAGTTACTGACCTAGGGCCACAATTAGTATTTTTATACTGATGAATGTAGTTTACTCAGACGATTTTTAATTAAGCCTCTTAATCTGATAGTCAACCAGGCTCAAATTATAAAAATGAAATAACGTGTAGCCTGAAATATAGTGTGCAGTAGTCTATGTTATCCAACTACATTCAAACAGAATTGTCTCCATTTGTGGAGGGAACTGTCACAAACGAAATTTTAGAATTTAGAAGAATAAATAGATTGTAAATGCCTCCATTATTTTACACACACACACCCACACACACACACACACACACACACACACACACACACACACACACATACACTCCTGGAAATTGAAATAAGAACACCGTGAATTCATTGTCCCAGGAAGGGGAAACTTTAGTGACACATTCCTGGGGTCAGATACATCACATGATCACACTGACAGAACCACAGGCACATAGACACAGGCAACAGAGCATGCACAATGTCGGCACTAGTACAGTGTATATCCACCTTTCGCAGCAATGCAGGCTGCTATTCTCCCATGGAGACGATCGTAGAGATGCTGGATGTAGTCCTGTGGAACGGCTTGCCATGACATTTCCACCTGGCGCCTCAGTTGGACCAGCGTTCGTGCTGGACGTGCAGACCGCGTGAGACGACGCTTCATCCAGTCCCAAACATGCTCAATGGGGGACAGATCCGGAGATCTTGCTGGCCAGGGTAGTTGACTTACACCTCCTAGAGCACGTTGGGTGGCACGGGATACATGCGGACGTGCATTGTCCTGTTGGAACAGCAAGTTCCCTTGCCGGTCTAGGAATGGTAGAACGATGGGTTCGATGACGGTTTGGATGTACCGTGCACTATTCAGTGTCCCCTCGACGATCACCAGTGGTGTACGGCCAGTGCAGGAGATCGCTCCCCACACCATGATGCCGGGTGTTGGCCCTGTGTGCCTCGGTCGTATGCAGTCCTGATTGTGGCGCTCACCTGCACGGCGCCAAACACGCATACGACCATCATTGGCACCAAGGCAGAAGCGACTCTCATCGCTGAAGACGACACGTCTCCATTCGTCCCTCCATTCACGCCTGTCGCGACACCACTGGAGGCGGGCTGCACGATGTTGGGGCGTGAGCGGAAGACGGCCTAACGGTGTGCGGGACCGTAGCCCAGTTTCATGGAGACGGTTGCGAATGGTCCTCGCCGATACCCCAGGAGCAACAGTGTCCCTAATTTGCTGGGAAGTGGCGGTGCGGTCCCCTACAGCACTGCGTAGGATCCTACGGTCTTGGCGTGCATCCGTGCGTCGCTGCGGTCCGGTCCCAGGTCGACGGGCACGTGCACCTTCCGCCGACCACTGGCGACAACATCGATGTACTGTGGAGACCTCACGCCCCACGTGTTGAGCAATTCGGCGGTACGTCCACCCGGCCTTCCGCATGCCCACTATGCGCCCTCGCTCAAAGTCCGTCAACTGCACATACGGTTCACGTGCACGCTGTCGCGGCATGCTACCAGTGTTAAAGACTGCGATGGAGCTCCGTATGCCACGGCAAACTGGCTGACACTGACGGCGGCGGTGCACAAATGCTGCGCAGCTAGCGCCATTCGACGGCCAACACCGCGGTTCCTGGTGTGTCCGCTGTGCCGTGCGTGTGATCATTGCTTGTACAGCCCTCTCGCAGTGTCCGGAGCAAGTATGGTGGGTCTGACACACCGGTGTCAATGTGTTCTTTTTTCCATTTCCAGGAGTGTATATATATATATATATATAACTTACCAAACGAAAGCGTTGGTATGTTGATAGACACACAAACAAACAAAACACACAAAATTCAAGCTTTCGCAACCCACAGTTGCTTCATCAGGAATGAGGGAAGGAGAGGGAAAGACGAAAAGATGTGGGTTTTAAGGGAGAGGGTAAGGAGTCATTCCAATCCCAGGAGCGGAAAGACTTACCTTATGGGGAAAAAAGGACGGGTATACACTCGCGCACACACACACACACATATCCATCCACACATATACAGACACAAGCAGACATATTTAAAGACCTTAAATATGTCTGCTTGTGTCTGTATATGTGTGGATGGATATGTGTGTGTGTGTGTGCGCGAGTGTATACCCGTCCTTTTTTCCCCCTAAGGTAAGTCTTTCCGCTCCCGGGGTTGGAATGACTCCTTACCCTCTCCCTTAAAACCCACATCCTTTCGTCTTTCCCTCTCCTTCCCTCTTTCCTGATGAGGCAACAGTTTGTTGCGATAGCTTGAATTTTGTGTGTATGTTTGTGTTCGTTTGTGTGTCTGTCGACCTGCCAGCACTTTCATTTGGTAAGTCACATCATCTTTGTTTTTAGGTATATATATATATATATATATATATATTCCACTGATACTGGTGCAGTTTTTCCATTCAAAATGTAGAATTTATGTTTTTATTCGAAATTTTTTTCCGGTAACAACTGTGGTTTTGATGAACTTATATGCAAACATGTTTGATTTCTCAAATTTATCAGGCTTGGATAGCAAGAGCATAGCCATTAGTGGAAAATAAATTTTATGGATACAGAGTAATGAATTATATTATATCTGAGCTACACTGATCTATCTTCCAATAGAGTACCATTTTATACTCTTATTTATTTTTTATCATTTTCATCTTTTCTGTACATAGATGCAACTAGATATACAGCAACTCAGTTTGCAGTAAGAATTATACTACGAGAACATATTCAGGCAGCATAATAGGTGCTTGATGATATAACAACAAACTCATTCAATACATTATAAATTTGTAACATTTGAAATGGAAATGAAGTTACATGCTTCTTGACAGAGCATAGGGGAACGATGCGGGAGACCCGCACCACCGTACTAGGCAAGGTCCTAGTGGAGGTGGTTTGCCATTGCCTTTCTCTGACTGTAATGGGGATGAATGATGATGATGATGATGAAGACGACGCAACAACACCCAGTCATCTCAGGGTAGGTGAAAATCCCTAACCCCTCTGGGAATCGAACCTGGGACCCCGTGCTTGGGAAGCACAAACGCTACCGCGAGACCATGAGATGCGGACTTTGTAGCGTTAAGCTGTATAAATAATTTCAAAAACATATGTAATACAAGTATAAGATAGTATATAGATAAGAAAGTACTAAGATAGCTGTGTGCTTATTAATAGCCTATACGCTTAATGGTCAAATTTCTTAGAGTATGTAACAGAAAATATGCATACTGGAAAATCAACAGATGAAAATCTTACTATCTATTTCGTCTATAAATAGTTTAAGATGACATTAATTCATCAACACTCTTGTACAGTTTATTAAAAAGATATGGTTTTAGACATTGTGTAAAACTATTTATACTTTTTTCTTGTTTAATGTAAGGTGGGAGTTTCTTGTGAAGTTTTTACCCTCCTAATAAAGGCCCAGCTTATCTCAACTTTTTTTTTTTTTTTGCATATTCATCACACAGTTTCATTTCTTGTAGCACTGTATCAGTCAACTGTCATACTGGTAACATTATAGGGATTTTTTTGGGCCTGTAGATGTACACACATCAAAAAAATTTTGCATCACCCCAGTTCCCAGAACTCCTAAAGACATATGTTGACTGTGGATATTGTATCACAGACACAGTCCCTTTGGTTGTACAGTGATGTCACTACACTCGCCCAAAGATGTAAACAACCATGCATGAGCAGCATCTATTAGGGGGTTCGACATCCGATCAGTTCCAGTCATTCCACCAGGAAGGAGGAACACGGCTCGTGTTGTTTGTAGTTCATTCATGCCCAGACAGTCAATACTGCAGTTCGATCACGTCCGCATTGTTACTCTGTGCCAGAAAGGGTTCCCAACAAGCGAAGTCTCCACACATCTCGGAGTGAACCAAAGCGATGTTGTTCGGACTTGGAGGAGACACAGAGAGACAGGTACTGTCGACGACATGCCTCGCTGGGGCAGCCCTTGTGCTGCTACTGCAGTGGATGACCGCTACCTATGGATTATGGCTCGGAGGAACCCCAACAGCAACGCCAGCATGTTGAACAATGCTTTTCGTGCAGCCACAGGACGTCATGTTACGACTGTGGAGTGCATGATGCACAACTTCACTCTTGACGTCCATGGAGAGGTCCATCTTTGCAACCACGACACACGCAGTGCAGTACAGATGGCCCCAACCACATGCCGAATGGACCACTCAGGATTGGCATCACATTCTCTTCACTGATGAGTGTCGCATAAGCCTTCAACCAGACAATCATCGGAGACGTGTTTGGAGGTAACCTGGTCAGGCTGAAAGCCTTAGACACACCGTCCAGCAAATGCAGCAAGGTGGAGGTTTGCGGTGGCATTATGTGGGACCGATGTACCCCGTCGGTGGTCATGGAAGGCGCTGTAACGGCTGTCCAATATGTGAATTCCATCCTCCGACTGATAATGCAACCATATCGGCAGCATATTGGCGAGGCATTCATCTTTATGGACGACAATTCGCGCCCCCATCGTACACATCTTGTAAATTACTTCCTTCAGGATAACGTCATCACTGGACTAGAATGGTCGGCATCTTCTCCAGACATGAATCCTATTGAACAACCCTGGGATAGATTGAAAGGGCTGTTATGGACGACTTGACCCACCAAACACTCTGAGGGATCGACGCCAAATCGCTGTTGAGGAGTGGGACAATCTGGACAAACAGTGTCTTGATGAACTTGTGGATAGTATGCCACGAGGAATACAGGTTGCATCAATGCAAGAGGACGTGCTACTGGGTATTATAGGTACAGATGTGTACAGCAATCTGGACCACTGCGTCTGAAAGTTTCAGTGTGTGGTGGTAAAACATGCAATGTGTGGTTTTAATGAGCAATAAAAAGGGCGGAAGTGATGTTTATGATGAACTCTATTCCAATTTTCTGTACAGGTTCCAGAACTCTCAGAACCGAGTTGATTCAAAACTTTCTTTGATGTGTATATATATGTATAAGGAATGGGAAATGCTATTGTTACTTGTTTGCATGTATTATAATGCTTTGTTTTATATTGTAAATGTAGGTTAAATATTTGAAGATATTAGCTTTAAGTTGACCTGCCCTATATTACAGGTCCAGACACTTTAATAAGGTAGTGAAATGTGATAAAATAAAAGCAATCAACATGCCTGGTGTGAGTAAAATATATTTTTAATTTTTTCTCATTTTCCTTTCTCTTGAGGCGGAAGTATCTCAAAGTAATACGATATATCAAAGTAATACTGTCGTGTTCAGGCCTGTACGGCCATCTTTACAGCCTGACCTCACCAATGCAGTGTTGTACTTGGAAGGACAGCATTTTGTTTTGGAGAGGGGGAGGGAAGGAAGATCAGGTTCTAACGACCCACTAACGATGAGGTCCTAAGAAGTTGTGCACAAGCTATAGCATTGAGGCAGTATGGGAAAGAAAGTCAGTTGTGTCATTTTCAGTGCAAACATTTCAAAATTTCCATTAATGATTTGTTTGTCCCAACTACTAACCTCAGATGACAGATACTGTTGCTAGATGGCAACGCCATTATTTTCTCTTCCTAACATGATGAAAACTGTAGTTCGTCATGCTGGTGTCAATTCAGTAGCACACACTTTAGATTAATGGTTACAAAAGGGTTTAAAAATAGGAAATGATACAGAAATGTTGGTTAAAAACGCGAACGTCTCGTAGAAATCACTAAGAGATATTTGATGCCCTTTTAAATCAATTCGATGCCTCACGAGTAAGTGGATATTTGCTTTCATGTTAAGAATAGTTTGAAAGCTCCGATTGAAAGCAAAATACTGACAATTTTGAAATAATGTTATTCTCTGTGGGTTCTGAGACAACTTTTAAATTAATGTAAGTGACGTCACGCTAGCTGCAGTCAGTGGTAAATAAGATTTGGAGAGGGCTAAAATTTTTGTGAAGTATTTAGTTCTGCTTCGTATGTGTAAGATATGATGAGGAAGCGATTCAACATATAGAAGATTTCGTTTTCGTTATAACGCCCTCAAATATCTTCTCGCATAATGTTCTCCATATATTGTTACTGCTTCTGCCTTACATTCCTGCCCCTGTGAAAATGGTTTCTTTCATTTTAAAAGGATGTGTTTTTTTACACCCATTATGTATCTGAATGGTTCAATTCCATGTTGTAGTGTACGGGTAAATGAACGAACAATTTGGCAATCTTGTAACTGAATCAGAATGAAAGAATTTCCACTTCATCGCATCTGTAGACAGCTTTTGAACAAGATGGTGGTGTGGGAAGTGACATTATGCCAGAAAGGTGAATGACTACTTTCTCAGACTGTTATGACAGCAGGCCATGTGTGGAAACACAGGTGTTCTCCTTTGCAGTGTTTCACAAAAGCAGCAAGCGGTTCTAGGTGCTACAGTCTGGAACCGCGCGACCGCTACGGTCGCAAGTTCGAATCCTGCCTCGGGCATAAATGTGTGTGATGTCCTTAGGTTAGTTAGGTTTACGTAGTTCTAAGTTATAGGGGCTGATGACCTCAGAAGTTAAGTCCCATAGTGCTCAGAGCCTTTCACAAAAAGAGAGCAATATAGACAGAGAAATAATGTTCTGAGCATTAGAATTGATCTGTTTCCCTCCTGAGTGGAACAGGTACAGTACTGTCCTCGTCAATAAGCATGCTCTGTTTCTGCTCATATGTTTATTGGTTAGCTTCAAAATGTATAACTTTGCTATGATGGAGTTTTGTGCAATTTGCTGAGAGAAGATTTCAAGGTTTTCTGAAAGTGAGGAATATAGCGTATGTTTTTGTGATTATGACAAATTTTTATTCATTGTTCACTTACCACCGTTTTCGGAGTGAGCTAGAAGCGACCAAGCAACTGCTCTTCAGTCTTTGGTTCACAAAACGAAGGAACAGAAAAATAAATTTGAAGATGATCAAGCAATGGTGATATGCACGAAATGGTGTTTATTACAGGTGTGTTTCTGTTCATTTATGACGATGATGGCGAGGGTTCCTGGTAACTGCATGATGAAGAATGTCGGTGATGATGGTATTGGAAATTACATGGGATTCACATGGGGGAAGAAGCTGATAGGTGAGATGTAGTAGTTACGTGAGTAGTATTTCAGTTAGTCCGAAAGAGGGTGTATTGGTTCCATTTTTTTGGATGGGACAGGCGGAATAACTTACATGTAGTAAGATGGGTAAAGCACAGGGGTGGTCTGATGGTCTGGGAGGAGGCCGAAGTTACCGAGTGAGGTGGCACACTGGTTAGCACAATGGACTTGTATGCAGGAGGACGACAGTTCAAATCCCCATCTGGCCACCCACATTTAGGTTCTGTGATATCTCCAAATCTCTTAAGGAAAATGACAGGATGATTTCTTTTAAAGGAGTACAGCTGACTTCATCCTCATCCTTCTCTAATCCGAGTTTGTGCTCTGTCTCTAATGACCCCATTGTCGATGGGACGATAAACTCGAATCTTCCTTCCTTGTTTCTTGGTGGTGGGGGGGGGGGGGGAGGCATAGTTAAAGTTGGCTTACGAATGATTATGGAGGGTATGGAGATGAATGGAAGGTGAAACCTGCAGTGCGACACCAGACAAGGAGAAGCAAGGATGGCTACGCCAGGAGATGAAATTGCTGAGCTGGAGTTGGAGGGATCGTTGGGATGAAAGGAGTGTAGAATGGATACGAAGGAAGACGATTGGAGCAAGTATGCATAAGGAGAGGATTTTGGAGCCTTATCAGCGTAAGAGAGATAAAAGAGTGGCGCGAGGATCCATAGGACCTGCCTGCAGATGGTTGAAGAATGTGTGAGTAAATGTTTATTGTCACTTAGGATGGACAGTTAGTGAGGGTGGATGCTAGTACACGAATTTGAATGCCTGGAAATGTATGCAAATGGATTCTGAATATGAGGTTAGACTGCAGCACACAATCTAAAGTTAGGAAGTGGTAAGTTCTATGATATTTTAGTGTAGTGGATGGCGTTCTAAGTATGGGAATTGATTGCTGTTGGGAAATTTGAGACGGAAGCCACAGAGGTTGATGAAAAGAGGAATGTGTCGTTTGAGGTGTTTGCTCAAGCTTGTTGAGAGGAGAGAGCTGAGAACAGATCTGAAGAATGAAGCTAAAGACTCGGTTGGAGGAGGTTTTTGCGTTTTAGACAAGCATTTGGGGGGGGGGGGGTCTTCCGTGGAGGAGGGTAAAAATCAAAGTTTTGCATGGGTTTTCTAGGATTTCTAAGGATAGTCTGATTGCATTCAACTCCAAGGGCTGCCCTGTATTTCTTAACTATAGCACATTTTATAAAGTGTGCTGTAATTGAAGTACTTGAATTTGTTTGTGGTGTGGAAGCTGAGGGCAGGGGGGGAGGGGGGATGTGCTGTGTCAGTGCTCCTACGGGCACATGGAGTCATGGTGTGCTCAAAGTTGGAATTAAGGGGGATGGCAAATGTGTCTTGCAGGAAGGGGCGAAAGGTTGCTTTTAGTTACGTTTTCGCGTAGAGATTTATTGTTTTGAAGGTGCGGATAGTGTGAAGCGGATTGTGGTCTGTAGCCCAGTAGACAGCTTTTCAATACTACTTGAGTCTGTGGTTAGTGTTGTGCTGAGTTCGATTCATGTTCTTAGTCAATTGCAGCGTCTTTCGCATTAAGTTACGTATGGATAATTCATTGTCAATGACGGCGCGAAGAAAGAGCTGTTATAGCCCACTGGTTTCTGTTAGTATTTGAAGTGCTCGTGAGGTGAAGGAGAGATCGTCTCAGATAGGCGGGGAGAAGAGATATGTGTGCTGTAGCTTCAGTCAAAACTTGTTGTAGGAGGGAAGCATTGTTGATTATACCTTCAGATACTCGTAAGGAGACAGGGTGGATTCAGGTATGAGTAAGGATATACAGCAAGCCAGCAACTCAGACGACGTCATGGTAATTTTGGATTAGTTTTAAGACATGTAGTTCGGATGGATTTGTTAGTGTGAGTGAGTATGGGTGAGAATTGAAAGATTGGGTTGCGATCACTAGGATCAAGGAGTCGGGATCTGTACGTTCAATAAGCTTAGACGACGCTATTATTACATCGTGTACTACTATAAAGAAGGATATATCGCTTCACAGATACCAGTTTTCGTGACAGGATGATAATAAACTGACGCTATACATCCACTCTGTCTGCAGAGTAGCTGAGGAAATTAAGACCGCTGGTAGTAAGTGGAGGAAGGTTGGTAATTAATGAGGGGTGAAGCGATTGGGGCACCAGTGACACCAGCGACAGTGAATGTTGTAAAATGTAATGAAAAGGTTAGGTGGTGAGCAAGGCCTTGTTCTTTCTGTAGTGGTGGAAGATACAGGGACGTCGGGTGCCTAATATAACAGAGAACAAAAACATGTTTCTCACCCTTTCTTGTTATTTTTGCCTTCAGTACGGTGTTTCTATTTATTTAGGCTATTTGCAATCAATTTCGAAACACAAAAGACATAATATTAAGGAAAATACAGTGTTAATCGACGTATTGTATATCCGCAAGTGGTTCTGATCACTATAAGGCACAGCTAGACTGCTATAATGGTTGAAGAAAGGTTTTGGCGAAACGGGGATAATATTGAGATGTCTAAGGGTTATTCAGTCATTTCTTCTGGAGGAACCTCGATCCTAAAATCCATACGTCCGTCTTTGCCTATCAACCGTGTAAATGTACATTATCATCAAGGAAACACGCTGCACGTTCAACATGCCTTGGTTTATAACACCCTCAAGCCGATGCCTACGCAAATCCCAGCGCACTGTGTCAACATCGGTACGTCCCTTCTGACTTTAACTCTGCAAGTACATGTTTATTTAGTTTCCAGCAGAGTTATTCGTTTTGATTAGGTTGAAACAATACTCCGATGTTATTTGGACTGTGCACGCGTTCCTCATAGGAGAACGGAGACACAACGAACGCTGTTACTTAGCAGTAGCAATTACGCATTTTAAGCACCAGTTTCACAACACACGGCGTTTATGTTTATACTATTACACATGTCTGGTAGTGACAGAGGCTCGACTGAACACTGATAAATGACTCTATACAGCGACTGTGTCGCCGTTTTTTACGTGAGGAACACGTGCCCAAGAAGAACGACGTCGGAGAGAAACGTGGCAGACCACCCGATCAAACCAAATGAATATTCCAATAAGATACTTAACAAAAACAGAGACCCACTAATAACGATACATATATGTTTAACATGTTTGGGAGAAAAGAGATTGGAAATCGTGTGTTTCACAATGGCAGGTAAAGCTGAGTTCTGGAAATAGGCAGTGGAAAAAAAGACATAATAAAAGACTAACGTCTGTCGTT
Organism: Schistocerca cancellata; assembly: GCF_023864275.1. NCBI lineage: Eukaryota > Metazoa > Arthropoda > Insecta > Orthoptera > Acrididae > Schistocerca > Schistocerca cancellata. The sequence goes on along the minus strand of NC_064626.1, from coordinate 19,023,224 downwards.
TATACAACACAAACGAATTTCAGCATCTGTCCTCATAAATGGGTTTCCGCACTTTCGTCCAAGGTATTGTGCAACATACGCCTCAGATCGCGGCTTTATCTGTTTTTCATAGTTCATTCAGATTATCACTCACAGTCGGCAGTGTGGTGCTTACATCCATGAGATTACATCAAGATACATAATGTAACGCGCCGTCTTCCGGTTCATTATACTGCCCCAACTGACTTTACAATAGCACGGTTTTAAAATCAGGGACACTGCCAAATCAATGGCTTGTCTGTGTTTTCAACTGCCCACCACAAAGCGTAGTTTTCGGAAGCAGTGATGTATTCAAAAGTCATGCACAATTGTTTTTAAAACTCACAGTACTACGAAATAATCACTAGAAACGTGTGCGGAAATAAAACAGTATTACATGACCTACAATAACATCTGCCATAGTACCCTGAAGCTGTAATAGGAGCCTCCAAATATCAGCTTATGATACGTATCTGAAACGTGTTTCCCGAGCTACATAGCAGGTGAAAGAGCAAGCCATGAGCGGGGAGGGGGGGGGGGGGGGGAGGGAGACGGCTGTCCTGCCGAAAAAGAGGCGAGACACCTGCTAAAACATTGGACTGATGTTCGGTCTAATAAACTAACTTTAATTTTATTCAAACGAAAGTCAGATTGATTTGTAAAACAAAAAGGGCACAATTGAATTCCTCCTGAATTCGCGTTCAACACAACTTGGTTTACGTCACTAGTAATGGTCTTTGTCGACGGAGCGTTGTAGCTGCCTTTCTTCATTGTGACAATCGAACAAGAAGTTGATCGACGTATGAACCTGTCACGTTGGAACATATATACGACGCTGTCTGGTTTTCGTTTTGTGTGTACCACAGCATTCCATTTGCTTGCCTGAAAAAGTGAGTCCGCATCCTCACTTAATGAGGGGGATGATGAGCTCAGAAAGAGGGTGTAAGATGCTTGTAGTACGCACCGTGGTGCTTTAGGAGTAAGGTTTCCAGAAAATGAAAACAAAAAAAAACATCATACTGCCAAAGTGTTGTGTGAAGTGGCAGAGCTTAAGCTGTCTTGTCCTATCCTCTGTCCCTGTTGTTCTCCATTTCTTATTTCTTCTGCCTTGAAAGCCTTCTAAGTTTAAAATTTTATTTAGTTACGATTCTTTGGTTTTCTTTTAGTTCTTCTGTATAGTCCATGCTATAGTCGATTACTGGTTCCAGAAACACGGCAGTACGAGATTCGTTAGCCTGTCGTCATTTACTTGGTAGAGATGTCCAAAGAAGAATAATCTTCGCTTTTCCATTACTTCTGATATCTTCATAATACACTATGTGATCAAAAGTATCCGGAAACCTCCAAAAACATACGTTTTTCATATTAGGTACACTGTACTGCCACCTACTGCCAGGCAGTCCATATCAGCGACCTCAGTAGTCATTAGACATCGTGAGAGAGCAAACGGGGCCCTCGGCGGAACTCACGGGCTTCGAACTTGGTCAGACGATTGGGTGTCACTTGTGTCATACGTCTGTACACGAGATTTCCACACTCCTAAACATCCCTAGGTCCACTGTTTCCGATGTGATAGTGAAGTGGAAGCGTGAAGGGATACACACAGCACAAAAGTGTACACACCGACCTCGTCTGTTGACCGACAGAGACCACCGACAGCTTAAGAGGTTCGTAATGTGTAATAGGCAGACCTCTACCCAGACCATCACACAGGAATTCCAAACTGCATCAGGATCCACTGCAAGTACTATGACAGTTACGCGGGAGGTGAAAAAACTTGGATTTCATGGTCGAGCGGCTGCTCATAAGTCACATATCGCGCCGGTAAATGCCAAACGACGCCTCGCTTGGTGTAAGGAGCGTAAATATTGGACGATTGAACACTGGAAAAACGTTGTGTGGAGTTACCAATCACGGTACACAATGTGGCGAACCTATGGCAGGGTGTGGGTGTGGCGAATGCCCGGTGAACGTCATCTGCCACCGTGTGTAGTGCCAACAGCAAAATTCGGAGGCGGTTGTGTTATTGTGTGGTCGTGTTTTTCATGGAGGGGGCTTGCACCCCTTGTTCTTTTGCATGGCAGTATCACAGCACAGGCTTAAATTGATGTTTTAAGCACCTTCTTGCTTCCCACTGTTGAAGAGCAATTCGAGGATGGCGATTGCTTCTTTCAACATTATCGAGCACCTGTTCATAATGCACGGCCTGTGGCGGAGTGGTTACACGGCAATAACATCCCTGTAATGGACTGGACTGCACAGCGTCCTGCCATGAATCCTATAGAACACCTTCGACAGGTTTTGGAACGCCTACTTCGTGCCAGGCCTCACCGACCCACGTCGATACCTCTCCTCAGTGCAGCACTCCGTGAAGATTGGGCTGCCATTCCCCAATAAACCTTCCAGCACCTTATTGAACGTATGCCTGCGAGAGTGGAAGCTGTCATCAAGGCTAAGGGTGGGCTAACACTATACTGAATTCCAGCATTAACGATGGAGGGCGCCACGAACTTGTCAGTCATTTTCTGCCAGCGGTCCGGGTACTTTTGATAACATAGTGTATTTTCGTTGATCTGGACGTAACTTATCATTTTCCAATCATCTGATGTTAGTATTGCTCCCATTATTTTTGTAATAATACATCTTTCAAGTATCTCTGTTCCGTGCAGTTTATAGTTCATCGTTAGACATACACATGAATGCAAATATTCTGGTCTTAGCACTGTGGTACAGTGATTTAGTTTTCCTTTATCTATTTATGCATTTCTTCTTGTGGATCTTTTTTTGTCAAACCACATGCCTTTTCCATTTTATTAACTATTGCCTTCATTACAAATTTTTCGAGTAAATCATGCTGCATAGATTCTCCTAGATTTTTAAATTTACTAACTCGCTGTATTTTATTTGTTTGTATTCCTATGTATTTTGGTGGAATTTTTATATTTGTCATGAATTTTACTTTGCCCTTCTGACGTTGTGAGAACAGTCACATTCGCTATTTTTTCCAGAAGATTTATCTGAGTATTTCGGTCAGATTTTCTGAGAATCGTGCAAAACAGTTAACTAAAGCTAGGTTGTTTACCTTAATTCCATTTGTTCGATTTACCACAATTATTGGTTGAGTTTTGTGAATTTATTACTCCAAATTACTCGTGTAACATTTCTTACCAAACGCATTCTCTACAATGTGTAAGTAATGCTTCATAATATAGAATGTATTGCTTAATAGGTACTTTTTAACTGCCTTCTCAAATAGGTCTGTTTTACTAATCTGTTTAATCTCCTTGGACAAATTATTGTACGATTTTGTTCGTTGGCAGGAAATGCTGTTTTGAGATTGTTTAATCTTTCTTGGTGAATTTGAGTTCAGTCTTTATCTTGTACCGCTGTCATGGACAAAGCTGTTTGTGCAGTAATTATAAAGGTTGTTGTTGATGTGCATAACGAATTGGTAAGTGTTCTCAAACGACGTGCTTCGAATCTCCGATATTGTGAAGAGATGTTTATAATGAGACCAATTATTATTCTCCATAATTTGAAAATCGTGTTCATATTTCGTGCAGTTGTCCCCAAGGGACAAGCACCAGAGGTTCCCGACAACACATTCGCTCCTTCAGTGTGATATAGAATAATGCGTGTCGGTGGATGACGCTCCTCTTTCGACACTCGATCAGTTTTTCATCCCGATGTTACAACCTGAATTGAGAAAAAGTTTTTTTTTCTGAGGATCCCTTTCCTACAGTCTAGAGGGGGAATTGTATTGCATGCACGGATTCCACTGGGCAGGTGACACCGTGAGCTGCGAAGGCAGATAATAATGACGGATTTAGAAAACCTCATTCCTGTGAAACACGAAGCACTCGATAATATTGACAAGAGATTTCAAATTAATTTCATGTTTCTAGATTTCCAGAACGCTTATGACACTGTACCTCACAAGTGGCTCCTAATCAAACTGCGTGCTTAAGGAATACGGTCTCAACTATGTGACTGGATTGGTGATTTCCTGTTAGAGAGGTCACCGTTCGTAGTAACTGACGGAAAGTCAGCGAATAAAACAGAAGTTATTTCTGTCCCTTATTTATATAAACGATTTAGGATACAATCTGAGCAGCCATATTAGGTTGTTTGTAGATGATACTGTCGTTTACGGTCCAGTAAAGTCATCAAAAGAAACTGCAAAACGGTTTAGAAAAGATATCTGTATGGTACGAAAATTGGCAGTTGTTCCTAAATAATGAAAAAGGTGAGGTCATTGACATGAGTGCTAAAAGGAAACCGTTAAACTTCAGTTACACGATAAATTATTCAAATCTAAAAGCCGTAAATTCAACTGAATACCTAGGAATTAAAATTACGAACAACTTAAACTGGAAACAACACATAGAAAATGTCGTGGGGAAGGAGAACCAAAGACTGCGTGTTACTGGCAGAACACTTAGGAGATGCAACAGATCTACTAAAGAGTATGCCTACGCTACGGTTGTCCGTTTTCTTTTGGAGTACTGTTGCGTTGTGTGGGATCCGTACCAAATAGAATTAACGGGATAAATCGAGGAAGTTCAAAGAAGAGCAGCACTTTTGTATTGTTGCGAAATAGACGAGAGAGTGTTACTGACATGATACAGGATTTGGTGTGGACATCATTAAAACAAAGACCTATTTCTTTGAGGCGGACTCTTCTCACGAAATTTCAGTCACAAACTTTCTTCTCCGAATGCGAAAATATATTGTTGATGCCGATCTACGTAGGGAGAAACGATCATCATAATAAAATAAGGGAAATAAGAGCTTGCACGGAAAGATATAGGTGCTCGTTTTTTCGGCACTCTCTTCGAGATTGGCATAATAGGGAATTATTGAGAAGGTGGTTCGATGAGCCCTCTGCCACGCACTTAAGTGTGATTTGCAGAGTATCCATATAGATATATATATATGTAAACTGCTGCTCCAAGGCAGTGCGAAAACACGAGATGAAGACCTACAGTTGGTCGCTACTACGGGTATGACGTGCGTCTCGTCCGTTGCTGGAAACATCATCGGAGACGCATTGCAACGTTTGTGATTTGTCCGACTATTACCCCACATGTGCCATACAAGCACCACAGCAGCTGTATTATGCACGACATACTGACTACAGCTGTAATATTACGGCAGTCCACGTTCACTAGAACAACTATTTGCAGGCATACTAAAACTGTGTACTTCAGTAAAGTAGCACCGCGAAGCATAACGATTTCTTGAATTTATTGTTAGCAGATTGTGACAGGAATCGGTAAACGCTCCTCGCCTAACGGAGTCTTTCCAAGACCACTTCTGTGGTTAAACACACACCACATATCGTCTACATGTAATGCTTTGTTCTGAAAGTCCTTGCAGTAACATATCGATGGAATTTTTGTTGTATGGTGCTAATACCTTCATAGCTGGAGACGTAATTTCAACGGTAGAAATGACAACTTTGGTAGAACATTTTCATCGGCTATCACAGGCTTTTTTTTACGTTCCGAAGGAATAAAAAATAGGTTTTAGTATCGTTTCCCAGTGTCTACGCTTGTCTGCGTACCCCGGGGAGCAAACAGCTCACAGTGCGTTGAATATTAGAGGAATCACCTACAGGACGAATATTTCTTCCAGATCCAGGTTGGTTCAAAAATGGTTCAAATGGCTCTGAGCACTATGGGACTTAACATCTATGGTCATCAGTCCCCTAGAACTTAGAACTACTTAAACCTAACTAACCTAAGGACAGCACACAACACCCAGCCATCACGAGGCAGAGAAAATCCCTGACCCCGCCGGGAATCGAACCCGGGAACCCGGGCGTGGGAAGCGAGAACGCTAACACACGACCACGAGATACGGGCAAATCCAGGTTGTTTTATATCATTAGTCGGTAGCAACGGGTGGTTGTAATTAAAGTGCAGCTACCGACAGAGGTCCAGTATTGGCTGTAATTATCGAATGGCATCGAAACTTGGTAGATATGCTATGTGTTGATGCGGAACCGATTTATGGTGGAAAATGTTAGTTCCAATTTTGGCCACCCGGTGCAAATCTGGCGCTGTGAACGCAAGGAAACTTATAGAAATGTTTTCATATGAAGTGGATAAGGAACGCGACGTGGGCAGAAAAGGTGAAAGAAGTGAGAAAGGCATAATGTTGATTTTGTTATTAAGCGCCGATGCACCATTTCTTCAATGTGATCACCAGAGAAGTCGACGATAAGCCGCATCTGTAAGAAGACTTGATCAAGAGTTGCTCATAGCAGTTCTGGTCTGAGCAACGTGTTCTCGTATGCTGGGCTTCATATCGAATATGTCCATGGTAAACGCGTTCTTTTAGATGTCTCCAGAGCCAAAAGTCATATGGATTCAGATCAGCTGAACTTACAGGCCATGCTTGTGGAAAAACCTCTGGAGATAACACGTTCGTGGAAGGCTGCACTAAGCAGATCCTTCATTGGGCGAGCTACATGAAGTGTTGCCCCATCTTGCACGAAAACAGTACTTTCCACATACTATGGCTGCGCACTTCCAAAGGAGGTATCACATGCTGTACAAAGTCTCCATAACGTGCACACATCACGGTACACCTGACAGGCTTTCTGCGTGTATTCTCTTCAAAGAGGAACTGACAGAGAATAAATGTGCATGTAAACAGTTTTTGATATTTCTGAGCAACAGTCATACAATAATCTTTAAATGAACACACCGTCATTTGTCTGCGCTGTTGTTTATTTAATTACGACCCAGGTTTCGACCCAAGATCTTTACTAGATGGTGATTTTACAACTGGCATTTCGTGAGACGCTAATATTTTTTTTTTTTAATTTGTGTCTAATTTTGAGCTTGATGTCCTGTAATATATGTTAATGATGTAAACTCAGTCACTTGAAAATGACATAAAAGGCGGAAATCTAGGTCGTAATTAGATAAACAACAATGTAGTCAAATGGCGGTATGTTGATTAAAAAAGAGAACGTGCATATGTTTTCACATCAGAGAGTAACATACGGCGAGTGCCACATCTCTTCGAGCACAAAGGGCTGTTAAACAGAACCTCAGATTCGGCAGTTCTGCGTATTTATTGCACCGTGTAGTGCTAAATGTGCCTCGTCACTCCATAGAAAATATCAATTTCGATCCATGCCAGAAACCAAAGAGCAGATTCAGAACGTTGCTGCAGATCGTGATGTTTCAGCTGCTGCAGCATATGGATCTTGTACAGGTGTCAATGTAAAATAGACCACAAAAATTTCCTGTAGTGTTGACCGTGGGATGGACAATTCTCGTGACGCTGCACGGGCACTAGCACCATTCGGGGCACGTGCTGCACGGTCAGTTACAGCAACAGCAACAGCAACAGCAACCTCGTCAGTAACTTCCACCGTACATGAAGCCTTCATCATCCACATACCACACCAAGCTCACCCGTGTTTCCAATTTCAGTATAATCTTCTTTCAACGGACACTTCAGTAGGAGATAGTCTCTCAATTCAGCACTGTAATTGCTGCCATTCGTATAAAGAAAGTTTCACTAACAGCGAACGACCTCTGTTCTCCATAGCCATACAGTTCACTCACGTTATGGCTTGTCAAATGGCAGCGTGGATACCACACCGTCACACAAATGGTGTACAGCCCGACATATGCAACCTGGTGGCCAAACTTGGAACTAATTTTTTCCAGAGTAAATCGGTTCCGCATTAATGCATTAGCTTATCTACCAAGTTTCGCTGCCATACGATAGTTACAGCACGCGCTGCAATCCCGTGAGTAGCTGCGCTTTAAGTACAATCACGAGCAGCAGCAGCAGCAGTGGCAGCGGCGATCTGCCCTGCACCCAAGCCACGCAGGTGGCCCACCCGGCGCCCACTGTGCAGTTTTCTTACCCGCCGTTTGCCGGTTTCAGAGTCTACGGGAAGGTTCGAGAACCACCTTTCTCCGGTTCTTGCTACACTGCCAAGTCAAGCTATCGTCAATCTAGTCGACAAAGGAACCTTGTTATTCTCCAGCAGAGCGAAGCTATATGAAGTTGTGCAAAATCTGAAGACCTCCACTGAGCCTGAGAAACTTCCCACTGATGAACTTCTTCAGTTGCTTACACAGTATTTATGACGCAAAACCCATGTGTTGATGGCAGGGTTATAGTTTAACCACTGCCAAAACGGTCGTACGTGGCCTGGATCGCCGATCTGCAGTGCCTGCCATACAAGTGTCGTTTTGAGTTTCCCAGGTGTGCTACCACATATGCAGACTCGCTAATTAGGGACGTGATTGCACGGTCAGTACCGAATCCTGAGGTCCAGACTGGGGCGTTGACCTTCTCTGGCCCCTCTTCAGCTGATATTGCAGATTGCGGTCTCGCATGACCCTACTGCAACGGTGGCGCAGTATAGGTGTGCAGCCCCAGTGCGCTGCAGAGTTCGCCAGACGGGCTTCACTTCCACCAAGTCACTGTGTGTGTTGACGCAGTTGCCGATTCCAGCGCAGTAGTGTCGTGGCGCTGCCTGGCTTTGCCCGTGTCCAGCTCGGTAGGTTCGCAAATCGCAGTGTCGTAATTCCCACCCATGGCGTTTTCGGGTACTCGGCATCGCTCTCCTTCCATTCGGTGGACGGGCCAGAGGACCTGTCCCGACTCATTTGCTGCCAGTTCGACGAGACTGTCCACACTTGGAGGGAATGTGTGGTTATTCCATCAGATAGGCTGTTCAGAAACTGTCAGTGACAGTCGGCAAGCTGCGGGATGATCATCAGAAGCCCCTGTGGATCCCGCGGCTGTTCTAATACCCTGCATGTGTCGGTCCAGTGTATTTTTCTGACGTTTATAGTGGATGGGCGACTGGTTGTATTTCAAGTAGACACGGAAGCGACAGTCAGCCTTATTTACTTAGATGTTGACATGTTCTTGCGCTGCCAAGCGTTGCAATGGCCATTCTATCAAATTCGGTCTTACATTAAACAGTGTATTCCTTTGAGGGGGCAATTCTCCATCTCAGTGTGGAACAGCTATATACATTATAAGTTGTCAGTTTCCCCTTTGGCACAAGATAATTTTCGATTACACACTTTTTTTCTGTTTTTGACATCCAGATGGTTGACGAAGCCCATCTTGTGTATCAGTCTGTCGCTATCCCGGATTTGGCGCCCTTAGTACGATCATCAGCCTTTCCAGTAGTTGCAAGGGCAACAGTCTGGATGATTGACTCATCTGGCCTTGTAACAATAACCAAAACGGCATTGCTGTGCTGGTACTGCGAACGGCTGAAAGCAAGGGGAAACTACGGCCGTAATTTTTCCCGAGGGCATGCAGCTTTACTGTATGATTAAATGATGACGGCGTCCTCTTGGGTAAAATATTCCGGAGGTAAAATAGTCCCCCATTCGGATCTCCGGGCGGGGACTACTCAAGAGGATGTCGTTATCAGGAGAAAGAAAACTGGCGTTCTATGGACCGGAGTGTGGAATGTCAGATCCCTTAATCGGGCAGGTAGGTAAGAAAATTTAAAAAGGGAAATGGATAGGTTAAAGTTGGATATAGTGGGAATTAGTGAAGTTCGGTGGCGGGAGGAACAAGACTTCTGGTCAGGTGACTACAGGGTTACAAACACAAAGTCAAATAGCGGTAATGCAGGAGTAGGTTTAATAATGAATAGGAAAATAGGAATGCGGGTAAGCTACTACAAACAGCATAGTGAACGCATTATTGTGGCCAAGATAGATACGAAGCCCACGTCTACCACAGTAGTACAAGTTTATATGCCAACTAGCTCTGCATATGACGAAGAAATTGAAGAAATGTATTATGAAATAAAAGAAATTATTCAGATAGTGAAGGGAGACGAAAATTTAATAGTCATGGGTGATTGGAATTCGACAGTAGGGAAAGGGAGAGAAGGAAACGTAGTAGGTGAATATGGATTGGAGCTAAGAAATGAAAGAGGAAGCCGCCTGGTAGAATTTTGCTCAAAGCACAACTTAATCATAGCTAACACTTGGTTTAAGGATCATGATAGAAGGTTGTATACATGGAAGAACCCTGGAGATACTAAAAGGTATCAGATAGATTATATAATGGTAAGACAGAGATTTAGGAACCATGTTTTAAACTGTAAGACATTTCCAAGGGCAGATGTGGACTCTGACCACAATCTATTGGTTATGACGTGTAGACTAAAACTGAAGAAACTGCAAAAAGGTGGGAATTTAAGGAGATGGGACCTGGATAAACTAAAAGAACCAGAGGTTGCACAGAGTTTCAGGGAGAGCATAAGGGAACAATTGACAGGAATGGGGGAAATAAATACAGTAGAAGAAGAATGGGTAGCTTTGAGGGACGAAGTAGTGAAGGCAGGAGAGGATCAAGTAGGTAAAAAGACGAGGGCTCGTAGAAATCCTTGGGTAACAGAAGAAATATTGAATTTAATTGATGAAAGGAGAAAATATAAAAATGCAGTAAATGAAGCAAGCTAAAAGGAATACAAACGTCTCAAAAATGAGATCGACAGGAAGTGCAAAATGGCTAAGCAGGGATGGCTAGAGGACAAATGTAAGGATGTAGAGGCTTATCTCACTAGGGGTAAGATAGATACTGCCTACAGGAAAATTAAAGAGACCTTTGGAGATAAGACAACCACTTGTATGAACATCAAGAGCTCAGATGGAAACCCAGTTTTAAGCAAAGAAGGGAAAGCAGAAAGGTGGAAGGAGTATATAGAGGGTCTATACAAGGGCGATGTACTTGAGGACAATATTATGGAAATGGAAGAGGATGTAGATGAAGATGAAATGGGAGATACGATACTGCGTGAAGAGTTTGACAAAGCACTGAAAGACCTGAGTCGAAACAAGGCCCCCGGAGTAGACAACATTCCATTGGAACTACTGACGGCCTTGGGAGAGCCAGTCCTAACAAAACTCTACCACCTGGTGAGCAAGATGTATGAAACAGGCGAAATACCCTCAGACTTCAAGAAGAATATAATAATTCCAATCCCAAAGAAAGCAGGTGTTGACAGATGTGAAAATTACCGAACAATCAGTTTAATAAGCCACAGCTGCAAAATACTAACACGAATTCTTTACAGACGAATGGAAAAACTAGTAGAAGCCAACCTCGGGGAAGATCAGTTTGGATTCCGTAGAAATACTGGAACACGTGAGGCAATACTGACCATACGACTTATCTTAGAAGAAAGATTAAGGAAAGGCAAACCTACGTTTCTAGCATTTGTAGACTTAGAGAAAGCTTTTGATAATGTTGACTGGAATACTCTCTTTCAAATTCTAAAGGTGGCAGGGGTAAAATGTAGGGAGCGAAAGGCTATTTACAATTTGTACAGAAACCAGATGGCAGTTATAAGAGTCGAGGGACATGAAAGGGAAGCAGTGGTTGGGAAGGGAGTGAGACAGGGTTGTAGCCTCTCCCCGATGTTATTCAATCTGTATATTGAGCAAGCAGTAAAGGAAACAAAAGAAAAATTCGGAGTAGGTATTAAAATCCATGGAGAAGAAATAAAAACTTTGAGGTTCGCCGATGACATTGTAATTCTGTCAGAGACAGCAAAGGACTTGGAAGAGCAGTTGAACGGAATGGACAGTGTCTTGAAGGGAGGATATAAGATGAACATCAACAAAAGCAAAACGAGGTTAATGGAATGTAGTCAAATTAAGTCAGGTGATGTTGAGGGTATTAGATTAGGAAATGAGACACTTAAAGTAGTAAAGGAGTTTTGCTATTTTGGGAGCAAAATAACTGATGATGGTCGAAGTAGAGAGGATATAAAGTGTGGACTGGCAATGGCAAGGAAAGGGTTTCTGAAGAAGAGAAATTTGTTAACATCCAGTACAGATTTAAGTGTCAGGAAGTCATTTCTGAAAGTATTTGTATGGAGTGTAGCCATGTATGGAAGTGAAACATGGACGGTAAATAGTTTGGACAAGAAGAGAATAGAAGCTTTCGAAATGTGGTGCTACAGAAGAATGCTGAAGATTAGATGGGTAGATCACATAACTAATGAGGAAGTATTGAATAGGATTGGGGAGAAGAGAAGCAGATTCAGAAGGATGTAGGTTGCAGTAGGTACTGGGAGATGAAGAAGCTTGCACAGGATAGAGTAGTATGGAGAGCTGCATCAAACCAGTCTCAGGACTGAAGACCGCAACAACAACAGCAACAACAACAGTACGATCATACAACCAACTGTTTCAGAATGCCCCCCACTGTTGCATTCTCGCATTTTCCGGTTGCTTCATGCATTGTAGTACAGTACGTCTCATATGAAGGGGCTGGCAGACGTCATGTCTACCGGCTTGCGATCGAACACTGGTGCGGGTTTGTGGGGCCAGAGCACAGAACCAACGTGAGTCTCTGTGCCAGTCTTGCCCTTGGCCTGTCCCGGAGCAACCTTGAGACAGGGTGCATGTCGATTTTGGAGGTCCATTTCGGGCAGCATGTGTTTGTCTGTAGTCAATACTTCGTCAATTTCTGATATGTAGCCATGCTCTCCTCCACATCATCGACCGTCATTATTCTGGCATTGTTTATCATTTCTGCTCAAAAAGTGGTTCAAATGGCTCTAACCACTATGGGACTTAACACGTGAAGTCATCAGTCCCCTAGGCTTAGAACTACGTAAACCTAACTAACCTAAGGACATCACACACATCCATGCCCGAGGCAGGATTCGAACCTGCGACCATAACAGCCGCGTGGTTCCGGACTGAAGCGCCTAGAACCGCTCGGCCACAGTGGCCGGCTATCATTTCTGCCATCGCCATTGGCTCGTTTCTCCTATAACGGTCGGCAATTTGTATCGCTGGAGTTTCAAGACTTTTGCATTCTTCACCCAGTTTCTAAGTTGGATGTGGACCAACGAAGAGTCCATATCTGACTCTTCCTGCACTGAAGCATTGCAGAGTTTTCCCACTGCATACCAGGTAATGCCAGTCAACGAGTGTAGTGTGATGTAACATCTTCATGATTGCCAGTCGTGGGGTCTCCCGGATTTTTGGCATCCTGAGTCTCATACCCTGCACCACCATGCCCCTCTGGGTCTGGCATCTAGGCAACAGCTTGGGCGGCTGCCAGGTGTTGTGGAGGACCACAAAGGTCTGTAGATGTTTCTGGTGAATATCAGTCGGGAGCAGCTGACCCATCTTATGAATCAGTTGTCCCTGCCCTCCACTGGGTCATCAGTGCTGCAGTCTTCCAGTCAACTGGGTGGCCAGTTTGGTCCTGACACTGTTCCAGGCGCAGGCTTCCACTTACAATGGCATGTTTCCCCACTACCATCTCCTTCATGCCCTCCTCTACTCTAGGGAGGCTAGCTCCCACACTTATCGAAGTGGAGCCCATGGATTTCGATTTGCCTTCCTCTTCCTCTGCCTCCTCTCCCCTATCACTGGTGGCTGTGGCCTTGCCTCCACTGCTGCCTGTAGACTGACTGTGGCCTCCACCTCTGTGCCCTACCACACTCTGGTGGGGCCCCTCATGTTGGCATTGTCTCCTCCAGTGTTCAGCCTGAGTGTCTGGTGCTCTCTCCAGTTCTGTGCCAGAGGTCGCTGCCTGAGGCTGGTCATTTTCGGCCGTCTTTGGTGTTTCCAGGGCGGAGGGATTTAGTATATCACTTGGGGGCAGATGACCTGGTGGAATAGTGTGGACTACTGCCATTGGCGACAGATGCAACATATGGTCCGGGCAGGCCCACTATTGGAAGTGTTTACATGGCGGCAGTAGTAGGCAGGGCAGTTCCAACACTGAGTTCGACCACCATAGACCTCGTCTTGCATCTCATGATGTGTGCTATTTTCATGTGTTCAATCGTGAGCCACATGCACCTGGCGTGTATTGTGTTTATCTCCGTGCACGCCTCTAAGCAGTTTCGCTCTTTCTATTCCCTTGCGGGGCGACTCGACTCGCATGACGAATTTTCATTTCTTTTTGTGGGGTTCTGTTCTCCGGCTTGTATAGCCAAGCCATCGTGGTCCCGTACAGTGGCTTGTGCTGTCAGCAGTGTTTAGTGGCGTTGTCACACCTGTGCAGATTCGAAATAACGTATTTTGGCCGGAAGCAAAGACTTAGGAAATGGTGACTTACATGTTTAACAGAGTCACTTCTCACAGAAGCCGATACTACTTCCTAAAAGTAGACATAGTTTCCAAGATTTCGTAAACTTCCAATTGCTGCTCCGAAACTCATTAGAATAGTACTCGTCCACATGGAAACGCATTTCAGCATTATTGTGAACAACTTTGTCGATTATTGTAGTTCTTTAACTTCAAACATCAGACACAAATAACATTGTGAAGCAACACCGCCCGTTACATAGGGCATACGATTACCAAGGGGGGCTAAAGGTCGATTTTTCAATTTCGCGAACGCCTAGAAACTCCCAAGTTTGTAGAAACATTGCGGAGTGGCAGCCAGTCAAGCCGGGTACACAGAATGGTTGGCTTTTGATGCATACGTGGAGAATCGTATCGGTCATCCCATTCGTCAGCTCCCTGCACAGTGATAGGATTTCCACTTAATGCTATTTGGCGAACGCCTGTTGCCGACAGAAAGCCTATGACCTTGGTAGTCTTCGACGATGACATTCAGTATACATTGCGTGACTACCTTGCGGAACAGTTTTTGTGGATTAGGGAAAACCGAACACTCAGCTTTCGATTGACAAAACAGGCGGGCAGTTAGTCCAACAGGTCCGGAAACGTCTCTCCTGGAAATCTGCTTGACTGACGACTAAGCTCTGGTTAGAAGGCAATGTCTCTTGGATCAGCCTTAAATAAACATAGAAATGCGGCCCAGCTGCAATCCGATTTGGATAATTACTCCTGCAAAATCATCGCTTCAGGCTTAGAAATCATACGATACACAGTAAAATGGCAGATCACTAGAGAAGAAGAAGAAAGCTGAGATTAGGTGGTGGAACAAACTTTTGTTAAAGCTGAGACAGTAAACTGCGAATGATGATGTATTAGAATAGGTAAAATAACTCTGTGGTGAGTGGTTAATAGAGAGGACCATTTGTTGGTGGAATGTATGCTAACATGTCGATGACTATGAAATTTAGTAATGAAGGAAAATAAGTCAGAGACGCGAAAAACAAGAATATAACACGACGACCATGTGCAACACCTCCCAGAAGGGAAGAGATGGGCAGTTGTTGGGAAAATGTGGAGGACAGCCTGAGATGAGCTGAGAGTTTGAAGAACGTAAATATTTGACAAAGGGTACAAATATTGTAAGGTGGCAACGGGCTTGCCCCTTACATGAGTCCATTTAACGTGACTGTAATCACTTTGCGAGCACTTTAGGCCAATAAAAGCGACTGACAGCGGTGCTTTGTAGATAAGTAGTTGTTGTTTTTTGGAGTAATACTCTCGATTACGGTGTATGAAATGTCTGTGGAAACACAGCGGCACATACAGGGAAAATTACGTGATTTTGTAACTATCAGATTTGGCGGCAATGCACTATATGCGAGGCACCGGGTACAGTGCTCGGCCAGCAGCCTGACAGCGCGTCACCGGGTGTGTAACCTCAAGTGTTTACAAAACAGGGCAGTGGCTTGCTGGGCATGGTCTCGCCTACGTTCCACTAGTTTTACACCTTCGAGTAATTAAAGTGAGACATGAAATGATAATTAAACGGACACCCTAGCTGCAAACAGGCGTTGATGTACTTCATTGGGGACATGTTGAAAATGTGTACCCCGACCGGGACTCGAACCCGGGATCTCCTGCTTACATGGCAGACGCTCTATCCATCTGAGCCACCGCGGGCACAGAGGATAGTGCGTCTGCAGCGACTTAACCCTTGCACGCTCCCTGTGAGATCCACATTCCCAACATGTCCACACCACTACATCTATTAGGCGCATTACGAATGTGGAGTTAGGCCGGAGCATATATCTGCACGCACGTTATTGTTTCCGGATGAGACGTTTTACCCCAAGACTCGAACCAACTCTGTCACCTGGATACGTGGACATGCAGTCCATTACCTCTGTCGTGACGGACACAAGAATTTCCTTGACTTCTGGCTCTATTTGCAAGAAAGACATCATGCTATTTCCGGGCATACCAGATATCGACAGTGCTTCGCAAACTACCTATGGAGTGCCTTTCACAGCCCGCCGTGCAGCTGGAATGTTCCAGGCAGTGGTAGATGAGGTCCGAACGAACGGCAAACGAGCATATATTGCACAATCCTTATCAGTGGGCGCAGTCGCTGGGAAGCCTCACTACGACGTGGTAGCTTTCTTTTCATGTTATTTGTTTCATATCTTCGATGGCGTCTTCATTCCGTTTTAGTTTTCCAGGCTTGATTAACTATGACTGTTCGCACATTGATATCTATATAAATAAAACAAGATTTAAAAAAAGTGGGCAGGAGACCTGCGTTCGTATCCAAATAAATACACAAGAACAAAATAAGAACAAAATGAACAACAAATAAAATATAATAAAGTATTATACCCTTTCCTTTTCCTTTTATTTCATTTTTTTATACAAAGTTCAGAGGCATATTTAATTTTTGTTCGTTGGCGGAACCTGAAGTGGTTAGCTTAAGGATGAAAGTGGCGGTGGCACTAGTTTTGTTTTTGTTCTTAGGCTAGATAGGAATAAAAAAAAAGTAGCTCAGTTGGTAGGAGACTTGCCCACGAAAGGCAAGTACAATTTTAATTTCTATATTCGGTTTGAGTACATTAAAAAAAAAGGATCTGAGTTCAAACCTTATATAAAAAAAAAAAAGATGGATAGAGCGTCTGCCATGTAAGCAGGAGATCTCGGGTTCGAGTCCCGGTCGGGGCACACATTTTCAACATGTCCCCAATGAAGTACATCAACGCCTGTTTGCAGCTAGGGTGTCCATTTAATTATCATTTCATTTCTAGCAAAGCTGCATGGTCATCCATGGTAACTGTTCTTTCGGGAACAGATGCTACCGTCGTACATAGTTAAAGTGAGGTAGGCCAGCGGCTTGCTGGGCGTGCTCTCGGTGAAGAGGGGCAGGCCAGGAGTCCCTTAGGAAGTAAAAATTCCGGAAAAATTGTTGTTGCCCGCAGCTGTGGATCTTCCCAGGTGGCTTGAGCAGAGTTTACTCGTTAAATTTGGTAGAAAGGGGAAATTGTGGAAAATAGTTCGATTCCCAGGTAGTACATTGGTCGGCACTGGGATACGGGGTATTTTGAGCGTTTCTAGGGATGTGATTCGCTCGGTAAACTTTTGGGGGGGAAAACATAGCCTAAGAACGATCTTGGTCGACTCTCTGTCGAGGTCTTCCATCTTGGACTTTCGTTCTGAGAGGACGTGAGTGGTGTCTTCTCTTTGCTGATGGGAAGATTGTCACAATTTGAGAAGTTTACAGCAGCAGTCTGTTGTCCAAGTATTGTAGGAGTGTAATCTGCGCCACACCAGGATTCCACGGCCGCGCCCTCGCCTGCCGGAGACCGCAGCCACAGCAGCAGCAGTCGTACAGTGAGATCACTCCTGCTCCAGCCCGTATTAGGATTGGTGTTAAATAGCTGGATCACGTGCAATTGCTGTTCCCACTGAGGTTTCACGATACTTTGGGGCGTAGTGAGTCTTCTTGTTTTTCGTTTTGTGTCGATGTCAGTCGGTCAGCCAATTTATAAGAGATCGCGTTTTGTACCGACTTTGACACAGCTCACTGCCAATCCCAGCTAGGAAGGTAATTTGTAAATGGTTCTTTGTGTTTTTATTCAGGTCTAAGACCTCGAGCATAGTACTTAATTTACGATCCATATCCCTGCATATGGGAGTCACAGAGCATTCTCCCCATCTTAGGGCAAAAGACCATCCTCACACAGTCATTGACCAAACCGCCCTGCAGCACCGTTAATCTCCAACTGATCAGAAGAAGACGACTACACTCCACATCTCGTGAATGAATAGAGCTTTCCGAGTCTTAACCCGTCCAAGTGCACGAGATTTCTCGAGATGTGGCCATGTCGAGGAGCTTAGCACTCCTTATCCATGTATAGTGACTTATTTCAAAGTGCCATAATGTAGTAGTGTACAGTTAAGAAGAAAAAGAAATGACTCATTTTTATATGTGATGGAGTTCCAGACGAATTGAGTTAGATACATTTTTACGTAAATCATCCAAGCTATCAACTCTAAAGTATTGTTCTAGAGTCTAGGATCGGAACCTGGAAGGTATTCCTTCCAGTGCGATCGAGTCATCATCTGCGTCTAGGTGAAAGAAATTTCTCAGGTGTGAAGTATGAATGGGGATGCGGCCACCTCATGCTTGCGGGCATCTGTGCACTGTTTGACATCTGACAGACGTGTCACTTATCGCTACCTCCTGTGTACTCTACTGGACAGGGGGGAGGCGGAGTGCGCTTGCATGCATTGGTTGCATTATTTCACGAGCAGGTGTGTAGGCTGTGCTGTGCGCTATTTGGACAGTTAATGAGTACTGAGGATGTCTACACGTCAGTGTGAAGCATTATTTAGGAGCAGTTTCCTATTGTGTACTGAAATTATGAGTTGGTTGCGTGTCTGTGGGCTGCGCAGCATAATCACAGGCGCATCAGGGTGGGCGTTTTGTATCAGTGTGATAGATATACTCCATCCCTAAATAAGATGTTTCAAAATAAATAGAGTGCACTCCTTCCTTACTCTCCCCAGCAGCCCAGAGCAGGCTGAGTCATTTTCGCGCCATTTTCCCCCACCATCTTGGATTAGGTCACAGGAGGGAAGACAGTACTGTGTAATAGGTCAGTTGGAGTCTCATGGTGAAGAGGCTGTCTGCAAAATAAAGACTTGTGTCCAGAGTTGTTTTCCCGCCATTTACCCCTACCATCTTGGGTTACGCCACGAAACGGACGATAGCGTCCTCTGCTGGTGGTACTGAGTGCTACACCTCACGGAGAACACACTGTTTGACGCCATCGTGCATAACTGTACCTGCGTCATCATGTGACGTCATGGTGGCGTCCTCTGGCAGTGACGATATGAACTAAGTCATTTGGGCTCTGGACTCAGTGGTGAACACACTGGGTGGGGCCATCTCGAATAATGGCAATTGCGATGTGATCTGGCATCAGGAGAGTGCCATCTGGTGACACCAATATGAACTGAGCCAGTTGGAGTCCAGATCCAGTGGCGAACACATCTATTTGAAATTGGTTAAATAATAAAGAAAAGTACTTTGCTTAGTAGAGAAAAGTGAGGTTTGGTGCAATGTGATGTTGGAATTTGAACTTCGCACCATTTTTCTCGGGGAGGGGGCGTGGCACTTTCCTGCCAAAATCCGACATCTTGATTGATGTCATCACCACCATCTTGGATGACGTCATCGCCGCCATGTTGGATAATCGTACTTTGGGGTGGTGTCCCCTTTGTTCCAATACTCATGTACAACAGTTTATTATATTGAAATGATAATAAATAGATCCTGTGTGTTTTAGTTAGAGTTCTTTCCTCCACGAAATCTAAAATTCCAGTTTTCTCAACGATTTCAGTATCCGAGAGTAATTTGGTTTTCCTGCCTGTAGATAGAGAAAACACATCAGAGATACTCGGCTCCAGACGACAGCATGAAGAGGCGTTTCATGAAGTGCGCCAGGGTTTCCCTCTGACCAGTATCTTAAGTTTTGTTTATTAACAAAACTAGAGAGATGGAAATGCGCCTCATCGCTCATCCACAAGTGGTTTACTTGGTCGTCATTTTCTTCAAGTCTTCTGGACATTTCCTCATAAAATTGTAATCGTGTCTAATAGTCACTTGGTTTGAGAGATTGCACAATCTGTATTTTGTATGGGTGAAAATGTAAATCTTGACGAAGAATCCTTCTCACTGAAGTGTTACTTATTCCAAGACGTAGAGAGCATGTTGTTTGGCAGATCGGCGTGAGCATTGCCTGTTGAACAGCAGCGATGTTCTGAGGGGTTCGAACGGTTTTTGCACTCCCACCTCGTTTTTAGACGTTGATCCAGTTTGTTCAAGGTTGTTTATCCACGAACGAATTGCATTATCCGAGGGAACTGGCCTGTTGCGCGGTATGTTGAAATGGCGTCGAAAAGCACGTCGCGTTTTCACTTTTTCACTTTTCATATAATACGCTTTAACCGTGTAGCTGCGATGTTCACCCGTCCAACGGTCCATAGCAACTAAATGGTGGGACATGCAGGTAGAAAGGAGCCGGCCACCATTACCCCCACCACTCTCACATTCCAGCTGTCAAGGCCATCTCCAATCTGCCCGTTTCACTGGCTAACCCTGTATATGTGTATAATCAGTTTAAATAAAACTTCCTTAAAGCTCGCATGTGACTTGATTATTTTTTATTACGGTAAAAGTGAAGGTAGCTCAAGATATCTTTAGCGCCCCCTCCTCCAGGTTTTTCTGAATCTGCCACTGTGTTTGACCATACATAACGTTGTGCAACAGAGTTCCTGACCCACATTTCCCTAAAGCAATCGCCAATGCGTTAGTTTTGTGGGGCTCATCCCCCTTCGCCCTGTGCGATAAAGTTAATGCAGGACTAGGTAGGCTGCAACATGTGGATGTTCTCTCACCCGTAGCATTTAGTTGACAGACTACGCCGTCGGTCGTGAATCAGAAATCTAATGGATCACATCGCATTGTTGTGGTTTTAAGTCTACCGTTAATGCTAAAGCAAATGTCGGTTTCTACCCACTTCCTCGACAGGAACTGTTGGCTAAATTGGGTGGGGGCGAATACAGTATATAGATCTCGCTGACGACTACTTTCAGTTGCCGGTAGCTGATTGGAGGAAATAGTTTTTAGTGCTTAATACACCATTCGGCATGTATCGTTATAGCAGGTTGCCATTCAGGGTTTGCAAGTGCTCCCGCGATGTTTTAGAGATATTTAGAGCAACTCATCCAAGGTATCCCCTGCTCTATTAATTATTAAAACGATTCGTTAGATACTGCGGTCACATGGGAGCAGCACCTGGGCAATCTGCAGATGTTGTTCGAGCGGCTCCAAACCAATGGCCCTGCCCCGTCGCCTCGACAAATGTAGTTTCTTTGCGCATACTGTGAAGTATTTGCGTTATACATTAAGTCGAGCAAGTTCGAAGCAGTATCATGTGGCCTGCATCGTTGTCTTACCGGCACTTTATTCCAAAGTGGATACGCCCGTTCTCGTCAGATCACAAAAGTTAAGCGCTGTCAGGCGTGCCCGGCACTTGGATGCGTGACCATCCGGGCCGTCATGCGCTGTTGCCATTTTTCGTGATGCCAATTGAGGAGCTACTCGACCGAATAGTAGCGGCTCCGGTCAAAGAAAACCATCATAACGACTGGGAGAGCAGTGTGCTGACCACACGCCCCTCCCAACTGCATCCTCAGTGAGGATGACACGGCGGTCGGATGGTTCCTATGGGCCACTTGTGGCCTGAAGACAGAGTGCAAAGTTTATTCCAAACGTGGCCCACATTTCTCACCTGCTCAGTCAGTTGCATAGAAAAGGGGTTATGTTTGTGTAGTCAAGGCTTGCCAGAAGGCGTGGTGCGTGTGCTCTTTCGGACACGTCTGATAGAACAGGCGCCACGTGGAATCTGCAGCTGTGATACAATCTGTGCAAATTAAAGGAGGAGGGGGGAGAAAGTAAAGGAAAGGAAAGGGAGAGAACTATTGATACCACCTGCATCAGGAGTGAAAACGTGTGCTGAGCCGGGATTCGAATCCAGGAACTTACTAGGCAGCTGAGTTCACCACTCCTCCACCTGGACACAGTGTTTACTGAAATCACGCGGACTATCTCGGCATGACTCTCGCATTCATACAATTGATTCGCCTCCATTCACAATAATACACCACATTCAGTGCAGATGCGCAATTACGTCCCACCTCATGCAGGAATCTGCAAGTAGCGAGCGCAGAGGACATGGACACGGAGTGTGGATAGGTGGCGCTAGGTGGGAGTCTGGGTCGACCGAGGGGCGTGCTGGGATAGCAGCCACGCAATCGTGATAAACACTTGGTCTAGGTGGCGCATTGGTTAACGCAACTGCCTAGGAAATGGCAAATCCTGGGTTCGAATCCCAGTCCGGCACACATTTTCACTCATCGTCGCTGATGCTGCTCAAAGTCCTGATGCAGCTGATACCAATAGTCCCTTCCCTTTTCTTTCCTTTCTCTCCCCTCCTCCTTCAATCTACACTACTGTTCATAAAAATTGCTACACCAAGAAGAAATGCAGAAGATAAACGGGTATTCATTGGACAAATATACTATTATACTAAAACTGACATGTGATTACATTTTCACGCAATTTGGGTGCATAGATCCTGAGAAATCAGTACCCAGAACAACCACCTCTGGCCGTAATAACGGTCTTGATACGCCTGGGCATTGAGTCTAACAGAGCTTCGATGACGTGTACAGGTACAGCTGGCCATGCAGCTTCAAAACGACACCACAGTTCATCAAGAGCAGTGACTCGCGTATTGTGATGAGCCAGGTGCTCGGCCACCATTGACCAGACGTTTTCAATTGGTGAGATATCTGGAGAATGTGCTGGCCAGTGCAGCAGTCGAACATTTTCTGTATCCAGAAAGGCCTGTACCGGACCTGCAACATGCGGTCGCGCATTATCCTGCTGAATTCTAGGGTTTCGCAGGGATCGAATGAGGGGTAGAGCCACGGGTCGTAACACATGTGAAATGTAGCGTCCACTGTTCAAACTGCCGTCAATGCGAACAAGAGGTGACCGGGACGTGTAACCAATGGCACCCCATACCATCACGCCGGGTGATACGCCAGTATGGCGATGACGAATACACGCTTCCAATGTGCGTTCACCGCGATGTCGCCAAACACGGATGCGACCATCATGATGCTGTAGACAGAACCTGGATTCATCCGAAAAAATGACGTTTTCCCATTCGTGCACCCAGGTTCGTCGTTGAGTATACCATCGCCGGCGCCCCTGTCTGTGATGCAGCGTCAAGAGTGACCGCAGCCATGGTCTCCGAGCTGATAGTCCATGCTGCTGCAAACGTCGTCGAACTGTTCGTGCAGATGGTTGTTGTCTAGTAAACGTCCCCATCTGTTGACTCAGGCATCGAGACGTGGCTGCACGATCCGTTACAGCCATGCGGATAAGATGCCTGTCATCTCGATTGCTAGTGATACGAGGCCGTTGGGATCTAGCACGGCGTTCCGTGTTACCCTCGTGAACCCACCGATTCCATAATCTTCTAACAGTCATTGATCCCGACCAACGAGGGCAGCAATGTCGCGATACGATAAACCGCAATCGCGATAGGCTACAATCCGATCTTTATCAAAGTCGGAAACGTGATGGTACGCATTTCTCCTCCTTACACGAGGCATCACAACAACGTTTCACGAGGCAACGCCGGTCAACTGCTGTTTGTGTATGAGAAATCGGTTGGAAACTTTCCTCATGTCAGCACGTTGTAGGTGTCGGCACCGGCGCTAACCTTGTGTGAATGCTCTGAAAAGCTAATAATTCGCATATCACAGCATCTTCTTACTGTCGGTTAAATTTCCCGCCTGTAGGACGTCATCTTCGTGGTGTAGCAGTTTTAATGGCCAGTAGTGTACGGTATATAAGGAGGCTTTCCTCCGACTCAAAATGTTCTTTAGGTCAGCCCCCTGTTTAGGAACGTTACAGCCCGGCGTAAGTTGACAGTTGGGTTTCAAGAGTTTTAGGATCATAAACAAAAATTTTATTTCACCAGTAACTTGTTCATTTTCTTCAACAATATAATGCTCGTAATATTATGTTAGGTCGTGCGTAAGTTCGTAGCATTTTTGTTTTTCATGCTGGTATTCCGGTTCCTAAGGCCTTCTTGATCGATTGTCATTTTTTATTTGTAGTTCACTGTTGCTATTTGAGTTTACATAATGTCGTTTTGCCATTTGGAGATGATAAGTGGAGCTGTGGGCACTAGAAAATGTAGTGCGAAGTGGAGGAATCGGAATATTTTCGATATTTTCTTCTGTTTGAGTTCAATAAAGGGGAGACAGCGGCGGAGGCAGCCAGAAACATTTGCGCCGTGTGAGGGAATAGTGCCACTGACCACAGCATGGCGCGCTGGATTAGCCGAGCGGTCTCGGGCGCTGCAGTCATGGACTGTACGGCTGGTCCCGGCGGAGGTTCGAGTTCTCCCTCGGGCATAGGATAATTTAGATTAAGTAGTGTGTAAGCTTAGGGATTGATGACCTTAGCAGTTAAGTCCCATAAGATTTCACACACATTTCAACATTTTTTTGAACATTTTTGAACACAGCATGGCAAGAAAGTGGTTTTCTCGTATTAAATAGGATACTTTTGACATTAGTGAGTCTCCACGTTCAGAAAACGTTCGGGCTTTGATGAAGATTGTTTAAAGGCATTAATCTACAGTTGTCCGTGTCAGTGTATTCGGGAACTAGCAGATGTGATGAGCTGTGATCATTCCACCATGGTACGACAATTGTGTGTCATGGGGAACGTTCAAAAACCGAGAGTATGGGTACCGCACTAAAATCAGCAGATGGCCGCACGTGAATCTCTGCTTGCTCTTCAACAGCTGGCTCGTGAGCAACACCGACCATTCCTGTCCTGTACTGTCACTGGTGACGAGGAATGGTGTCTTTATGTTAACATAAGGAAAAGATAGGAATGGTTAAGTCTAAACAAAGCACCAGCTCGCCTGTACAAAGAGCTACGCGCATTTGGTGGGACAGCGAACGTGGGGGTGGACTGCGAGTTGCTTCCACGAGGTGTAACCATCATCGCTGACATCTATCGTCAACAAGCGATACGTCTTGCAGACGAAATACAGGGATAACGACCAGGAAGGCTGCGTGGAGTGATGCTACTTGATAACGCCCTCCCGCATTCAGCTAGACTGAAAAAATAATAATAATAATAATACTATCGTGTATTATTCACCTGATCTTGCACCTTCAGATTTTCACCTTTTCCGCTTTCTATCGAACAGCCTTTAAGATATTTCCTTTCCGGATGGAACTTCACTCCGAACATGGCTCGACGAGTTCACCGCCTCAACACCACATGATTCCTACAGTCGCCGAATCGAAAAGCTACCCCAGCGTTGGCAGGCGACTAAAGTTCTTGCTATGTGTATCTGTTTCGTTTATTATACTTACGGCAAAACGCTACGAACTCATGCACCAGCCCAAAATGATTTGGAACAGAACAAGATAATGAAATGAGCAGGGACTGCATAGGGTTTTGGAACATGTGGTTGGGATGAAAGTGAAGCAACTTGGCGCGCCCAGGTTCGATGTAACCACGAATCAAGAACTAAAACAGTATAAATTCAGGAAAGAGTGCAGACGCATTTTAAAATGTCAGTGTACAATGTCCGTTTACTGTTGAACACATGGACACCAAATGATTTACACTACTGGCCATTAAAATTGCTACACCACGAAGATGACGTGCTACAGACGCGAAATTTAACCGACAGGGAGAAGATGCTGTGATATGCAAATGATTAGCTTTTCAGAGCATTCACACAAGGTTGGTGCCGGTGGCGACACCTACAACGTGCTGACATGAGGAAAATTTCCAACCGATTTCTGATACACAAACAGCAGTTGACCGGTGTTGCCTGGTGAAACGTTGTTGTGATACCTCGTGTAAAGAGGAGAAATGCGTACCATCACGTTTCCGACTTTGATAAAGGTCGGATTGTAGCCTATCGCGATTGCGGTTTATCGTATCGCGACATTGCTGCTCGCGTTGGTCGAGATCCAATGACTGTTAGCAGAGTATGGAATCGGTGGGTTCAGGAGGGTAATACGGAACGCCGTGCTGGATCCCAACGGCCTCGCATCACTAGCAGTCGAGATGACAGGCATCTTATTCGACGTTCGACGACGTTTGCAGCAGCATGGACTATCAGCTCGGAGACCGTGGCTGCGGTTACCCCTGACGCTGCATCACAGACAGGAGCACCTGCGGTGGTGTACTCGACGACGAACCTGGGTGCACGAATGGCAAAACGTCATTTTTTCGGATGAATCCAGGTTCGGTTTACAGCATCATGATGGTCGCATCCGTGTTCGGCGACATCGCGCTGAACGCACATTGGAAGCGCGTATTCGTCATCGCCATACTGGCGTATCACCCGGCGTGATGGTATGGGGTGCCATTGGTTACACATCTCGGTGACCTCTTGTTCGCATTGACGCCTTTGAACAGTGGACGTTACATTTCAGATGTGTTACGACCCGTGCCTCTACCCCTCATTCGATCCCTGCGAAACCCTACATTTCAGCAGGATAATGCACGACCTGTACGGGCCTTTCTGGATATGTTCGACTGCTGCTCTGGCCAGCACGTTCTCCAGATCTCTCACCAATTGAAAACGTCTGGTCAATGGTGGCCGAGCAACAGGTTCGTCATGATACGCCAGTCACTACTTTTGATGAACTGTGGTATCGTGTTGAAGCTGCATGGGCAGCTGTACCTGTACACGCCACCCAAGCTGTGTTTGATTCAATGCCCAGGCGTATTAAGGTCGTTATTACGGCCAGAGGTGGTTTTTCTGGGTACTGATTTCTCAGGATCTATGCACCCAAATTGCGTGAAAATGTAATGACATGTCAGTTCTAGTATAACATATTTGTCCAATTACTACCCGTTTATCATCTGCATTTCTTCTTGCTGTAGCAATTTTAATGGCCAGTAGTGTAAATAATTCAGTACGGCTTGTACGTATGGAACTGGAACAACACCGACAAAATTTTGGAGGTTGTTTAGGGATATTTTCTGAGTATTTTACTTTTTTGGAAACCGTTGTCTCCAGTGGCACATCTGGCACATCCGTGCTGCACGGAAAACAGCTGCACTATCGCGCAGATATCGACGGCACGCGCTGTGTGTCTTCTTTGTTAACAAACTCGTCCCATCAACTCACCTTACTTGCTGTTGACAACAGTGATGTCCACAGTTCTGTTGGCCCGTAGATTTACGAGGCGTATTTAAAAACTAGTGTCAGTTTCGTCGTAAAAAAATAAGCTCACGAGAAAAGGTTTTTATTAACAGTAGTATTTTACTACGTATTTACTTGTCCACATACTCGCCGTTCACATCTATTCACTTTCTATAAAGCTGGACCACCTTCTTTAACTCCTCCGGATAGAAGTCCGTCGCCTGGGAGTTGAACCAGTTGGTAACGCCAGGCTTGAGTTCGTCGTCGTTTTGAAATCGTTGTCCACCCAGGCGCTTTTTCAAATGCAAGAAGAGGAAATAGTCGCTTAGTGCGAGGTCTGTACTGTACGGAGGGTGATCAAAAAGTTCTCAACGAAATCGTCGAATCTTGTCCTTGGTTTTGGTAGCGGTGTGAGGTCGTGCATTGTGGTGAAGGAGTATTATGGCAAACAGTTTCCCGCCGCGTCGGTTATTGGATCGCGCGTCTAAGTTTGGTTAAGCACTTCGCAGTATACGTCACCTGTAATTGTTGACCCACGGTCCATGAAATCAATCAGAAGGCCGCTCTTTTCGTCCCAAAAACCGATAGGCATAATTTTTCGATTCAAGAACCAAGATTGCCTAAACTTTTCTGGTTTGGGTGAACTTGAATGACGCATCGACTATTGTTTCGTTTCGGTATTGGTGCATGATATCCACTTTTTGTCATCCGTAACACTGTGGGAAGACAAATCTTCTCCGTATTGTCTGTAGGGCTCCAAAAACTGCCGTGCTGTAAGCATTCTTTCCTCTTTGTGCTGATCAGTGAGCATTTTTGGAACCCACCACGCTCAGTTTGTGGTATCCAATCTGTACCGTGACAAGCCTCTAAATTGAGGGTCGAGCAACATTTCAAAATTCACTAGCCAGACCACTAATCGGTAGTTATACTAGCCCCCCCCCCCCTCTCTGTTATTTATCGAGAAATTTTGCATGGCCATTTTGAAAGTCTCGACACAATGTTCGAACTTGTTTGTTACTCATCATTTCAGATCCATACGTAAGACGTAACCCACGATGGATTTCAGCAGCTAAAGATCCCCTTGCCAACGAAAATCCGCGGACTTCACAATCGGCGGGATCTACGATTGTTTCGGCGATTGCGATCTGCTCTCATCCACTGGCAAACGACTACTGAACCAAACCGACACTGCAGTAGTTTCCTGATGAGTCGGTAGACAGGGCTGCATGCGTGAAACTTCATACACGTGCAGATAGATCGGAACTAACCTAGACCTCGAGCTATGCTACAGATCAGTCTGTCACAATAACCAAGATTTCAGGAGGAGGCAGGGGGGCAATATCAAACTCAAGCCAAACGTATACCTACTTTATCTTCTTTCCGTTTCATATTCAAGTAATAAATAACATCGAAAGCTAACTCCAATGTAAAACCCAAAACTAGCTTGATTATCCTCCACGTCACATTTCCCGGCATTTTACCAGAACACATCCTACTAAAAGAAGCGTTTTGGAGATATCTTTAATGCGATGTACCGGGTGATCAAAAAGTCAGTATAAATTTGAAAACTGAATAAATCACGGAAAAATGTAGATAGAGAGTTACAAATTGACACACATGCTTAGAATGATATGGGGTTTTATTAGAACCAAAAAGATACACAAGTTCAAAAAATGTCCCACAGATGGCGCTTCATTTGATCACAATAGCAATAATTAGCATAACAAAGTAAGACAAAGCAAAGATGATTTTCTTTACAGGAAATGCTCAATATGTCCACCATCATTCCTCAACAATAGCTGTAGTCGATGAATAATGTTGTGAACAGCACTGTAAAGCATGTCCGGAGTTATGGCGAGGCATTGGCGTCAGATGTTGTCTTTCAGCATCCGTAGGGATTTCGGTCGACCACGATACACTTGCGACTTCAGGTAACCCCAAAGCCAATAACCGCACGGACTGAGGTCTGGGGACCTGGGAGGCCAAGCATGGCGAAAGTGGCGGCTGAGCACACGATCATCACCAAACGACGCGCGCAAGAGATCTTTCACGCGTCTAGCAATACTTTTTGTTGTTGTTGTTGTTGTTCTAATAAAACCCCATGTCATTCCAAGCATGTGTGTCAATTTTTACCTCTCTATCTACATTATTCTGTGGTTTATTAAGTTTTCAAATTTATACTGACTTTTTGATCACCCGCTATGTTAGCTTCGTTCATGCTTATAGGTTTTAGTATCTTCATTTCTAAACTTTAAACATTTAATGTTTTGTGCACTAAAACCGCGAAAGTTATACATTCGCGTGACGAAACAGTGATGTTTCCATTGCGTCCGTGATGTTGTGTTGTGACAGGAGCAACCTGCGCTGCCGCCATGGAATGGCACAGACCGTATTTAACGTATTTATCTTTTTGTATTATAAACATATGTATTTTAAGTGATATAGAGCACTGATAGGTAAAAAGACGAGGGCTAGTAGAAACCCTTGGGTAACAGAGAAATATTGAATTTAATTGATGAAAGGAGAAAATATAAAAATGCAGTAAATGAAGCAAGCAAAAAGGAATACAAACGTCTCAAAAATGAGAGCGACAGGAAGTGCAAAATGGCTAAGCAGGGATGGCTAGAGGAGAAATGTAAGGATGTAGAGGCTTATCTCACTAGGGGTAAGATAGATACTGCCTACAGGAAAATTAAAGAGACCTTTGGAGAAAGGAGAACATGCATGAATATCAAGAGCTTTGATGGAAACCCAGTTCTAAGCAAAGAAGGGAAAGCAGAAATGTGGAAGGAGCATATAGAGGGTCTATACAAGGGCAATGTACTTGAGGACAATATTATGGAAATGGAAGAGGATGTAGATGAAGATGAAATGGGAGATATGATACTGCGTGAAGAGTTTGACAGAGCACTGAAAGACCAGAGTCGAAACAAATTCCATTAGAACTACTGACGGCCTTGGGAGAGCCAGTCATGACAAAACTCTACCATCTGGTGAGCAAGATGTATGATACAGGCGAAATACCCTCAGACTCCGAAAAGAATATAATAATTCCAATCCAAAAGAAAGCAGATGTTGACAGATGTGAAAATTATCGAACTATCAGTTCAATAAGTTACAGCTGCAAAGTACTAACGCGAATTCTTTACAGACGAATGGAAAAACTGATAGAAGCCGACCTCGGGGAAGATCAGTTTGGATTCCGTAGAAATGTTGGAACACGTGAGGCAATACTGACCCTACGACGTATCTTAGAAGAAAGAATAAAGGAAGGCAAACCTACGTTTCTAGCATTTGTAGACTTAGAGAAAGGTTTTGACAATGTTGATTGGAATACTCTCTTTCAAATTCTAAAGGTGGCAGGGGTAAAATACAGGGAGCGAAAGGCTATTTACAATTTGTACAGAAACCAGATGGCAGTTATTAGAGTTGAGGGACATGAAAGGGAAGCAGTGGTTGGGAAGGGAGTGAGACAGTGTGTGATGGTGGTTAGTGTTTAACGTCCCGTCGACAACGAGGTCATTAGAGACGGAGCGCAAGCTCGGGTTAGGGAAGGATTGGGAAGGAAATCGGCCGTGCCCTTTCAAAGGACCCATCCCAGCATTTTCCTGAAACGATTTAGGGAAATCACGGAAAACCTAAATCAGGATGGCTGGAGACGGGATTGAACCGTCGTCCTCCCGAATGCGAGTCCAGTGTGTTAACCACTGCGCCACCTCGCTCGGTGGGAGTGAGACAGGGTTGTAGCCTATCCCCGATGTTATTCAATCTGTATATTGAGCAAGCAGTAAAGGAAACAAAAGAAAAATTCGGAGTAGATATTAAAATCCATGGAGAAGAAATAAAAACATCGAGGTTCGCCGATGACACTGTAATTCTGTCAGAGACAGCAAAAGACCTGGTAGAGCAGTTGAACAGAATGGACTGTGTCTTGAAAGGAGGGTATAAGATGAACATCAATAATAGCAAAACGAGGATAATGGAATGTAGTCGAATTAAGTCGGGTGATGCTGAGGGAATTAGATTAGGAAATGAGACACTAAAAGTAGTAAAGGAGTTTTGCTATTTGGGGAGCAAAATAACTGATGATGGTCGAAGTAGAGAGGATATAAAATGGCAACGGCAAGGAAAGCGTTTCTGAAGAAGAAAAATTTGTTAACATCGAGTATAGATTTAAATGTCAGGAAGTCGTTTCTGAAAGTATTTGTATGGAGTGTAGCCATGTATGAAAGTGAAACGTGGACGATAAATACACTCCTGGAAATGGAAAAAAGAACACATTGACACCGGTGTGTCAGACCCACCATACTTGCTCCGGACACTGCGAGAGGGCTGTACAAGCAATGATCACACGCACGGCACAGCGGACACACCAGGAACCGCGGTGTTGGCCGTCGAATGGCGCTAGCTGCGCAGCATTTGTGCACCGCCGCCGTCAGTGTCAGCCAGTTTGCCGTGGCATACGGAGCTCCATCGCAGTCTTTAACACTGGTAGCATGCCGCGACAGCGTGGACGTGAACCGTATGTGCAGTTGACGGACTTTGAGCGAGGGCGTATAGTGGGCATGCGGGAGGCTGGGTGGACGTACCCCCGAATTGCTCAACACGTGGGGCGTGAGGTCTCCACAGTACATCGATGTTGTCGCCAGTGGTCGGCGGAAGGTGCACGCCAAGACCGTAGGATCCTACGCAGTGCCGTAGGGGACCGCACCGCCACTTCCCAGCAAATTAGGGACACTGTTGCTCCTGGGGTATCGGCGAGGACCATTCGCAACCGTCTCCATGAAGCTGGGCTACGGTCCCGCACACCGTTAGGCCGTCTTCCGCTCACGCCCCAACATCGTGCAGCCCGCCTCCAGTGGTGTCGCGACAGGCGTGAATGGAGGGACGAATGGAGACGTGTCGTCTTCAGCGATGAGAGTCGCTTCTGCCTTGGTGCCAATGATGGTCGTATGCGTGTTTGGCGCCGTGCAGGTGAGCGCCACAATCAGGACTGCATACGACCGAGGCACACAGGGCCAACACCCGGCATCGTGGTGTGGGGAGCGATCTCCTACACTGGCCGTACACCACTGGTGATCGTCGAGGGGACACTGAATAGTGCACGGTACATCCAAACCGTCATCGAACCTATCGTTCTACCATTCCTAGACCGGCAAGGGAACTTGCTGTTCCAACAGGACAATGCACGTCCGCATGTATCCCGTGCCACCCAACGTGCTCTAGAAGGTGTAAGTCAACTACCCTGGCCAGCAAGATCTCCGGATCTGTCCCCCATTGAGCATGTTTGGGACTGGATGAAGCGTCGTCTCACGCGGTCTGCACGTCCAGCACGAACGCTGGTCCAACTGAGGCGCCAGGTGGAAATGGCATGGCAAGCCGTTCCACAGGACTACATCCAGCATCTCTACGATCGTCTCCATGGGAGAATAGCAGCCTGCATTGCTGCGAAAGGTGGATATACACTGTACTAGTGCCGACATTGTGCATGCTCTGTTGCCTGTGTCTATGTGCCTGTGGTTCTGTCAGTGTGATCATGTGATGTATCTGACCCCAGGAATGTGTCAATAAAGTTTCCCCTTCCTGGGACAATGAATTCACGGTGTTCTTATTTCAATTTCCAGGAGTGTATTTACGCACCAATGCACTAAAGCAACCAAGTGCACCGATAACATTTTACAGCTATCAATAATGTAACTTAGCTTCAGAAAACTGGAAACATTACTTTTTTCACAGTAGCTGTTGAAAAACGCGATGAAAAGTAAGGAAAAA
This sequence comes from Schistocerca cancellata, assembly GCF_023864275.1. Classification (NCBI taxonomy): domain Eukaryota; kingdom Metazoa; phylum Arthropoda; class Insecta; order Orthoptera; family Acrididae; genus Schistocerca; species Schistocerca cancellata. Next base: position 18,990,505 of record NC_064626.1, on the reverse strand, counting down.
AAATAGTCACGCATTTCTAGTAGGAGCGACCTCAGGATACTCCAAATAGATAAAACTGCCCTTTAAGTTTGTCCTTGGTACCAAATGCTTAAAACAGATCCAGCACACGGAAGGAGAGACAGGAGGAGCCCAAAAGGCTTTAAAAGACCAAACAGAAGGCTAGTGTTGGAGGTATAGCCTCAAATACAACCGGTACTTATTAGACCCGTCAAATGGAGTGTATACCGAAATACTAAAATAAATTTCTCTGAAAAACCTCCGAAAATCTGACAGTGCAGGTGGATTTCCTCCTGTGTGCCATTACTAATGGTTCTATATACTCTTTCGAGATCCAGTAAGGGGAGTTCGCTATAAACTGTTTGCGCTGTCGCCAACTTGAAACGAAATGTATGCTCATCATGCCTACATTTAGCTAGAAAAATGGGTTATCTGATTTGTTTTCAAAAGCCTAAATAAGTCTGAAACAGCTGACAATCATGCTGGAAGACATCTCTCCCAGATCACTGCATCGAGGCCCGGATGGCAATTACGTTCGCTGCTGCCGTAGAGTATGGATAACGGGGTCGTTTTAGTCCAGAGAGAAGTCGCCGTATTCCACCCGAATCTGTAATTCGAACTTGTATCCGTGTTACTGGCAGTGTAGTCAGTCTAAAAGTAGCACAATAGGCTTTGAAGATTATAAGGCACGAAACGTTTTTTGTGGCGTCCACTTACTTTGCATCGCGGAAGACAGCCGGTACGGCAAGATCGAAACTTGGTACAGTGTAAACTGTAAGACGGCAGAGTTGAGAGGGGAGTGCGAGGAGAGGAGGAAGCAAGCATTGGCTGGCGAGGGTGAGGAGCCGTTGAGAGGGGGGAGGGGGGACAAGGCACGCCTACCAGTTGCAGTGCTGGCACTACAAATTGCGCGCCATGCTTACACGAAAGCAGACGAAAGGCTTGGAAGAAAACTAGCTTTAAATGTTGTTCGTAAACGAAACTGGAATCGTCATGTACATTAAAAACTATATATATAAAAATTAATGTATGTATGTTTGCCTACTATGCGCTCACAAACCATTCACCCGATTGCACTGAAATTTTGGTGAGTTGTTCTCCAAACTCCCGAAAAGTGTAATGGACAATGTTTCAACATTTAGGTCACTGTAGCATGCGTAGCACAACTGACGCCGGCACGGTAGCTCAGCGTGTTCGGTCAGAGCGTTAGCTGCCCTCTGTAATAAAAAAAAAAAAAAAAAAAAAAACCTGAGTTAATCGATCAACAACGAACTTAAACGGATGTTTTACGACGTCCGCCCCGAGCAGATACAACGAACAAAAGCGAACAAAATGAGATTAATAAAAAAAATAGGTAAATCCTTGTCATGCAGCGGACCTGGGTTCGATTCCCGCTGCTCGCAATTTTTTTAAAATTTTATTTCATTCCCCGCAATGTTAAACTATTAATTATAAAATTTAAATACACTTAAACAAGTCATATAGTATAACGTAACTGTCAATCTCTATATATAAAAATGAATGTGCGTTTCCATTTCAGATATTTTGTTCGCGGAAATGGAAACTTACCTTTTCTTGCCAGGTGTTTGTGGTGATACGCCAGGATGATTCTTGGAAAACTGTTTGAATCTTCCATTGCTACGCATGCTTTGTCCTGTGTATGTAGCAGCTCTCACTGAAGATTTGTAAATGGGGTGAAGCAATTTTTTCTGCTCCCTTTCCCTTTCGCAACATTCAATTACACGCAATATAATTTTGCGAGCATCGCTACGTAATACTGGTTTCCTTCTAACCGTAGGCCTACCTGTAGGGGTTGTTGGCGACTCCCGAGATGGGCCAACAACTGCCTCTTCACTCATTTGGATAATGTTTAACACAACTACACAATAAAAACACGCAGAACAGTACAGCTCAAAACAATAACGAAACAGACGACAATGGCTACCTTGTACAACAGTCAGCTACGTAATGTTGGCAGCAGTCGAAACTGCGTGCCTACCGAAGCCTCCCGACGTTTACCGACTTCTACCGATTCAGGACTATGGGAGAGGTCTGCCATCTAAAAGTTTACACACTGTAAGTTGTGATGAATTTTGGACACGGTCTCTGATTAACACGTCTTCTACAAGGAAGCTGAAATTTCGCCAGTAGATACATGAGGTAAAAAGTTCACTCCACAAGGAGCCCAATAAGAAATGGAAGGAGTATGAACACCCCAGAAGGAGCGTATTTCTCTTAGGACACTCTATCATTTTATGGCGTCTACTCGTGGGAAATCGCGCAGTGGAGCGGCAGATGTATTTATTCCGTAGCCTTCTCTCCCCCCACCCCCCACCTCCCGGCCCCAGTCATTCCTATCCACCCACCCCCTCTCCGCGGTGTCACGCTGCACCTCCATTGAGTCACCCCGTCTCTGCATCCACCGTGTTTTTCTTCCCGTCTTCTTTTCGTTGTTCCCCAGTCTTCCGACTCGTTTCATGCTACGCTTCTTTGCCTGTCTCGTGCTAATCTTTTCATTTCCGCATAACTATATCATTAACAATGTCTAAGATCAGTTTTGAATATTCTAGTCTTCTTCTGCCCTTTCCGTTTTTCCTCTTTGCCGCTGCTTCCAGCGACCTTCCTGGCCGCCATAGCAACTGTCCCACTAACCTGTCTCTTCTCCTGGTGAGGCTCTTCCAGATAATTTTAATAACGGCAACAATAAACCCCCAAATGCTGCCGTAGTGCTTAATTATTCACATCCAACCAGTTTTAGCCAAACGTCCATTTTCGAGTCACAGACGCCATTACATGATGTTAAAGGAAGATCCTGTGGGGTCAGGTACATAATTATCAATTACAGCATTTCCCACTTAAACAAGCATCCATTGTCTTATGATGATGACGATGTCCCATACTCCGTGGAGCGTAGGGGACGATGCGGGAGACCCGCACCGCTGTATTAGGGAAGGTCCTAGCGGAGATGGTTTGCCATTGCCTTCCTCCCCACTATCTTATACAAGCAACCATTATCTTATAAAAGCATCCATTATCTTATACAAGCAATCAATATCTTATACGAGCATCCATTATCTTACACGAGCATCCATTATCTTATACAAGCATTCATTATCTTATACAAGCATCCATTATCTTATACAAGCATCCATTAACTTATACTTCCTACCTAGATTACTAAGTGGCTAAAATAGTTACCCAGTCACCGAGCCAACTGGCAGGCTGTCTAAAGCAACTGCTCCCTGAGCCAAAAACAAATTTGATTTTCAACATTTCGTGTAAGTACTGACCAAGTGTAAAATGCTGTCATAATCTACTTATTAAGAGTTATAATCTTAGCTTGAAGGTTTAACACAATAAAACAAGTATTAAAGTCAGCAACCGTGTACATGTTTAGGGACAGGATAATTCACAGCTTTAAAATTACCCAGAGTACATTCAACCACCATTTGAGAATGGAAGCACTTACCGACTCCCAACATACTAATTTTAAATCTTTTCAAAACTTTTTCCTCTCTGACACCCTCACAAAATAAGAGAGAACAAAATTTTATCACTTAGTACATTTTTCCTGTTAATGGGGTGAATCTTCAGGAACAGGCTTAACGTTTTGATTTACTTCTTCTGTACAACGAAAACTGTTCGCAACACATTTTGCAGACAGTATCCACATACGCCACCGTATGTACGTCCAAAATTACATCACTGCACGACACACGTTCGGCAGATATGACGTCATAAACTCTGATATGCGTGAAAAACTATCTGTTTTTCAGACGGAGTGCAAATATTCGATTCTTTAAAAAAATCGTGGGATGGGGGGGGGGGGGGGGTGAGGTGCTACTGGTTAGTCACTATACGCACAAACTGACAGTCGATTCTTCTGCTCAGCATACTGTCTCACCAAAGTCGTATCACATAGTGACAGACGCCTCAACGGACAGTAGCTGACGCCAAGAAATATTCCTTTAACGTAATATAACTCTTTCCGTGACCTGAAGACGGTCACTTGAGTGAAACTATTTGCCCACAAATAACCACACTTTACAGCACTTTCGTGACGCCTTTGTTTACCAGTAAGTACGTTGAAGCCGAAGACCACAATTTACAGAAAGAATTTCCATATAATTCTCACCTAGTCATTTTAGCACGTCTTAATTTTGTACTTTAACTGTCCGCTTAATTTTTAACATTCTCCGGTAGCATCACATTTCATTTGCTTCCAATTTATTCTTCTCCGGATTTACGAACATCCAGGTTTCACTTCCACATCACGCAGTGCCTCACACACACACACACACACACACACACACACACACACACACACACACACACACACTGGAACTTCTTTTTCATTCATATACGTATTGCTGTCTACGACCGGCAGAGCTCTTAATAGATTCTGCCAATATGTCCTGATGCATTCCTTCTGTGACTTCATTTCCCAGACAGGAGAGTGCTTTCATTTGCCCCACTATCGCTTCGTTCCCAATTCTGATGTTAACCTGGTCTACTAACATTCATCAACATCTTCCTTATGTTCTTAAACCTTAAGCCCATATGCGAAATGTGGAGCACTTTCCTTACATACACTCTGATCTCTCGACTGATGCAAATATTGACGGTGGAGTCCAGTATCTTGTAAGATACACTAGCGCAGCTTTTGGCCATATACGTGGCAGGGTCTACCATAACCGTCAGATCAGCACTCAGACTAATCTCTGCATCTATTACACCATCATTATACGAACTACTACTTATGGGTGATCTATGGAAGACAGCTGGAGCTCCTCTAGAAATATCATCAGCGATACCTCAGGAGAATACTGAGAGTGAAATGCCGAGACCGGCGTACCAACACCAGTATCGTGGATGAAAGAAATACTAAAGCATCAACGGCATCATCATCAAACACCATCTTCGTTAGGCTGTAATATTATCCACTTGTCTGGCAGACGTCTACCAAAAGAAATAACGTATTTCCAATTCAAGAACAGACAACGAAAGCATGACCGTCAACTGGAACGATACAAAGACATTCAGAAGTCATATTTTAAGACATGCCAAATCCACCAGAAACATGGAAGCCACGGCCTCCGATTGTCCGACACGACGTCGGTCTGTTTACAAGGGCTCGCAATATGGGGCGTATCAAAAAGAATCTTCCGATTTGGCATGTCTATATTTCTAAAACTAATAAACGTATACAATAAATTTTGCTTTTTGATGAACAGGAAACTCAAAAAGTTTTTTTTCCATACCTTCTTATAGGTGTTCAATACGCAACCTCGAGATACACGGCATATGCCATTGCGGTATGCCAGTTGTCCGCACACAGCAGCGAGCATGTCTTGAGTCACAGCTTCCACAGCTGCTGTTATGCGATGTCTCATTCCATTCTTGTTGTCGGTAACGGAGGCACATAAACAGTCTCTTATAAACCTCCACAAGAAATAATAACGTACAGTCAGGTCTGGCCAGTAAAGTAAGGCTGAATCATTTGGTGCAGTGCGACTGATTCATCGTTCAGTAATCTTTTGATTTAAAAATTCCTGTACTTCCAGATGGTAGTTGGCGGTGCCCCATCCTGTTGGTAAATGAAGTTGTTCGAATCAGTCTCCAACTGTGGGAAAAGAAAGCTCTAAAAAAATGGCTCTGAGCACTATGGGACTTAACTTCTGAGGTCATCAGTCCCCTAGAACTTAGAACTACCTATACCTAACTAACCTAAGGACATCACACACATCCATGCCCGAGGCAGGATTCGAACCTGCGACCGTGGTGCGCCTAGAACCGCTGGGAGAAAGTTCTCAAGCAAATCGAGATATGTGCTTCCTGTAAGAGTGTTCTCGGCAAAGGAAAATGGACCATACAGATTTTCCTTTGAAACTGCACAAAACGCAATACATTTTGCACAGTCCCTCTCATGTTGTACAACTTCATGTGGCTGTTCCGTGCCCCATATTCACACGTTATGACGGTTCACCTTTCCATGTAAATGGAATGTTGCCTCGTCACTAAACACTAACCGTGGAAGAAAATTTTCGTCCTCCATCTTGTCAAGAACGAAATTACATAACGCCACACGTTGTTGTTTATCGTCTTCACGAAGAGCTTGCAGTAGCTGAATTTTGTACGGTTTCATGAGTAAACGTCGACACAGCACACGTCAGACGGACATCGGGAGCATGTTGAGCTGTCGAGCTGCACGGCGAACGGATTTCTGCTCACTCCTCGGATGCGTTCGACGTATGATGATGATGCTGATGATGACGTTTGGTTTGTGGGGCGCTCAACTGCGTGGTTATCAGCGTCCGTACAATTTCCCAACCTTTGCTCAGTCCAATTTCGCCACTTCCCTGGATGATGATGAAATGATGAGGACAACACAAACACCCAGTCATCTCGAGGCAGGTGAAAATCCCTGACCCCGCCGGGAATCGAACCCGGGACCCCGTGCTCGGGAAGCGAGAACGCTACCGCGAGACCACGCGCGGCGGACCGTTCGACGTATGTGTCTGAGACTCAGGAACGGCCCGGCGATTTGGCTTCACACAAACAACTTGTTTCTCGGAGTTGTTTACACCATCGTCAAATGCTTTGTGCTGTAAGGGGGTCCACTCCATACCTCGTACGAAAGTGACGCTGAACAGTTATTACTGACCCGCGCTGCGCAAAACTTAAAACACAAAACGATACCATTTTTACTAGAAGTGGGCGCACACTGCTGCTGCCTAGCAGGGAATCATAAATCTCGAGAGTTTGCCCTTTCGTACAGAATGTTGTTCACAAACATATCTCAAATAACATAATACACTCCTGGAAATGGAAAAAAGAACACATTGACACCGGTGTGTCAGACCCACCATACTTGCTCCGGACACTGCGAGAGGGCTATACAAGCAATGATCACACGCACGGCACAGCGGACACACCAGGAACCGCGGTGTTGGCCGTCGAATGGCGCTAGCTGCGCAGCATTTGTGCACCGCCGCCGTCAGTGTCGGCCAGTTTGCCGTGGCATACGGAGCTCCATCGCAGTCTTTTAACACTGGTAGCATGCCGCGACAGCGTGGACGTGAACCGTATGTGCAGTTGACGGACTTTGAGCGAGGGCGTATAGTGGGCATGCGGGAGGCCGGGTGGACGTACCGCCGAATTGCTCAACACTTGGGGCGTGAGGTCTCCACAGTACATCGATGTTGTCGCCAGTGGTCGGCGGAAGGTGCACGTGCCCGTCGACCTGGGACCGGACCGCAGCGACGCACGGATGCACGCCAAGACCGTAGGATCCTACGCAGTGCCGTAGGGGACCGCACCGCCACTTCCCAGCAAATTAGGGACACTGTTGCTCCTGGGGTATCGGCGAGGACCATTCGCAACCGTCTCCATGAAGCTGGGCTACGGTCCCGCACACCGTTAGGCCGTCTTCCACTCACGCCCCAACATCGTGCAGCCCGCCTCCAGTGGTGTCGCGACAGGCGTGAATGGAGGGACGAATGGAGACGTGTCGTCTTCAGCGATGAGAGTCGCTTCTGCCTTGGTGCCAATGATGGTCGTATGCGTGTTTGGCGCCGTGCAGGTGAGCGCCACAATCAGGACTGCATACGACCGAGGCACACAGGGCCAACACCCGGCATCATGGTGTGGGGAGCGATCTCCTACACTGGCCGTACACCACTGGTGATCGTCGAGGGGACACTGAATAGTGCACGGTACATCCAAACCGTCAACGAACCCATCGTTCTACCATTCCTAGACCGGCAAGGGAACTTGCTGTTCCAACAGGACAATGCACGTCCGCATGTATCCCGTGCCACCCAACGTGCTCTAGAAGGTGTAAGTCAACTACCCTGGCCAGCAAGATCTCCGGATCTGTCCCCCATTGAGCATGTTTGGGACTGGATGAAGCGTCGTCTCACGCGGTCAGCACGTCCAGCACGAACGCTGGTCCAACTGAGGCTGCAGGTGGAAATGGCATGGCAAGCCGTTCCACAGGACTACATCCAGCATCTCTACGATCGTCTCCATGGGAGAATAGCAGCCTGCATTGCTGCGAAAGGTGGATATACACTGTACTAGTGCCGACATTGTGCATGCTCTGTTGCCTGTGTCTATGTGCCTGTGATTCTGTCAGTGTGATCATGTGATGTATCTGACCCCAGGAATGTGTCAATAAAGTTTCCCCTTCCTGGGACAATGAATTCACGGTGTTCTTATTTCAATTTCCAGGAGTGTAGTTATGCTTTTTTTTTTTTTTTTTAGTTCGGATGATTCTTTTTGATACACCCCGTATTTCAAACAACAACGGCAAAGACTAAGAACGGACAAGCGGAACCGTAGAAGGATGCAAGAAATCCTCTTGCAGGTAACGCACAGAAACCTGTGATTGGCACGCACAGATTGTGTTCTCGCTGCAGTTGCAAGTGCGGTTTCAGAACTGGTCTCCTCAGCCATTCCTGAACTGATAAAGGACAACGATTCTCGTGGAAGCCAAAGAAAAATAGTCGTTAGCGAGGCTGTGCCTGTGATGACGATCAAGATGATGATGATGAATCCTTAAGTCTTTTCAACGTGACTCCTAAGCCTTCGCCGGCCGGAGTGGCCAAGCGGTTAAAGGCGCTATAGTCTGGAACCGCGCGACCGCTACGGTCGCAGGTTCGAATCCTGCCTCGGGCATGGATGTGTGTGATGTCCTTAGGTTAGTTAGGTTTAAGTAGTTCTAATTTCTAGGGGACTGACGACCTTAGAAGTTAAGTCCCATAGTGCTCAGAGCCATTTGAACCATTTGAACCTAAGCCTTCCTTCAATTCGCCAGAAAAGCTATGTTGTTTGTGAACGTTAGAGTTGGTGTGTGTTACCTTCGCACTTTACTCCTGTTCTGAAATCTTTTTTAACTTCTACTTTCTTCCTTTTGACCACAAACTTTTATTTCTTGACGTTCCGTTTTTTTCTTGGCATTTGAAGATGTTACGTAATATATCTGTGTCTTTCCTACTTTAGCCAAAGTCTTTAAAGGATTGTGAACATTCTATTCCATGTTAGATTCATCTGTACTTTAGCTAAACTCTTGTAAGGGTTGTAAGCAATGTAGCTGAGTGCTGAGTATGTCCACGCGCAGTACAAAGTATGGCACACGTCTGCCAACTGCGCTATGTATAAAATGGAGGGAAATTCAAAATAGCCCAACTGGCCGAGATAGAAAACGCTGGGAAATTCAAAATATTCCAATTGCCCTACATGTAAAACGACAGGAAATTCAAAGCTTCAAGAAAGTGGACGTAGCCCAATTGTCGTCAAGTGTAAAATCCAGCTGTGTGACGTCAGAATCCAAGATGGCGCAGGTGAGGTTGCGAATGAAGTTTTGAGACCGTCCACGTCAGTGCCTCTTAAATCCATGCTGTCGGACCTGAGAATAAGAGCGCAAGTTATGTGTATGGTCACTTACATCCAAATTGGTGCATCTGGAGATACAAGTACAGTCCAAAAAGTTGTATAGCAGATTAGGTTTTCCGTGTCGTCATAGCTGAACCAGTCCACTTGTGCGAAACTTAAAACGCCGGAAACCTAACTATTGTAAGATTAAATACGAGGGTAAGTCAATTATTATCCGCAAAGTATTACAAAATTTTATGGTAATCAAATAGGAAACTTACAAGAACATTATCTTTCGACGTAGTCTCCTTGCGTTTCAACGCACTTGGTCCATCGTTGTACAAACTTCCCGATGCCCTCATGAAAGAAGGTTCTCGGTTGAGCTGCGAGCCAGGAATGCACCGCTTCTTTTATTGCTAAATCCGAGGCAAATCGACGGCCCCTTGATGCCTGTTTGAGTGGACCAAACAAGTGATAGTCAGAAGGGGAAATATCGGGACTATATAAAGGATGGTCCAATACTTCAAATTTGAGTTTTTGGAGCGTTTCAGCAGTTGGGCAGCAGTATGCGAACTGGCATTGTCGTGCAACAACACAACACCTTTTGACAGCAATCCTCGGCGTTTGCTTCGAATTGCAGGCTTTAGTCTGGCAGTAAGCATATCACTGTAGCGTACACTGTTTATTGTTGTGCCCCTTTCCCAATAATGTTCCGGTACTGGACCTTGTGCGTCCCAAAAAACCCTAAGATCAGTTTTCCTGCGGACGGTGGGTCTTGAACGTTTCCTTGCACGGCGAATTTGGATGTTTCCATTCCATACTCTGCCGTTTGCTCTCCGGCTCGTTATGATGGATTTATGTTTCGTCACCAGCAATGATCCTGTCTAAGAAGGTATCCCCTACGTTACCATAGCGATCCAAATGTTTTTTGCAGATGTCCAAGCGCGTTTTTTCATGCAATTGTGTGAGTTGTTTTGGCACCCATCTTGCACAAACTTAATGAAACCCAAGTCTGTTGTGGTTGATTTCGTAAGCAGAACCGTGACTAATTTGCACACGATGTTCCACTTCGTCAATAGTTTATCGTCTGCCTAAGAGAATCATTTCAGGTGAACGCTCAATGGTTTCTTCATTTGTGGCAGTAAAGTCGTCCGGCTCCTTCATCGTGCGTAAACTTTTGTGCGACCATTTCGGAATTTTTCAATCCATTCGTAGACACTCCATTGTGGCAAAACGCTGTTTCCGTACTGTACCGAAAGTCTTCGATGAATTTCGGCACCTGATACGCCTTCAGACCAAAAAAAAAAAAAAAACGGAACACTGAATGTTGCCCTTCTTTGGTACAAATAGACAGCGGAGCAGCCATGATTAGTGATTAACAGCACGGCAGCAATAACGAAACTAACCTAGCAGCTTGAAAATTGCGAAGATATTACAACAAATAAAGCATGCGTCATCAACGTAAAACGACAGTACTACCAAAATAAAAATATAACTAAATTGCGGATAATAATTGACTTACCCCTCGTAATTTCCCCCAACCCTCTGACATCACAATTCACTCATGTTGAGTCCACGTCGCCACTGTAGTATCCTCGTCGCCACTGTGGAATTTTGTACCGCGAGGAAGCAGGAGAGAGTGTTGAATGTTGTTATGGGTGGACGGTATCCTCTTTCTACAACACAAACGCGCACGTGGGTTAACACAGTTCTTTATTTAAATGACCATATAGCTGCTTCAAATGGGTCTAAGCACTATGGGACTTAACATCTGCGGTCATCAGTCTCCTATACCTAGAACTACTTAAACCTAACTAACTTATGGGCATCACACACATCCATGCCCGAGGCAGGAATAGAAACCTGCGGCCGTAGCAGCAGCGCGGTTCCGGACTGAAGCGCCTAGAACCGTTCGAACAGATAGCTGCTACTTAACTTCAGGAGAGTCCATGTGTTATGGTACAAGCTCATCCGTAATAGTCCTCTTCTGGGCATATCGGTAATCTTGATGTAATCTGACGCTATGCACTATCGTAGCCTGAGATGTGAACAGTCTGCACTGCAAATTAATGACACGCGCCGAACTGGGCAGTGGGTCAGTGACTGAGTGAGGCCCTCCAGTGGCCGTGGCCTAAATACTTGCTGTCGAGGGGGCATTGGCGGCTTGTTGTGGCTTGCATGTTTTAGCATTTGGCCATTTAAGTTTAGAATTCCAACAGCTAACTTGCCATAAATGTAAAATTATTAACTGTTTAAAAACTTTCGGTAGGAATAGAATAAGAAAAATTGCAGCTTCATTTAGAATGAAATGCGGGAGATGTTGTTTCATGAAACCAGTCAACATGACGTTGACGGCTCCACGTTTGAATGGTTAAAGCGGCCTACATACCGACCAACCGACCAACCGATTAACGTGTAGCCTACACACGTCCCAACTAACTTCCCTCAGCGATTGCAGGGCCGCCCTGTTCGTATCGCTATATAAAGTTGATTGAGGGTAGATTCGCCGAGATGCCGCTGAAGTAAAAACTGGGAATTGCCTTGGCTGTTTTGAAAGTTAAAACGCCAAGCAAAGCATAGAGAAAGCTGTGGGCAAGGAAGAGGCCTACGCAAAGGAAGAAATTCACCTACTCCCTTTTACTGCCGGCCGCTGGTGGCACTACAGTCTGGAACCGCGCGACCGCTACGGTCGCAGGTTCGAATCCTGCCTCGGGCATGGATGTGTGTGTTGTCCTTAGGTTAGTTAGGTTTAAGTAGTTCTAAGTTCTAGGGGACTTATGACCTCAGTGGTTGAGTCCCATAGTGCTCAGAGCCATTTGAACCTTTTACTGGAGTAACTGGGAGTGGACTGTTTTCTCGATTATCTTAGAATGGATGAAGCATACTTTTCCGAGCTTCTAAATATAATGAAACAAAGTCGGAATATATATCAAACATTTACGCCACTATTGTGTGCTGTTCACTGTACTCATATTCCCCTACAACGTTCCTACTGTGCGAAATTACATACATTCCTCAATTCCCCTTTTATATGCCATTCAAATATTATCTAATCTACGCCTGAAAATACGAGCTGCATCGTCTGGACTGAACTGCTTAAAGATTTGCAATGCTGCATGTGTTGCTTCCTGTCACTATATCCTCCTCACAACTAGTATCCCAAAGGCATCTGCTGCCTGTGTATTTTTACAATAATTCTTTCATTTTAAGGCATCACCCTTGGAATCAGTCTTGTTTGCCTCTTCACTATCATGCGAGTATTCCACTATTGTGCGAGTATATTTCCCGCGCAGAGACAGCTGACGATCGTCAGTCAGGCAGTTGGTACGACAGCGCTACATGTGGCAAAATTAGTAGGCTGAAATGGTGGTTGGGGTAAAGTGAAGTGGTGAGGAAGTCGGCTGTCTGGATGACCCGACCAACCGCCGAGCAAGAAAAGTTGGTCGGTCGGTTGGCCAGCATCTCTACACGCCCACTTTCTTGGTCCGTCTTCAAGCGACAGACAGCATTAACTGATGTTAACGGAAGGGCCGCGTGCCCTGACTCACGCTGCTGCAACTCCGACAAGCTGCACGCAGCGCGCATGCCGCCACTTCGGCTGCTATCCGTCGTGTGGTGGTGACGCTGCCTGCCCACAGTCGAGTGCCACAGCGGCGTGACGTCACGGCAATATCTGCCCAGACCTCACATCCCCCCTCCACTTCTGCGCCAACCACTGTTGTATCCCCACTAAAGCAATGGTCCCTGCCTAGCATTGCCACCGACCGGCTTCTTGTGAGACGTTCTACGCCCGTGACCCACCCAGTAGGCCGTAGCCCGCGATATTTTACTCTCTGACAGGTCCAGGCTTCTTCGTTTTTCCCTATTCTACTCGTAGCCAACACAAAAGTGTTTATCCCCAAGTGTGGACACGTTTGAGGCTGGCCGCTACTTCGTGGTTACCACTATTTATAGGTAAAAAAAAAAAATTTCCCTCGTAAGATGAAACCTGTCTAAAATATGTTATTCACTCAACAAGAAAGTAATATAGGGAACCACTTGATATGCTATTTTTGGTCTGTTTCCCCCTACCGCCGTCTCGATTCATAAGCGATTCAGATAGTCGTATCTGCTCTGATTCAGTGATGACTGAGCTCCAAAAGTTTGACGTATGGGCCACAATTTTTGTTTCATTATATTTCCTTTAATGACCAGTGGAAATGGGGTGTTTAGCGATAGCAGATTTGTTTTCTTAGAGAAGGCGAGTATGCCTGTCATTACAACGTCGTCTGAGCATGCTCCTTCATCGACGTACTTTTTATTTTTTGAACAAGTAGGCGGTGTTACCATGGGGAGTCCTTCCTCTCTCCTGGTGGCCAGTCTTTTCATGAAAGTATCTGAGGAGCGAGCACTCGCAAACTCTTATGTTTGTGTTAAGAGAATTCTTAGTTTTGTTGTTGTTGTCGCAGAGTTTGGCACCTGAATTTACTCCGTGCTGTGTAACTTGCAGGACGAAAGTGCTAACTGAGATGGTAGTTCGGGGTTTCGGCCGAGGTGTGTTGCAGTTTAGGCCAGGCTCCAGTCGCTCCTGCGGGATGCCTCCCTGGGATTCAGTCCGCCAGCTGGACCGAGAGTGCCATCTTGGGAAGCTCGACCTTTTTATTTTTTGGAATCGTTTAAGGAAGTTAAGAGTTTCCATTCAATTCAGCCTCAACAATTACTAACCAGTCCTCCACTTCCATCAAAAGTGGGTTCACTCTTATTAGAAGGAAGAAGGGAAACAACTTTTAGCACTGAGGAAACAATTTCATTGCCACCACGGCCACTCTCATTCCAAAGTATGCATAAAAAAATGGTTCAAATGGCTCTGAGCACTATGGGACTTAACTGCTGAGGTCATCAGTCCCCTAGAACTTGTTGTTGTTGTTGTGGTCTTCAGTCCCGAGACTGGCTTGATGCAGCTCTCCATGCCACCCTATCCTGTGCAAGCTTCTTCATCTCCCAGTACTTACTGCAACATACATCCTTCTGAATCTGCTTAGTGTATTCATCTCTTGGTCTCCCCCTACGATTTTTACCCTCCACTCTGCCCTCCAATACTAAATTGGTGATACCTTGATGCCTCAGAACATGTCCTACTAACCGATCCCTTCTTCTGGTCAAGTTGTGCCACAAACTTTTCTTTTCCCCAATCCTATTCAATACTTCCTCATTAGTTATGTGATCTACCCATCTAATCTTCAGCATTCTTCTGTAGCACCACATTTCGAAAGCTTCTATTCTCTTCTTGTCCAAACTATTTACCGTCCATGTTTCACTTCCATACATGGCTACACTCCATACAAATACTTTCAGAAACAACTTCCTGACACTTAAATCTATACTCGATGTTAACAAATTTCTCTTCTTCAGAAACGCTTTCCTTGCCATTGCCAGTCTACATTTTATGTCCTCTCTACTTCGACCATCATCAGTTATTTTGCTCCCCAAATAGCAAAACTCCTTTACTACTTTAAGTGTCTCATTTCCTAATCTAATTCCCTCAGCATCACCCGACTTAATTCGACTACATTCCATTATCCTCGTTTTGCTTTTGTTGATGTTCATCTTATATCCTCCTTTCAAGACACTGTCCATTCCGTTCAACTGCTCTTCCAGGTCCTTTGCTGTCTCTGACAGAATTACAATGTCATCGGCAAAGCTCAAGGTTTTTATTTCTTCTCCATGGATTTTAATACCTACTCCGAATTTTTCAATTCTGGCCTGCAGTGAGTCACATGTACTACAAGTGTCCCCTAGAACTTAGAACTACTTAAACCTAACTAAGGACGTCACACACATCCATGGCCGAGGCAGGATTCGAACCTGCGACCGTAGCGGTCGTACGGTTCCAGACTGTAGCGCCTAGAACCGCTCGGCCACCACGGCTGGATGTATGAATCTTCAGTGTCACAAACACGAATACACTGTTGGAAACAGGGCAGTTGAGGGGACTAGTACATCTCACAGTGTGTAAATTTAGGGATATACAGTACCTTCTGTAAATCGCCTGTGATCACTGATGTATCGCAACTACTTGTCTCTAACAGAATTCTGTCTTCATATAAACCAGCCGTGGCCTTCTCCACTTTTCTCTGGTGAAGCTCAAGGTCTGCTCAGTGTTGGGTGTTGCTTGGGTCACAATTCTGGCCTGCAGTGAGCCACATGTACTACAAGTGTCCGATTGGGCCGTCCATATCTGAAATTAGGAAAATTCTTCTTAAATACTAATTGTACACCACTTTCGTACCTGGATATTTTACAGTAAAAGTTGTAAATAGACTTGATATGTTCAAATCTAGGCTTAGTGATTGTTTTTTAGATCGCTCTCTACTATAATGATTTGATGTGTTCGCATATTTGCTTCCTCTCCTCTTCTGAGTACTTTCTTGCTGCATCTTGTTTTCCTCTATTCAACTTCTTTAACTACTGGCTGCTCTTTGAATTCGTGCCAAAACTTAAAGTTAACAAATATTGATGTTAACAAAATGACTGATTAAATTTATAGCATCGAGAATACCAACACAAATAAGAGCATTAGTCACTGCATTTCAGAAAGAATTATTTCTAAAGACACACAACAGGCTAAATTAGTAAAAAAAAAAATTCAGTACTGGCTAGTAATAATTTACAGAGATGAAAACGTGATTAAATGAATTTTGTGCACGCGCAGAATGTAAGAAAATACTGATAGCCACTCACTTAAATGCAGACGAATTGATAAGTGGGAAGCAGAGATACTTCAACAGAAATCTTTAAACATATTAACCTTACCACAGCTGTTATGTGCATAACTTAGTCCATAATCCAGGGCCAAGGCATGAGCCCATTCTCCTTTGTGACAGCGACGTTACAAACACGGTTACTGCATTCCGTCAACTGATTGGCCCGGACCATTTGGACCACCTTTAACAACTTGAATTGCTTGCTCGACAACATGGAGGGAAAGGCGACCAATTACAGGACCCAAGGAGTAGCGCACAAAAACAGACCAAGTTTATAACATTAGTAAGGAGCAACAGTTGGCCACACCGGAAGTTGATATTGCATAAAAGGGCTCTTGGCATATGAGCGTTGACACAAGGTTAAACTCCGTTACCTGACATTAATGAAACCTGAATGTACAAAGTTACTGCCGATCTGCACTAATAAAGTTGAATGTATGTAATTACAGCAAGCACGACACGGCAAGGCAGCGTTTACAGACCAGCCCGTGTAATTCAGCTGACCAAACTAAACCACAAAGTCACATCACGTGCAAACGTATGTTTGAGTATATTATATTTGTGACACCTTTAGTCAGTGTATACAATTCCAAGGCTTCGGTGTCGGTACGTACACAGTTTTCCAATCTTTGTTACCTGTGTTTTACGTTCTGTTTTATCTTCCCGTTATGGATATTTTCTTATTAATTTAATTTGTGGTAAGGCGTTATGGGACCAAGATATTTCCTTGACTCCCGTCTCAACCTGTTTCTGAGCGGACACTGAAGACCTTGCCGTCGTGCGCCCATACAAACCTATCCAAGCGTTAAGCTCGATTCGACAGAAACATTCGCAACCAGCGTGGGAGCTAGCTCGCCGCTTTATGCACATTCGTTACACTCAGATTTGTCCGGTGCGCTGCATGGCTCACCGTTTAAGCGGTGCCAACGGGCAGCGTACACAGGGGTGTCAAAAGTGAGAGGAGGCCACCGTTTCACCGCTCCACGGACCACCTCAGCGAAAGGCGACGGCAACGGCAGCCGACAAAGGCAGCTGCAGCGGACTGACTGCGGGCCGGCCCACACCACTGCTCCAGACTCCCTCTCGCGACCGCCCTCCGCACGCGTCTACCCGTTCGTAGAGAGCCTGTAAGCAGAGACAGTGGCCGTAGGTGAAGTTGCCCGTGATTGGTTGATTAGCTTTGGCACCATTTTTCTGCCAAACGTCTCTCGCGCTTCCTATGCTGCCGTGCTTTTAAGATGAATTGAAGTTCAGAGGACTTTTTGAAACGATTAAAAAAATGGTTCAAATGGCTCTGAGCACTATGGGACTTAACATCTATGGTCATCAGTCCCCTAGAACTTAGAACTACTTAAACCTAACTAACCTAAGGACAGCACGAGGCAGAGAAAATCCCTGACCCCGCCGGGAATCGAACCCGGGAACCCGGGCGTGGGAAGCGTGAACGCTACCGCACGACCACGAGCTGCAGACGAAACGATTAAAAGATATTTCAATTATTGAGAGACTTGTTATGCGTTGTCCATGCATGTTCTATTTATTTGTATATCGTTGTTACTCTCTCTGATTCATTTCTCAGTGTTTTTATTAACGATGTGAAATTGAAATGTGTTGGAAAGATGAAATTTCCCAAAAACGTCTGCAACACACAAGAGGTGAGTGATGCTCTTAAGGAAATTTATTTGGTGCATAATAAAGATGAGGTTCTGTTATTCACTGAAGATAATTTGCATAATTTAGTAGAGATGTTGCCAGAAAGGGAAACTAAAATACATTTTTAAAGGAATAGGTTTCATTCACGAAATGTAAAGGTTCATCTCAGTTTAGATATTATGCTGCCTCTCTGATTATGTGGTCATTAGTAAATACTATTAGCCCAAGTGGATATAAGTTTCTGAGAAGCACTTGGATTATTTCAATGCCAAATCCAAATAAACTGCCCGGGCTTTATAGTAAGCTTTTAACTAGTGCAGTCATTGAACAACGAAGTGACCATTTAATGACTTATATCACCCAGAAAACTGGAATGTTAGCCTCAGAGGATAAAACAGTTCTTCTCTTAATTGACGGAATACATTTGAAATGTCAGCTTGATTATAAAGCTGGGAATATCGTAGATGATGCCTTCAACAGTGACAAATTTTTGTGTGCAAGCAGTGCTTATGCTTTTATGATACACAGTTTAGATTCACCGTACAAGTTAAAACAATTTAGGCTGATGTACGTTTCTCAAACACACAAGAAAAAAAGAAATTCTTAAATTACAAGCAACTGGATTTGACGTGGTTGGGTTAGTGGCAGGCAATAATTCAATTAAGAGAAAAGCAATATCTAACTTTAGTACCCCAACAGAAGTAAAGATAAAGTATTGTCACCCTGTACAAATTTCTGCAGATCGTCCACTGTACTATTTTGTGGATAGAGTTCATCTATTAAAGTGTATCTGTAACAAGTATCCAACGAAAAGGAGTAGATTCTGTGTTGTCCTGATTTCAATGAGAGCACGGAGGGAGGTTTCACATCAGCCAAAGCACTGAAAGAGCTTCACATGATTGAAAAAGATGAAAAATACGAATTGAAATAATGAAGCTTTTTGTGAGAACGAATATATTTCAGTGCTTATGGAAAAGGCCAGGTGGCTAGCAAATTATTTAAGAGACAAGAAGAGAGAGATGACCAAAATTCCAGGCCATCCGTAAGGTATTCAATGCATAGATTGGTTGCAGGCTGCTACTCATTACTGATATATTAAACTTGAAACTTGACGTTTCATATTTGTGTGAAACAGAGGTTCCAAATATCTACTCTACTACAAACAAGAATAATTTGCATTTGGTAATCTTTGGCAAAATTTGTAACTTCTTGTTGCAGTCTGAAATGCCCATTCAGGAAGGATTGGGTAACTCTTGTAATAAAGTCCAGGTACAACTTTCTTAATGGTATGTATTATCCGAAATATTTATTTAGTTACGCCTATAAAAATGTTTGGTTCTTCACTTTGCACAGAGAACTCTGATTTTAAGGTATCAGTTTTTTTTTAAATATTTTTAGTCACGCAAAATAGGTAGCCCTATTACGATTTACTGCATTTTTAAACTCTTATTTCTTTAACAGTTCATGCATACTGGTTGCATCACAAGCTTTTCTGAAGCCAATATCTGACAGCCCTTGCTGGAAACGGAAAGTTCCTGTAACTGTTGTGCCATGCTCATTCGACTTTATAGCGTCAAACTTTATTTCGTTCCGAATCAGAACACTAGGCATTATTTTTTCAGTATTATTGCCTGACTGTTGACGCAGGCAAGTTGTAAGCACGTTTACCGCAGTTGTCGTGGTTGCTGAAACACTGTTCAAAAAATGTTCAAATGTGTGTGAAATCTTATGGAACTTAACTGCCAAGGTCATCCGTCCCTAAGCTTACACACTACTTAATCTAAATTATCCTAAGGACAAACACACACACCCATGCCCAAGGGAGGACTCGAACCTCCGCCGGGACCAGCTGCACAGTCCATGACTGCAGCGCCTAAGACCGCTCGGCTAGTCACGCGCGGGTGCTGAAACATTATTCGTAGTAAATAATTGTAGGTACTCTTGAAGACGGTTTTTAATAGGCCTACTTACTGTGGGGTAGAAAGGATACGGTAGTTTTCTTGTTGTATTTGGTCGTTATTACAGTAGCCTACATTTAACATTACCTTGTGATCTTTTTCGTTTGGAAAGTCATAAGCAGTTGTTTACTTGTGACATGGAGAAAGTTTGAAGACGTGACAAGAAGTACTAATACGTCTCACACTTTCTGCATGTCACAAGTAAACAACTGCTTACGACTTTCATTCATCTGACGTAAATCTTTAGCGTTGTGTACTCGTACTTCCGATAGAAAACAAATGCTATACACTATATTTTTTATTTAGCGTTGTGTACTCGTACTTCCGATAGAAAACAAATGCTATACACTATATTTTTTATTTACGTTACGTTCATTGGAATATAGTAAACGAACTTTAAAGCAGATAAATGCAAGTAACGAATAATTTTTACAGCCACTGCATCAAATTTTCCTGTGCTGTACGTAGTAGGCTACTATGAGTATATTATAGCTGTAAAGAAAGGCATTTAACGAATGATTTCGCCATATTATCTTGTGCTTTTGATTCGGTGAGTGTGTACTCCACTACTGGCCATTCAAAAGTCCCTCCCGCAGTTTGGCAGAAAAATGGCCGCCGTATCGTCCGGTTGGCCACTCTCTCCCTACACAGGCTCTCTAACCGTTCGCGCAGCAACCCGACCTCTCGCTGCTAGTTTCGCCACTCGACCTCCCATAATTCTCGCAACGATCTTCTTGCCGAATGAAAGCCTCCCCTTTCAACTGCTAGTAGTAGCTGTTGTGTGTTATTATTAACTGATTACAAGATTGAGAATACAGATGTATGTTGTGTTGGGAGTATAAACATAACTTTCACTTACATGAGCTTTAGGGGGAGCTTTTGCCGGCACATCTTCCTGCCTGTAGTTTTTGTAGGATTGTTCACTTAGTCTCTCCCTTTCCCTGGAAACACTTGCAGAGCCTCTCTTTCTCCTTTTTAGAATGTTAGCACCTCCACTGGAAGACATTTTGTGCTACACGGAGTAAACACGGTACTTGGTGGTGGTGGTTAGTGTTTAACGTCCCGTCGACAACGAGGTCATTAGAGACGGAGCGCAAGCTCGGGTTAGGGAAGGAAATCGGCCGTGCCCTTTCAAAGGAACCATCCCGGCATTTGCCTGAAACGATTTAGGGAAACCACGGAAAACCTAAATCAGGATGGCTGGAGACGGGATTGAACCGTCGTCCTCCCGAATGCGAGTCCAGTGTCCTAACCACTACGCCACCTCTCTCGGTACTACCAGCCGGTGAGAACAAGCGGCACTTGGATCCTTATCAGCTAACGGCACCGCTGGAGACATAGCTCCTGCCATCTTTCGAGGAGATTAAAAAGGAACACCTTGAAGCAATAAACCATTTATAAAAGTATTTCACACGACACACAGAGCCCTTCAAATCACCTACTTCACATTTGCTTACTTCGGCACCTAGACCCTTTCTAATTTATAGCGTTCAAATAAAGAAATTTGAAAATGATAATAGCGCATCAGCCACCTAGTTCATACGGACGTGTGGGCAGCGTGGCACATTTGGTATAGTCATAGACGTAATAACTGTAGTAGTAGTTGGTTTGTTCCATAGATTCAAACAATAGCACCCCAATACACTATATCACGAAATATTCAAACAGCAGGTCCCCTATCTAACTGCAACACATCGACCGCACTCTTTTTTATGAAGTTACCCACATTGCAGTGAGAAAGTAATATCTACAGATGTTCGGAAATTCCAGTTATAAATTTCTAGGACCTGTAGAGGGGAGTGAGTTCATAATATTTTGAACAGAAACCCATTTCTATGGCGGTTACAATTCATATGTGTAATGCGTTCACGTCTCAGAGTTGCTTGTCCCGGCATGCGATATGGTAGACAAGATGACGTGTACTGCGGCAGAGGGTCGCCTGATGTGACTTCATGTCTGCCTTGCAAAGTTCAATTTGCAAGAATCCTGTAGAGACAGGGGAAGACCTGCTGGCAGGTGTCTCGTGTACATCGTGTCAGCTACAAAAAATACTTTATGCCGGGTGGTTATAATTAAAGTGCAGGTACTCGCGGTGGTGCAAGTGAGGGCCGTACTTGTCGTATGGCAGCGAAACTTGACAGAAATGCTAATCCGTTAATGTGAAATCGATTTACAGTGGAAAACAAATTAGTTCCAGCTGCTGCCTCCAGGTGAAAATCAGGCGCTGTATACTGTTTTTATGATGGTATGACATTCACGTTGTCAGTTGACAAGCCATAACATGAGTGTACAGTATGTTTATTTACTTATTTACTACAATTAGATCACTGACTATACAACCGTTTGTGGACATTACTATTACTAATACAGTTCTACTAACACAATTACCATTACGACAGTGTTAAAAATTACAGTTTCTCTTTAGTTCTTTGTTAATATAAATACAGGTTAGAGAATAAAATCCTCTCAATGGACCATGGACCTTGCCGTTGGTGGGGAGGCTTGCGTGTCTCAGCGATACAGATAGCCGTACCGTAGGTGCAACCTCGACGGAGGGGTATCTGTTGAGAGGCCAGACAAACGTGTGGTTCCTGGAAAGGGGCAGCAGCCTTTTCAGTAGATGCAGGGGCAATGATTGACTGATCTGGACTTGTAACACTAACCAAACCGGCCTTGCTGTGCTGGTACTGCGAACGGCTGAAAGCAAGGGGAAACTACAGCCGTAATTTTTCCCGAGAGCATGCAGCTTTACTGTATGGTTAAACGATGACGGCGTCCTCTTGGGTAAAATATTCCGGAGGTAAAATAGTCCCCCATTCGGATCTCCGGGCGGGGACTACTCAGGAGGACGTCGCTATCAGGAGAGAAAAAAACCGGCGTCCTACGGATCGGAGAGTGGGATATCAGATCCCTTAATCAGGCAGGTAGGTTAGAAAATTTAAAAAGGGAAATGGATAGGTTAAAGTTAGATATAGTCCGAATTAGTGTTCGGTGGCAGGAGGAACAAGGCTTCTGGTCAGGTGAATACAGGGTTACAAATACAAAATAAAATGGGAATAATGCAAGAGTAGGTTTAATAATAGGTAAAAAAAAAGAACACGGGTAAGCTACTACAAACAGCATAGTGAACGCGTTATTGTAGCCAAGAAAGACATGAAGCCCACGCCTACCACAATAGTAAAAAAGTTTATAAGCCAACTAGCTCCGCAGATGATGAAGCAATTGAAGAAATGTATGATGCGATAAAATATTCAGATAGTTAAGGGAGACGAAAATTTAATAGTCATAGGGAACTGGGATTCGATTGTAGGAAAAGGAAGAAAAGTAAAAGTAGTATGTGAATATGGACTGGGGGGAAACGAATGAAAGAGGAAGCTGCCTGGTAGTAGAATTTTGCACAGAGCATAACTTGGTTTAAGAATCTTGAAAGAAGGCTGTATATGTAAAAGAGACCTGGAGACACCGGAAGGTTTCAGATTGATTATATAATGGTAAGATGGAAATATAGGAGCCAGGTTTCAAATTGCAAGACATTTCCAGGGGTAGATATGGACTCTGGCCACAATTTATTGCTTATGAACTACATTAAAACTGAAGAAACAGCAAAAAGGTATGAACTTAAGGAAATGGGGTCTGAACAAACTGAAAGAATCAACAGTTGTACAGAGTTTCAGAGGGCGCATTACGGAACGATTGAGAAGAACAGCGGAAAGGAATACAGTAGAAGAAGAATGTGTAGCTTTGAGACATGAAATAGTGAAGACAACAGAGGATCAAGTAGGTAAAAAGACGACACAAGACATATTGAATTTAATTGATGAAAGGACAGAACATAAAAGTGCAGTAAATGAAGCAGGGGAAAAGGAATACAAATGTCTCAAAAATGAGATCAACAGGAAGTGCGAAATGACTAAGCGGAATTGGCTAGAGGATAAATGTAAGGATGTAGAAGAATGTGCCAGTAGGGGTAAGATAGATGCCAACTACAGGAAAATTACAGAGACCTTTGGAGAAAAGGGAACCACCTGTATCAATATCAAGAACTCAGTCCTAAGCAAACAAGGGAAAGTAGAAATGTAGAAGAAGTAGCTGGAGGGTCTGTACAAGCGCGGCGTACTTGAGGGCAATATTGTGGAAATGGAAGAGGTCGTAGATTAAAATAAGATAGGAGATATGATACTGCGTGAAGAATTTGACAAAGCACTGGCAGACCTGAGTCGAAACAAGGCCCCAGGAGTAGACAACATTCCGTAAGAGCTACTGACAGGCTTGCGAGAGCAAGCCATGACAAAACTCTTTCATCTGGTGAGCAAGATGTGTAAGACAGCCGAAATGCCCTCATACTTAAAAAAGAACATAAAAATTCCAATTCCAAAGGACTCAGGTGTTGACAGGAGTGAAAATTACAGAACTATCAGTCTAATAAGTCAAGGTTGCAAAATACTGACACCAATTCCCTACAGACGAATGGAAAAACTGGTAGAAGCCGACTTCAGGGAAGATCAGTTTGGATTCAGTAGAAATGTTGTAACACGTGAGGCAATACTGACCCTACGACTTATTTTAGAAAATTTCTCGCATTTAGAGAAAGCTTTTGACAATGTTGACTGGAATACTCTCTTTCAAATTCTTAAGTTGGCAGGTGTAGAATAAAAGGAGCGAAAGGCTATTTACAATTTGGATAGAAACCAGATGGCAGTTATAAGAGTCGAGAGGCACGAAAACGAAGCAATGATTGAGAAGAGAGTGAGGCTTGTAGCTTATTTCCGATGTTATTCAATCAGTATATTGTGCAAGCAGTGAAAGAAACAAAAGAAAAATTTGTAGTAGTAATTAAAGTCCAGGGAGAAGAAACAAAAACTTTGAGATTAGCCGGAGACATTGCAATTCTGTCGGACACAGCGAAGGACTTGGAAGAGCAGTTGAGAAGAATGGACAGTGTCTTGAAAGGAGGATATAAGATGAATATCAACAAAAGCAAAACGAGGGTAATAGAATGTAGTCGAATTAAATGAGGTGATGCTGAGGGAAAAAAATGGTTCAAATGGCTCTGAGCACTATGGGACTCAACTGCTGTGGTCATAAGTCCCCTAGAACTTAGAACTACTTAAACCTAACTAACCTAAGGACAGCACACAACACCCAGCCATCACGAGGCAGAGAAAATCCCTGACCCCGCCGGGAATCGAACCCGGGAACCCGGGCGTGGGAAGCGAGAACGCTACCGCACGACCACGAGATGCGGGCTGATGCTGAGGGAATTAGATTACGAAATGAGACACTGAAAGTAGTAGATGAGTTTTGCTATTTTAGCAGAAAAATAATTGATGATGGTCAAAGTAGAGGTGATATAAAATGTAGTCTGGCTATGGGAAGTAAAGCGTTTCTGAAGAAGAGAAATTTGATGACAGCGAGTATAGATTTAAGCGTCAGGAAGTCTTTTCTGAAAGTATTTGTATGGAGTATAGCTACGTATGACAGTGAAACATGGACGATGAATAGTTTAGACAAGAAGAGGATAGTAGATTTTCAAATGTGGTGCTACAGAAGATTACTGAAGATTAGACGGATAGATGATGTAACTAATGAGAAGGTACTGAATGTAATTGGGAAGAAGAGGAATTTGTGGCTTGATGGGTAGGTCATGTAACTAATGAGGAGGTACTGAATGTAATTGGGGAGAAGAAGAATTTTTGGTACATCTTGACTAGAAAAAGGGGTCGGTCCGTAGGACACGTTCTGAGGCATAAAGGGATCACCAATTTAGTATTGTAGGGGAGCGTGGAGGGTAAAAGTCGTAGAGGGAGACCACGAGATGAATACATTAAGCAGATTCAGAAGGATGTAGGTTGCAGTAAGTACTGGGAGATGAAGAAGCTTGCACAGGATAGAGAAGCATAGAGTGCTGCATCAAACCAGTCTTTGGACTGAAGTCCACAACAACAAGAAAATAAAATACAAAGGTTGGAAACATAAATAAATAATGTTTAAAGAAAATACAAATACTAAAGAAAAGTGTGAGAGAAGTTAGTGAAAGAGAAAATTTTTTCCCGAAATCGTAGCTGTATCAGTAACGAGCGCTCGAGAAAACTTAGAGCCTGTCGTCACTGAAACAGCTTTGTTAGTATTCGATTTCGCAACTGGTATCTTTTGCTTTACGTAAAAGTTTTCCCTTCATTAATAGTGCTATGAATTAATCCTAATTTAATGGTTAATACACTGTTTTTATACTATTTTATTTGTTCTACTGTTCGGTTCTGTTATGTTTACATTGGTCTTTTGACTCCTATGGACAATTACATGAATATTTGAATGTCAAGTCAACATTCTGTATCTGTTGTTTCATCCAATTCGCTATGGGTGCCTGTGTCTGTTTCGTGCCACGTGTTTTGTTGTCTTGCGTGTGTCGCGTTTTTTAATGTTCTTGAGTATGGCCTATTTCACTCTATAAGCTTCACAACGATGGAGATGGGCAACAAATGGCTCTAAGCACTGTGGGACTTAACATCTGAGGTCATCAGTCCCCTTGACTTAGAACTACTTAAACCTAACTAACCTAAGGACATCACACACATCCATGCCCGAGGTAGGATTTGAACCTGCGACCGTAGCAGCCGCGTGGTTCCGGACTGAAGCGCCTAGAACCGCTCGACCACAGCGGCCGGCAGATGGGCAACATATAGACCATGTCCCGTCAGGATATGGATCATTCCTCTTGTGGGATCAATGTATTTTAATCTCATGCCTTCTCGTATATTAGGGAAAAAAGAGTAGACAGTTCGTCCCTTGTCTGTCTGGTCCCATTCCTCCAACCACGTCTCAGTCCGCCATTTGTTAAACAGTCTTCGGTCTGTTATATTACGTCTAGTTATGTGTTGTATTTTGACTGGTCTACCTTTCTTTAACCATTAAGTTGCTGTTCGGTGACCAATAGTGATGTTAATGGGGCACACACCAATGGCCATACACAGTGTCTCTATGAATGTTGTCTTAAAAGCTGCGGATATTATGATGAGGACGCTACTTTGCCGGATCTCACAGTGCTTTTGTATGTGGTCAGTCTGAGGCGGTGTGTCCGGGTGCTCGCAGCAAAACAAACTGTTCACTCAAGGAGTGCCGTGTGATAGATCCGCACAGTCTGTAGTGGAAGTCTACACTGGGTCGTGCTTACTCATGCATTATTGTCATCGCTTTGTCAGTAATTAGTCTTGCGTGTTCACTGAAGTTCAGTTTATTGTCCAAATGTATTCCAAGATATCTAGTTACTTCCCTGTTCTCAACTGAGATGTTTCGTTTTATTAAAGGCCTCCTTTTAAGGGTGTCTTTTAATAACACGTACACTGTTTTGTTAGCTGCTATAGACAGTTCATTATTTGTACACCAATTGTTAATACTTCCAAGAAGTTGTGTGGCATCTGTTTCTCATACTAAAATTTGCTTACACTGCAGCCAGCAGGTTGTCAGCGTACGCGCTGTTATGCTCATTGATTTTATTCAACAGAGATTCGATGGCAATATCCCAGTCCCACAAATGGAGGCTTGTAGACATCCTTTGGTAATATTTTTGTCAACCTACCGGTGGCTGGATTTCCATTCAACTGTTCTGTGCTTACAGTAGTCTACCAGGCTATTATACAAAGCTCGTGAAGTCCCTATATCTCTTAGTCTTTCGAAGAAAGCCGGCCGCAAGATGTTGTCGAAAGCTGCAGCAATGTCTGTCACTATAGCCACTGCGTATCTGACGTTAGTTTTCTGTACTATTTCCATTACTCTGCTTACTGCTTCGTCTACAGATTTGTGTTGTCTGTAGCCTTGCTGATGGGAATTTAGTCCGACTACCTGTCTGTGCGATTGTAGTCTGCCACGTAGTAATCTTCTTAGTATATTCGCTACGTTGTTGACAGGGCATATGGGTCTTCAGGTCGTTGGGGCCTATCGTGTGTCCATCGTCTGACTTTGTAATTATTACTGCGTTGGCAGTTTTCCATAATGTTAGTGTGTTTCCCTTCCCTCTATTAATGCATCGTCCACCTCCATTAGCGTCTTTCGCTCCAGCTCTGGGGACAGTTTTCGACGTGATGAGGTATGAGAGGAAACTGGCAGGATGCATCTTTGCTCGTAGCACAGTTTCCAGCAAACGGTTCCTGCTGGTCGTAGTTTACACTATGGATCCTAGCTTGAGCTACCGTCGACGTGCATCAAGCAATTTCTGTGGTGTGTGTGTGTGTGTGTGTGTGTGTGTGTGTGTGTGTGTGTGTGTGATGTAGCGGTCCAATGCGAGAATCTGCATGGCGCTGCCAACTCGAACTTGCACCAACAACGACCGTACACTTACTCACATTTCAGTGGGAGTTTTCTACGTCTACGATTGTCTTACGATGTCTTGAAAAATGTGAATACTTCTGTTTCAGTCACTCGTTTTAATGTTTATTTGAGAAAACTAGTTGTCGCGACACATTTCGGCAGCATGTTGCACTCTTAAGAGGCCCAGATTTTATTAGACTGATCTATAAGTTAGTAATAACTCTGCAGAACTTGTTTTTTGTATTTTCAAATGCGTACATTAGCCTGGTCGCCTCATACGATATGTTAAACTTATCTATACTGCAATGGAAGTACTTGTGGGCTACGACTGCTCTACAATTGTTTAAAAATGACAGACTTCCTGTTTCCATATAAATTTCACAGAACTACGTTCCCAGGATGAATTTTTTTAAAAATGTCTGAAGAATGAAAGTATGCAATTCTACGAAAACCAACACTGATACGATGGGATGTATTTCTCCCTAGCCTTAGGTTATACTTCGGATGATCATTCAGCATTCCACAGGCTTACTGCACTACCTCGTTTAAATTCAATTAATTTCCCGAATTACGTTTGTCCTGTGGCATTTACAATAGTTTTTTAACGCAGTCATTGTTTCAGAGAATCGAATAACGTTAATGCAATTACAACATTGCGTTAGCATGAAGGACCAGCAGCTCAATTTATTTATCATTTATTATGGTTTCCATGACAAATGTGTATAATTTTTTAATGGTGATTAGTTCCAAAACTTTGCGTTAATTTTTAAACAATTACCTACATCAGAAAGCACAATATTATTTAAAAAAGTAAATAGTTTTCCAGCAATCTCCATGCCCAGACTGCAGAAGTGCAGTTCATCGGTTGTGATATACCTGGATTTCTAAGGATTGACTGTACATAAATCCAATGGAACATTCAGAAGATTTGTTCGTACGTCAACATAACAAATCTGATTTGACTGTACCATAATTCCAACTGTACATTCAAAGTTAGACAGGCATCTTTGGATGTAAATGCATTCGTAACCTGACAAACACCTTCACTTATTATGTAATCATGACCGCTGTCTCTCCAGAGCTTATTAATTTAAAGCGAAATTCGATACTTGGCATGTTACGCCAAGTTATAAAATGTGTGCATTATTAGCACAACATCTTTCGGTACTACATTACCACATTATCAAATGGTAAAAAACAAGGAGCTCAACCAATAAATCGCAATACTAAACACAAAAAATGGTTCAAATGGCTCTGAGCACTATGGGACTTAACATCTGTGGTCATCAGTCCCCTAGAACTTAGAACTACATAAACCTAACTAACCTAAGGACATCATACACATCCATGCCCGAGGCAGGATTCGAACCTGCGACCGTAGCAGTCGCGCGGTTCCGGGCTGCGCGCCTAGAACCGCTAGACCACCGCGGCCGGCTACTAAACACATTGACGACTGACGACCGTACAAAAATAATTATATTGTCAAGTAGAAAAACGTACCTTAAACGTCATTAGGCATATCAAAACTAAAAACCCAGCAGCAGCCACGCATTGTCAAAGATAAAACTCATCTTAGAACAACTCATGTTGACATGTTACACTATCAAGGAGCAACTCTAAATTAAAGCCAGACGCTCTCAACTACTAGATAGTACATTCATGCAACACTTACGTCACATCCCCCAACGAAGCTACAGTCTATTAAGAAACCTATGCACATTACATGTCAAATCATCGTAAGTTCCAGAAACCAATACTACACCTATATTGCAACGTGTGCATCCATATAGACTGGCCAATAGAAACCACAAAAGCTAATGCCAATAATTCGAATAAGTTCATGGCTGTTTTCCAAGGAGGCTATCGCTAAAGTGAGTCCTGAAATGCCCCTTGGACACTTCTGTCTGCCCATTTAACACGCTGTCGCCTTCCTTTTCTAACGGTCTGTATATTTGTCTGTAAGTGTAAGTGTAGTATTGCTTTCTAGAATTTACTAGAACTTGACATATGCTCATAGATTTCATAATAGACAGTAGCATCGCTGGGGAATGCGACAAATGCGTTGCTTGAATGTACTATCTTTGGTAGTTGAAAGCGGCTGACATTAGTTTACCGCTGCGCCTTGTTCAGTTGTTCTAAGATGAGTTTTATGTTTGACGATGCACGGTTGCTGCTGGGTTTTTACTTTTGACAGTGCCTACTGGTATAGAAGCTTTAAGGTATGTTTTACTACAAATCGATATAAATACTTTGGTTGTTAGTGCGTGTAGTATTGCCTTTTATTGATTGGCTTCCTTGTTTTATAGCCCTTGATAAAAGGATAATATAGTCCTGAAACATATAGTGCTGATAATATCACACATTTGGCAACTGGTAGCGTAACATTCTCAGCGCCGATACATGAGACAGCTATTGACGGCTTCACAATAGACAATCTAAAGTGAAATACACTGTTATTGTATTGGTAAAGATCCCTAACACTGCCGCCCTATTTAAGAAAATACTGTCATGCACGACCATCAGCTGACTGCTATACTGACTCAAATTTCATTTTTAAAAAGAGAAAAAAAGGATTTCTTTTAAATTCGGACTGTTCACCATCATTTTTTTTCGGCTCCTATATCTTCTGTTTATACATTTCCTACTTCTCAAGTACATCCAGTTTCAGTCCATTATATGCATTTTCAGTATCACCTTGACTTCGCAAATGATACAGAACGTTGGAAAACAAATTATTAATATTAACATTTTGTATTTTATGTTTCATTAATATTGTACCTTCTGATGTAGGTAATTGTTAGAAAATAAACGCACCATAAAAAAATTATATGCAGCTATGACGGAAACCTTAATAAGTACTAAATCAAATAAAGTTGTTAAAGGACCAGGACTTAACACTCCAGCCAAGAATGGCGATGAAAGTAACTGTTTCTGCGAAACTTTATATATATGTCTCGTGAAAATGCGATGCTCCTACACCGCATCTTCAAAGGAGTTCGTTTCCCATTTTCCACTAACGGAATTTATTTATGACTCACGCAGAATAAAGAAACTGCAGCCATTCAGAACTGCAAAGTTTTTAATTGTGGTTGTCTTATCTTCTCAGAGGCATGCAAAAATCTATTTAAGACACCGCACCTTCCGCCTTCAACCCTCGTCTCCATCGTGATTCAGCTTGAGGATTAAGGACTAGTAACCTCTGCTACACCCAGTGGTCAATTCTGTCCTGCAGCCTTTACAGATCTTTTCTCTCGTGGAGTCAAGAGAGGGCCAGGAGTTGGAGTTTTCGATCCTTAAGTCTGTCATAAGCTGTTCTCTGTATTTGACATTAGATTTTCAAGTATAGTATAGCTCCTTATGTCCTGAAAATATAACACTTCTTAGTAATTACTTGCCTCTCCTGCGTAGTGAAATGACTCTATGAAGAAACTAAGAGAGAAAAATCAGAATATCCTTTTGACACCTGTCTTCACACATTTCCATTGACCTACTAACTTCATTTGCAAGTAAAATGTGAAATCATCAAATTTTCCCCTTTCTTACAACACATCCTTTCTGACGCAGATCTAATGGTCTACAACTGTTTCGCACTAGGAATATCGTTGTAGAAAACTGGGATGATGAAGACTCAGCAAGAGCGTCTGCTTCTGCGTAGGGGGCATTTCTGCGCATGTCGTAAGAACAGCATCTGCTTCGCACAAATTCTCGTGAGTATTCTTATTTCAAAATCAGGTACTACGGTTTACGAACGGACTGCCTGGCTTGTAACTGAATCAGAAACAATGGTGCTGTATATTTCTGGCCGGAACCCAGGCGACGGGTCATGTGAAGATGTTTCAATGGGCATTCTGATTCTTGCTGTAATTATAACTTTTAAGTTTTCTATATAAAAAAATTGTCTATATGGAAAATACTGAATATTCTGTTTTCAAAAACTTTCTCCTCGTGAGATACCGTGTTAAACTGCAGAGAAACACTGACTGTTGGTTGGTCCTGTGTTACGCATGTGAACTGTATTATTAACAGGGCTTTAAACTTATTGAAATGCAGAGTTTGAAGTAACGCTAATAATACAGGGTAGATTATTTTTCTTTATATGTATTTATCTTTTCGTCGGAAACAATCTGTTGCTGCGTGTGGCGTAAGGTGCAGTGCATAAACGAAAAATATTCAAAACTTTACTAAGAATGATGGAGGTGGGTTCCATTTTAAATAAAATCGTTGTTAAATAATGAAACTCTGATTATTGACAAGAAGGACTGTACAACATAACAAGGCTGTAACAGCTGCCAAATTCTCTCATTCCAAAAATTACAGGGACATCAACCGATTGCATAATTTGTGACGTAATGAAAACAAAGAGATCAAATCAACACCGATCATAAATATTATTAGTTATCTGAGGGACAAACATTCCATTCAATTAACAGTTCTAACAAGCAAACATGTTATTCTTGCGCGTACAAGGATTACCTTTAAAAATTCCTCCAAAAACACTCTCCATTAATCCAAAGAAAAAAATAGCTTCATAAATAAGTTTCTGTCTCCACTGTAAAGTGTTCCAGATAGTTTCTCCCAGATTCATGAATAACAGACCTCATTCTCTAACAAATTCAACTTCTCGCTATTGTGCCTCAAATAATAATGCCTGATCGCTACACAACTGACTGTCTATCAAGTGAACCACAGATAGAACTAAACGAGAGTTAAGGATCTTTTCATTACTCGTGCAGTGCGCTCATTCATCTTAGCCCCAGTGCAGTATGGTGAATTGTTTACAACAGCCGAAAACATGAAAAACTTATGAACGTAATGACACACCATTGGATCAGAAGGTACAAGTGGTCGTATTTGCAAATGGTACAAATTTTGTTGTAAAAAGAAATTGAGAAGTATTAACAGAGGAAAAGTGAATTATGTGATCAAACTGTGTGCCGTATGGCACTTGCCATGAGAGTATCTCTCCCGCGCTGCTGCTGCGGTCGCAGGTTCGAATCCTGCCTCGGTCATGGATGTGTGTGATGTCCTTAGCTTATTTAGGTTTAAGTAGTTCTTAGTCTAGGGGACTGATGACCTCAGATGTTAAGTCCCATAGTGCTTAGAGAGTATCTCTCGCCTTTCGGCTTGGATCGGGTAGAGGTTTAGTTTGAGAGATCCGCTGGTTCGATCTGTGGCACCGAGGCGGACGATGGCGAGTGTGCCTCGGCAGGTTGTGCCGTGGGCAACCTCGAAGTTGTTGTGCCAGCTTTTCCATCCCGTCAAGGGAATTCTTTGACGGTTGACTTGAGTAGCTGTGGACTTGTGTTCAAATGTTAGCTCGGTTTCAAAAGTTGCAAGTACCAGCTGGACAGTTACTGAACTCGTTAGGGCTGTTGCAGTTGTGATTAAACTTTTAAGTACTGCACAGATTAGCTGGCCAGACATTCTGTTTATCCTTGTAGCAGTTTGCTGCTATATTTAGCAGTGGTTTTAGGTGCTGTCGGATCAGATGGGCAGCTCTGAGTTCATTTGAAACTGTTGTAGTTGTTGGTTGAATTTTTTTGGGTTTTAAGTGCTGCACAGATAAGCAAGGCAGCTGTTAACATGGATGGCGTTGATGCACATGTTGCTTTTTATGCATTAAAATGGATTTAATTGCTGCGCAGCTCAGGCTATCCGATTTTGAGTTGATTAACGAGGCTGCAGGTTGACGTTTGTGCTCGTTATGCCGGCTGTGAACTGAAGGGATCTGTTGCTGATGTTTACCATTTCTGTTTGGGTCGCAGCTGTAGGCCTTGGACTCTGCGGACATTATACTTCAGCCTTTATTAGATGACTGAAATCCTTTTGCTTCGAAAGACGCGGATGATAGTATTTTTACTTTGCTGTGAAAGAAGTATATCCTTCAGCCTCGCATATCTGCAATAAGTGTGCGCCTTAGTTGTCAAGCGGCAGCACGCCAGTAGGGAACGACGAGGAAGAGAAGGCTGCGAGAAGAAGTCAGACAATCGCAATCTGACCGGAACTCCCTCCAGGACGACAACGCGACAGCGGCGGTCCTTGTGTGAAGAGGACGTAAGCGCCGCGACCGACTGCTGACCGCCCAGTTCAATAGCAGCTTCAAGATTACAAACTTTGATAGTGTGATTCTTGAGTTTCTCCCGGCATATTTGATAATCAAAATATCCACGGGTGTACTGGCGGTCTACAGTGTCCAACGGGCACAATATTTCGGCGTTCATACATGTCGCCATCATCAGGTGAACTGACGGACTGAACTCCTGTGAACGTGCCGGCACGGAGGTCCGTACGCTATGGCTGCTCAGAGGGAACTGGGTTCGGTCGCGGCGGCGGCCGATTTAAATACCCTCCGCCCGCGGCGCGCTCCCTCCGCCGTCCGCGCCCCGCGCCACGGTCGCGCGGTGGAACAGATTGCGACGGCGTCTGTGATGACGTCGGTGTGATGGCTCTGTCCGCCGTGGTCGTCACAACTATACGTTTGCTCGATTTACTCTTGATTAACCCAATCGCTGGTTCCCAAGCCTTGCTAAGATTATAGCCACAATCACGGTTTATGAGGTCGTCATTGGTGCGAATTTCGATGGCTTCTCTAACAACGCTGTCCCAGTATCTCGACGTCTGTACCAGAATCCTCGTGCGTTCGTTCTCCATAGCGTGATTTTCCGACAGACAATGTCCATCGACCGCCGACTTGCTCGGATACATCAGTCGAGTGTGCCTCTGGTGTTCACGGCATCGATCCTCGACGGTACGCATCGTCTGACCAATATACGACTCGCCACATTGACACGGAATCTGGTACACGCCGGCCTTCCTCAAACCGAGGTCATCTTTGGCGCTCCCCACCAGTGCACGAGTTTTATTCGGAGGGCAAAACACAGTTCCGACCCGGTGTTTCTTCAACATGTAGGCGATTTTCCCCGAGAGTGCTCCTGTATATGGAATAAACGCAGTGCCTACCTCCCCCCTCGTGATTTCATCCATCTCCACAGGTTGTGCTGTAGTGGTTGGGCGGAGAGCACGTTGAATCTGCCACTCTGAGTACCCATTTTTTCGAAATACAGTTCTCAGATGTTCCAATTCCTTGGCTAGACTCTCTGCGTCAGAGATAGTGCGCGCCCTATGTATTGGAGTTTTAAGTACCCCATTCCTCTGTGAAGGGTGGTTGCAGCTGTCTGCGTGCAAATACAGATCAGTGTGCGTTGTCTTCCGATACACCCCATGACCTCGGGTGCCGTCAGCGTTGACCAAGACGTCAAGGAAAGGTAATTTACCCTCCGTTTCAGTCTCCATAGAGAATTTGATGTTGGGGTGTATGGAGTTTAGATGTGTAAGGAAGTCAAGGAGTTTATCCATACCATGTGGCCAGATGACGAACGTGTCGTCCACGTAACGGAAAAAGCAAGTAGGTTTCCATACGGATGACGACAGGGCTTCCTCCTCGAAGTTCTCCATGTACAAATTCGCTACCACCGGTGAGAGTGGGCTACCCATGGCGACTCCCTCCGTTTGTTCGTAGGATTCTCCATTAAAAACAAAATACGTGGAAGTCAAGAAATGCCTAAAAAGTTCAGTGGTCTTCTCGTCAAACTTCCGACTAATCAATTCTAGGAAACGACGTCAAAACTCACCATGATATCTGACTCATCCAACCTGAAGCTATCAAAGCGTTTAACAAAATCCACGGAATTACGGATGTGATGAGGGCATTTACCCACGGCTTGCACTGGTATTGCACAAATGAGTGAAGTTTAAAACATGAAAAATAAGTTTACACATCCAATTTTGCACTGCCAAACTATCATACGTCCTGTTAATGCAATGAATCATTTGGGAATAATAATCGAAATAAACTATATTATCGGGCGTTGGACATCCGCTTTGGAGAAAACATACAGTAGAAATGCCATTTATTGCTCAATCTAAAATATTTACGTTGATCTACGTTTGAAATTAGAGTTGTGAAATTTAGGGTACAAAAATCGGCAACTTGAAGTATTTCACACATTTTCATCTATTAATACCACATAGGATAAAAATTGAGGTAACTCCGCATTTGGGAAGTAACAGAAACGACATTAAATTTGTGTTGAATTAACGCAGACGTCCATCTTGGAGGCGTATGTTTCAACAATTCATAATTTCACCCACACTGTTGGAGGGCATTTATTCACTGCTGTGTTGTCAACAATCGATCAGAGTAGAACAATAATAACGATATTAGTAAATATATTACTAGGAGATAAAACATCTGCATAATTTCTATTGAATCTATCCACGGTATAGAAAAGATCGAAGGCACAGTCATACATAAATCCCGTCGTCTTCTACTATTGTCTGAAAGACAAGTACACTGTTTTGAAATGCAGACGATAATAACAACTGGTTCATGAGCCCACTCGAAGCGTAAATGGTTGCGGAAGCATACTTGACCTTTTAGCAACAAATAATCCTGGACAAATAGTGAGTGTTGTGACGAACACAGGGATTAGTGATCACAAGGCAGTTGCTGCTGCTAGGCTGAATACCGTAACACCTACAACCATCAAAGAGAAACGCAAAGTATATCTATTTAAAAAAGCTGATAAAAATACTCTTAACGCCTTTTTAAGAGACAGTTTTCATTCCTTCCGATCAGATCATGTAAGTGTGGAAAAGTTGTTGAATATTTTCAGAGAGATAGTATCGACAGCAATTGAGAGATAAATACCACATAAATTAATAAGTGATGGTACTGAGCCCCCATGGTACAGAAGACGGGTCAGATCGTTGTTGCAGAAGCAATGAAAAAAGCATGCCAAATTTAAAAGAACGCAAAATCCGCAAGATTGGTAAAGTTTTACAGAAGTTCGAAATATGGCGCGTACTTCAATGCGAGATGCTTTTAATAATTTTCACAACGAAATTCTGTCTCGAAATCTGGCAAAAAAACCAAAGAGATTCTGGTCATACATAAATTACGCCAGTGGCGAGACGCAATCAATACCTTCACTGCGAGATAACAACGGTGAAGTCACTGATGACAGTGCCACTAAAGCAGAGTTATTAAACACCATTTTCCGATACTCCTTCACCAAAGAAAACGAAGTAAATATTCCTCAGTTCCAATCAAGAACAACTGCCAAGATGAGAAACATAGAAGTAGATATCCTCGGTGTAACGAAGCAGCTTAAATCACTTAATAAAGGCAAGGCCTCCAGTCCAGATTGTATTCCAGTCAGGTTCCTCTCAGAGTATGCTGATAAAATAGCTCCATGTTTAGCAATTATATACAACCACTCACTCACAAAAAGATCCGTACCTAAAGACTGGAAAATTGCTCAAGTCACACCAATACCCAAAAAGGGAAGTAGGAGTAATTCGCTGAATTACAGGCCTATATCATTAACGTCGATTTGCAGCATGGTTTTGGAACATATACTGTATTCGAACACTATGAAGTACCTCGAAGAAAACGATTTATTTACACATAGTCAGCACGGTTTCAGAAAATATCGTTCTTGTGAAACAGAACTAGCTCTTTATATTCATGAAGTAATAAGTGCTATCGACAGGGGATGTCAAATTGATTCCATATTTTTAGATTTCCAGAAGGCTTTCGACACCGTTCCTCACAAGCGTCTTCTAACAAAACTGTGTGCCTACGGAGTATCTCCTCAGTTGTGCGACTGGATTCGTGATTTCCTGTCAGAAAGGTCACAGTTCGTAGTAATGACGGAAAGTCATCGAGTAAAACAGAAGTAACATCCGGCGTTCCCCAAGGAAGTGTTACAGGCCCTCCATTGTTGCCGGCCACGGTGGTCTAGCGGTTCTGGCGCTGCAGTCCGGAACCGCGGGACTGCTACGGTCGCAGGTTCGAATCCTGCCTCGGGCATGGGTGTGTGTGATGTCCTTAGGTTAGTTAGGTTTAAATAGTTCTAAGTTCTAGAGGACTTATGACCTAAGATGTTGAGTCCCATTGTGCTCAGAGCCATTTGAACCATTTGAACCTCTATTGTTCCTGATCTATATTAACGACATAGGATATAATCTGAGTAACCGTCTTAGATTGTTTGCAGATGATGCTGTCCTTTACCGTCTTGTAAAGTCATCAGGTGATCAAAATGACTTGCAAAATGATTTAGATAAGATATCTGTATGGTGCGAAAAGTGGCAATTGACCCTGAATAAGGAAAAGTGTGATGTTATTCACATGATTACTAAGAGAAATCAGCTAAATTTCGATTACGCGGTAACTCACACAAATCTGAAGGCTGTAAATTCAACTAAATACTTAGGAATTACAGTTACAAATAACCTAAACTGGAACGATCACGTAGATAATATTGTGGGAATAGCAAAACAAAGACTGCGATTCATTGGCAGAACACTTCGAACGTGCAAGAGGTCTACTAAAGAGACTGCTTACACCACGCTTGTCCGCCCTATTCTGGAGTATTGCTGTGCGGTGTGGGATCCGCATCAGATGGGACTGACGGATGACATCGAAAAAATACAAAGAAGGGCAGCTCGTTTTGTATTATCGCGAAATAGGGGAGATAGTGTCACAGACATGATACGTGAATTGGAGTGGCAATCATTAAAACAAAGGCGTTTTTCGTTGCAACGGGATCTTCTCATGAAATTTCAATCTCCAGTTTTCTCCTCCGATTACAAAAACATTCTGTTCGCACCTACGTACATAAGGAAAAAAGATCATCACGATAAAATAAGAGAAATCAGGGCTCGCACAGAAAAATTTAAGTGCACGTTTTTTTCGCGTGCCGTTCGAGAGTGAAACGGTAGAGAGAGAACTTGAAGGTGGTTCATTGAACCCTCTGCCAGGCACTTTATTGCGAATAGCAGAGTAATCACGTAGATGTAGATGTAGATACATTTTTGCAGGTACGTGCTGTGGTATAGGTGGATACTGACTACAGAATGTGTTGCGAATAAAGTTAGTACTAAGGAAGTAATAAATTAAAAGGGCATACCTGACGCTGGAGTTTTACTGCATGAACAGCAAAAAGGTAGTGAGCGACAAGCGTTTTTCCTGTCATTATTTTGTGTGTGTGTGTGTGTGTGTGTGTGTGTGTGTGTGTGTGTGTGTGTGTGTGTGTGTGTGTGTAGGGTGGTCCATTCATAGTGACCGGGCCTAATATCTCACGAAATAAGCATCAAACGGAGAAACTACAAAGAAAGAAACTCGTCTAGCTTGAAGGGGGAAACCAGATGGCGCCATGGTTGGCCCGCTAGATGGCGCTGTCATATGACAAACGGATATCAACTGCGTTTTTTAAAATAGGAACCCCCATTTCTATTACATATTCGTGTAGTACGTAAAGAAATATGAATGTTTCAGTTTCACTTTGTGATAGATGGCGCTGTAATAGTCACAAACGTACAAGTACGTGGTATCACGTAACATTCCGCCAGTGCGGAAAGTATTTGCTTCGTGATACATTACCCGTGTTAAAATGGACTGTTTACCAATTGCGGAAAAGGTCGATATCGTGTTGATGTATGGCTACTGTGATCAAAATGCCCAACGGGCGTGTGCGATGTATGCTGGTCGGTATCCTGGACGACATCATCCAAGTGTCCGGACCGTTCGCCGGATAGTTACGTTATTTAAGGAAACAGGAAGATTTCAGCCACATGTGAAACGTCAACCACGACGTGCAACAAATGATGATGCCCAAGTAGGTGTTTTAGCTGCTGTCGCTGCTAATCCGCACATCAGTAGCAGACAAATTGCGCGAGTATCGGGAACCTCAAAAACGTCTGTGTTGAGAATGCTACATCAACATAGTTGCACCCGTACCATATTTCTATGCACCAGGAATTGCATGGCGACGACTTTGAACGTCGTGTACAGTTCTGCCACATGGCACAAGAGAAATTACGGGACGATGGCAGATTTTTTGCACGCGTTCTATTTAGCGACGAAGCGTCATTCACCAACAGCGGTAACGTAAACCGGCATAATATGCACTATTGGGCAACGGAAAATCCACGATGGCTGCGGCAAGTGGAATATCAGCGACCTTGGCGGGTTAATGTATGGTGCGGCATTATGGGAGTAAGGATAATTGGCCCCCATTTTATCGATGGCAATCTAAATGGTACAATGTATGCTGGTTTCTTACGTAATGTTCTACCGATGTTACTTCAAGATGTTTCACTGCATGACAGAATGGCGATGTACTTCCAACGTGATGGACGTCCGGCAGATAGCTCGCGTGCGGTTGAAGCGGTATTGAATAGCATATTTCATGACAGGTGGATTGGTCGTCGAAGCACCATACGTTTACCGTTATCTGACGTCCCCGGATTTTTTTCTGTGGGGAAAGTTGAAGGATATTTGCTATCGTGATCCACCGACAACGCCTGACAACATGCGTCAGCGAATTGACAATGTATGTGCAAACATTACGGAAGGCGAACTACTCGCTGTTGAGAGGAATGTCGTTACACGTATTGCCAAATGCACTGAGGTTGACGGACATCATTTTGAGCATTTATTGCATTAATGTAGTATTTACAGGTAATCACGCTGTAACAGCATGCGTTCTCAGAAATGATAAGTTCACAAAGGTACATGTATCACATTGGAACAACCGAAATAAAATGTTCAAACGTACCTACGCTCTGTATTATAATTTAAAAACCTACCTGTTACCAACTGTTCGTCTAAAATTGTGAGCCATATGTTTGTGACTATTACAGCGCCATCTATCACAAAGCGAAAAAAGAGGTCCAACTAAAACGTTCGTA
Source organism: Schistocerca cancellata (assembly GCF_023864275.1). Taxonomy (NCBI): domain Eukaryota; kingdom Metazoa; phylum Arthropoda; class Insecta; order Orthoptera; family Acrididae; genus Schistocerca; species Schistocerca cancellata. The sequence goes on along the minus strand of NC_064626.1, from coordinate 18,949,719 downwards.
TTTCTTTACTTACTACACGAATAAGTAATAAGAAATGGGGGTTCCTATTTTTAAAAACGCATTTAATATCCGTTTGACCTATGGCAGCGCCATCTAGCGGGCCAACCATAGCGCCATCTGGTTTCCCCCTTCAAGCTAGACAAGTTTCGTTCTTTGCAGTTTTTTCGTTTGACGCTTATTTCGTGAGGTATTTGGCCCGGTCACTATCAATGGACCACCCTGTATATGATACCTGAGGACTTAAACAGAACAGAACAATTATACACACAACTTTGCAAATTCTTATTGCTTTATTACAAAAATAACAGTCATATACGGTACACATATTCTACATATTTGCTGTAGATTTCAAGATAGATCAAAATACGCAGTTGGTATCAAAACTTTCAACAATTGTAAGTAAACAATTGGAAATACGTAAACAAAATTACTATAGCAAAATTTATTCAAGTGTTATTGCTTTTCCTGATATTACCGCATGGACGTGTACTCGTTTAATTTTACTTTTTGTGGAATGTGTTAAGGCAGTTCCTGTCAGCAGTGAAGCAAAGGCACATTTTGCGCTGTTCACACCGTACGAAGGTAAGGCCTCCGCAGCTTTCTGCGCGGCATTTTCACCTGTTCTTCTGAACATGGCAGTCACGCCTGGGAATAAAGCTAAAAAAAAAAAGACCGTTTCACTGACGTAAATAAAGTTGAGTATCATATATAATACCCAAAAGTTTAAAGCTCATAAATCCATAACATCAATTTATAGTTAGCTATTAACAGAGGCATGTCTGTATAGCTTTACTAAGTTACTAAAACATGTCGAAACACTTGTAATTATAAAAATATATCTCTTCCCCTTTATTTCTCCGAGACATGTGCAGCTGCACAATTCGAAGTTTGCAATCAATGCTGACACCTCGTGGCGCACGGCAGAAGGATGAACAAGTGTCATACCACAGGCCAGACAAGATCCTACACGCCCGAGAAAAAATAAATAAATAAATAAAACTTGGAGGTATCATATATGGTACCTCGGGACTGAAGAGGATATAAGGATTTATTTATTTCGTTTTGTGTGTTAAAAACTTAACGAAATTGCTTTGCTTCTAGTCATATGTTTCACTTATATTTGACTTATTGCCTCGAAAAACGAATTTACCAACAAAATGATCCTATAAGGATTCCGTTTTTACCAACTCAGGTAAAAGTGACGGTATACAAAGGTCTTTCTACAACTTCCGTTGCGAAGCACGGACGCATCATGCTATACAAGTTCAAATTTACCCCTGAAAGCCGTTATATAGGCCACCCGCAACTGAGACTTGCGACCGGGTTGCAAGTTTAGGCGGTTAGTGATTCACGTAGATAATAAATTACATACCTCTCAATTGTCAGCATGTATTTTGTGAAGTAAACATAATTACCGATTTTGAGAAGTCATAATCGAAAAAATGTTTGACTTTTTTTCTTTTATTATTCGTAACAACAGCCACTTGCTTTATTTCTACAATGACATGTGTTGCTATGACGACCTGTGCATTTCTGTGTTAATGGCCTTTATATCCCGACACACTGACCTGAAGATCGCTGTACGTCCCAGCTGAAATTGGCCACTATCGAAATAAAACTAGTGAGTATAGTCAAGCCAGAGTGAGAGAAGGAAAAAAATTTCCAGCATACTGCAGATATATATTTTTTAATGTATGCAGCTTTTGTTTGACATGTTCGACATTGTGAAGTTTATCGTGAATACGGTATTTGGAACATGCGACTTGAGGTGTCAGAACGAACTTCCTCAGTTGTAGCGAACGCGTGGACAGAAAAAAATTACGCTCTTCTGTTCCTGCAAGGGAAGTAAAACCGCAGCGGAGAGGCGCTGTTTTGCAACGCTGCAGCTGAGCCAACTTAGTGCGGAATTGATTCGGTTAATTTTGCTTCCCGGACATGAAGCAAGCAAACAGCGACCAGAAGAGGTACACCGCAGCCCACAGGAAGGCAGATTCTGCACGAGCCGCGAACCTCAACAGGAAAGAATTGGCGTGTATCAGTTTGCAGAAAAGACGATATGATATGGATATAGTTTATTAGTTTCCGTAATCTGCGAACTTAAAAAAATAGGTATTTGTAGAGTGTTGTTACGGGAAATCAGCTGCTGTTTTATTTTCTTTCCATGACTTTCCTAGCAAATTTTAAGGCTATCACTAATTTAGGTTGTATACTTCTGCACAACTCTACACAGGCTAATCTCTTTACTAGTGGCTGCACCCTGGGTGCCTCAGGCGTTACCAGGTGTTTACGTGGCGAAACGAACGTCGCTGAAACTTAGGCGATATATAATGCGATATATAATGCAGGAAAACATTAGTAACAGTACAGTAGGTTCGTGTGAAATACTCCGACTGAATTGCAAGGTTTAAATTTCAATGTAGGCCCTACGGTAACAACTTTAATTTGGAGAGTGAAGGTAATGTAACAGTTATCAAGAAAGAGTGTTCTAGCGATAGTGGACACCGAAACATCCTGAAGAGGATCTCAGCAGAGGGGTCGAAACGTCGATTATTTTAGAAGGAAATATGATGCGGCCCAACAACCCAGAATATTTTAATTTTATTAAGAAAATGAATGTCGTATGCTCTCGGTGAATGTAGACTTCTCATGTTTCCAATAGCGCTACAAAACTTTGAAACAAGTTCTGCGCTAAATAATCTCTTAATTCTGTTTCATAGTTATAACTTGAACTGACTTTCCTCATGAAGAACAGCAAATTTTTTTTTGGCAATGGTTCAACATGGATACAGTTCTGAATTTTCTTATCATAGGTTTGCGAATATTTGTTCCCAAAACTGTGTCTATCGATGACACACGTTGAGTGCCTTTTCTTTTTGACGTAACTAGATGGGAAAATTCTGAAATGGTTCAAAGTCTGATTCTCGCACATCATACCGTTTTCTGCAGTAATCTGCAGGAAATCTGTTTTAGTAGTGCAAGACACCGTAGAAACAATTACAAAAGTTTCGTGCGTTAAAATTCAAATGCATCACATTATTTCCAACGCTGTAAATGCAGGCCTTCGAATGGAAACTTTTTGATCGCCCTTTTTATTGGCTATTCAACATAGTCACCGTGGTGACGAACGCATTTCTCTCAACGAGAGATCAGTTCCTCGGTACCGTCACTGTAGCGGAGGTGTGTAGGGATGGATAGACGAGCACTTGTTGAGCATCTGACCGCCTAGGTGAACCAAGGGGGTTCCATCTGTATTTCCTCAACGACCATTCAGCGAAGTTTGCTCTGTAATGGCCCGCGCAGCAAGCCCTTTGTCTGAGGCACCTACGCTGACCGCTGTTCGTAGGCGACGAAGGCATGACTTTGCACGCCAATATCGTAGCTGGACGTCCACCGAGCGGCGGCAGGTGGCCTTTTCAGGTGACAGATGGCTGTTAGAGGGTACGACGTGAAACGTCTGATAGCAAACACTTTGCAACAATGCTCGGAAGGTGATCGTTAGGGGAATGTTGTCGTGTCATATTCTGGATGATCTCGTCATTCCTGAAAGGTATCTATCTGTGGGATACATGTCCGCCCCTACACACAATTTGTTTTTACTTGGCGTCACGGCATCTACCCCGAGGACAATGCAACATGCCACACAACTCGCAATGTACACGCGTGGTTCGAAGATCACCAGGAGAAGTTTACGCTAATCCCCTGGCTACCGAAATCAAGTGGGACCACGTAGATCGAGCTGTCGGCGCCACGCATCCTCAACCGAGAAACCTAGCACAGCTGGCCACGGCAGTGAAGTCAACACGGCTCCACATCCCTGTAGGTGCCTTCCAGAAACTCACTGACACTCTTGCTGCACGGCAAGCAGTGGTCCGCGCTGCCGAAGTTGGTTATTCCGGCTTTCGGCAGATGGCGACATTAGTGTGACTGGACCATGAATTACACTCGTTACCAACAGCCCTGCATTTTGCTTCTCAGGTCACTGAAGTTTTCGAAGAATTCCTAGCTTCTCACAAAGTTTATGTTGCGAAACGTCATACTTTCGGCCCGACGATCCGCGGATATACACTGGTGTCCAAAAATAAAGCATCAAACCGCTATTTCCCCGTCCTGTGCCTGATTCACGATATAACCATACATGCTATCAATAGATGTTCGTACGATTGTATTCTGAACGGAAAATGGCATTCGGGTCAACCGACAACCAAGCCAACAATGACGTCAGGCACCTATCAAACGGGGTAGTGTTTACCGGATAGTTCCACATCCACAATCGCTGTGTATACAGTAACAGACCGTGCAGTAAGGCACAAAGAAGATGCCCACCAGTCTGCGATGGAGCACCATAGAAAAAGTGGAAGCAGGACGGTCGCAAACTGATGTGGCTCGATGGCTTATGTGAACCGTTCTGTTGTTTCTTGGCTGTCGCGACAGGTTATAAGGGTCCAAAGCGCATCCCGGAGACCAGGGCAAGGCCGCCCGCAGGTGGCATCGAAAAGAGAGGTCCGTCACTTGGCCGCAAGGACACTGCGGTACCGGCTACAGCCTCGATACTGCTCGGCAAATGGTATCTGACCCGCAGCATCCACTGGATGTATTGTATCGAGTTGGGCGGTGTACAGAAGGCTTCGGCAAAACGGCCTTTACTGTCGGAGACCTGCTGTATGTACATCTGTGACGCGTCTTCACAGAAGGGAACGTCTAGAGTGGCGTCGTCAACATGCCGCCTGGCCTTCGAATAGTGGACCAACGTTCTTTTCATAGATAAGTCCGATTTGTGATTAGTGACAGATTCCCATCTGCAGGTAATGTGGAATACGATTTCGGCACCCAAACATTGTGGAAAGAGACTGATATCTACATCTACATCTACATCCATACTCCGCAAGCCACCTGACGGTGTGTGGCGGAGGGTACCTTGAGTACGTCTATCGGTTCTCCCTTCTACACTCCTATAAATTGAAATAAGAACACCGTGAATTCATTGTCCCAGGAAGGGGAAACTTTATTGACACATTCCTGGGGTCAGATACATCACATGATCACACTGACAGAACCACAGGCACATAGACACAGGCAACAGAGCATGCACAATGTCGGCACTAGTACAGTGTATATCCACCTTTCGCAGCAATGCAGGCTGCTATTCTCCCATGGAGACGATCGTAGAGATGCTGGATGTAGTCCTGTGGAACGGCTTCGGCTTGCCATGCCATTTCCACCTGGCGCCTCAGTTGGACCAGCGTTCGTGCTGGACGTGCAGACCGCGTGAGACGACGCTTCATCCAGTCCCAAACATGCTCAATGGGGGACAGATCCGGAGATCTTGCTGGCCAGGGTAGTTGACTTACACCTTCTAGAGCACGTTGGGTGGCACGGGATACATGCGGACGTGCATTGTCCTGTTGGAACAGCAAGTTCCCTTGCAGGTCTAGGAATGGTAGAACGATGGGTTCGATGACGGTTTGGATGTACCGTGCACTATTCAGTGTCCCCTCGACGATCACCAGTGGTGTACGGCCAGTGTAGGAGATCGCTCCCCACACCATGATGCCGGGTGTTGGCCCTGTGTGCCTCGGTCGTATGCAGTCCTGATTGTGGCGCTCACCTGCACGGCGCCAAACACGCATACGACCATCATTGGCACCAAGGCAGAAGCGACTCTCATCGCTGAAGACGACACGTCTCCATTCGTCCCTCCATTCACGCCTGTCGCGACACCACTGGAGGCGGGCTGCACGATGTTGGGGCGTGAGCGGAAGACGGCCTAACGGTGTGCGGGACCGTAGCCCAGCTTCATGGAGACGGTTGCGAATGGTCCTCGCCGATACCCCAGGAGCAACAGTGTCCCTAATTTGCTGGGAAGTGGCGGTGCGGTCCCCTACGGCACTGCGTAGGATCCTACGGTCATGGCGTGCATCCGTGCGTCGCTGCGGTCCGGTCCCAGGTCGACGGGCACGTGCACCTTCCGCCGACCACTGGCGACGACATCGATGTACTGTGGAGACCTCACGCCCCACGTGTTGAGCAATTCGGCGGTACGTCCACCCGGCCTCCCGCGTGCCCACTATACGCCCTCGCTCAAAGTCCGTCAACTGCACATACGGTTCACGTCCACGCTGTCGCGGCATGCTACCAGTGTTAAAGACTGCGATGGAGCTCCGTATGCCACGGCAAACTGGCTGACACTGACGGCGGCGGTGCACAAATGCTGCGCAGCTAGCGCCATTCGACGGCCAACACCGCGGTTCCTGGTGTGTCCGCTGTGCCGTGCATGTGATCATTGCTTGTACAGCCCTCTCGCAGTGTCCGGAGCAAGTATGGTGGGTCTGACACACCGGTGTCAATGTGTTCTTTTTTCCATTTCCAGGAGTGTATTCCAGTCTCGTATTGTTCGTGGAAAGAAGGATTGTCGGTATGCCTCTGTGTGGGCTCTAATCTCTCTGATTTTATCCTCATGGTCTCTTCGCGAGATATACGTAGGAGGGAGCAATATACTGCTTGACTCTTCGGTGAAGGTATGTTCTCGAAACTTTGACAAACGCCCGTACCGAGCTACTGAGCGTCTCTCCTGCAGAGTCTTCCACTGGAGTTTATCTATCATCTCCGTAACGCTTTCGCGATTACTAAATGATCCTGTAACGAAGCGCGCTGCTCTCCATTGGATCTTCTCTATGTCTTGTATCAACCCTATCAGGTACGGATCCCACACTGCTGAGCAGTATTCAAGCGGTGGGCGAACAAGCGTACTGTAACCTACTTCCTTTGTTTTCGGATTGCATTTCCTTAGGATTCTTCCAATGAATCTCAGTCAGGCATCTGCTTTACCGACGATCAACATTATATGATTATTCCATTTTAAATCACTCCTAATGCGTACTCCCAGATAATTTATGGTATTAACTGCTTCCAGTTGCTGACCTGCTATTTTGTAGCTAAATGATAAAGGATCTATCTTTCTGTGTATTCGCAGCACATTACACTTGTCTACATTGCGATTCAATTCCCATTTCCTGCACCATGCGTCAATTCGCTGCAGATTCTCCTGCATTTCAGTACAATTTTCCATTGTTACAACCTCTCGATACACCACAGCATCATCTGCAAAAAGCCTCAGTGAACTTCCGATGTCATCCACCAGGTCATTTATGTATATTGTGAATAGCAACGGTCCTATGACACTCCCCTGCGGCACACCTGAAATCACTCTTACTTCGGAAGACTTCTCTCCACTGAGAATGACATGCTGCGTCCTGTTATCTAGGAACTCCTCAATCCAATCACACAATTGGTCTGATAGTCCATATGTTCTTACTTTGTTCATTAAACGACTGTGGGGAACTGTATCGAACGCCTTGCGGAAGTCAAGAAACACGGCATCTACCTGTGAACCCGTGTCTATGGCCCTCTGAGTCTCGTGGACGAATAGCGCGAGCTGGGTTTCACATGACCGTCTTTTTCGAAACCAATGCTGATTCCTACAGAGTGATTTCTAGTCTCCAGAAAAGTCATTATACTCGAACACAATACGTGTTCCAAAATTCTACAACTGATCGACGTTACAGATATAGGTCTATAGTTCTGCACATCTGTTCGACGTCCCTTCTTGAAAACGGGGATGACCTGTGCCCTTTTCCAATCCTTTGGAACCCTACGCTCTTCTAGAAACCTATGGTACACCGCTGCAAGAAGGGGGCCAAGTTCCTTCGCGTACTCTGTGTAAAATCGAACTGGTATCCCATCAGTTCCAGCGGCCTTTCCTCTTTTGAGCGATTTTAATTGTTTCTCTATCCCTCTGTCGTCTATTTCGATATCTACCATTTTGTCATCCGTGCGACAATCTAGAGAAGGAACTACAGTGCAATCTTCCTCTGTGAAAAAACTTTGGAAAAAGACATTTAGTATTTCGGCCTTTAGTCTGTTATCCTCTGTTTCAGTACCATTTTGGTCACAGAGTGTCTGGACATTTTGTTTTGATCCACCTACCGCATTGACATAAGACCAAAATTTCTTAGGATTTTCTGCCAAGTCTGTACACAGAACTTTACTTTCGAATTCATTGAACGCCTCTCGCATAGCCCTCCTCACACTACATTTCGCTTCGCGTAATTTTTGTTTGTCTGCAAGGCTTTGGCTATGTTTATGTTTGCTGTGAAGTTCCCTTTGCTTCCGCAGCAGTTTTCTAACTCGGTTGTTGTACCACGGTGGCTCTTTTCCATCTCTTACGATCTTGCTTGGCACATGCTCATCTAACGCATAATGTACGACGGTTTTGAACTTTGTCCACTGATCCTCAACACTATCTGTACTTGAGACAAAACTTTTGTGTTGAGCCAACAGGTACTCTGAAATCTGCTTTTTGTCACTTTTTCTAAACAGAAAAATCTTCCTACCCTTTTTAATATTCCTATTTACGGCTGAAATCATCGATGCCGTAACCGCTTTATGATCGCTGATTCCCTGTTCTGCGTTAACTTTTTCAAATAGTTCGGCTCTGTTTGTCACCAGAAGGTCTAATATGTTATCGCCACGAGTCGGTTCTCTGTTTAACTGCTCAAGGTAGTTTTCAGAGAAAGCACTTAAAAAAATTTCACTGGAAATCGAGGAGGATCTCTAATAGCGTGGGCAGGGACACCCCTTCAGAAACTGTACGGGTGTATCGGCAAGGTTCAAGCGTTGTCAGGTATCGTGACGAGATTTGGGACGTCATTTGCGGTTGTTGCGAGGTGCTGTGGGCCCAGACGTCGTATTGTTGGACGGTACTGCTCGACCTCATAGAGCGCGGGTGGTTAATTTGTTCTTGGAAACGGAAGATATTAGACGTAGAGAGTGAGCTGCTCGCTCTCCTGATGTGTGGTATGCACTAGGGACACAAATTGTGTCGCATCAGTATCCGGTAACCACTCTCCAACACTTGCGAGCAGCTCTGCAGGAGGAATCGGCGCTGCTGCCTAAACATGAGATCGACGGCATCATTCACAGCATCGTCACGTCTGTATTGATACCAGAGGTGGTCACACCTCATACTGAGCACATGAACCAGTCTTGTGGGTGCAAATCGGTGCAAGTTGGAAAAGCGAACAATATTTTTGTGTACCGTTTTTCACGTTGCATTTGTTTACGTTCTGCCTTCTTTACATTGTTTCTCCTTTACTATCAACTGTTTACACTGTTTTGAGACAAATCAAACGCAACCTTGAAAATTATCAGATTGTTGCTCCAATTTTGGAAACCAGCGTTTATTGTAGTTAAATTTCAATTACACTCCTGGAAATGGAAAAAAGAACACATTGACACCGGTGTGTCAGACCACCACCACCTAAAGAGAAGGCCGCGGCGCGCTCTTGTGACGTCACGCAAAGCGGGCCAGGGTTGGCTTGGCGCTGCGCTTAAAGAATCGAGACGCACGGCCTGCAAATCTTTGTCAAACGGTTTTACAGAACCTATTCCGTAAAAAATAATTAATTTCTGAAATACTTTTAGCTTTATACGGCAGCTTCATGATGAAGTGCCAATCATTTCGATAATGGTCATAACTATTGTGGTATTTCACAGATGAGTATCAAATTTGAGAACGTTGCCATAAAAAATAGGGGTCGCTATGAATTTGTGTTTGATGCATATTACACATTCTATTGCTGAGTATGAAATACAGATGAGGTTTTGAAATTTTCGTAAAACTTTTGGATCAATATCTGCTTCCAATCTCGAAAAAATTGAGCATCTGCAGCAACTTCACTTCCGATCGCGACGCGCGGGAATGAAATATTCATAACGCCTGTCATATCTCGTAAACTGCTGGAGATAACGAAACGAGATCTTGGCAAATGATACCACGCAAAGAGGAGAGTACTTTGACGAATGGTTAAAATAAGTAACTTTATCAATTGCGATAGAGCAGAAACTATAGTTTATAATTCTTTTTTACCGGTAATGTAATTGCATAAGACTTATCAATAGCCAGTGAAAACGTACGAGTGCGGGATGTAAATAATATTGCGATATACATGATAAAACAAGGTACATTTGTGAAAAATGCACTGTGATAAAGTACATTCTTTCTGGACCAGACAACTATTATTTACACTCACTTGAAAAATTCTGCACTAATACAGTGTATAATATTAAATTCCTCTGCCTTTAGTATCCTAAATAAATATTGTGTAGCTGTTTATAGAGCTCCCTCAGGAAAGCTGAGTACATTCCCCAAGCAAACAATCACTTTTAACTCACCTCACAAAAACAATTATGCGTTGTTATTGTAATGTAAATTTTCTTTCCTGTAAAAATATGGCAGATTTTGAGCATAAGTCAACAGTGAAAATCTACAAACCTTCAGCAGACATTTGCAGCAGTTGGAATGAGACAATGTGTCAAGGTAAAAACGTCAATAATAAATTTAACCTATTTCTAGATTAATTTGTTCCATTGTTTAAAACATCGAAAAATAAAACAGATATGCTTCATACAGAGAGATCGCTTTTTAAACATGAAAACAGCAGTTTCAACATTCGTTAGCACTCATGCTAACTAATGCGAGAGTGAAAAACAACACCCACTCACAAATAGAGAATAAAACGTATCGGTAATGCGTAACAAAATACGAACTGCAGAGAAATTTAAACACGAATAAAAAGTAACACGAGCCAAAAATTTATATTTCGTTTTCAAAATCAAAATAAAGCCACTTGATACCTAATACTAGGCCTATTTAATGCGAACTTTTGCTCACAATTTTAGTCAAATGTATCCAGAATGCAAGATATTCCACCAGAAAAAAATAATAATTGTACTAGGTATATCGTTTTTACATACCTTCGTGTGCTCAGTGGGTTGGAAATTGTCCCGATGAATCGCTGAAAGACATTTCCAACGCAGATTCGCATCTTTCGGAAAGGAAAACAACATTACTTTAGGTCGAGTTCCGTAATTCCCACGACACCTTGGCACACAACACTTGTAAACCATATTCACAGTAGCTTCACTACACGTAAACACTGTAATCGCTAGTTTTAAGCAGGAATATAGCACTCGATCCAACAAACGTGTAGTTAAACAAACGCTTCGAAACACAACATGGTGGCCCACTTGGAGTGACGTCACGACCTGCTATGTATTTCGCGCCGCGGCCTTGTCTCTAGGTGGTGGTGGTCAGACCCACCATACTTGCTCCGGACACTGCGAGAGGGCTGTACAAGCAATGATCACACGCACGGCACAGCGGACACACCAGGAACCGCGATGTTGGTCATCGAATGGCGCTAGCTGCGCAGCATTTGTGCACCGCCGCCGTCAGTGTCAGCCAGTTTGCCGTGGCATACGGAGCTCCATCGCAGTCTTTAACACTGGTAGCATGCCGCGACTGCGTGGACGTGCACCGTATGTGCAGTTGACGGACTTTGAGCGAGGGCGTATAGTAGGCATGCGGGAGGCCGGGTGGACGTACCGTCGAATTGCTCAACACGTGGGGCGTGAGGTCTCCACAGTACATCGATGTTGTCGCCAGTGGTCGGCGGAAGGTGCACGTGCCCGTCGACCTGGGACCGGACCGCAGCGACGCACGGATGCACGCCAAGACCGTAGGATCCTACGCAGTGCCGTAGGGGACCGCACCGCCACTTCCCAGCAAATTAGGGACACTGTTGCTCCTGGGGTATCGGCGAGGACCATTCGCAACCGTCTCCATGAAGCTGGGCTACGGTCCCGCACACCGTTAGGCCGTCTTCCGCTCACGCCCCAACATCGTGCAGCCCGCCTCCAGTGGTGTCGCGACAGGCGTGAATGGAGGGACGATTGGAGACGTGTCGTCTTCAGCGATGAGAGTCGCTTCTGCCTTGGTGCCAATGATGGTCGTATGCGTGTTTGGCGCCGTGCAGGTGAGCGCCACAATAAGGACTGCATACGACCGAGGCACACAGGGCCAACACCCGGCATCATGGTGTGGGGAGCGATCTCCTACACTGGCCGTACACCACTGGTGATCGTCGAGGGGACACTGAATAGTGCACGGTACATCCAAACCGTCATCGAACCCATCGTTCTACCATTCCTAGACCGGCAAGGGAACTTGCTGTTCCAACAGGACAATGCACGTCCGCATGTATCCCGTGCCACCCAACGTGCTCTAGAAGGTGTAAGTCAACTACCCTGGCAAGCAAGATCTCCGGATCTGTCCCCCATTGAGCATGTTTGGGACTGGATGAAGCGTCGTCTCATGCGGTCTGCACGTCCAGCACGAACGCTGGTCCAACTGAGGCGCCAGGTGGAAATGGCATGGCAAGCCGTTCCACAGGACTACATCCAGCATCTCTACGATCGTCTCCATGGGAGAATAGCAGCCTGCATTGCTGCGAAAGGTGGATATACACTGTACTAGTGCCGACATTGTGCATGCTCTGTTGCCTGTGTCTATGTGCCTGTGGTTCTGTCAGTGTGATCATGTGATGTATCTGACCCCAGGAATGTGTCAATAAAGTTTCCCCTTCCTGGGACAATGAATTCACGGTGTTCTTATTTCAATTTCCAGGAGTGTATTATGCTCAATGACAAGACTGTGATGGTATCCTTCAAGCCATTTTTGAATGATCGTACGTCATCTGTTATTCAGATCAGGTAACTATAAAACTTCAGATATTCCGAAGCAGTTAGCAGTACTTAATTTTATGAGAAAAATTTAGGGAAAAGACGAATTTTTGTAATGCTGATTAGTTAGTTTCGTGTAGGATGGATGACTTGTACGATTAATCGCAACGAGTCCTTTTACATTCATATTACACATTCAGGTATAGAAAATAGGTACAGGTTTTATTTATTTAAATGCAAATCTAAATTAGTAATTCGTACCCACTAACTTTTACGTATTATATGAAGTCTTCTACGGAACAGAAGGAGTTGTCAAGGAGAAACTTTTCTCAGTTTGTTTTCAAGTGTAACTTTACTGTCTGCCAGGCATTTTATATCAATGGGTAGGTCATCTGAAATTGAGATCAAAAATTGTGGTGACGGATCTGAGGTCTCCTTTTTGGTTTAAAGTCAACCCTAATGCGGAATAATGTACGTGATTTTTTCTTCTGCTATTTTAGTTATGTACATCAGACTTTCTATTGTACTTAAATGCTGACTTACAAGAAACTTTGAGAGAAAATACACGTACTGTGAAGCGGTATTCAAGTTACATAATCCCTGAAACAGTTTCCTAAAATTGCTATTATTTCTCTCTCTCTCTGTTTCTTAGCGTTATGTAATTTGACAGTGTTTTGCACTAGACGCGTTTTGTTTACAAAGTATCCTTATGCTGTGAAGCTGAAAGGTACTGCCCTCGTTGTTGGTTTAGGCTGAAGCCAAGAAAATCTGGTTTCCCTTTCAGCCTGAGCTATATTTCGTTCTTTTTTCTTTTCTTTTTTTTTCTTATTCGCTTTTCCCTTTGCGTCGTTTGCATTTCACTTCCTTTTCGTATAATATCATAAAGTTGTCTTCACAAAAGTTTTACTTTGGTTTCACCTGTTCCGTACACAGCACTGATAATGCTACGTAAATAAAAGCGGAAATTACAGTTCGCTTAAGACGAAAAAAAAAATAATTTTTCTGCAGGCACAGTTCTGCTATTGCTGCATCGCAACGTGTGAGTGAAATGGCCGGGCAACTGGGAGAGCACTCCAAGCTGAAGTGCGATTCCTCTGGGTAAAACGTCCAAACTTCACACAGATTCGCCGTGAAATTCTGGCTGGATGTGGACAAAATGCAGCGTCACATCCAGCCTTCGTGAAACGGCGCCGACAATTTGACCAAGGCAGCACGGACGCGGCCGAGGCCATCGGCATCGACCACAGGTGACAGTGTCCGGGCAATCGACGAACTGACGTCTAGATACTCCGGCGTGCAAATCCGTCTAGCTCTGTCAATTGTGGTCTGGCCACATGGTAGAGAAGCCTTAGCCATATTTTTTGATTACCTTAATAATATAAATCCAAGAATCCAATTTACCATGGAGAGAGAAAATGATAACAAAATACCGTTTTTGGATGTTTTAGTTATTAGAAAGACAGATGGAAGATTGAAACAACAGATTTTTAGAAAAATAACGCACACAGACAGATACTTACATAAAAACTCTAACCACCATCCACAACAAAAGAGAGGTGTGATTAAAAGTCTCGTTGACAGAGCTAGACGGATTTGCACGCTGGAGTATCTAGACGTCGAATTAAAACATCTGAAGCACGCTTTTGAGAAAAATGGCTACTCAAAGAAAGAAGTAAGCAGAATTCTGCATCCAAACAACAAAAAGCATAAGGACAAGCCTGAAAAACGATGGAAGAATACAGTCTCTCTCCCTTTCATAAAGAAAGTAACGGATCAGATTGGAGAGATTTTAAGTAAACATGATATTAGACCTGTTTTTAGATCAACGAAGAAAATTTGTCATGTTCTCCGGTCTGTAAAAGATAAACGCGCTCCTCTATCAGCCAGTGGCGTATATAAAATTCCGTGTACATGTGGAAAAGTTTATATTGGAACAACAAAAAGAAGCGTAAATACACGGTTAAAAGAACACAGAAGCCTTTGCCGATTAGGAAAAACAGATAAATCGGCTGTAGCAGAACACGCTTTTCAGTCAGGAAATCATCAAGTGAGGTTTTCCGAAACAAAAATTTTATCTACGACGACGAACTATTACCCACGGCTTTGTAGAGAAGCAATTGAAATATATAAACATAGGGATAATTTTAATCGGAAAGAAGAGACCATGAAACTTAGTGATATTTGGACAGTAGCACTACAGAATTGCTAGACAGTTTTATCCGTGACGAGATTACGATCGATAGTTAAGTTTTATCTTTGACAAAGATTATCTCTGCATATCATGTGTAACTCTGGTCACGCCCACTTTCTACGATATATAAGACGCTCTCAGACGTCCGACCCGTCAGTCGGCAAGACTCACCGGAGGAGAAACACCCCTCTGAAGATGTCCAGCGCAGCTCTGGACGAAACGTTAGGAGCTGAAGAGTTTCATGGACCACGACCTTACATCCCGGAAGGTTTACCAGAAGATATGTCATCCGGTCGTGAAAGCCTTCATACTGTGTTCTGGAACTTTGTTCACAAAATTTTTCTGCGGTTACCTTTTGCTTACTGTGTATAGTCTCCTTCGAAATACTCTCCTCCACAATTGATACACCGCTTTCAACGCCGTTTCCACTTCCGGAAGCAGTCTTGGTAAGCCCCTTGCTGGATCGCGCGAAGCGCCGTCTGCGAGTTTTCTTTTATCTCGTCTATTGTTGCAAATCTTCGTTCTTTCAACGGGATTTTCAACTTAGGAAATAAAAGAAGTCCACAGGGGCCAGGTCAGGAGAGGAGAGCATGGAGGATGAGGTAGCAGAGTGATTTCGTTTTTTGTGCAAGTCACGTACCAAGAGGAATGAATGTGCGGGTGCGTTATCGTGATGCAAGAGCCATGAATTGTCTCGACACATTTCAGGCCGTTTTTCCTTCTCACATTTTCTCCCAGGCGTCGCAACACGTCCCGATAGTACCATCGATTAACAGTTTGTCCCTTTGGCACGAATTCATGGTGAACTAATCTTTCAAAGTCAAAGAAAACTGTCAGCATGGCTTTGACATTTGACCCGACCCGGCGATATTTTTTTGGTCTTGCAGAACCTTTCCCGACCCTTTGTAAAAACTGAACCTTGGTCTCAACATCATAATCTTAGACCCACGTCTCATCACCAGTTACGACTCTCTTAACGGACATCTCATCTGCGCTATCCAGAAGCTCTTCCTCAGATTGCGAGGCGAAGATCTTTCTGGTCTCGACTCATGGGCCTCGACACGAACTTGGCGGCAACACGATGCATTCCAAGACATGTCGCCAAAGTAGTTCCAATATTTGTAAAACTTCTATGGCGAGAATAGTCAGTAAATTTGTGAAGATGGTCTTGCAAGCCGAAAACCGGTTGACACAGTAATACTTTAGAACAAAACAAACTAGCGCTTTTCATTTATTATAATGTTGTTGTTCCAAGAACGATGAAAGATTCAGTTAACATGAAAAAAGTTTCTGTGAGTTATTGCAAAGTGGTAGGAGCACCACACATGAATTGAAGAACTAAGTCTGCACAGCAATAGGCAGAGTGTGTGCCTTGGTTTATTGAAACGAAGTCAGGCACCCAAGTTCAGCGAAGTTTGAGAACGCGTACGGGAAATCATCGACCTCTCGGCCATCCACAACCAAATGGCAGTGGCAAAAACAGCGAGTGCGGGTATGAAGCAACGTGTAGACAACCCTCGGAAAATTATATTTCTCTTCACGGGACATCCAAGACTGTTAACCATTGTCAGAGATAAAATTCACTACTTCTCTGCGCCGAAGGCCTTTCTGCGGCTCCCTGCAGAGAGGGCACCAGGAGCCTCCAACTGCGAGCGTCCCCCCGCGCACGCGGATTGCCTGCTTCTTCTTCTTCTTCTTCTTCTTTCTTGGCTCTAGAGCTCATGGTGAGCCTTGGCCTATTCTACAATTTCCTCCCATTTCTCTCGGTCCTTTGTCAATACTCTCCTGTTTCTATAGCCCATCTTCCTAATATTTTCGATTATTCCATCGCCGGCCGCGGTGGTCTAGCGGTTCAGGCGCTCAGTCCGGAACCGCGCGACTACTACGGTCGCAGGTTCGAATCCTGCCTCGGGCATGGATGTGTGTGGTGTCCTTAGGTTCGTTAGGTTTAAGTAGTTCTAAGTTCTAGGGGACTGATGACCACAGATGTTAAGTCCCAAAGTGCTCAGAGCCATTTGAACCATTTTTTTGATTACTCCATCTGGCTCTTGGTCGACCACGTCTCCTCTGCCCTCCTGGCTTTCCTTGTAATATTCTTTTTGGTACTTCTGTATCATTAATGCGAGCCACGTGTTAAGCTCACCTCAGTCTGGATGATTTCACTATCCTTCTGATGGGTTGGTCTTTGCATATGATATACAACTCATGGTTGTATCTCCTCCTCCATCTTCCTCTTTCACACATTGGGCCGATAATTCTTCTCTTTCTTTCAAATGCACCCAGTGTTTCAATATCTTTAGTTGTTAATGTCCAGGCTCCAGAGGCAGATCCAAGCACTGGTCGTATAAGTGATTTATACATAGTTAATTTCGTGGTACGAGTCAGGAGCCTTGAGGATAGAAGTCTTGTTAGGGCAAAATAGGCTCTGTTGGCCAGTATTAATCCCTGCTTAATTTCATAGGAGGTATCATTTAGAGGTGTAACTGTCGAGCCCAGATACTTGAAATGTTCAACTCTCTCACATGTATAACTGCCCATTGCTATTGCCTGCTACCGGCCTCGTAAATTTCGACGCCGCCGCGCGATTACCATCGGTCGCGCCTCCCAGCAGTGACAGCAGCAACTACCACCACCCGAAGGTGTCGGGCAGCTGCATCGACGAAATACTGTGTGATTTACACAATGCCACCCGGCGGAAAACTCGAGAAGTGTATTTGCAGTTTAGCTTCGATTGTGTTAACTATGTGGGAAGGTATTACTATTGTTATGAAAATGTTGCATCTGAGGATGGGTCGTATGTCGTCAAACCTGGCAGCGCTTTCTTTTTTGGAAATAAATAATTTTACAACTCTCAATAAAATTCTTCTGGGTTTGAGGCCGCATTGTCAACTATGAAATTCCGACGTTTCGGTGACTATTGCAAAACGCCTTCCTGAGGGTGTATTGCTGACTGAGCAATACACCCTGAGGTAGGTGTCCTGCAATAGTCGCCGAAACTTCGGAGTTTCACAATTGACAATGCGGCCTCAAACCCAGAAGAATTTTATTAACTGTGACAACTGCCGCGAAAGCCTACGTTTACAACTTTTATAATTGTAGCGTATTTCATCCTTGACTTGAGGTGGCCTAGATGGGGAAAGAAGCCGGCCGAAGTGGCTCAGTGGTTCCAGGAGGTACAGTCTGGAACCGCACGACCACTACGGTCGCAGGTTCGAATCCTGCCTCGGGCATGGATGTGTGTGATGTCCTTAGGTTAGTTAGGTTTAAGTAGTTCTAAGTTCTAGGGGACTGATGACCTCAGAAGTTAAGCCCCACAGTGCTCAGAGCCATTTGATCCATTTTTTGGGGCGAAGAATCCGGCAGGTTGTCCAGCACTCGCCATAGAACGCTGTTCGTAAGGCATCAAAAGAACTGCGTATCGCTCGTACGACAGTCCACCGGGTACCCTGAAAGCGCCTTCGTCTGTTACCGTACAGACTGCGATTATTACCGGAAGTCAAACCAGACGATAAGCCGAAAGAAGCTGCATCTACTCAGGACACAGGGCTGACCAAGTCATTTGTGGTGCACCTACCACCCTGCAACAACAAAGAAAACCATTTACTTCAGTTATGATGCACTTGTCACCTGGAAAGGCAGAACATTTATTCATCACCTTAAACAAAAAAAGCTTTTTTGGGTTGGTGCATCAGACAAACTTTACTATTTTTCCACTGAGTTAATTACAAGTCGAGATACACTACACCGAAGTTGTAAAGTACGTTTTGGGGCGTCCTGCACATCTGACAAGGACACAGTCAGACCTGTTAATCACGGATTTTCGTGAGTCGTAGCTATCTGTCCTCAGTGCCTGGCTAGCGAGTTTTCACGCGACAGCCCCCGGGTTTCGAGAAATTCGCTGTTGGAGTTTTAAGAGTATCTCCTATACCTCCAACATGGTGTTGTTTCGGCCAACCGAAAGTAACGCAGTCCCTAAGGTTCTTGGCTGTCGCGCTGACGTTAAATGTCCAGATCATACGCGTGTAATTTTTTTATCATTTCATCACACAGAACATCATCAAATAGTAAATACCACGCAATATTTTTAAAACATAACCATTTTCGCAGCAGTAATTTCAGTAACATAGCAATCATTACAGTAAATTTTATTCAAATGTCTATTCCGTTTATAATTCGTAGTTAAAGTGGCAAATATTTGTATAGCGTTCGCCTGATCTGTGGAGATCAAAAATTTTGTAGATGAAAGAAAATGAAGGACTTGCGTCGTAAAACTTGGCTCACCTAAATATGCTGCACTTTGCCAATTCTGTGATGTTTACTTTTACGCGCAGGTTAAAACTTTCACGAAAAAAATTCAGATTGCTCCCAACTTTGCTTCGAAGTAATACTCCTTAAAAACACCTTCTTTAATTATTCATCTGTACAGTGCACCTGATTTCACAGCAATGATCAAATACGCGTGACTGGCATCGAAGTTGATCGAAGAAAGAACAGTCTTTTTTAACTTAAACGAAAGGTGTTTTCCGGTATCACTCCTGGAAAATGGGTGTGCCAGCAAGGTAGTAGCTTTCATCAAACGTGCGTGGTGCTCTACGAATTTGTGTTTCGGTTGCTTCTACGACAGATACCATCTGCAATTCTGTTCCACCACAGCGAGCGATGCAAGCGATCTGTAACAAGGGAGTACAGATTTGAAGAAAGTCTGCGGTAAAGACGGATTTAGTAACGAAATTATTATGGCGAAAATGACTGCATGTTAAATAATATTGCATGAGGTGTACTAATTAATGATATTGTAATATGAAAATGAAAGAAAGGTACACGGCCTGGATTTGAAATTGTACCGTCAACGAGATAGCGCTGAACCTTAGACGCTGTAACACCTCCTTTTTATTTCGACCCGACCTGATCTGATCAAATAGCAGCCCAATAATTACACTCCTGGAAATTGAAATAAGAACACCGTGAATTCATTGTCCCAGGAAGGGGAAACTTTATTCACACATTCCTGGGGTCAGATACATCACATGATCACACTGACAGAACCACAGGCACATAGACACAGGCAACAGAGCATGCACAATGTCGGCACTAGTACAGTGTATATCCACCTTTCGCAGCAATGCAGGCTGCTATTCTCCCATGGAGACGATCGTAGAGATGCTGGATGTAGTCCTGTGGAACGGCTTGCCATGCCATTTCCCCCTGGCGCCTCAGTTGGACCAGCGTTCGTGCTGGACGTGCAGACCGCGTGAGACGACGCTTCATCTAGTCCCAAACATGCCCAATGGGGGACAGATCCGGAGATCTTGCTGGCCAGGGTAGTTGACTTACACCTTCTAGAGCACGTTGGGTGGCACGGGATACATGCGGACGTGCATTGTCCTGTTGGAACAGCAAGTTCCCTTGCCGGTCTAGGAATGGTAGAACGATGGGTTCGATGACGGTTTGGATGTACCGTGCACTATTCAGTGTCCCCTCGACGATCACCAGTGGTGTACGGCCAGTGTAGGAGATCGCTCCCCACACCATGATGCCGGGTGTTGGCCCTGTGTGCCTCGGTCGTATGCAGTCCTGATTGTGGCGCTCACCTGCACGGCGCCAAACACGCATACGACCATCATTGGCACCAAGGCAGAAGCGACTCTCATCGCTGAAGACGACACGTCTCCATTCGTCCCTCCATTCACGCCTGTCGCGACACCACTGGAGGCGGGCTGCACGATGTTGGGGCGTGAGCGGAAGACGGCCTAACGGTGTGCGGGACCGTAGCCCAGCTTCATGGAGACGGTTGCGAATGGTCCTCGCCGATACCCCAGGAGCAACAGTGTCCCTAATTTGCTGGGAAGTGGCGGTGCGGTCCCCTACGGCACTGCGTAGGATCCTACGGTCTTGGCGTGCATCCGTGCGTCGCTGCGGTCCGGTCCCAGGTCGACGGGCACGTGCACCTTCCGCCGACCACTGGCGACAACATCGATGTACTGTGGAGACCTCACGCCCCACGTGTTGAGCAATTCGGCGGTACGTCCACCCGGCCTCCCGCATGCCCACTATACGCCCTCGCTCAAAGTCCGTCAACTGCACATACGGTTCACGTCCACGCTGTCGCGGCATGCTACCAGTGTTAAAGACTGCGATGGAGCTCCGTATGCCACGGCAAACTGGCTGACACTGACGGCGGCGGTGCACAAATGCTGCGCAGCTAGCGCCATTCGACGGCCAACACCGCGGTTCCTGGTGTGTCCGCTGTGCCGCGCGTGTGATCATTGCTTGTACAGCCCTCTCGCAGTGTCCGGAGCAAGTATGGTGGGTCTGACACACCAGTGTCAATGTGTTCTTTTTTTCATTTCCAGGAGTGTATTAATTAATGTGACAGCCCAATAATTATTAATTAATGTGACCGTGTACCTAATGGGGCTGGCAATCGGAATTGACTGTTACGGAGTTGTGACTTTCCAGTTTGTCCTTCTCAAATGCTGTAATAATGAAGTGTCTGGTAACAAGAACAACACCAACACAGTTTCACTAATCAAGAACCTATATTCGTCTCAAAAACACAAAAAGTAGGAGACAGCCACTGCCTTCGTCATACCTATCTAATTACGGCTAATCTCAGCACAGGCTTCTTCGTTATTCATTATCGTCACACGCTAATCCAATCACTGCAATCCAACACTGCAATCCAAAATGATGCCGGCGCGGTAGACGCGAATCCAAAATATCGGTACTAGAAATATCACTGATCACTCTCGTAATTATACTTCTTCACTTTCCCTGTATTATTCTAGCACAAAGAGGTTAAACCGCGGCGATGGCCGCTCCCTTTGTCGTTAAAGCCTTGCATTACAACAACTGGCCTCCACACCTCTCTACCCGCAACATGGGACTTGGCTCAACTCACACTCGCTCTCGCAACACGACACAATCGATTGTTCGTCCTATCGACCTGTGCCGAGTGCAAACTTATAGTAAGGGCCTACGGACCCCTTACAACGCTGCGCTACGTTCGCTTCCTCCTGAGCATGTTTAACGTTGGAGGTACAGCAGCTACGCATACAAAAATTTCGACAGCAATTTTCTCGGAAACGCCGCATGAAACGCCGTTAGCCGGGTGACCAGGACAGATGCCTCTACAAGGTACCCATGCGTCACGACAATCTGTGATTAACAAGTCTGATGGTCCGCTTGTGAGAGCTGACGCTTGTGACACTGATCGTCGACGGCTTTGGGTTCACAAATTGTACTGAAATGAAGAGGACGGCCAGTAAGTGACAGGAGTGAAGGACATCTCAACGGAAAATGCTATATATACTTTCACTAACGAAATATTAAATGCTCTGAGTAACCGGAAGTCACCCGTTGGGATTTTTTGTGATCTATCAAAAGCTTTTGGAATACTTCTAGATAAGCTCAAGTACTGTGGTATGAATGGGACAGTGCTGAAATGGTTTAAATCATACATAACTGGAAGAGTGCAGAAAGTTGAAATAAGCAGTTCACATAATATGCAAAAAAACTGGTGATTTCTCAAACTGCGGAACAATCAAGAATGGGGTGCCGCAAGGTTCGGTCTTGGGTCCTCTGCTGTTCTTAATATACAGAGTGTCCCAGCTATCTTGTCCACCCAAAATATCTCTGGAACAATAACAGCTATTGGAAAACGACTTTAAGCGGTATCACTGTAGGGCTGGGGCCCATGAATGTACATATTTGCAAACATTGTAAAACGAAAGCATATATGTTTTTTAACACAAACTTATGTTTTTTTAAATGGACCTCCTATATTTTTTCTTCAGCAATCCATAGCATGACAATGCACATACACAATGGCGTTGATTGCATCGCAATATTCCCATTACATCCCGAGACATTGAGACGCGACGTTGACGCTTGAAACACCCGACATGCGCTGCTAGCGCACGTCCTGAGGCTCAGGCGTGAACCCCATGGTGCAGGATGGCAGCAAACCGTATTACTCGTTTCGGACCTCTTGATAAGTATGGAAGTGTGATTACGCATGTCAATCACATCGCGATTACGGGCAGCATGGGGTTCACGCCTGAGCCTCAGGACGTGCGCTAGCAGCCGATGTCGGGTGTTTCAAGCGTCAATTTCGCGTCTTAATATCTCGGGATGTAATGGGAATACTGCGATGCTATCAACGCCATTGTGTATGTGCTTTGTCATGCTATGGATTGCTGAAGGAAAAATATAGGAGGTCCATTTAAAAAAACATAAGTTTGTGTTAAAAAACACACATGCTTTCGTTTTAGAATGTTTCCAAATATGTTCATTCATGGGCCCCAGCCCTACATTGATACCGGTTAAAGTCGTTTTCCAATAGCTGTTATTGTTCCAGAGATATTTTGGGTGGACAAGATAGCTGGGACACGCTGCATATTAATGGCTTGCCATTCTATATTCACGAAGATGCAAAGCTGGTACTTTTTGCCGATGATACAAGTATAGCTATCACACCCAACAGACAAGAATTAAGTGGTGAAATTGTAAACGATGTTTTTCAGAAAATCATTAAGTGGTTCTCTGCAAATGGGCTCTCATTAAACTTTGACAAAACGCAGTATATACAGTTCCACACAGTAAAAGGAATGACACCATAAATAAATATAGACTTCGATCAGGAATCGGTAGCTAAGGTAGAATATTCAAAATTTCTAGGTGTATGCATTGATGAGGGGTTGAACTGGAAAAAAAAACACACTGAGGATCTGCTGAAACGTTTGAGTTCAGCTACTTATGCTATTAGGGTCATTGCAAATTTTGGCGATATACATCTCAGTAAATTAGCTTACCACGCCTATTTTCATTTTCTGCTTTCGTATGGCATCGTATTCTGGGGTAACTCATCATTGAGTAAAAGAGTGCTCATTGGACAAAAGCGTGTAATCAGAATAATCACTGGAGCTCATCCAAGATCCTGCAGACACCTATTTAAACAGCCAGGGATCTGCACTGTAGCATCAGAATATATATATTCACTTATGAAATTTGTTATTAATAATCCGAACGAATTCAAAAGTAATAGCCGTGTACATGGCTACAACACTAGGAGAAAGGCTTTTCTTCACTACTCAAGGTTAAATCTAACTTTGGCTCAGATGGGGGTAAATTATGCTGCCACATAAGTCTTTGGTCACCTACCTAATAGCATCAAAAGTTGGACAGATAGCCATATAGCATTTAAAAGTAAATTAAAAGAATTTCTTAATGGCAACTCCTTCTACCCATTAGATGAATTTTTTATATAGTAAGTGGGTAATTTCCCCAACCCCACACCACTCCCCGCCGCCAAAAAAAAAAAAAAAAAAAAAAAAAAAAAAAAAAAAAAAAAAAAAAAATTAAAATATTAAGTATCATGTAATATCTTGTATAGACACCTTTTATTAACCTAACACGTTCCACATCATTACGAAGTGTCGCATTCATGATCTATGGAACAAGTACTAATCTATCCTAATCTAATCTAATCTCACAGGCAGCCTTAAGTCTGACGATAGAAGTAACACTCTACTCTCTTAGGCCGGTATTGCATTCTGATACTTCTTTGTTAAAGTTGGTATGTCAAATATTTATGTCAAAGAAATTTGATAGTGTAATAGGGAACTTTGTCAAAGCGCACCTTTTGTCAAAGAAATATAACCAAATTTAGTTTCTCAGTCTGAAATGTAATCGCTTGGACCGCTGGCATCGATACAGCTATTTGACGCCTGTGGTGTTTTTGTAAACATGGCTACAAAGTTTAATTGATATGTTCCTTCGACTCTTTATGATAATTACGATACTTCTGTGCCTGTATTATTCTGATAACGATGCTTGTCCAACCTATTCTGATAACGATGCATGCCCAACCTATTCTACAGCTGATTGCTGTCCTTATTCACTATTGCGAATTCATTTAATGTATTTCATAACGGCTGTAGCCGCCGAAGTGCGTGTTCCTTTAGACATGCATTAATTTCCAAGGGAACTTTACATCGTAATCAGAATAATATGGTATTTACCTGCCGATACCGGGCAAGCCACTTCCAAGTACAACGTCTGACCTGTAAGGAATTTACATAATGGATGTACGCTTACAGGCGGTAGACGAATGTTTGACGGCGTATGGAAGTTTGGGTGTGTCCGTCAGTTGTGCAGGGATAGCCAAATGGTTTTCAAAGTTCGAGAAAAAAAATGGTAAGGCGACCGCTAGCGATAAGCTGGAAATCAGGGTTCGAGTCCCGGTCAGACACAAATTTTCACTGTCATGATTCCACTCTACAGCTGATGATTGTCCTTATTCGCTGTTGCGAATGCATTTAATATATTTATAATAACCTTTTTTCGACTGCGGTAGGGGCCGAGGGAAGGGCACAGTGCGTCCTATTAATCGTGCGCTGATGGGCATGTGGGATTTACTGCATGCGACTTCACATCCACAATCACAGCAGCAGCCATCCACACCTACATCTGTAAATATCCAGACAGCTTATCAGCAAGCCGGAATAGAGGACGACACACACTAAAATATAAAAAAATCATAATCTCCATTATAGTTTGTCTGTTTTTGAACTCTGGAAGCCACAAGTTAAAAAGTGCTTTATCTGTTTCGTACTTTTTAAAAGTTTTGTACTTTTTGGAACATTATTTCTATTAGACTGGCAATGGCTAAGAAAGTGTTTCTGAAGATGAGAAATTTGTTAACATCGAGTATAGATTTAAGTGTCAGGAAATCATTTCTGAAAGTATTTGTATGGAGTGTAGCCATGTATGGAAGTGAAACATGGACGATAAATAGTTTGGACAAGAAGAGAATAGAAGCTTTTAAAATGTGGTGCTACAGAAGAGTGCTGAAGATTAAATTGGTAGATCACATAAATAACGAGGAGGTATTGAATAGGATTGGGGAGAAGAGGAGTTTGTGGCACAACTTGACTAGAAGAAGGGATCGGTTGGTAGGACATGTTCTGAGGCATCAAGGGATCACCAATTTAGTGTTGGAGGGCAGCATGGAGGGTAAAAATCGAAGAGGGAGACCAAGAGATGAATACACTAAGGATGTAGGTTGCAGTAGGTACTGGGAGATGAAGCGGCTTGCACAGGATAGAGTAGCATGGAGAGCTGCATCAAACCAGTCTCAGGACTGAAGACCACAACAACAACAAGGAACTACTGGCTCCTTCGACCCTATTCTATTCATAAAATTTCTGAAAAATAAAAACAGTTTTTAATGCCCGTATAGCGCACTAAAGATTTATTTGTCTTCAGATATTCCTTCTTCAGTGCTTTATAAATCGCTTCACTCGTATCTGGAACTGTTTTGGTTAATGTGCACTGTGGTATTCGAATGCTGTATTGTAAGCTAGAGTAGCTGCCTCGTGTAGTAAGAAATCGCAGCGTTGGGGTAAGCCTGTCTTCTGCACATATAGTATTTCTCAAGTGAGTATTCTGCTTTGTAATGTGAGCAGTCGCTTTACTTAACAAATACTGAAATGCACACTCTTACAATCGTAAGTAATTTATATAAGCTTTGACGGCCTCCATTGCAGCTCTCGTAACAAATTTTGCTGAATGCTTTTATTATCTCGCCGTAAAACACACGGTTTCACCCAGATATATTTCCTTTTTTTTCTGCCGCTTCTGTTCCGAATGCACACACAATGCAGTTGTGGTACAAGCAACTGGTAGCACATTGAAACAAGTTGTTGTTATCCGGCCGCGTGGGATTAGCCGAGCGGTATGCGTGTTCGGTCAGAGGGTTTGCTGCCCATGTAATTTGAGTTAATGGATCAACGACGAACTGAAGCAGATGTCTTGCGACGTCCTCCCCGAGCAGATACAACGAACAAAATGAGATAAAAAAAAGCGGTCCAAGGCGCTGCAGTCGTGGACTGTGCGGCTGGTCCCGGCGGAGGTTCGAGTCCTCCCTCGGGCATGGGTGTGTGTGTTTGTCCTTAGGATAATTTAGGTTAAGTAGTGTGCAAGCTTAGGGAGTGATGACCTGAGCAGTTAAGTACCACAAGATTTCACACACATTTGAACATTTTTTGTTGTTGTCCGCCATTTTGAACTTTGCCGGAAAAATTACGACAGTGTAGTATCCCTTTTCAGCCACATGTCAAAGCTCGTTGTTAAGGAAACTTGACGAATATTTAATATTTCTTTGTCAAAGAAATATGGTGGTGTAATACCAGCCTTGGAAAATATGATTGACCAATGTTCATTAGATGACAAAGGCGTAGAAATTGGAAGAATAAGAGTAGGGTGTTTGAGGTTTGCTGATGACATGATCCGTCTAGCCATAGGGGAAAAAGACTTACAGGATTTGGTGGACACCATTGAAACTAACGGAAAAAAATATGGAGTGAAAATTAACACAAATAAAACAAAAGTATTGCCACTAGTAGGAAATAAGGAAATAAAAATTATGCTGAATGGAGAAATACGGGAACAGGTGCAAAATTTTAAGTATCTTGGAAGCAGGTTAGACACCGACTGGAAGTGCACCACAGAAATTAAAACAATATAGCAATGGCAAAAGAGGCGTTTTATAAGAAAAGGAGAATTTTCTGCAGCGGTCTGGACAGAGAACTCAGGAAGAGACTCATAAAACGTCTTGTATGGAGTGTTCTTCTATATGGCGCTGAAACATGGACTATGAGGAAGAAAGACAGAGAAAGGCCGGAGGCTTTTGAGATCTGGACATGGCGGAGGATGGAAAGAATAAGTTGGATGGACAGAGTAAAAAATGAAGAGGTATTGAGAAGAGTGGAAGAGAAAAGACAGTTACTAGATGTAATAAAGAGAAGAGAAAGAAATTGGATTGGGCATATATTATGAAAGAATGACGGACTGATAAAAACAGTTTTAGAAGGTTATGTAGAAGGGAAAAGGAAGCGAAGAAGCAAGAGATTCCAGATACTGGATGACATGATGGACGGTACAACATACAGCAATGGATCGCAGAAAATGGAGAGGCAAAGGACCTGCTAATATAGCAGATGACTGATGATGATGAATACCAGCCTAGAAAGGAATGTACAATTGACGCAGTGCACCGTCGGACTTAAAAAAATCCGTGACTAACAGGTACGGTGGTCCCTTTGTGAGAAATGACGCTTGTGAGCACGACGCCGTCTGATCGCTTCCGAAAGCACTCTAGAAATCACGAAGATGTGCCCTTCCGCATCTGCATTCACGTCCAGTACCGAAAAATCAGAACTCTGTAGCGTTCCTTCTGTACTCGGGCCCGTGGCCGTATCGTTTGCAGACAGCTGCGTCTCACAGGCGCCACCAGCCTGCACGCAGAACACAGTGGGGCAGGCCGCGCTGAGGGCAGAGAGCACTTGTTGCCTGGTGACCGCATCCGGAGCTGAGGAGAGGCGAGGGGTGGGCGCAGCTGCTTTATCACGGCGGCTGGAATGCGCTGTGACCAGCAGCAGCCGCCCACCTCACAGACTGCCCGCCTGGAAAACTCCACAGGGCTCCCCAGCTGCCGGCGGTAGCGGCACGGAGCACGGCCGGCAGCCGCAGTCAGTCGCTCTCTCAGCAAGGGAACCTCCCCATCGCACCCCCCTCAGACTTAGTTATAAGTTGGCTCAGTGGATAGGCCTTGAAAAACTGGACACAGATCAATCGAGAAAACAGGAAGAAGTTGTGTGGAACTACGAAAAAAATAAGCAAAATATACGAACTGAGTAGTCCATGCGCAACATAAGCAACATTAAGGATATTGTGAGCTCAGGAGCGCCGTGGTCCCGTGGTTAGCGTGAGCAGCTCTGGAGTGAGAGGTCCTTGGTTCAAGTCATCCCTTCAAATCAAAAATTTATTTATTTTCTTTATTTTCGCAAAGTTATGATCTGTCCGTTCATTCATTGACTTCTCTGTTCACTGTAATAAGTTTAGTGTCTGTGTTTTGCGACCGCACCGCAAAACCGTGCGATTAGTAGACGAAAGGACGTGCCTCTCCAGTGGGAACCGAAAACATTTGCTCGCAAGGTCATAGGTCAACCGATTCCTCCACAGGACAACACGTCTGATATATTCTATACGACACTGGTGACGGCATGTGCGTCACATGACAGGAATATGTTGTCGACCCATCTAACTTGTACACTTGGCGAATGGGTAAAAAGATTCTTCTACCTTGCCGATTTAGGTTTTCTTGTGGATGTGATAATCACTCCCAAAAATGTGATGAAAACATGTTTGTCACATGAACTGCAACAAATGGCTGCAACAGTTTCACAGTCGCACAGTTTTCCCTGTGCTCTGTCAAAAGATATGTTTTTAACGCTTTCAAATTTTTCCGTGTGTAGACCGTCAAATCCTGCATCTGTCCAAGCAAATCTGAACATGTCCTGGAATTTTGGAGAGCGAAGTTGGTTATGTTTGAGTGCCTTAACTTTGATAATAGTCTGAAAATAAAAAAATTTTTACTCGAGGCAGGTTTGAACCAAAGACCTACCGTTTCGCAGCTGCTCACGCTAACCACGGGACCACGGCGCTTCAGAGGTCACTGTGCCTTTGATGCTGCCTGTCTTGCACATGGACTACTCAGTTTGTATATTTTGCTTATTTTTTTCATAGTTCCACACAACTTCTTCCTGTTTTCTCGATTGATCTGTGTTCAGTTTTTCAAGGCCTATCCACTGTGCCAACTAGTAATTAAATCTGAGGGGGGTGCGATGGGGAGGTTCCCTTGTCAGCAAGGTGACACAGGAAGCGCATACGAGGGTTGTCCAAAAATATGCGGGGTGTTTCCGTAAGAGCGTGAAAAAACTTACCTGGTCACAGAAGACGCTCTACTGAACAATTTGTGGCAGGGAACCTGGGATCGAGAAGCCACCTTAAACAGATAATAGGAATAAAATCACATTACTGTGTACTTTTTTATTTACATTAGTTAACTGTGAATACCATCACTGACACAATGAACGTACTATTTGTACTGTATCTCACAAAACTGCTGGAACCGTCGGCTGGGGTGGCCGAACGGTTCTAGGCGCTACAGTCTGGAACAGCGCGACCGCTACGGTCGCAGTTTCAAATGCTACCACGGGCATGGATGTGTGTGACGTCCTTAGGTTAGTTAGGTGTAAGTAGTTCTAGGGGACTGATGACCTCAGAAGTTAAGTCCCATAGTGCTCAGAGTCATCTGAACCATTTTTTGAACTGCTAGAACTGGCGGGCATCAATTTCAACGTAAGCGTGACATCGGATCATATCGCAGGCAGCTACAATTGTCCCAACTGATTCCATCTCCGTACCCACTGAGGTCCCATACCCAAGTGACTTTAGATATCCCCATTGGAAATAATCAAGGGGATTTAGGTCAGGTGACCTCTCAGGTCGTCCAATAGGACCTCCCCTTTCAGTTCAGCGACCGGAAATGCAGCTTTGGGATGAATGCAGACATCCACACTGAAGTGAGGCGTTGGACCGTCACGTTGCATCCACATCTTCTCACGAACAGGCGAGGGTACGTTCTCCAACAAGTCAGGCGTGACTCGTTGCACGGACCTCAAGCGCAGGTGAGCACTGAGACGGCCAGGCAGGCCTCCTAGTAATCAGGCTCGTCCTACTTGTTTCCTTCCAGGAAACAAAGACTGTACATGTTAACGAACAACACAGTACGTGTGGACCTGTACGCAAGTTACTTGTAAATAAGCTAGAAAACAGTAATGCTATCCAAAGCGGTAGGAAAGGTTACTTCCATATCTCATTAAGCTGGTTTCTCCGACTCCAGGTTCCGTACCTCAAATTGTTCAGTGTAGCATTCTCTACGCCCTGTTACATTTTTGCACTGTCTTACGGAAACAGCGTGAGAAATGCGTGCTTGAACACAAACACAGATGCCAGCCAGACTTGCAGGTGGGGCTGTTTTACCTGTCTACGAACGGCAGCTGTGCAGTCTGCTCAATACCTCGCAAGCGTCACCCGTGGTCGGAGCAGCGGTCTGTGTAACTGTGAGACCATTACGTCAGAGACAAATGAATTCGAACGTTGGCAAATTGCTGTTGCTCCTATAGTGGGTGCTTCCGTAACCAAGTCGGCCGAAGTGTTTTGTGTTTCAAGAGGCATCGCAGTCCAAGATTTATGCTGCATGCCCAGAAAGCGGAAAAACATTGTCTGCTAAGACACAACGAGGGCGAGAGTGTGTGCTGAGTGAGCGTGAGAGACAGTTCTTGAAGAGTATTGAGGCGAAAATTAAGAGGACGACAGCTGAAAAAGTCACTGCAGATCTGAATTTCGCACTCGCTCCAAAACACTCGTGCTGTTCAGCAGAGATCTCCAATTACGTTCTGAACAGCACCTTGCAAGGCATCCCAGATGTGCTAAATACACGACGTGGCATTGACTCGACTAATGTCTGAAGTAGTGCTGGAGGGAATTGACACCAGTATTAATTCAAAGCTGTCAATAAATGGAGATCTCTTTTGAACAGCAAGTTGCAAGGCATCCCAGATGTGCTGAATAATGTTCATGTCTGGGGAGTCTGGTGGCCAACGAAAGAGTTTAAACTCAGAAGAGTGTTCCTGGAGCCACTCTGTAGCAATTCTGGACGTGTGGGGTGTCATATTGTCCTGTTGGAATTGCCCTAGTCCATAGCAATGCACAACGGGCATGAATGGATGCAGGTGATCACACAGGATGCTTACGTACGTGTCACCTATCAGAGTCTATCTAGACGTATCATTCCAACTGCACACGTCCGACACCATTACAGAGGCTTCACCAGTTTGAGCAGTCCCCTGCTGACATGCAGGGTCCATGGATTCGTGAGGTTGTCTCCATACCCGTACACGTCCATCCTCTGGATACAATCTGAAACGAGACTCGCCCTACTAGTGAACATGTTACCAGTCATCAACACTCCAATGTTGGTATTGACGGGCCCAGGCAAAGTGTAAAGCTTTGTGTCGTGCAGTCATCAAGTGTACACGAGTGGGCCTTGGGCTCCGAAAGATCATATCGGTGATGTCGCTGAATGGCCCAGCATTGAAATCTGCGGCAATTTGCGGAAGGGTTGCACCAGAAGTGCACGTTGAACAATTCTCTTCAGACGTCGTTGGTCCCGTTGTTGGAGGATCTTTTTCCGACCGCAGCGATGTCGGAGACTTGATGTTTTACTGGATTCCTGATATTCACGGTACACTCGTGAAATGGTCGTACGGGAAATCCTCTCTTCTTTGCTTCCTCGGAGACGCTCTTGCGCCGACTATAACACCACATCAAAACTGAGCCGTTACTGACCGCAGCGCCGTATTCTGCGTGTTTACATATCTCTCTATTTGAATAATCATGCCTATACCAGTTTCCCTGACGCTTCAGTGTGTGTTGAAAGAATGAGTCTATATCAACTTTAATTCACATTCATTTAGTGGAGTTTGGTATATGTACCACTCAACGAGAATCTAATTACGTAAGTGGTAAATGCGAAAATTAGAAAAATAATTGAGTAAAGACACAGACAGGACATTATAGATGATAACAGATCATAGTTGCATATCACGGTAGATAACAACAAATACAATTTTTTAGATTACTGTGAAGGAAAAGGTAAATATTAGTAAAAATATATTAATTTTACATTAATTAAATTGCTACTTAATATTCTCGCGATTCATTCGGTCTCATGATGTTAAGTTCAAGCACTACATAGGTATGGGGTTACTACCCGGCAAACGGACAGAAGCTCTCCGGGAAATACACATTCAATTATAAGTGTAGGTCACAATGTCTAGAAAAGTGCATAAGGAAGTTCTGGGATTTCCTAATGCTAGTGTCGTGATGGTACAACTGAGAAGCTGGTGATCTAGTTCTTCTAGAGTCTTGCACAAGGTGTCCCTGTGAAACTGCTACGGCGTTACAAGTCCACGCTTACGTTGGTCCCATATGCTGCTTGTCGTATCCGTCTTCTAGGGTGAACAGTTCTTGAGCTGTTTGGGTGTTTGTACCCTCCAATTTTTTTCCATTCTTCTTTCCACGGTTATAAACCCTCGTTTTAAGTATAGGGTTGTGGCCGGCCGTAAAGAAATCGATGATAAACAAGAACCCACTGTGAATGCGTCCTTATAAACGCTGTAATCACTTTGTTGAAAAGCTCTCAGAACGCACGAATTGCAAATGAACACTCAACACTGAACTGAAAGGTAACAAATGCAGCTTCAGTAGAGGTTGGTGACTTGCATAAAACAGCCAACCAGGTGCAAAAAGATTTAGCTTGGTCTGGTTTCTGTAGAGTTTCTGTGGATTGACTTACGACACAAAGTTGCACGAGATTAAAATGAAGTACAGTCAAGAATCACACGCGGAAAAAAAGCGAATAATGAAAGTGATGTTTCAAGTGCAACCACTGCTGAAAACGACAGGCAAAACCAGCTGTCATTAAAATATGCAAAAGGTAACAGTTATCAAGCTGAGCAATTGTTACATCTGTAATGACGCACCGTTAAACTCTGATCTTGGTTTGTGATGGCTACCTAGATATCTTATGCTGTCAAGGTCGCAATGTATCACTTTTTGAGCGCTTCAGGAGAATGCCTTTGTGTATTTACTGATCTTATTGCTTGTAGTTTTCGTTGTTCTGCATCTGCTCTTATTATTCTACGAGGACATATAAGTGTTCTGCCCTGTATTACCCCCTCTGAGTTCAGAACTTGATTTAGGTTCCCCGTGAGGTTATCCCTTAGTTGACTTCTGCGCACATAACTGTTCAATGTGATGAAGTTCTCCGTTCTAATGACTGTACAACGGCAGGCATTGATACCGGTCGTGTAACTGCACAGATAACAGTAAGACAGAAACTTTTGCTCTCGTTTTTAATACAATGTGTCTGCATGCTAAAGAGCGCGTCTGAATGTCAGGAATGTCGGAACTAGAGAAGCCGAGAAATTCGAGAGAAGAATCCTTCGCCAAATAATGGGTCCAAAGATCATGGATGGATAGTATGGATTACGAGACAGGGAAGAAACGCACTAGAAAGATGAAAGATTAATCATGTCAATTAGAAAAAAGGGAACTAAAACTTTACGGACACCTATTTACAATGGATGGGAAGAGGCTGAAAAAACAGACCTGTTAGATATTTGACAACAGAACCCTACAGTTTCTGACAAATGGTTCTGCCAGGTGAGAAAGGATAGTGAAGGTTGGATTAAATCGAGGAGACTTTTCAGACTGGACAAAGCACAGCTCAGTGATCGCTTTAAAGGCTTCCATGACGAACAGAAAATGCACGACAGGTGGCCAGAGGAAAGAAGACAGACTACCGGAGAGAGAGAATCGAAAGATTTTGGACTCGAAAAAAGGCTTCCAGTAATGTGTAGCTGTTATTTGATGTCATCTAAGGTCCCGTGGTTATTCTCATATTTGGAAATGACCTCGTGGGCTTACACCCTAACCTGCCCAACGGTTCCTACAGTAAATGGACAAGATATTCCGTCCCGTGTAGTCTCGGAGGCGTGATAACCGATCCTGCTTATTTGCGTTAATTAAGCAGTTAGTACACTAAGCAAATGAGGTTCATCAGGAGGATGTATATGAACATGGTTGGCCATAACATAATCATAATAACGGGAAGAACCCAAATTGGACTTGATAATTGAAATATATCGTGCTCTACAGATTTTCATGTAATTAAGCAAATAGATGATTGACTGCAGTGCTAGAGGAAAGTAGTGCTGCGTTATTTATTGAACGACCAGTTTAATGAGACAATTTGCAAAATTAACATCTAAAAATTACTAGAAGGGCAATACAGGGCTGAGGTATCAAATATCCCAGTTCTTCTAGTGCTAAAGTACCGCTGTGGAGATCTGAGAATGATTTTTTTGTCTTTTGTTATTGAGGTTTCTCATTCGCTTTCTTATTTCCAGTTCACAACATGACTTACATAGAGGCCGCCAGTTTTTGTTTTAATAGGTAATCGATAGGAAGACTCCCATTTACATCCAGGCAACACTTTGTGGGACTACATTTGCATAAAGTTATTAAAATCAAGTATTTGAGACCAATAGAAGTCGTGAACGCTTGGAAAGAGGCAGTGACTGGTGTTTGCGCAAGACCAACAAACTGACGCATTTCAGTTTGGTAGATAATAGAGTAGGGATAAATGTTCATCTATAGGTATTGCTGTGTCTTGGCCAGGGTTGGATATCTTGAAACTTAAGATGTGCGGTGCAGGTAATACATAGATTTTGACATCGATTTCATTATCGATGTCTCAACAACAACATCGATGGCCGATTATAATCAACAGCAAAACTTCGATGATTTTAATCGAAATATGCTTGGATGAATTGAAAAAAGAAATTGAACTATGGCGTGCTTTGGAATTCAAAAATACAAAATTTAATTCGGAAATATGGAGAAAATGTCAACAGAAACTCCCAACCGCCGCAAAATGATTATCGATGTTATTCTCTCATATCTTACCACATGTCCTGACGTCCTGTCCATTCTTCTGCTAAGTGTTTTACATGTCTTTTCTCTAAAAAATTTTTCCTAATGCGGGGCCACAGTCATAATATATTTCTTTAAAGTCCGTACCGCCATTAGACTGTTGTTTATTTGCAGTATTACATTTACACTTACACGATCGTGATTTCAG
Organism: Schistocerca cancellata; assembly: GCF_023864275.1. NCBI lineage: Eukaryota > Metazoa > Arthropoda > Insecta > Orthoptera > Acrididae > Schistocerca > Schistocerca cancellata. The sequence continues at coordinate 18,914,335 of NC_064626.1, read as the reverse complement.
CTTCAAAGTGCCATTATCAAGTGTTTTAAGTGTTATACAGTGCCTAACATGGCATACTCTCGTATTTAAAATACACTATTAGACACATTGTCTAAGGGTCGATATTTCTGGTAAAGCCTACTGCTTTGTTTCATCACTGAGTATATCGTCTTGACTCAGAAATATCGACCCTTAGACAATGTGTCTAATAGTGTATTTTAAATACGAGAGTATTGTTTGTGCCGTCGGTAGCAGTGCAACAGTTCTAATAAAGTGAGATGCAAGAGCTACGGCCGCAGTTATGACTTTTATACTGGTAACTTAATTGTTCCAGAGGCCCCTTATTGTGGTGGTTCAGCCGAGCGAACATACAGTATGTTTCAGAATTCATATTACACACTTCTAGAGGTTGTAGAGGGGACTTACTAGGTTAAGTTTTAGACAGGAACCCAGGTCCGGAAACGTCATCGAGCGACGCTACAGAGCGTCAAAGTTGTGGGCGCCGGCGCCTGTGACTGTATGTACTCTGAAGAGCCAAAGAAAGTGATACCCCTGCCTAATATAGTGTAGGGCCCTCGCGAGCACGCAGAAGTGCTGCAACACGACGTGACATGGACTCGACTAATGTCGGAAGTAGTGCTGGAAGGCAATATCACCATGAATCCTGCAGGGCTATCCATAAATCCGTAAGAGTACGAGGGGGTGGAGATGTCTTCTGAAGAGCACTTTCCAAGCCATCACAAATATGTTTAATAATGCTCATATCTGGGGAGTTTGGTGACCAACGGAAGTATTTAAACTCAGAAGACTCTTCTTGGAGTCACTCTGTAGCAATTCAGAACGTGTGGGGTGTCGCATTGTCCTCCTGGAATTACCCACGTCTGTTGGAATGCACAACGGACTTGAATGGATGCAGGTGATCAGGCAGGACACTTACGTAAGTGTCTAGACGTATCAGGGGTCCCACATCGCTCCAACCGCACACGCCCCACGCCATTACAGAGCCTCCACCAGCTTGACAGTCACCTGCTGACATGCAGGGTCCACGGAGTCGTGAGGTTGTCTCCATACCCGTACACGTCCATCCCCTCGATACAATTTGAAACGAGACTCGCCCGACTAGGGAACATGTTCCCAGTCACCAACATTCCAATGTTGGTACTGACGGGCCCAGGCAAGGTTCAAAGCTTTGTGTCGTGCAGTCATTAAGGTTACACGAGCTAACTTTCGGCTCCGGAACCCCATATCGATGATGTACCGTTGAATAGTTCGCACGCTGACACTTGTTGAAGGTCCAGCACTGAAATCTGCAGCAAATTCTGGAAGGGTTGCACTCCTCCCACGATGAAAGATTCTCTTCAGACGTGGTTGGTCCCGTTCTTGCAGGATCTTTTTCCGACCGCAGCGATGTCGCAGATCTGATGTTTTACCGGTTTCCTGATATTCCCGGTACACTCGAGAAATGGTTATACGAGAAAATCCCCACTTCATCGCTACCTCGGAGATGCTGTGTACCATCACTAGTGTAGCGACTATACCACCACGTTCGAACTCACTTAACTCTTGATAAGCTGCCATAGTAACAGCAGAAACCGATCCAACAACTGCGCCAGACACTTTTTGTCTTATATAGGCGTTGCCGACCGCAGCGTCGTATTCTGCCTATTTACATATCTCTGTGCTTGAATACGCGTGCGTATACCAGTTTCTTTGTTTCCTCTGTGTATATACACTCCTGGAAATGGAAAAAAGAACACATTGACACCGGTGTGTCAGACCCACCATACTTGCTCCGGACACTGCGAGAGGGCTGTACAAGCAATGATCACACGCACGGCACAGCGGACACACCAGGAACCGCGGTGTTGGCCGTCGAATGGCGCTAGCTGCGCAGCATTTGTGCACCGCCGCCGTCAGTGTCAGCCAGTTTGCCGTGGCATACGGAGCTCCATCGCAGTCTTTAACACTGGTAGCATGCCGCGACAGCGTGGACGTGAACCGTAAGTGCAGTTGACGGACTTTGAGCGAGGGCGTATAGTGGGCATGCGGGAGGCCGGGTGGACGTACCGCCGAATTGCTCAACACGTGGGGCGTGAGGTCTCCACAGTACATCGATGTTGTCGCCAGTGGTCGGCGGAAGGTGCACGTGCCCGTCGACCTGGGACCGGACCGCAGCGACGCACGGATGCACGCCAAAAACGTAGGATCCTACGCAGTGCCGCAGGGGACCGCACCGCCACTTCCCAGCAAATTAGGGACACTGTTGCTCCTGGGGTATCGGCGAGGACCATTCGCAACCGTCTCCATGAAGCTGGGCTACGGTCCCGCACACCGTTAGGCCGTCTTCCGCTCACGCCCCAACATCGTGCAGCCCGCCTCCAGTGGTGTCGCGACAGGCGTGAATGGAGGGACGAATGGAGATGTGTCGTCTTCAGCGATGAGAGTCGCTTCTGCCTTGGTGCCAATGATGGTCGTATGCGTGTTTGGCGCCGTGCAGGTGAGCGCCACAATCAGGACTGCATACGACCGAGGCACACAGGGCCAACACCCGGCATCATGGTGTGGGGAGCGATCTCCTACACTGGCCGTACACCACTGGTGATCGTCGAGGGCACACTGAATAGTGCACGGTACATCCAAACCGTCATCGAACCCATCGTTCTACCATTCCTAGACCGGCAAGGGAACGTGCTGTTCCAACAGGACAATGCACGTCCGCATGTATCCCGTGCCACCCAACGTGCTCTAGAAGGTGTAAGTCAACTACCCTGGCCAGCAAGATCTCCGGATCTGTCCCCCATTGAGCATGTTTGGGACTGGATGAAGCGTCGTCTCACGCGGTCTGCACGTCCAGCACGAACGCTGGTCCAACTGAGGCGCCAGGTGGAAATGGCATGGCAAGCCGTTCCACAGGACTACATCCAGCATCTCTACGATCGTCTCCATGGGAGAATAGCAGCCTGCATTGCTGCGAAAGGTGGATATACACTGTACTAGTGCCGACATTGTGCATGCTCTGTTGCCTGTGTCTATGTGTCTGTGGTTCTGTCAGTGTGATCATGTGATGTATCTGACCCCAGGAATGTGTCAATAAAGTTTCCCCTTCGTGGGACAATGAATTCACAGTGTTCTTATTTCAATTTCCAGGAGTGTATATATACAGGATCATTCCACGATGATGCCAGAAACTTTCTAGGATGATGGAGAAATATAAACATATCAATTTAACGTATGAGACCCAGTACCGGCAATGAACGAGTCGAAAGCTATAAGCGAAAATCATTGTGATAGCTCTGACAGTAGAATACATGTAGCGCTACAGTTGTTGGTAAGAGTTTTGGGTATGCAATTTTCAAAGGTGGTTGTATGGACCAAAACAAGGAAAATTATCCAGGAATCGTGGTGTCTAAAATGCATACCTCAAGAACTACGAACAGTTGTTCTACAGAGGAGGTGTGTTTCGCAGTAGGGAAGATGAACAAGTGCTCATAGCTATTGAGATATGCATTGTAGAGCTTATGTTTACTGCATATTTCTCCTCGCCTTAGTCTATACTACCACGTCTGAAAGTTGCATGCCATGCAATCCTAGCAACAACAGTACTAGTACATGTATTCCACGGTCAGAGATAGCAGAATGATTTTCGTGTATAACTTTCGACTCGTTCATTTTCGATACAGGGACTCTTATCTCAAACTGATACATTTCTATTTCTCTATCATCCTATAAAGTTTGTGACGTCATCGTGAAAAGGTCCTGTATATATACATACATTCACAGGCGTCGGCGCCGGCCGGTATATGGCCGAGCGGTTCTAGGCGCTTCAGTCTGGAACCGCGCGACCGCTACGGTCGCCCGTCTGAATCCTGCCTCGGGCATGGACGTGTGTGATGTCCTTAGGTTAGTTAGGTTTAAGTAGTTCTAAGTTCTAGGGGACTGATGACCTGAGATGTTAAGTTCCATAGTGCTCAGAGTCATTTGAACCATTTGAACAGGCGTCGGCGCCTACAACTTTGACGCTTTGGAGCGTAGGTGGATCACGTTTCCGGACCTGTAATCGTAAGTGAAACTTAATATACTAAGTCCCCTCTACAACCTCTAAAGCAAGTAACATGAACTGTGGAACATTCTGTACAAAATGAACATAAGCTTAGTTAAGCGGAACTGTAGCGCTCGGGATTAGAGGCGATCTTAAATACCGTTAAAGAAAATTTAATCTTTATTTGAGCAATGCGAGTCACTAAATCCTGCGCTGTCGGACGAAAGCAGAATGAAAATAGCTCGACACACACACACACACACACACACACACACACACACACAGGCTGTCAGAATGAGATTTTCACTCTGCAGCGGAGTGTGCGCTGATATGAAACTTCCTGGCAGATTAAAACTGTGTGCCCGACCGAGACTCGAACTCGGGACCTTTGCCTTTCGCGGGCAAGCGCTCTACCAACTGAGCTACCAAAGCACGACTCACGCCCGGTCCTCACAGCTTTACTTCTGCCAGTATCTCGTCTCCTACCTTCCAAACTTTACAGAAGCTCTCCTGCGAACCTTGCAGAACTAGCACCCCTGAAAGAAAGGATATTGCGGAGACATGGCTTAGCTACAGCCTGGGGGATGTTTCCAGAATGAGATTTTCACTCTGCAGCGGAGTGTGCGCTGATATGAAACTTCCTGGCAGATTAAAACTGTGTGCCCGACCGAGACTCGAACTCGGGACCTTTGCCTTTCGCGGGCAAGCGCTCCTTTCTTTCAGGAGTGCTAGTTCTGCAAGGTACTCAGGAGAGCTTCTGTAAAGTTTGGAAGGTAGGAGACGAGATACTGGCAGAAGTAAAGCTGTGAGTACCGGGCGTGAGTTGTGCTTCGGTAGCTCAGATGGTAGAGCGCTTGCCCGCGAAAGGCAAAGGTCCCGAGTTCGAGTCTCGGTCGGGCACACAGTTTTAATCTGCCAGGAAGTTTCACACAGGCTGTCGTACGACGCGGCATGGCAGTGTGGAACTGGGCGTTTCCACAGCCAAGCTGGCTGGCAAGAACGACAGTGGGGGTACGTATGTGCAACTTTTCAATGCCTCTGGAAAGTCGCCTCAACGCCTCGGTGGCTGAGTCCGAGTTTTTGAGCCGAGCGTCTGTCGCAGCCGTGCTACAGGAGCGCAGCGGCGGGCGGAATAGGACCGAAGCGCCGGCGCCGCGCCCGAGGTTCAACGGCCATCCTTGGGCTAAAGGCGTGACGTGAGGTGGTGGGGCCCGCACAGTGGCCGGCGGCCGCTTCCAGCGCACAGTCCAGCTGCTGCCCCCGCCCCTCCCCCTCCCCCCACACCCGGCCTGCTGGCGGTAGGTCATTCCTCTTGACTCGGCTGACCTCACAGCCGGCGAGCGCAACATTAAAACGTTTGACTCCTGAGACCGGCCCTGGTGTCCGAGGCTAGGCGGCGCCTCCCTCCCTCTGTCCAGCAGCTCGGAAAACGAGAGGACGCTGGCTGGCCCAGTGTAGCGGGTTTCACTCACCTCAGTGTAGCGTTTCCGTCAACGTCTTACGAATTTCCATTATATCCCACAAGACCTATTCATACTCGGTGTCAAAAAGGGTATATGTATGTACTGCAACCAGTCGCAGTGTTTAAGATTGTTAATCTTACGACATTTATGTAGTAGGAAGGCGTTTCGAGGCACCAGTGCTCATCATCAGGCATCAAGACATACAAATAACTTAAACATTATTTATGCTACTAGCACTGATAACTAGCACTGCTAACTGATAACTAGATGTTGCTTTACCAGAATCTTCATTGTGTTGTGGTCTTCAGTCCTGAGACTGGTTTGATGCAGCTCTCCATGCTACTCTATCCTGTGCAAGCTTCTTCATCTCCCAGTGCCTACTGCAACCTACATCCTTCTGAATCTGCTTAGTGTATTCATCTCTTGGTCTTCCTCTACGATTTTTACCCTCCACGCTGCCCTCCAATCCTAAACTGGTATTCCCCTGATGCCTCAGAACATGTCCTACCAACCGATCCCTTCTTCTAGTCAAGTTGTGCCACATACTCCTCTTCTCCCCAATCCTATTCAATACCTCCTCATTACTTATGTGATCTACCCATCTAATCTTCGGCATTCTTCTGTAGCACCACGTTTCGAAAGCTTCTATTCTCTTCTTGTCCAAACTGTTTATCGTCCATGTTTCACTTCCATATATGGCTACACTCCACACAAATACTTTCAGAAACGACTTCGCGACACTTAAATCTATACTCGATGTTAACAAATTTCTCTTCTTCAGAAACGCTTTCCTTGCCATTGCCAGTCTACATTTTATACCCTCTCTACTTAGACTATCATCAGTTATTTTGCTCCCCAAATAGCAAAACTCATTTACTATTTTGTCTCATTTCCTAATCTTCATTAGGAATAGAGAATATGTCTTCTACGTGCACTCCCTGATTTCGGTCACTCTTCCCACTTGCATCGATGTTTTCAGTGTGAGATTAATAGACCACACTGTACAAACACGTAATAACTAGATACATATATGGAACGTACGACATGTGTGAGAAAAAAAAAATGAGAGTGACGACATTGCGAGCGATCTGGCAACGCTGTATTTCCTGCTTGTGTAGACCGGTATGTTGATCCCTTCCAGACACTCAGTCCCAGTTTCAGCTCCGTGCAGCAACAGGTGATTGTTGAGAGAGCCATTACTGAAGTTGTGGTTTTGTTACGTGTTACAAAGGGGAACACTTCTTATCAAGAGCACAAGTTTTTCGATGGAGAAAACCGAGAACACATTCAAGCTGAACTCTGCTTAAGGAAACCTTCAGCTTCAGAAACGGACAATAACGTCTAACGTGTGCGTGCTCTTGGGAGACCACACCGACGTTTAACGATAAAAATGATGGGCGACCTGTTAAACGCAAGCGCTTCCACCGTACACCAAATTTTGACCGATGTTTTGCACATGCCGAAATTTTGTGTCGGAAAAACCTCAGAAGTGAGCAGAGGAGCAGTCGAAGAAAAATGTGCATTTACCTTCTTGAGAGGATCACCAATGATCACAAATGCTTCAGCAGAGTGATCACAGATGAGGAATCCTGGATTTTTGAATACAATCCTGCGATAAAGCGGCAAAGTGGGGAATGGCGCGCCGAGATATCTCCTCCATCGGAAAAAGCTCTAAAGTGGAAATCAGAAATCAAAACAATGCTGATATGATTTTTTGGCGCTAGGGGTATAGTGCATAAAGTATTTGTTCCTTCAGGAGAAACTGCCGACCTAGTGTTTTACAAAGATGTACTTGAAAAGCTCGGGAACAGGGTGAATCGAATGAGTCTGGACATTGCAGTGGAGTGAATGCTGTATCATGTCAAGGCCCCACTTTCGCCACAGAATTTTTGACCTCAAAGACACTCCTGTTGTTCTACAACCCCCCCCCCCCCCCTCTAATCACCTGATCTGAGTCGTTGTGACTTTTTTCGTTTCCCAAAATTGCAAAATATCTTAAAAAGACGCCATTTTGGAACTCTGGAGAATATTCAACAGAGTGTGATCGACACTGAAGCCTTCAAGCGCTGCTGCCGAGACTGGGACCTATGACTCCGTTGACGTACAGCTGCCGAAGGGGACTTCTGTACTTTGAAACGGGCAATGTTGTTTCGAAAAATTAAACGTTTTGGTGGATGAAAAATCAGTCCCGTTTCTTTTCTCACACACTTCGTATATACACAATAATTCGATATAAACATGAAACGTCCCCTTTGGAAAATTTTGTATTACTGTACTGGTAAACCTCTTACGTTATTTGTTTTTCAAAGAGCTGAGCAAAACTGAACGTACTCAGACATTTCTCTCTTTACTTATTCTGATCATCACTATATATTTAGCGCAACGCAATCTGACTTTCAATAATCCCCACAAAAGAATGGCCCTGACTAACAATAACCCATACCTTTCCTGAATCACTTACCTCACAAAAATCTTCGTTACTCGAACTACTGCAACACAGCGAGCGCCAATACTGCCAGCTAAATAAAAGATTCTAACTACTGAAGGCACTAACTACTGATACGCATAGTTAGCAAATGAAAGATTTTGATAGAGAACAAACTATGTATTTACCTTAATAGTGTTCAGAAGTCATTATATATATATATATATATATATATATATATATATATATACTACTTTTTTGCCAGACTTTTTTTCTTATAGCTTTTCAATGCATTTCTTCCAATTGATCACAACTCATTCTCTTACATAGCCTACCCCCTCTTAAGCTAACTTAAATCTACTGAGCTCAGATGCATAAACTAAGGGACGAGGCAATGCAGCAGCACAAAACAGTTAACACAAACAGCAATGACAAAAACATGCAAATTGGCAACAAACAAGCAGTAGTATATCTAAAGTAGCAAAGCAAATGCAACATGAAATTTTACCAGAAACATTGTCCTCTTTCAAAATAATTATTCTTCATTGTACACTACCTTTTGGGCCAAAACGTTTTTTTTTTGTTCAAAAGTCATCGTATATGTATCAATTCATGACATCCATCTTTACAAATTTCCTTTTTCTGGCGGACACACGTCCAGATCGTCCGCTCTCAAAACTCTGGCATCTCCCTCTCCACATCCACCACTGCTGGGGGCTCACCTCCAACTGCACAACGCTACGCGCTGTTCACGTCCAACTGCCCAACGCTACACAAGCGAATATTCCAACAATGAGTCCAACCAGCCACAGACTGCCCACAGCGCAGTCAGCGATTTTCGTACAGAGCAGTATGCGGCGTTACCAACATAAAAACCTGAACAGCCTACTTACAAATACACCGTGTGACAGAAAAAGAGAGGGGTCTAGGAGGGAAGGGGGAAACGAAAAGAAACTTCACAGGTTGAGAGAATAGGTTACGTTATTTCATGAAATCGAGTTAAATTTGGGAAGATATTGCCAGCGTGATGTCACTTACGACTATGACGTTGCACCCTATCGGGATTAGGAAGGGAATCACAACGTCATTGTACCCTGCCCTGTGACAAGTTAGGCCGCCACTGTTTTAACTGCTTCTTCACATCCTGCAAACCGCCACTGGGACGGCTGTGGACACCCGGCTGACGACGACGTGTGGGAGGCTGGGTCCGGCTGTGAGTCGTGCACCGGTAGCATAGTGGACCGGCGCCGGCACTGTAGCTCAGCGCGTTCGGTCAGGGAGCTGAGTGAAGGTATCGACAACGAACTTCAACGGATGCTATGTGACGTCCGCTACGACCAAATACGACGAACAATATCGATAAAAGAAAAAAATGGTAAGGCGAACGCTCGCCATAAGCGGGAAATCCAGGTTCGAGTTTAGGCCCGGCACCAATTTTCATTGTTGTCCTTCCATTGTGCACCTGATGGTTGTCCATATTCGCCATACAAGAACTTCGCGTCGTAATTCAGAATAACACAGACACTGTAATAACGTATCGTATCCGAAGTAATATGTTGTATGATTGTTTCCGGAAAATACTCTCCTGAGATTTCAGTAGTAAATCTTTCTCTCATCCACGACGGCTCTCTTGTAATGTCTGTTAATGGAGTTCGTTGAACATCTCCGTAACGCTCTCGAGCCGATTAAACGATCCCGTGACGAAACTCTCCGCTCTTTGATCTTCTCTGTTTGTTCTATCTGTCCTACCTGGTAAGGGTCCCAAATTGATGAACAGTTCTCAAGAATCGGTCGAACAAGCACGTTACAATCGACTTTCTTCGTGGATGAGTTACATTTCCTTAAAATTCTTCCTATGAATCTGAGTCTGGCATCTGCTTTTCCTACTGTTTGTTTCAATTGATCATTCTATCTAAGATCGCTCCTGGTAGATATACCTAGATATTTTACGGTATTCACTGTTTCCATCAGTTTTGTCTTCAATAGTGCCGTATGTTTCATTTACGTCCTCGGTCAGCTGCCAGTCCCTGGTTCTCATTCTTGGAAGCAACGATATTGCACAGAAATATCATTCATTCCTGTCAATTTATCTAACCGCAGGAAACATTACTATATGCAGCAGTTTTTTTCTGTTGTTGTGGTCTTCAGTCCGAAGACTGGTTTCATGCAACTCTCCATATTACTTTATTTATTTATTTATTTATTTACATGTCAAGTTCCGTAGGACCGAATTGAGGAGCAAATCTCCAACGTCATGGAACGTGTCAGTACATGAACTTACAACATAAAAGTAATAACAGATAAAAATAAATGTTCATGAACCTGAAAGAAAATCAGTCCATAAGTTTAAGCAACGCTATCTGGTCTTTCAATCTCCTTTGCAAGGGCTCAATGTATTCCTCCAATCTTCTACAACATCACAATAGAGAAAATAGTGAAAACTCAAAAAGAGGCTCTGGGTTAGGAAGGAATAAGAGGAATACACATTTGGAGTGAAAGAACCCGTAAATCAAGCGTTTAGCTTTTGCCAACGATCTTGCTCTCTTAGCCAACAACCGAGAACACGCTCTAAAGATGGTTGAGAGTCTTCACAAAACCACAGAAAAAATGGGTCTTCAAATCTCCATTGAAAAGAAATAACATATGGAGTAGAGGCGCCAAAGTGAGAGATGCGTGGAAGTAATACTGCAAACCTTTTTGCACAAGAGTTACGGAAGTCAGATGCACATGCAGGTTTGATTTCTGCCGAGTATTAACTGAGTGAAAGCTGCTTATTCTTGGAAATAAACTAATGTTGGTAACAAGAAACGACAATACGGAATATACATATTGAGAGGCCAATGTCAAAATACCCAGACTCGTGAACAGAAGTCAACAAGAGGTTCGTGAACTCACACCACTTATTGCCCGAACCGCCCGTTTCTGAGCCAAAATTATCCTCCTAGAATGGGAAGAGTTACCCCAAAACATAATACTATACGACATAAGTGAATGAAAATAAGCAAAGTAGACTAATTTACGTATCGAATTATCACTCACTTTCGATACCGTTCGAATAGTGAAAATGGTAGTATTAAGTCTTTGAACAAGATCCTGAACGTGGGCTTTCCATGGCAGCCTACTATCTATCTGAACACCTAGGAATTTGAACTGTTCAGTTTCACTAATCATATGCCAGTTCTGTGAGATTAAACCGTCAGGTTTTGTTGAATTGTGTGTTAGAAACTGTAAAAACTGAGTCTTACTGTGATTTAACGTTACTTTATTTTCTACAAGCCATGAACTGAGGTCATGTACTGCACTACTTGAAATCGAGTCAATGTTACACACAACATCGTTTACTACCAAGCTAGTGTCATCAGCAAACATAAATATTTTAGAGTTACACATAATACTAGAGGGAATATCATTTATATAAATAAGGAACAGGAGCAGCCCCAACACTGATCCCTGGGGCACGCCCCACTTGACAGTACCGCACTCAGATCCCACATCACAGCCGTTATCAACATTGTGAATAATGACCTTTTGCTGCCTGTTGCTAAAGTAAATGGTGAACCAATTGTGAGCTACTCCCCTTATTCTGTAATGGTCCAACTTCTGGAGCAATATTGTGAGATCAACACAGTCAAATGCCTTTGTTAAATCAAAAAATACGCCAAGCGTTCGAAACTTTTTGTCTAGCCCATCCAGTACCTCATAGAGAAAAGAGAATATAGCATTTTCAGCTGTCAAACGACTTCTAAAACCGAACTGTACATTTGACAGCAAATTGTGTGATATAAAATGATCAATTAATCTTACATAAACAGCCTTTTCGATAACTTCTGCAAACACTAATGGCATAGAAATAGGTCTAAAATTATCTACTTTATCCCATTCTCCCTTTTTATAAAGCGGCTTTACTACTGAGTACTTTAATCGCTCAGGAAACTGACGACTCCTAAAGGAAAAATTACAAATATGGCTAAATACAGGTCTAACAAGTGCAACACAGTACTTTAATATTCTACTAGACACTCCATCATAACCATGAGAGTCCTTAGTCTTCAGTGATTTAATTATTGACTCAATCTCCCTCTTGTCTCACAGAGGAGTATTTCAGACGTCAATCTCGGAAAGGCATTTGCTAAGAAATTTATATGATTTCCTGTAGAAACTAAATTTTTATTTAATTCACCAGCAATGCTCAGAAAATGATTGTTAAATACTGTACATATATCTGATTTATCAGTAACAGAAATATTATCACTGCGAACTGACTTTATATCATCAACCTTGTGCTGCTGACCAGACACTTCCTCCACAACTGACCATATGGCTTTAATTTTATCCTGTGAATTAGCTATTCTATTTGCATACCACATACTTTTTGCCTTGCTAGTAACATAACAAGCACCTTACAATACTGTTTGTAATGGGCTACTGTAGCTTGATTGTGACTATTTCTAACATTTTGATATAATTCCCGCTTTGTTCTACATGATATCCTTACCCCACTAGTCAACCAACCGGGCTGTCCATTACTGCTAGTACCCCGTTTAGAATGTTCTAATGGAAAGCAACTCTCAAAGAGCATGAGAAATGTGTTATGGAAAGCATTGTATTTATCATCTATATTATCAGCACTATAAACATCTTGCCACTCTTGTTCCTTGACAAGTTTTGAAAAACTCTCTATTGCTGTTGGATTTACTTTCCTACGTAGTTTGTAATTAAATACGACATTGGTTTGAGTACAAAAACCTTTTAGTGTTAAAATTTGTGCATCATGGTCTGAAAGGCCATTCACCCTTTTACTAACAGAATGCCCATCTAGTAATGAAGCATGAATAAAAATATTGTCTATGACTGTGCTACTGTTCCCCTGCACTCTAGTTGGAAAAAACACAGTTTGCATCAGATCATATCAATTTAGGAGATCTACCAACATCCTTTTTTTTTGCACAATCATGTACAAAATTTAATATTGAAGTCACCACATATAACTACTTTCTGGTACTTCATACAAAGTGAATCAAGAACCCTCTCTAGCTTAAGCAAAAATGCTCTGAAGTCGGAGTTAGGGGACCTATAAACAACAGCAATTAGAAGTTTAGTTTCACTAAATTCAACTAATGCTGCACAACTTTCAAATATCTGTTCAGTGCAGTGTCGTGATACGTCTATGGACTCAAATGAAATACTATTTTTTACGTAAAGAGCCACTCCCCCACCCCGCAAGGAACTCCTTGAGAAATAGCCAGCTAATCTGTAGCCTCTGAATTATCAAATTATTTAAGTGGTGTTCTGATATACCAATAATTTCAGAGTTAACATCTATCCTTTGCAAGCCTCTTCATCTCCGAATAACTACTGCAACCTACATCTTTCTGACTCTGTTTATTGTATCCATTCCTTGGTCTCCTACTACGGTTTTTACCCCCCACACTTCCAGTTGGCGAGCCCTTGACGTCTCGGAACGTGTCGCATTAACCGATCCCTTCTTTTAGTATTGTTGTGCCACTAATTTCTCGTCTCCCTAATTCATTTCAGCACTTGCTCATTAGTTACGTGATCCATCCATCTAATGCATGCAGAAGTATGCTTCTGTAGCACCACATGTTGGAAGCTTCTATTCTGTTCTTATCTAAACTGTTTATTGTCCATATTTCACTTTCATACGTCGCTATATTCCAGATCAATACCTTCAGAAAAGACTTCCTAACATTTAAATCTATCTTCGATGTTAACAAATTTCTCTTCTTCAGAAACACTTTTCTTGCCATTGCCAGTCTGCGTTTTATATCCTCTCTACTTCGGGCATCATCAGTTATTTTGCTGCTAAAATAGCAGGATTAATCTTCTACTTAAAGCGTCTCGTTTGCCAGTCTGACGTAGTTCGCCTACATTCATTTATTCTTGTTTTGCTTTTGTTGATGATCATCTTCTATCCTCCTTTGTTTCAGCACACTGTCCATTCCGTTCAACTGCTCTACCGAGTCTTTTGCTATCTCTGACAGAATTACAATGTCATCGGCAAACCTCAAAGTTTTTATTTCTACTGCCTGAATCTTAATTGCAACTCCAGATCTTCCTTTGGTTTCGTATACTGCTGGCTCCGTATACTGACTGAATAACATTGGGAATAGGCTACAACCCTGTCTCACTCCCTTCCCAACCACTGCTCCCCTTTCATGCCTCTCGACTCTTATAACTGCCGTCTGTTTTCTGCTACTTCCAGAATTTCAAAGAAAGTACTCCAGTCAACATTGTCAAACGCTTTCTCTAAGTCTACAAATGCTATAAATGTAGGTTTGCCTTCCCTTAATGTATCTTCTAAGATAAGTCGTAGGGTCAGTATTGTCTATATTTCTCCGGAATCCAAACTGATCTTCCCGAGGTCGGCTTCTACTAGCTTTTCCCTTCTTCTGTACAGAATTTTTGTTAGTGTTTTGCAACCATGACTTATTAAACTGATAATTCGGTCATTTTCGCTCCTGTCAGCAATTTTTTAATACCTAGAAATATAGTAAAATAAGTAACCCTTACAATACTATCTATATATGTGCGCTGTACTTCTCAGGGCAAATTGTAATAGTAGCCCTTCTAGTTTTCTCTTCGCCATGTTCTGTAGTATTTTCCAGTTGATGGAATATACCTTGCAACTAATCGTCGCTCTCAATATTAGCTGCAAAACAACCTTACTTGCTGTTTTACAACACTCATTAGCTTTATCAGTTGTTTCCTTAGATTCACTTCTTTGCACCTTATCTACTCTAATACCGGTTCACTAGGAAAGAAAAAAAAACCTAGATGCTAATGAAGTAAGTGAAACATGGTACTTAGGAAAAGGCAGGATTCAGCGGGGTCGGGGCCTTACTCAATTACCGTTCGTTGCTCAGTTTTTCTTTTTAAATCATGTACACTTTATTTGGAACCAATTGCAAATAAGGTTGACAATAAGGAACAATTATAAAATTTAAGTGTTAAGACACAATGTCTAACAAAAAAAAATCTTCAGCAAGTTGCACTCACGCTGAAGGCCTTATTGACCAGAAATTCAAATTATTTGTCGGCTGAAGGCCCCAATAGTAATAAGTTAAAACAATTTGACGACTGAAGGCCTGAACAGCCAATTATTAAGAACAATTAAACTTCTCCAAGAGATACTAAAATATGTCTTTAAAGGAAGACAATGATCAAAATTTCACTATTAACAGACAACATGTAACTAAAAATTCTTAAGACCTACTGCATTCACAGCTGAAGGCCTTATTGACCAGAAATTTAAATTATTTGTTGGATGAAGATTCCAACAGTAATAGCTCAAAAAACAATTTGACGGCTGAAGGCCTGGATACAATTCTTAAAACAGTTATCTTCTCCAAGAGATACTAAAATTTTTTTTAAAAAAAGACAATGATCAAAATTTCACTATTAAGAGAGAATATCTAACTAAAAATTCTTAAGACCAATTGCATTCGAGGCTGAAGCCCTTATTGATCAATAATTCAAATTATCTGTTGGTTGAAGGCCCCAATAGTAATAACTGAAAATTAAATTAAAAAAAGAACACTAATCACAATCTGATCAAACCAAGAGAGAAGTGGGCCTCAGACAGTGCTCCAAGGATCGGCCTGGGAAAATCGCTCAGCTTCGTACCCGGTGAGGCAGGCAGCCAAGAGCTGTATTTACTTAACTGGATGATAACTCAAACTAGTGACAGCTTAAACGCAGACCAACACTCTTGCAAAATCTACCTAATGTCTCGTAACAAATACATCGATGGAATAACCCAGTCAAGGCGGGACCAGTGGACAGTACTGCGTCTTCAGAATCCGGCGTTTAGAACAACCAGAAACAGAAAGAACCGCTACGACGAAAACAGTCCAACAAAAACAACATACCCGAATCACAATCAAAGAAATGGTTCAAATGGCTCTGAGCACTATGGGACGTAACATCTGTGGTCATCAGTCCCCTAGAACTTAGAACTACTTAAACCTAACTAACCTAAGGACATCACACACATCCATGCCCGAGGCAGGATTCGAACCTGCGACCGTAGGAGTCGCGCGGTTCCAATCACAATCAAGGAAGTTGTCTAACTACATGCCTTACCGGACAGCAGCCGCATTGTGAGGAAAGGTACACTGCCACGAAATACGCTAACCTGCAGGGCAGGTAACTGGGGGCGGCCACTAGACAGAAAAATACCGCTGGTTGAACTTCACCAATAAACACAAGGAATTCAATGATTAATAGTGAGAAGCGGAGGACGGCTAACTAATTTCGCCAACTCCAAACACTCCACTGGTTGCTCTTCACCTCAGCGACCCTGCGAGGAGCAACGTGCGAACAGACGGCGTGGTCTGAAAATAGTGGAGGTTCCGCTACTGGGTTAATGTTCACTCAACCGAAACGTCCTGGGTCCGGTGGACAACGAGGTTGTGGCCCTCGCCGCTACAGCCCCTCGACCCGGCAGTGCCTGCGTGCTGCCAGCGGTCCTGGCACGTTCTCGCGCTGCCACACCTCACTGCTGCTCTGTCCCAACCGAACTCCCGACACAGAAATGGTTCAAATGACTCTGAGCACTATGGGACTTAACAGCTGAGGTGATCAGTCCCCTAGAACTCAGAACTATTTAAACCTAACTAACTTAAGGACGTCACACACATCCACGCCCAAGGCAGGATTCGAACCTGCGACCGCAGCGGTCGCGCGGTTCCAGACTGAAGCGCCTAGAACCGCTCGGCCACTTCGGCCGAACTCCCGACACACCCGACCCAGAAAACACTTGTCGTCCTTCCAAAGATATAGTACCATTGTACCAGATATCGATAACCGCTGCTGCTGCCACCCGCCGACAGACAACGCTAGCAAATGTAGTGGTGCCAGTAAACACAAGAAGAAAACGAGATGCCGCTATCCCTATTACACGATGCCAACCTACCAACGGCACCAATGCGAGCCGTAACACGGCTCAATAAGTAACACAGTAAAAGAAACCTATCTAGTAAAGTGTAGCACTCCTTTCATTCTGAGGACGACACAGACGTGATATGTCCAAAGCGTTGGGGAGCCATCCTGACCCACGCCCGGTCAGCCACCTCGTGCGTACTGAAGGTGATGGCAAGTGTGAGTACTTTCCGCCCCTATCTCTCACGATCTGGGGGAGCATCGTCTTGCATTAGTCTCGTACAGATTCCCGAATGGAGGACATAGTGATACACGTTCCTGGGGTTGTGAAGCAGCTGAATGGGCTGAAAATAAATAAATCGCCAGGTCCTGATGGGATTCCATTTCGGTTTTACAGAGAGTACTGTACTGCATTGGCTCCTTACTTATCTTGCATTTATCGCGAATCTCTTGCCCAACGTAAAGCCCCGAGCGACTGGAAAAAAGCGCAGGTGACGCCTGTATATAAGAAGGGTAGAAGGACGGATCCTCAAAATTACAGACCAATATCCTTAACATCGGTTTGTTGCAGGATTCTCGAACATATTCTCAGTTCGAATTTCCTTGAGACAGAGAAGTTGCTATCCATGCATCAGCACGGCTTTAGAAAGCATCGCTCCTGCGAAACGCAACTCGCCCTTCTTTCACATGATATCTTGCGAACCGCGGATGAAGGGTATCAGACGGATGCCATATTCCTTGACTTCCGGAAAGCGTTTGACTCGGTGCCCCACTGCAGAATCCTAACTAAGGTACGAGCATATGGGATTGGTTCCCAAATATGTGAGTGGCTCGAAGACTTCTTAAATAATAAAACCCAGTACGTTGTCCTCGATGGTGAGTGTTCATCGGAGGTGAGGGTATCATCTGGAGTGCCCCAGGGAAGTGTGGTAAGTCTGCTGTTGTTTTCTATCTACATAAATGATATTTTGGATAGGGTGGATAGCAATGTGCGGCTGTTTACTGATGGTGCTGTGGTGTACGGGAAGGTGTCGTCGTTGAGTGACTGTAGGAGGATACAAGATGACTTGGACAGGATTTGTGATTGGTGTAAAGAATGGCAGCTAACTCTAAATATAGATAAATGTAAATTAATGCAGATGAATAGGAAAAAAGAGTCATGTAATGTTTGAACACTCCATTAGTAGTGTAGCGCTTGACACAGTCACGTTGATTAAATATTTGGGCGTAACATTGTAGAGCGTTGTGAAGTGGGACAAGCATGTAATGGCAGTTGTGGGGAAGGCGGATAGTCGTCTTCGGTTCATTGGTAGAATTTTGGGAAGATGTGGTTCATCTGTAAAGGAGACCGCTTATAAAACACTAATATGACCTATTCTTGAGTACTGCTCGAGCGTTTGGGATCCCTATCAGGTCGGATTGAGGGAGGACATAGAAGCAATTCAGAGGCGGGCTGCTAAATTTGTTACTGGTAGGTTTGATCATCACGCGAGTGTTACGGAAATGCTTCAGGAACTCGGGTGGGAGTCGCTAGAGGAAAGGAGGCGTTCTTTTCGTGAATCGCTACTGAGGAAATTTGGAGAACGAGCATTTGAGGCTGACTGCAGTACAATTTTACTGCCGCCAACTTATATTTCGCGGAAAGACCACAAAGATAAGATAAGAGAGATTAGGGCTCGTACAGAGGCATTAGGCAGTCATTTTTCCCTCGTTCTGTTCAGGAGTGGAACAGGGAGAGAAGATACTAGTTGTGGAACGAGGTACCCACCGCCACGCACCGTATGGTGGACTGCGGAGTATGTATGTAGATGTAGATGTAGATGAGGTGTGCATCACTGCCGGATGCTGTGGATGAAGAACGGGTGTTCGTGAACAGAGAATAGATTTGCTTATCCTTCGATGGCGAGAGACAATGCCATATGTGCTGCCAGGGCATTTCGTCCCATGTAAAGTTCAACAACAAGAATATAACCTGTCTGCAAATTCCCTGTCGGCAAAAGGGCTATAACATATTTAATATATAGCAGATACCTTGTAGAAAGTAGTGCCCAATAATTAGAAGAAAGCACAGGTCACACCGGTCTACAAGGAGGTTATCAGAAGTGAGCCACAAAACTATTGTCCGCTATCGTTATTTAGTATGCCAGAGGTCTCCTATGATGTGCCCTTAGTTGTACGAATAAAGCATGAGCGCATTTATTTGCAGCATTTAGTGGGTTACATACCACACATAACTTTCAGCCCCTTGGTGTCTCTCTGTTCCATTCTTGTACACCTATAATCAGTCACTGAATTACAGTTAGAGTAATATCAATCACTGGTTAGCAGTGGCTTTCACCTGAATATCAGTAGCGCCGTCCAGGTGCTTTGTAGTAGTGTCACTGCAAGCCAAGAGACATTGTCTTTAGGGTGGAGCATCTCTACGACCGCTCTATCATGGTGACCGTCGCAGAAGGTTGTAATGTCACCTCTGCAAAAGTGTCAGTAACAGAGTCGATGAGTTGACATTATACGAGTCTGTGGTGTTGTAGAGGCGCAGACGGCGTCCTCTGGCGGCTTCCGTGGCGCCATCCATCTCATAAATATCTGTCACACAAAACTCCAACTCGAGCTCCATTCGAACACGCCTCTGAAGTCACAACGGTACCGACCGACTGCCGAGTCGTCCTCAACCGATTAGCGTCACTGGATGCGGTTACGGATGGGAATGTGGTCAGCACATCCATCTCCTGGCCGTTGTCAGTTTCCGTGACCGCAGCCGCTACTTGTCGGCCAAGCAGTTCCTCAATTGGCCCCGCAAGGGCTGATACCGGTGTTACCACTGCGGCAAGGCCGTTGACATGTACGAGGGCAGTTCAATAAGTAATGCAACACATTTTTTTCCTGAAACAGGGGTTGTTTTATTCAGCATTGAAATACACCAGGTTATTCCCCAATCTTTTAGCTACACAACACTATTTTTCAACGTAATCTCCATTCAATGCTACGGCCTTGCGCCACCTTGAAATGTGGGCCTGTATGCCTGCACGGTACCATTCCACTGGTCGATGTCGGAGCCAACGTCGTACTGCATCAATAACTTCTTCATCATCCGCGTAGTGCCTCCCACGGATTGCGTCCTTCATTGGACCAAACATATGGAAATCCGACGGTGCGAGATCGGGGCTGTAGGGTGCATGAGGAAGAACAGTCCACTGAAGTTTTGTGAGCTCCTCTCGGGTGCGAAGACTTGTGTGAGGTCTTGCGTTGTCATGAAGAAGGAGAAGTTCGTTCAGATTTTTGTGCCTACGAACACGCTGAAGTCGTTTCTTCAATTTCTGAAGAGTAGCACAATACACTTCAGAGTTGATCGTTTGACCATGCGGAAGGACATCGAACAGAATAACCCCTTCAGCGTCCCAGAAGACTGTAACCGTGACTTTACCGGCTGAGGGTATGGCTTTAAACTTTTTCTTGGTAGGGGAGTGGGTGTGGCGCCACTCCATTGATTGCCGTTTTGTTTCAGGTTCGAAGTGACGAACCCATGGTTCATCGCCTGTAACAATCTTTGACAAGAAATTGTCACCCTCAGCCACATGACGAGCAAGCAATTCCGCACAGATGGTTCTCCTTTGCTCTTTATGGTGTTCGGCACCCAGCGGGAACAAACCTTTGAATATCCCAAGTGGTGAACAATTGTGACAGCACTACTAACAGAGATGTCAAGTTGAGCACTGAGTTGTTTGATGGTGATCCGTCGGTCATCTCGAACGAGTGTGTTCGCACGCTCCGCCATTGCAGGAGTCACAGCTGTGCACGGCCGGCCCGCACGCGGGAGATCAGACAGTCTTGCATGACCTTACGGCGATGATGACACACGCTTTGCCCAACGACTCACCGTGCTTTTGTCCACTGCCAGATCACCGTAGACATTCTGAAAGCGCCTATGAATATCTGAGATGCCCTGGTTTTCCGCCAAAAGAAACTCGATCACTGCCCGTTGTTTGCAACGCACATCCGTTACGGACGCCATTTTAACAGCTCCGTACAGCGCTGCCACCTGTCGGAAGTCAATGAAACTATACGAGACGAAGCGGGAATGTTTGAAAATATTCCACAAGAAATTTCCGGTTTTTTCAACCAAAATTGGCCGAGAAAAAAATGTGTTGCATTACTTATTGAACTGCCCTCGTACAATATAAAGCCATGAGTACTAAGAGGGTCACTCCAAAAGAAATGCACATTTTTTTTTTAAATCCATCATTTATTCTACATGTTTGAAAGTTTTACAGTGTGTAGATACATCCTTTAAGAACAATATTTTCATTTCTCCAGATAATTTCCATCCCTCTCAACTGCCTTACGCCATCTTGGAACCAACGCCTGTATATCCGCACGATAAAATTCTGGACCAACCTGTTGGAGCCACTGTTTGGCAGCGTGCACAAGGGAGTCATCATCTTCAAACATTGTTCCACGAAGAGAGTCTTTTAGTTTCCCAAAGAGGTGATAGTCACATGGAGCCAGGTCCGGACTGTAAGGCGGGTGTTTCAGTGTTGTACATCCGAGTTTTGTGATCGCTTCCATGGTTTCTTGACTGACGTGTGGCTGTGCATTGTCGTGCAACAGCAAAAATCCTGTTTTCCCCGATGTGGTCGAACACGACTCAGTCGAGCTTGATTCTTCAGTGTCGTCACATATGCATCAGAATTTATGGTGGTTCCACTTGGCATGATGTCCACAAGCAAGAGTCCTTCGGAATCGAAAAACACCATAGCCATAACTTTTCCAGCAGAAGGTGTGGTTTTGATTTTTTTTTTCCCTTGGGTGAATTTGCAGGATGCCCTCCATTGGATGCCTATTCGTTTCTGGTGAAAAATTATGGAGCCATGTTTCGCCACCTGTCACAATTCTTCCAAGAAATTCATCGCCGCCATTCTCGTACTGTTCCAAAAGTTCGCTGCATACCGTTTTTCTTGTTTCTTTGTGAGCCACTGTCAACATCCTGGGAAGCCACCTGGCACTAACCTTTTTTAACGACAACACTTTCTTCATACAGTTCCTTCCCCTATCCCAACGTAGCGTGACAATTCGTTCACTGTGACGCGGCTGTCAGCAGTCACCAATTCGTTAACTCTCTGCACATTGTCTGGAGTGTGTGCAGTACGAGGCCTGCCGCTGCGAGGACAATCCTCAATATTTCCGTGCCCGCTTTCATCACGTAACCTGCTTGCCCACCGACTAACTGTACTGCGATCGACAGCAGCATCTCCATATACCTTTTTCAACGTCTTGTGGATGTTTCCGACTGTCTCGTTTTACAAGCACAGGAATTCTACGACAGCACGTTGCTTCTGACGTACGTCAAGTGTGGCAGCCATCTTGAAGACATGCTGTGAGCGCGCCACTCACGGTAACAGGTTGAACTAAGTTTGAAAACAAGCGGGAAGGATGTATCTACACACTGTAAAACTTTCACACATGCAGAGTGAAAACTGTATTTTTACAAAAATAGCGTGCATTTCTTTTGGAGTGACCCTCGTAGAATCACCTCTACGGGCATCTGGAAAAAACTCATAGAGTGCAATCATAGAAAACGTGGAGCTATGTTACGCCATTGGTTTCCGCGAAGATGGCGTGAAGGTATCCATATGGACCATCGAGGCTGGTGGAGAACGATGTCAAAGATGCGGCAGCAACTGGCCGCCACAGTGCGCCAGCGTGCAGACAAGGAGAACAGGTGATGTGCATGAATCGCTAAGAACGTTCTGAAGTAACCGTCTTGATGACTTTAATATTTTTGTTAATCTTTGTAGAATTGTTTTATCTGACCATTATTTGCAATAACACTTTTTAAATGCTGTATACCTGACTGGGTATTACTGACGTAATGCGATAAGCGATGGGCAGAGCATGCAATACATGGCGCATAGCCCCTCTATCCCAAGCAGCAATGACGTTCGTGCATCAATGATACCTACCTGCTGCTTTCACCGCTACCATCTGCCATCATGGGCATAACATACTACTATGGAGCGCGTCCCTCTTCTGTTACCTCCCGGAGGTCGCTTTCAGCTCTTGTTCCGTCAGCTTAACTTCACACTGCCTGCAGATTTCGCGGTGGGTGTGAACCC
The DNA here is from genome assembly GCF_023864275.1 of Schistocerca cancellata. NCBI lineage: Eukaryota > Metazoa > Arthropoda > Insecta > Orthoptera > Acrididae > Schistocerca > Schistocerca cancellata. The sequence continues at coordinate 18,891,415 of NC_064626.1, read as the reverse complement.
TTCACCACCTTGGCTTCATGCTGCCGCCCGTGTTAACCTTGGCCTTCATTCGCTTCCTAAGGACACTACTCCAGCCTCGCATGGGACTTCGCGATAGTAGCTTTGTGTGCAATGGTGGCTCTCGGACTGACCGTGGTGTAGGGTGTGCCTCAGTCATTGGCGCCGAGGTTTTTTTTGTATCGGCTTCCGGAACACTGCTCAGTATTTACAGAGGAGCTCTTCGCCCTGTATCAGGCCACGCAGTACATCCGGCGACTCAGGCTTTTCAATTGCGTCATCTGTTCCAACTCTCTCAGCGCCCTTCAAAGCCTCTGTACGCTGCACACCGTCCATCCCTTAGTGCAACACGCCCGGGAAAGCTGTCACTGGGTCACTCTTGATGGAGCAACTGTGATGTTTATGTGGGTTCATGGTCACGTCGGTCTGAGGGGAAACGGGGGCACTGACGCCTCTGCCAAGGCTGCAGTACCGCAGCCCGATAGTTCTTCCACTCCCTCGGAAGATCTCTGTGTCGCCGTCTGTCAGTTGTCAGCAGGTGGCGTCACTTTGGCATCAGAACCAGCCCTCCCTTCACGGGAACAAGCTCCGGGTTATTAAGCCTCTCCCAGCGGCCTGGACGACTCCCTCTCGGCACTCTTCTACATCTACATTTATACTCCCGCAAGCCACACAACGGTGTGTGGCGGAGGAGATCATTTTAACCAGGATGCGTTTCGAGCACTGTCTTCACAGCAATCGCCATTTGTTAAGTGGTGCTCCCCCACCACTTTGTGCACATTGTGCTCAACTTTTGACGGTCCGCCATTTCCCGACGGAATGCCCTTTTTTTTTTTTTAACCGCTTACGTTCCCGTTTGTGTTTGCCGTCTGAGTTATCGGCCGCTTTAGCGAAGGACGCGCGGGCTGTCGATCGCGTTTTACTTCTTATTCGTCGTAGTCATATGGCGAAGGACATTAAATCTTTAGTTCTGGACTTCCGTTTCTCTGCCGCCTATTTTATAGATCTTTCTCCACGTCCCTATTCTTTAGTTGTCTTCTCTTCCGTCGTTTGGGATTGACGTGTAGTCGTTTTTAACTGCTCCCTTTGTCTTAGCGTTCTACAGGTTTAGACAAGGGCGCGTATGACCCTAGTTGTTGTTGTGCCCTAAACCAAAAACAACGAACAAACAAACAAACTGCAATTTTCGTCGTATTTTCGTATTTTACATAAACACATTTTATCAGATTTCCCCCTAAAGCTGTATTGTACCTACATTTCAATGCATATGATCTAAAGATGGTCACTTTTCCACCTACACCGGTTGCTATTTTTAAAGTGTTCTGCTGGGATCAATACTGTTTCAATTTTAATTTTACAATATTCCATTGATATCGCTGTTTAATCTCCATAAAAATGCTTTGAAAGATTATTGACTCAGTACCGCACCAACATTTACTAACGAAAGTACTGCAGCATTTCAATTCCCGGCTATTCAGCAGGATTGTGATGAAATGTGTGAACGGCACTGTTCGCCCGGAGTACCCCTCTAGGGAGTTCAGCCGCCTGGTGCAAGCCTTTTTATCTGATGCCACTTCTGTGACATCCCACTAATTCTCCTGTGGTACCACGTATCGATACCACCCCATGGAGTGTCAGGGCTGGCAATGGAACTGCAAGTTTCCGTCCAAAGCCGGTAGCGGCCATTCGTAAGCTGGAGGACCCAATGTCGCAGGCCTGCTGAGCCACGCCTCCAGCGGCTCAGTACCACGAGCGCTGCTACCACGATGTAGGACGGCCGGCGGCAGTGACAGCTCAGCTGCGTTCGGAGCCACTGTGCTACACCTCTGTTCGCGCTTCATCCTTGTTGACACTGTAACAGCTGCACTCTGTTTCTTGTTACATCATTTGTAATGAACCTTTGTACACTTGCAGAAATACAAATAAGTAAATCTTTCGTTTGTTGTGCTAACTTCTCCGCTAATCATTTCTGCTCCTGTGCTGCTTTCCTACGATGACAGTTGCTGCACCACCCTGAAGTTCACGTCTGCTTCTCATAGTCTACAAAGTCGTACACCACACCACCTAAATGAGTTCCGATTGGAGACCACAGGGTGGATTTTAAGGGCGTTTTTTCTCCATGACGGTCGCCGTTCCCAACAGCCGCTGCGGAGAAGGTTCTTATTGTCCTGCCGGCAGACAGCACATTACAGGAGTCCTGAGGCACGAGCAGGAAATGGCCGATAAAAAGGCCTGCAATCTGATACATTTTCTGACTGACTGAAAGGCCTGTACGTTAAATACACTCCTGGAAATGGAAAAAAGAACACATTGACACCGGTGTGTCACACCCACCATACTTGCTCCGGACACTGCGAGAGGGCTGTACAAGCAATGATCACACGCACGGCACAGCGGACACACCAGGAACCGCGGTGTCGGCCGTCGAATGGCGCTAGCTGCGCAGCATTTGTGCACCGCCGCCGTCAGTGTCAGCCAGTTTGCCGTGGCATACGGAGCTCCATCGCAGTCTTTAACACTGGTAGCATGCCGCGACAGCGTGGACGTGAACCGTAAGTGCAGTTGACGGACTTTGAGCGAGGGCGTATAGTGGGCATGCGGGAGGCCGGGTGGACGTACCGCCGAATTGCTCAACACGTGGGGCGTGAGGTCTCCACAGTACATCGATGTTGTCGCCAGTGGTCGGCGGAAGGTGCACGTGCCCGTCGACCTGGGACCGGACCGCAGCGACGCACGGATGCACGCCAAGACCGTACGATCCTACGCAGTGCCGTAGGGGACCGCACCGCCACTTCCCAGCAAATTAGGGACACTGTTGCTCCTGGGGTATCGGCGAGGACCATTCGCAACCGTCTCCATGGCTACGGTCCCGCACACCGTTAGGCCGTCTTCCGCTCACGCCCCAACATCGTGCAGCCCGCCTCCAGTGGTGTCGCGACAGGTGTGAATGGAGGGACGAATGGAGACGTGTCGTCTTCAGCGATGAGAGTCGCTTCTGCCTTGGTGCCAATGATGGTCGTATGCGTGTTTGGCGCCGTGCAGGTGAGCGCCACAATCAGGACTGCATACGATCGAGGCACACAGGGCCAACACCCGGCATCATGGTGTGGGGAGCGATCTCACACTGGCCGTACACCACTGGTGATCGTCGAGAGGACACTGAATAGTGCACGGTACATCCAAACCGTCATCGAACCCATCGTTCTACCATTCCTACACCGGCAAGGGAACTTGCTGTTCCAACAGGACAATGCACGTCCGCATGTATCCCGTGCCACCCAACGTGCTCTAGAAGGTGTAAGTCAACTACCCTGGCCAGCAAGATCTCCGGATCTGTCCCCCATTGAGCATGTTTGGGACTGGACGAAGCGTCGTCTCACGCGGTCTGCACGTCCAGCACGAACGCTGGTCCAACTGAGGCGCCAGGTGGAAATGGCATGGCAAGCCGTTCCACAGGACTACATCCAGCATCTCTACGATCGTCTCCATGGGAGAATAGCAGCCTGCATTGCTGCGAAAGGTGGATATACACTGTACTAGTTCCGACATTGTGCATGCTCTGTTGCCTGTGTCTATGTGCCTGTGGTTCTGTCAGTGTGATCATGTGATGTATCTGACCCCAGGAATGTGTCAATAAAGTTTCCCCTTCCTGGGACAATGAATTCACGGTGTTCTTATTTCAATTTCCAGGAGTGTAATTTCATCAAGCAGTTTGAAGCTCGTGAAGTCGAGAAATGGACCGCCAGCCCTCATGGTGTTGTAACATCAAGTCCTCGGGGACGGAGTTTGTGTTTTAAAGTGGTGGTCGTTTCGGAGCCCTGGATTAAATGATCCTCTGTGATGAACGAAATTACTTTTCTGGTGCGGAAAGTTTGTGGACCATTTTAAAATGCGTTTCCATGCGCGATCGTTGATTTCGCTTAGGTACTTTCCTGTTTTTCTCAGGGAGACTTGTGCATTAACGAGCGTGGGCTGTTGCGGTAAAAATTGGCCTCTGAACGGGGCGTGAAGCCATCAGCTGGAATTGTCAAATAAAAGGGACGAAATGGCTGCTGTTAAATCATGTCGACAAACTTCATTTGTTACCGTGAAGATTTACAGTAGTGTTGGTGCGAGAGCTTTTGCGTGTTTTCCTGGTTTGTTAGTGCCGTAATTACCAACGGCAGTTGTTATTAGTGGAAAGTGGTGAACTCAGCTGCTAGCAACGAACATATTTCAGTCCAGCCGTCAGACCTCCTACACTTTCCGGTACGTTAAGTAGCTACACTGCTTTTCATTATTAACTTCTGTGATGTGAAGTTTAGGTCTGCCTAGCAGGTCAAAACGGGGCTGGCGCCCTTTTCTTGTATTGGTTTGGTTAAGTACCAGCGCATAAGTAATACAGCTCCGCCAAAAAACGTTTCCAGTAAACATCCTGGAGTAGCAGGTTGCGTAATAAGTGTCTCGCGCTGCACAGCGGCCGCCAGTGTGACTCCGTGCGACTCAACGGAGGCCACGACGAACCGACGAAGGGAACGTCTCGGAACTACCATAAGCAGTACCCAACAAATCTGCGGATGGATTTGAAAGGCTGAGAGCGAGAACCTTGGAGTGAAAGCTGCCGGTCCAGGAAAATGGTTATTCCAAGAAGAAAAATGATTTTATTTCCTGAAGTCAGCACTGCATAAAAAAAGGAACAAAATTGCACAGTCTAATTAAGGGTCTACATAATTTGTGGGAGTATGAAATTCAGTGATCACGGAGCCTCAGTAGTGGGTGAAGCAGGTGTTCGATACTGTAATAAATCAAGTCTAGAGAAATTGTTCTCGGTTAGAGAAATGTGAGATACTATCTAAATTCCGGCCAGATCTGAACTCATTTTTAATTATAAATTACGTAGTCCGTGATTGTGAATGTTCACAAGGTTTCGTAGCCCTCGGTAGCAAATTTGCGACAGATATAAATTTTCGTTTATACGCTAGAGCGCCAAAGAAACTAATACAGGTGTGCGAATTCAAACAGAAATATGTAAACAGGCAGAATACTTCGTTGCGGTCTACAACGCCTATATAAGACAACAAGCGTCTGGAGCAGTTGTTACATCGGTTGCTGCTGCTGCTAAAACGACAGGTTATAAAGATTTGAGTGAGTTTGAACGTGGTCTTCTAGTCGGCGTACGAGCGATGGGACACAGCACTTCCCAGGTAGCGATGAAGTGGGGATTTTCCCGTACGACCATTTCACGAGTGCACCGTGAATATCAGTAATCCGGTGAAGTATCGACATCGCTGCTGCCGCAAAAAGGTGTTACAAGAAAGGGACCAACGACGACTGAAGAGAATCGTTCAACTTGACAGAAGTGCAATCCTTCCACACACTGCTAAAGATTTCAGTTCTGGGCCATCAACAAATGTCAGCGTGCGAACCATTCAACGAAACGATACGGGCTTTCGGAGCCAAAGGCCCGCTCGTGTACCCTCGATGACAGCACGACACAAAGCTTCACACCTCGCCTGGAGCCGACACTGGACTGTTGATGACTGGAAACATCTTGCCTGGTCGGACGAGTCTCGTTTCAAGTTGTATCGAGCGGATGGACGAATACGGGTATGGAGACAAGCTGATGAATCCATAGACCCTGCATGTCTACAGGGGACTGTCCTAGTTCGTGGAGGCTCTGTAATGGTGTGGGGCGTGTGCAGTCGGAGTGATATGGGACCCCTGATGCGTCTAGATACGAGTCTGACCGGTGACACGTACGTAAGCATCCTGTCTGAACACCTGCATCCATTAACGTCCATTGTGCATTCCAACGGACTTCGGCAATTCCAGCAGGACAATGCGACACCCCACACGTCCAGAATTGCTACAGAGTGGCTGCAGGAACACTCTTTCTGGCCACCAGACTACCCAGATATGAACATTATTGAGAATATCTGGGATGCCTTGCAACGCGCTATTCAGAAGGGATCTCCACCCCGCCATACTCAGCCCTGCAGGATTCGTTCCCTCCGGCACTACTTCAGACATTGGTCGAGTCCATGCGACGTCGCGTCGCGGCACTTCTGCCTGCTCGCGGGGGCCCTAGACGATACTAGGCAGGTGTACCGGTTGCTTTGACTCTTCAGTGTATATCGATAGATTGATATACCGCGATGTTACACTATGAAATTAGCAAATAAATGACAGCAAAGTCTAATAAAACAGAACTTTATCATTTATTATGATTTTACAATGCAATTATAATATTAGACTAAACATATATTACTATTTATATTTTGATAGTGATACTATCTGTTGTGACTTAGCAAGACAGCCAAGCCACTATGACCGGTAGCCGAAAGGCACGCGTTTAAGCTCACGCAGGCTGGCGTGAGGTCTGGAACAGTTAAAGGGATTGAGACTAGTAAAAATAATATGTAGCTGCTGGAATACTTAACTTTAATCCATAATTGGTGAGCATTGGTCTGACAGTACATGCATCACAAGATAAATAGCAAATGATAATGGCGCCTTGCTAGGTCGTAGCAAATGACGTAGCTGAAGGCTATGCTAACTATCGTCTCGGCAAATGAGAGAGTAATTTGTCAGTGAACCATCTCTAGCAGAGTCGGCTGTACAACTGGGGCGAGTGCTAGGACGTCTCTCTAGACCTGCCGTGTGGTGGCGCTCGGTCTGCAATCACTGACAGTGGCGACACGCGGGTCCGACGTATACTAACGGACCGCGGCCGATTTAAAGGCTACCACCTAGCAAGTGTGGTGTCTGGCGGTGACACCACACTATCGGTACTCACCCAAAATGTCATTGTAATCTGAAGTTTACTAATATTTTCAGTAACTTAAAAACTTAACCATTAGTTGTCATTTTCAAAAATCCTAGAAAGGAATTGATACATATGAAAAATAGTTAATAAATTAAGACTGGATATATAAACGGAATTTACATAAACCCCTTATACACTCTATCAGACGTCGTGACGACACTAAACACGAAGAAACTATCACAAATATGCCTAACGCAAAGGACTGAAACATTCATCATTTACATACTCGCCGACGATACGCGTGTGTGCGAAGTTACACTCACATTCGACCACGCATTCTGCGTGCTTTAGTTCTTTTCCTCAGGCTGTGGATGTTTTCTGCATTAAACATGTGTTTTATGAAGATCTATCGTTATTTTCTGTACACCCTGTATGCTTCGCAAGTGACTACACAATTCATAGCAGAGGGTATTTCGTCATCATTTCAACCATTGCCTGCCCTATTCCATTCCCGTATTGATCCAGGGAAAAATTACTCCCCAAACACCTCTGAACGTACACTAATCTCTCTTATTATCATCATTCGAATGAAACAAATAGGTTTATGGAAGCGTGATGGCCGCACATCTTCGTCGAATATAGATTCTCTAAATTTACCCAACAGCGTTTTGTGGGAGCTGCGTGGTTTTTCTTCCAAAGATTCCCATTTAAGTTCCTCGGGCTTTTGTGTTACACTTTTTCGTTTGAGTTATACCTACCTGCTTACGACATTAACAGCGAGTCACTGAATTCGATGTCTGTGGGCAGGCCTACCTGATAAGGACTCCAACCATTCAAATAATACTCTAGAACTAGTCGCACTAGCTTCTTGTATGGGATTCCCCTTACAGATAAACTGCTTTTTCCCAAAACCTACGACAACTCGCACTACCGTGCTCTATGTTGTGTGTGAAATGTGCAAAAAATGGTTCAAATGGCTCTGAGCACTATGGGACTTAACATCTGTGGTTATCAGTCCCCTAGAACTTAGAACTACTTAAACCTAACTAACCTAATGACATCACAAACATCCATACCCGAGGCAGGATTCGAACCTGCGACCGTAGCAGTCGCGCGGTTCCGGACTCAGCGCCTAGAACCGCTAGACCACCGCGGCCGGCGTGAAATGTGCAGCCCACCGACTGTTTCTCTTTTTATATTCTCAGTCACTGCTTGCAGACTTGAATGTAATAGTCTGGTCATAGTCACACAGGCATTATATTCTACTGAAATGTGCTCCAATTGGAAACAGTCCTCGACCATTACCTGACTTCTACCGGACAGTTGTTGGCTGGTGCGAAGAGCGACTGCTGGATGAGGTGCAGCTGCCGTCGCGTAAATAGGGAGAGCTGCAGCCAACCACCGTCTGCAGCAGTACGTCAGTGATTGCGAATGTTCGTCAACTACGAATAAAATCAGTAAAAATACAATTACGGTATGAAATATTTGGACCGCGACCAGAATTACGCAATTATAAAAATAGGCTTGAGTAAAAGATAATAAAAGAATATGTAAAAGAAGCGCAATAAAGAAATAAACCATTTTCAGGAGAACTATACCAAAAATGCCCTATATGGGGATGTGCTTAACATCTGTATAAAAAGATTACTTGCAAGAACGGCACAGTAACCTTGGTAGCGGTATGAAGATCGATACTTTACAATTTCCAGTCAAAGATACGGAATTGTAGCTTACAATTTTTGACTCGGAACGTATTAATCATTACGTACGGAAGGCAATAAGTACATTAGATACAACAGGAACAGAATCAGTAACACTAAAAAACATAACAATAAAGAACATGAATTAGACACAAGGTATATGGGGATTTGCTTGTAACATCTGTAGATTAAAGGTGGATTAAAAGCATACCACGTGTAACCACAGTAACGGTATGAAGATTTCAAGTCAAACATACAAATGTGTAGTGGCTTTACTCAGAACGTAATCGTAACGATGTACAATAGGAGCAGATCAGTGACACAAAAAATAAAATGCAGGTAGTCAAGAGCAGTAAAACAATATGCTACTGACATTAGGCATTATGACCCCGCGTTGTCGTGTACTTCCTTTATCTTATTTACCGTCAGTGGTACTGTTCCTACTTAATGTACATCTTACCTCTTGTATCTAATGATGACAACATTTCAAGTCGAAAACTGTAAGTCATACTTCCGTACCTTTAATTGGAAATCGGAACATATCGATCTTCATACCATTAATGCGATTACTGGTTGGTTCAAATGGTACAAATGGCTCTGAGCACTATGGGACTTAACGTCTATGGTCATCAGTCCCCTAGAACTTAGAACTACTTAAACCTAACTAACCTAAGGACATCACACACATCCATACCCGAGGCAGGATTCGAACCTGCGACCGTAGCAGTCGCGCGGCTCCGGACTGAGCGCCTAGAACCGCTAGACCACCGCGGCCGCGATTACTGGTGGTGTGCTTTTAAGCCGTCTTTGATCTACAGATTTTAAGTGCAAGTCCCAATGAAGGACACTGAAACGGCCTGCTAAGCCCGCAGGACAGAACAGATACTTGGAATTGTGGAAAGGGGCCAAAAATGGGTCGCTATCAGTTACACTCGAACACATATAACTTCATTATTTGACTAAACATTACAGCACAAATTTTTGAACTTAGTTATTGGCTGAATAGGCCACACTATCTTATGCCTTAAGGGCACAACCAGTTAAATTTAAAAACGGCTAAAAGCCATTAACTTAAGATTCAGCCCCAAAACAGAGTATTTAGAAGGCAGAAGGCCTCACGTAAGTAAGTTCTGTAACTTTGCTGAAGGCCCAACAAATCTAACACTTGAAAAGCAAACAAGTTTAATTTAAAGATGGCTGAAGGCCCATGATTTAAGACTCAAGGTACAATTAAATTAAAAAAAACACAAGAAAAGTCTTATTTTCAATTAGGCTGAAGGCCCAAACAGTCTGATGCCCGAAAGACAAGAACTTTAATTTAATAACGACTGAATGCCCCATGACTTACTCAAAGTAAAATAAATTTAAACAACAAAGCCTTATCTTAAATTAGGCTGAACGCCCCAAACAATCTAACACTTGACAAGCAAGGAAATTTTTATTTTAAAGTGGTTGAAGGCCTATGACTTAAAACACAACTAAAAACAATCTAACTTTAATTCAAAACATCGGCTATGAGCCATATAAACACGCACAACAGAAAATAAGAAAAGGCAGTGCAGGTGACGGCGCTCAGAAGTTTCGGAGGGGTCGGCCAGCACTTGAAATACTAACGTTCACTTAGGTGAGGCAGGCAGTCGGAAAAACCATGCTCAATCCGAAGGCAACCCACCCGACAGACCGTCAACAGACCAATGCTCCATACTTGGACCAAAGTTCCGCTCTGCACTTGCACAAAAATTCTAACGATGCTGACCGCAGAGACTGTGGAACCAAACAAGAACGGATCAAAGGCAGCCCATAAGAGGTGGACGACCCGAAAACCCAAGTCGTTTTAATCAAACGACCGACTAACTCAGAGGCAAATGGCTCTGAGCACTATGGAACTTAACTTCTGAAATCAACAGTTCCCTAGAACTTAGAACTACTTAAACCTACCTAACCTAAGGACATCACAAACATCCGTGCTCGAGGCAGGATTCGAACCTGCGACCGTAGCGGTCCCGCGGTTCCAGACCAACTCAGAGGCAGTACGCCAGCAACACTTAAATAAACTTGTCAGTGAAAATCGCATAAACTACACACAGCTCCACGAACATCTGCACGAGGACTAGACGGTGCTCACGGCAGTGACTGTGCAGTAACGGGGACGAACGACGAGTCGAGACACACACATCGCCAACCCATTAACGATCGGCGAGCAATCGCGTCGTCCGGTAAGACGACCAACCGACCAAGGCGGTCCCTACCGGAACCATGTGTGCCGGCAACGGTCGGGTGAGTCATGGCTATCCAACCCTAACGACTCCTGCCACGTCCCAACTGCCCGACTGCCACGTCAGAACTCCACTCCTGGCGCGTTGCAACTCAACTCCAAATACCAACCCCTTTATTACACACCAACTTGGAAATAATAGCAGTCCAGCAAAGATAATACGGCGGGGCATATATCGATAAGCGCTGTTGCTGCCGCTCACGGGCAGGCAAGGCAGCAATTCAGTAACACCAGTGATTGAATTAACAAAACGAGGTGGCAGAACAGTAAAAACAGAATGTAAAAAGAGAGAGATGTCACGAACGCGAGCCACACACGGATCAGACACCTCATGCTATTTTTAGTGCTTCATTGTTTCTGGTACTTGCTTTATATATTTTTAGTGTCATTTGTACTTCTGTCTAATTTTAATGTATGTGGTTATTGCTTTACTATGTTTGGTACTTAATTTACATTTTAAGCGTCATTGGTAATGTACTTATTACCTCTTTTGTTTGTATTGATGATTACAGGTTCGTTTTCAAAAACTCTAAGCTACATTTCTGTATATTTGACTGGAAATCGGAACATATCGATCTTCATTCCATTACTATGGCTACTGGTGGCGTCCTTGTATGTTATCTTTTGATACATATATTACGCCCAAATCCCCATAGAGGGCATTTTGGGTCTAGTTCGAATGTCGATGGTTTATTTATTTGTTGAGCTTCTTGTACACGTTCTTTTATTATATTTTACTCAAGCCTATTTTCATAATTACGTGACTGTGGTCGTGTTCCAAATATTTCACAGTATAGTTGTATTTTTACTGATTTTATTCGTAGTTGACGAACATTGGCAATCACTGACGTAATACTGGAGGCGTTGGGCGCAGTTTTCGCTGGTTACGCAACAGCAGATGCGCGTGATGCAGCATACGGTCTTTACACCAGCTTAAACATGTCAGTGCTCCATGCAACCTGCTCCAGCAATAAGCGGGAGTCTCCTTTTTTACTTATATTGTAGTTATGTAATTTTTTACTGTCGCGTTTGTCTTCAGGTGTCTTCTAACAGCTTTATGTTACTCCATTTACAGAGTTTGTAACGGTCTGAGGATGATCAGATATTGGTCGAAACCGTTGTAAGACGTCGTGGTCTCCTGACCTTCATTGCTTACATATTCCGCCCTCACAATCATATTCCGCACATCAAGACGCTTCATTCGAACCCAAACTCGATAAGATAAAGTCAATGGTGTATGAATTCATGTAAACGATATCCAAATAACTAGTAAATCGCAAATGCGCTCCGAGATTGAAATACTCGAGGCTGGTGTACACACACACATTCAAGACACGACAGTCACAGGGGCTTTTAGTTCGTGAGACGCAAACTGCACAACGGGACGCCGGTCGCTTCAGAGGACGAGTCAACCTCGACCGCCCGTGGAGCGGACTGCGTTTGCCAGAGTGAAAGGAAGAACGACCCCATGTTCAGCTTAAAAGCAAATTCCGCTACATTGTGTGGGAAGCGCCCAGCCTACGCATTCTTTACAAATATAGCACGCAGTTTCAGAGATTTTCACAGGGAGACAGCAAACGCCAAACGCCGATGCTACATATTTCCGGATTGGTCACCTTAAATGAAGTGTCATTCTCCCATTTTAGAAGAGCAATGCTGATTGGCAGACGATATTTCTGACGCCTTTACCTGAAGGAGTAATGGAAGAGACCGAAAGATATAGCCCTTCACATCTGGCGTGGAAAGGGGCTGTTCTGTTGTCGCTCTTGGAGCGAGAACACGTAACGAGAGCATGTGCGCTCGTGCGTGAACTCAAAGAGCAAGGAACAAGTCTCTCCTCAGTACTTCAATGGGAGAGCACCTCTGTCGAGAGTGAATCGGAGTGCGACTCTATGTCGAGTCCTTGCGATTAAGCGTTGTTCACTGTGTTGGCTGCCACACTTATTGTGTGGTGTGAACGGACAGAGTTATAGTTAAAAGACTGCGAGCGAATTTTGAGTGGCATCGTAGCGGACTGGTTATCTGACTGGTGTACCACGCCAATAGTTAGACTAGGGGCGAATAGGAGTCCTTGACTTCATCAAGGCATAGGGAGAGTTTGATTGGCGAAGGTAAATCCAGATAGAACGAGAGTTATTTTATTTGTCAGCAGCGAGTGGCGCAGACAGCAGTCATCGCAGCTTACGGTATTGTGCGCTACAGCTCTTGCGAGCCTCATATTTCCTCCACAACAGTACACTTCACTGCATTTCACACGCGACAGCCTCGACCGTACCTAGCAACATTCTAACGGATAATTATTCAAGTTGAGTAGGCGCGGCTCTCTGCCATTCTGCCAAGCCAATAACAATCTTAAACTTTGTATAGAAATTTCATTAGCGAATTCTATCCTTGAGAGGTAACTTCACATTCCGAAAAGAACCCAAAAATAACTTGTTCAGTTCATAACTAAATGTGCCATTGTGATTTCTCAGAATTTTAGCAAAATATATAATAATTTTCGTTAGTTTCATGTTTTTATTACACTAAGTAGCACAACTCCAGTACCCAAGTATCCCACTAGTTACGTAAGAAAGTTTGTGAAATTTTGTGTCATTTCCTTACAGCAGACGACTCCAGAAGATATTTATTGCTGAAAGTTCTTCAGGCATTTCTCTTTAGAACGTTAGGAGCATCTGTCTGACTTCTGTAGTAGTGTGGGGGTGGAAATTGCATCTTGCAGGAGCCACAGGGTAAAGGGTACATCTCAGATTAATCTGTTGCGCAGAATGACAGAATAGCACCCACACGCTCACACTGTTCACTGTTCTTTGAAAAAATACATTTTACGCAATCTACACTTTTTTATTATACAGGGTGTTTCAAAAATGACCGGTATATTTGAAACGGCAATAAAAACTAAACGAGCAGCGATAGAAATACACCGTTTGTTGCAATATGCTTGGGACAACAGTACATTTTCAGGCAGACAAACTTTCGAAATTACAGTAGTTGCAATTTTCAACAACAGATGGCGCTGCTGTCTGGGAAACTCTATAGTACGATATTTTCCACATATCCACCATGCGTAGCAATAATATGGCGTAGTCTCTGAATGAAATTACCCGAAACCTTTGACAACGTGTCTGCCGGAATGGCTTCACATGCAGATGAGATGTACTGCTTCAGCTGTTCAGTTGTTTCTGGATTCTGGCGGTACACCTGGTCTTTCAAGTGCCCCCCAGAAAGAAGTCACAGGGGTTCATGTCTGGCGAATAGGGAGGCCAATCCACGCCGCCTCCTGTATGTTTCGGATAGCTCAAAGCAATAACACGATCATCGAAATATTCATTCAGGAAATTAAAGACGTCGGCCGTGCGAGGTGGCCGGGCACCATCTTGCATAAACCACGAGGTGTTCGCAGTGTCGTCTAAGGCAGTTTGTACCGCCACAAATTCACGAAGAATGTCCAGATAGCGTGATGCAGTAATCGTTTCGGATCTGAAAAATGGGCCAATGATTCCTTTGGAAGAAATGGCGGCCCAGACCAGTATTTTTTGAGGATGCAGGGACGATGGGACTGCAACATGGGGCTTTTCAGTTCCCCATATGCGCCAGTTCTGTTTATTGACGAAGCCGTCCAGGTAAAAATAAGCTTCGTCAGTAAACCAAATGCTGCCCACATGCATATCGCCGTCATCAATCCTGTGCACTATATCGTTAACGAATGTCTCTCGTGCAGCAATGGTAGCGGCGCTGAGGGGTTGCCGCATTTGAATTTTGTATGGATAGAGGTGTAAACTCTGGCGCATGAGACGATACGTGGACGTTGGCGACATTTGGACCACAGCTGCAACACGGCGAACGGAAACCCGAGGCCGCTGTCGGATCACCTGCTGCACTAGCTGCGCGTTGCCCTCTGTGGTTGCCGTACGCGGTCGCCCTACCTTTCCGTCACGTTCATCCGTCACGTTCCCAGTCCGTTGAAATTTTTCAAACAGATCCTTTATTGTATTGCTTTTCGGTCCTTTGGTTACATTAAACCTCCGTTGAAAACTTCGTCTTGTTGCAACAACACTGTGTTCTAGGCGGTGGAATTCCAACACCAGAAAAATTCTCTGTTCTAAGGAATAAACCATGTTGTCTACAGCACACTTGCACGTTGTGAACAGCACACGCTTACAGCAGAAAGACGACGTACAGAATGGCGCACCCACAGACTGCATTGTCTTCTATATCTTTCACATCACTTGCAGCGCCATCTGTTGTTGAAAATTGTAACTACGGTAATTTCGAAAGTTTGTCCGCCTGAAAATGTACTGTTGTCCCAAGCATATTGCAACAAACGGTGTATTTCTATCGCTGCTCGTTTAGTTTTTATTGCCGTTTCAAATATACCAGTGATTTTTGAAACACCCTGCAGTTTTAATAGTATTTTATGACCGCTGACATTTCTTAAAACCGTGTTTAAAAAAGCTATGGATGAGTTCAGTGTTGGTTTCATCAGTACTTTTATTCCTTTCTCTTCTTCCTTCAATAAAATTTCCTCCACCATCTCTCCATGTCTGAAAATGACAAACGCTGGCGTACATTTGTCACTGCACCCTGATTCTGAATATAAATGAGTGCTTACTTTACTTGTGTTTCTGACTATTCCATAGCTGATACACGATTTCTTTTCTTCCGCACACTCATAGGCTATTAACACTATGCCGTCCGGCGACACCACAGCGGTGTCGCCTGCATACCATCGCTCAGTGGCCGGCGACACCACAGCTGTGTCATGAGCATAGTATCATGCAGTGGCCGGCGACAGCACTTTAGTATCTTTTGCGTTCTGTTGCTGTTTTGTTTAGGTAACAATAAGTTACACACGTCAACAAGTTTTTTGTTTTTATAAGTACTTGTGCCCTTTCCTCATGGCGCACGGAAGAGACAATAGGATTATTTACGATGAATGCGGGGACGCCTTGTCTGACGTTCCGGACGACTTGGCCGATCGGGAAGAAGACACTGGGTATCAAAAAAATGAAAGTGAAGCAGAATCGTAGGAAGACAGTGAAATACGTCCAAGAAGAATTCGGCAAACAGTACGGTTGCCAACTGATGCGGCTGAATCACACGAAGAAGACAGTGCACAATCGTAAGACTTGATTTGGAGGATCTTCGGGTTGAAACATATTTCCCAGGGATACACAGAGTTTCGAGGATATCGTAGAATTATATACTGGGAACGATCTATTTGAATATATTAGCAACTAAACAAGTACTACAGTAAAAATTGCAATAGAAGGAAACTGGATTTAAAAAAATGCCAGATTTGTCGATGTTACGGGACCCGGACTTTGAAAATGGTTTGGGCTTGCTAGCCTTATGGGAACTGTAAAAAAAGCAAGGATCGGTGATTATTAGTCAACAAAGCCGTTGATAGACACACCTCGCAAAACGATGTTCCACAACCGATTCAGACAAATATTTTTACATTTTTCCGACAGCAACAATAAACCGGATAATGCCGACCGGCTAGTCAAAGTGCAATTCGTAATTGCTTATTTTTCCAAAAAGTTTAAAGAAACGTTCAATCTACGTCAAAACATATCAAGTGATGAAGGAATGATACCGTGGCGTGGACGGTTAAATTTTAAAGTTCACACTCCGTCGAAAATTACGAAATATGGCACACTCATTCGGATGCTGTGTGATTCGAGTACGGGATACAATTCCTCATTCAAGATATATTCCGGCGCTGGACAGCCTATAGCAACAACAGTGATGGAACTACTGACACCTTCTGATGGAACGTGGCATCGCCTCTGCATGGATAATTATTATAACAGTGTAGAACTTGCAGAGAAGTTACTTGAAAAGAAAATTCGAGTTTGTGGAACGATACGACAAAATAGAGGATTTCCGGAAAATTAAAGGGCGTTAAAGTCAATGCGTTTGAAGCTTGTCATCAACTGAAAGGTGACAGGCCGGCGACAAGCCAAGTAATCCGAATCAGCGCTTCCGGCGCCAAGCGAATAAATTTGTACGAGACGTGCGGGCGGCAGAGTGTTAACAGTGCTGAAAACCGCATTTGCAACGGCTGCTATTTCTTTTATTCGGTTGGTGGATTAAGTACTCTTTCGACATGACTTGTCCATAATGAAGGCTGAACGTTTGTCTGTGGACCTTGCTCCCGCCGTGATTGGCGCCGTGTGACTGACACCCACACTCCCGTCTGCTCTGTCTGCGGTCCATCGTGAGGGATGTTGAAAGAGTCTAGATTATCTAATAGATCAAAAAAAGTTTGAGCGTGCAACCACAAATGTAGTACTTATACTTTGATACATCCCGGTTGGCAGTAAATGCATTAATACACTCCTGGAAATGGAAAAAAGAACACATTGACACCGGTGTGTCAGACCCACCATACTTGCTCCGGACACTGCGAGAGGGCTGTACAAGCAATGATCACACGCACGGCACAGCGGACACACCAGGAACCGCGATGTTGGCCGTCGAATGGCGCTAGCTGCGCAGCATTTGTGCACCGCCGCCGTCAGTGTCAGCCAGTTTGCCGTGGCATACGGAGCTCCATCGCAGTCTTTAACACTGGTAGCATGCCGCGACAGCGTGGACGTGAACCGTATGTGCAGTTGACGGACTTTGAGCGAGGGCGTATAGTGGGCATGCGGGAGGCCGGGTGGACGTACCGCCGAATTGCTCAACACGTGGGGCGTGAGGTCTCCACAGTACATCGATGTTGTCGCCAGTGGTCGGCGGAAGGTGCACGTGCCCGTCGACCTGGGACCGGACCGCAGCGACGCACGGATGCACGCGAAGACCGTAGGATCCTACGCAGTGCCGTAGGGGACCGCACCGCCACTTCCCAGCAAATTAGGGACATGTTGCTCCTGGGGTATCGGCGAGGACCATTCGCAACCGTCTCCATGAAGCTGGGCTACGGTCCCGCACACTGTTAGGCCGTCTTCCGCTCACGCCCCAACATCGTGCAGCCCGCCTCCAGTGGTGTCGCGACAGGCGTGAATTGAGGGACGAATGGAGACGTGTCGTCTTCAGCGATGAGAGTCGCTTCTGCCTTGGTGCCAATGATGGTCGTATGCGTGTTTGGCGCCGTGCAGGTGAGCGCCACAATCAGGACTGCATACGACCGAGGCACACAGGGCCAACACCCGGCATCATGGTGTGGGGAGCGATCTCCTACACTGGCCGTACACTACTGGTGATCGTCGAGGGGACACTGAATAGTGCACGGTACATCCAAACCGTCATCGAACCCATCGTTCTACCATTCCTAGACCGGCAAGGGAACTTGCTGTTCCAACAGGACAATGCACGTCCGCATGTATCCCGTGCCACCCAACGTGCTCTAGAAGGTGTAAGTCAACTACCCTGGCCAGCAAGATCTCCGGATCTGTCCCCCATTGAGCATGTTTGGGACTGGATGAAGCGTCGTCTCACGCGGTCTGCACGTCCAGCACGAACGCTGGTCCAACTGAGGCGCCAGGTGGAAATGACATAGCAAGCCGTTCCACAGGACTACATCCAGCATCTCTACGATCGTCTCCATGGGAGAATAGCAGCCTGCATTGCTGCGAAAGGTGGATATACACTGTACTAGTGCCGACATTGTGCATGCTCTGTTGCCTGTGTCTATGTGCCTGTGGTTCTGTCAGTGTGATCATGTGATGTATCTGACCCCAGGAATGCGTCAATAAAGTTTCCCCTTCCTGGGACAATGAATTCACGGTGTTCTTATTTCAATTTCCAGGAGTGTATTTCGAGAGGAACAGTGTCATGCAGATGTTTCGATTCGTCAAAATTCCACTCAAAATCCTTGAGACCATTTCAACTGCTTCATTAAGGTTCGGGTACAAACAGTTTTAATCTAAGAACTCTTTGTGCTACTTGTAATAAAATTTTACGTTTAAAACGTTGCTCAAAATGTGAGAGGGATCGAAAGCGATTTACACTCAGGAGCCCCAGATGAAGTACAGAAGTCTCTGAACACATCACCACAAATCTTATTTTTCGATTTTCATCTCAAAAGAATTTAGAAGTATGACTGGATCAGTTTTGCCACTATAATTAAATTTTGGAAATTTCTGAGATGCACCTTTACTGAATTGGAGAAGAAAATCGTCCCTTGATTAACAGTTATTTATTTTCCATAGGTTCCATCCCAGAACATCTGAAATATCCGATGCAAATTTTACGTTAAGTGAATGCAACCCTTGATAGATCTGTCGGCTTTACTTGCTGACTTCGCCAACATTTGTTCACAAACAATTTCAGTAACATTCTGAATCTGAGTAAATAAAATCTGGATCCGCTCATCAGTTCGTTCTTTCGTAATTCGTAACTTTCATGTCTTTCTGTCTTTTGTGATCCTGTTCTTTGCGTCCTGCTTCCATTAAACGTTCCTTTCTTCTGCTTTCCTTTTCCGCCAAGAGTTGCTGTTGTTTAAGTGTTTTCTGTCTCAAGCTTTGCTCCTTTTTTTCTAAGTCCATTCTCTGCTAAGCTTTGATGTTCTTTGGGTTCTTGCTCTAGTAAATGTTACTGTTCTTTATCTGCCATTTGTTAGACCGTTGGTTTCAAAACATTATTCATTTCCTCTGCAGTAGACATCTGTTGAATTTATCGAAAAAGAAAAGAAAATTTTTTCAAGTTGAATGTAATGTGGCTATTCTCTGACTTTCGTCTATTTGAACATAAAGCAAAAACTTTAATGTTAGCACACAATAAACACAAAAGCCTTACAGACCTGTTGTACTTTTTGCTGACTTCAAAATTGTCTACTGAATTTTCTGTAATAGTTACTGTTACGGAAAAAAATTGATAATGTCACACGCACTGATACTTAAAGTACAAGTCATGAGAATTACTGTACGTAACATTTCTTCTAGAGATTCATTTCAGTTACTAAATAATTCACCACGCAGGGTCAAAACGCCTAATGACTTACACAGTGGACAACGTTAGTTTATCATATTAAACTTCGCCGAAATTATGGGTGTCTTGTTATTGGCAACCTCACAGGATGTCTCTTAAATTGCACCCGCTGTTTTTCGTTAGTGCTGACATCAGGCGGCGTTCGACGTTTGTGGCTGACCGTTTGGAATTTCCAGTGCGGAAATATGGTTCCATGCGTACTCTACACAAACTAATATAAAATGTAGTACTGTATGAACGCAAACAATTGGTAGGCAACACAGAATGTCAGAGTAAACAGAAAATTAGATTTAAATCTTTCAGCTTGTAAGTCACGTGGGTACCAATCCCTCTAATTTTGTGCTGCCTACGTCTCGGTCGCCAGTCTCTGTGACGACTTACACTGTCTTGTGCGGTGACCTGCTAACGGCAGTGAAAGGTCGAGAAGGGTCGACTAGTTCCCTCTTCCCAACGCCGCGACTTGTGTGTCGGGTGGAAAAGCCGCCGAGGGCCGCCCTAATCCATCAGCAGCGCACACAGGTGGGGTCCTCGGCGAGCAGCCCTCGGTGGCCACACACAGTGAACACGTCCGCGGGTCGCTGCCACTGTGAATGGGCGCTTTCACGTGGTAGCTCCAACTAGGACTGCAGTGCGTAAACTTTTACAACTTACTTATTTATTTATTTATTTATGTATTTACATAGCTTACGCCCACACTGGAGCACTAAAATCAAACATAATACAACAGAGTCTACAATAATTTAGGTCTTACCAGTCAGTAATTTCTTCGTTTACCAAAACTTCTTCATTTGCTGTGATCTGGCAGCTCGTTCTTCTGCAGATATTACATACTTCTTCCGTTCTGATGGTCTGAATGTCAGCCGTGTGTATTTGTTCTTCAGAAGCAGTTTCTCTTCTCTTTGTTGAATTTAGTGTGTGGTGATGTCCAGTTTATCCAGATCACTTTGTACTTCTATAAACCAGATGTTTTTGGTTTTACTGTTCCAGAAGTAATCAAGAAGTTGCTTCAGGATTCTAATGGTTCAAAAATGGTTCAAATGGCCCTGAGCACTATGGGACTCAACTGCTGAGGTCATAAGTCCCCTAGAACTTAGAACTAGTTAAACCTAACTAACCTAAGGACATCACACATATCCATGCCCGAGGCAGGATTCGAACCTGCGACCGTAGCGGTCTCGCGGTTCCAGACTGCAGCGCCAGAACCGCGCGGCCACTTCGGCCGGCAGGATTCTAATATTTGGTAGCCGAGATATGTAGCCGAAAAGTGCAATCCTTCTTTTCCGCATTGTATCAATAATGGATTCACTTTCTTTGTAATACTACTGAATTGGTCAAAAGTCTCCACTGCCCATTAACTTGGTGTTTCTTGCTGATAATTGTCCGGAGTATTCTTCTGTCAACTTTCTGCAATTTGGCAGTTGTTGCTTGAGTTTTAGTCTGAATAGTGTTTCGCTGCATATGTTGCTTCTGGTTTAACGACGGAGGAGTAATGTCGAAATTTAGCATTTAGTGAGAGAGATCGTTAAAGTGTGACCCATCTTTCTGCCATAGAACCAGCACCCAGCATTATGCTACTACCAATAAAGATGTAACTTCCCGGATCCTCCCGAAAGCATCTGAAGACGAACCTGAAAGGGTTCGAAAACCGGTTAATGTAATAAAGCATTATTATTGAAAAAAGTGACTGGTTGCAGTTGTGTATAACTTATTTACGTTTTTTGTAGGTTGACCACGTGGTTCTCTGCGCTCTCTGAAGTTTCAGTGTTCTACTATCTATTGATGCCCTTTCATCAACATTCCAGGTAATAATCTCACCAGATATTTAAACTTTTTTACTACCTTAATTTTTTGATCATTATGGAGTATGATATGGGATGTGTCAACAGGGAAGCTGGGCACTGTTTTCTCAAGCCGGCCGCGGTGGCCGTGCGGTTCTAGGCGCTTCAGAAGCTACGGTCGCAGGTTCGAATCCTGCCTCGGGCATTGATGTGTGTGATGTCCTTAGGTTAGTTAGGTTTAAGTAGTTCTGAGTTCTAGGGGACTGATGATCTTAGCTGTTAAGTCCCATAGTGCTCAGAGCCATTTCATTTTTTTTGTTTTGTTTTGTTTTCTCAAACGAAACTTGCAATCCGACCTTTCCCGCTAATCGTTCTAGTTGTTCTATCTGAACCTTTGCTTCATCAGTATTGTTTGCTAACAGCGCCAAATCATCTGCATATGCAAGGCAGTTAAGTTGAATCTTTCTTCCAATCTCAACAGATGATGGGTATATCTTGTTCCATTCACGCAAGATTTTCTCCAGCACACAATTGTATAATAATGGAGACAGTCCATCACCTTGTCGAAGGCCAGTATGAATCTCAAAAGGTTCAGAGAATTCATTTCTGAACCTTTCTCTAGCTTTAGTATTTCGAAGGGTGGCTGTAACGAGGTTGACAAGTTTCTGATGTAACCCAAATTCTTTAAGAATTGACAGTAGTGATTCACGATGGATACTATCGTAGGATTTTTTTTTTTAAATCGACGAACGTGATCACTAGTTTCTTGTCCATGACCCTTTGATGTTTTATTATCCATTTGAGACTAATAATTTGAACAGGACAGCTTCGTCCTGGACGAAAGCCTCCTTGATATTCGCCTAGTTCACCATCAAGCTGTTCATGAATTCTGAAATACGGAACCTTGGAAAAAATTTTGTAAGTAGTATCCAGAAGGGATATACCCCTATAATTATTTGGATGCAATATATCTCCTTTTTTATGTGGTGGATGGATTTTTGCAACATTCCATTCTTCTGGTAACTTCTCAGTATTCCAAATGTCTATAAGATGTTTGTGTGAGTTCAGAATAATTTGTACATTTGCATATTTCCAAAGTTCTGCCACTAGTTGGTTCTCACCTGCTACTTTGTAATTCCGAAGTGAGTTAATCGCTGCTTGTACTTCATCTGGATGTGGTGGTATAACTTTTTCTAAATGCGATTTTTTTCTTGGATAGTAGTCAAATTCCAAACGATGTTCAGGTTCCCCGCTATTTAGTAACTGTTTGAAATATTTAGCCAATATCATTGAATTGTCATAACCGTTATGTGCCACCTTTCCGTTTGTTTCCTTCATCATAAGAGTAGGTGGAGTGTATTTCGACTGGTACTGTTTTAATGTCTGATAGTGATCTCTTAACTTGTGGCGCTTAAAAGCATCCTCGATAGATTTTAGCGAGTCCTTATGAAATTGCCTTTTGATCCTTCTAATTTCTTTGGCGGTTGTGTCTAGCATTTATTAATTCCTCCCTGGAGCTTTTAGTTCTCTTTTGTTGGTCATTTAACCAGGCCTCATGTCTGCGTTGAATCGCTACATCACGTTCCTCATTCAACCAAGCATGTTTCTTGCTTTTCCGTACAGGAACTACTCCTTCAGCCAAGGCTTTTAATCGATTGACAGTGGCTTTTAGAGTGTCATTAGAGGTATTGTTGATCTCTCGTAATATATCTGATTATTAATAATATAACTAGGGTTCTATGTTCCCTTTGTATCTAACTTTTGAGGTTTGTTTTTTCTTTTAGGTGTCAGTCTGATTTTAATTTTTGAAATGTAGTGGTCTGAATCAACATCGACGCCACGCAGCACTTTAACATTATAGATTTCCTTATGGAATTTCTGATACATGGCCACATGATCTATCTGGAATTCTCCTAGCTTGATATTAGGACATTTCCATGAGATTAACATATGTGGTCTTCTCTTAAACCTGATTGTCTTCAAAACCAATCCATTTGTAGTACAAAATTCAATTAACCGTTCCCCCTTCTTGTTTGTGAGTTCATGCGCTGGCCATCTCCCGCACATACATCCAGATGTTCCCGGTATGGTCCTTACTAGTTGATAATCTCAGAAATTTTCCGTTCCATCCTTGTCAGTTCTATTTTTAACATTAGTTAGAGCATGAATATTTATCAGTGTGTATCTTTTGTTTTCCACCTTAATTGTTAACAATGCTATTCTTGAGGAATTGGATGAAAAATCTTACGGAATCCAATAGTCTATTGTGTACCAAGAAACCCACACCAAATTGGGGAAGATTTTCTATTACCATCTCTGCTGGTCCCTTATAAAGTCCATATCGTCCTGATTCGATCGTGTCCTGGTCAGTATTGCGTAACTCTTGAAGGGCTGTGATAACTATGTTCTGTTGATCTAAGACATCTGTTAAATGTTTCAATTTACCAACTGTCCTTAAAGAATTAATATTTACTGTTGCAAAATACGAAAATCTTCCTGGTTTGTTAAATTTTAGCATCTTATTATGTGGAATATGTTTGTTTGTTCATTCAGTGCATCACTAGGCGCTCCGACTCGCCTTTGTCCTCTATGTGGCACCCCACCGTATCCGAATGGTGTCTTCGCCTGGATAATCTGGCCGTGACTGTCCAAACTGGTGGATTCTTTCAATAGAAGACTCCTCATATTTGTTTGAATATCTGCTCAATGATGAAGTGTCTGACCAAGGTCAGGGTTTAAAATTCCAGATGTTTTCTGGAAAGGTGATGGGTGAATTGTGGATGGTGAAAAATGAGATTGATGGGATGTGTGTTTGGTCCGCGAGAGCTATTTTATTTCCCTCAAGTGCGCCAGCAAGCTGGTGAGGACCCCGCCCCCCCCCCCCCCCCCTATCCGCCACCTGGGAAGCGCCACGTAGGAGTACGCCTCTCCTCCTATTACGACACCGTAACAGGTTCGTGGCAAACACAAACTTTTACAATATGAAATGATTACAATTTTTTTTATTTTATTTCAGGCCCAATAATAACTTTTTTTTTACTTATAGGAAAGGTCTTCATAAAATTTTGCACGTATACAGGGTGAACCAGAACTTCACCGACATAGTTTCGGTGGTTGTCCACGGAAATTTTCCAAATATTTTGGCGTAAGAAACCCGCGGTCTCCTGTGGTTCGTTATCGAGTAATTATTGTACATTTCCTTTGATTTCGAATCCCCTGTATTCGCACTGCGTTGAAAATATCTGCGCAGCAGTGCAGATGTCGACGTTACGCGCTGTGTGCCTCGTTTGGAAACAAATTCGTTCCGTTCCCTCACGGCACTTGCTGTTGACGATAGTACAGCCTACTTTACTCTTTGGCTTCTAGCTTGGTTCAGTACTGCTCGGCCCAGTCTCGGGTTGGTTTTTCCGGCAGTATTAGTTGTGCTTCAACAGTTACACGAGCGCAGTGGAAAAACGACACGACGACGATACGCTGGGCTCTTCCCGCAGCGACGGCGTCCGCGTAAAATAGTTTTGTATCCTTACATAGACGCCCATGAGTAACCGGATCCTTCCATGTTGTTACGTTGTGATGATTGCATGTTACTTTTTATCGAGGCAACGGAGACCGAGGGACCTTATACCAAAGTTCAGTGTCCCTGTACAGACACCAAAATTTTGTCGATACAGTCCTTGCTCACCCTGCAGAGGAGACGTTAGTTGCATGGAGGTTCTTCTCCCACACCTAATGCTATTTCTGAACGTCCTCCACATGAGACTGAAAAACGTGAAAAGAACTTCCTTTACGACAATAATTCTACACCTACATCCGTACCGAGGAAATCTCTTTGAAGCGCATGGCACAGGGTGCTTCCCACTAAACCGCTTATTGGGATTTCTTTCCATTCCATTCACGAATGGAACGCGGACAGATCGATCGCTTGAGCGCCTCAGTGGGTGCTATAAGCTTTCTTAAAAATGTCCTCACTATCGCTACTGGACCGGTACATAGGGGGTTGTAATATATTCCTAGCTTCATCATTTGTGGCAACTGACCCTTACCATAGACAAATGTAATGTATTGCGAATACATGGAAAGAAGTATCCTTCATTGTATGATTATACTCGTATGATAGCGGAACAAACACTGGTAGCAGTTACTTCTGTAAAATATCTGGGAGTATGCGTGCGGAACGATTTGAAGTGGAATGATCATATAAAATTAATTGTTGGTAAGGCGGGTACCAGGTTGAGATTCATTCGGAGAGTCCTTAGAAAATGTAGTCCATCAACAAAGGAGGTGGCTTACAAAACACTCGTTCGACCTATACTTGAGTATTGCTCATCAGTGTGGGATCCGTACCAGATCGGGTTGACGGAGGAGATAGAGAAGATCCAAAGAAGAGCGGCGCGTTTCGTCACAGGGTTATTTGGTAACCGTGATAGCGTTACGGAGATGTTTAGCAAACTCAAGTGGCAGACTCTGCAAGAGAGGCGCTCTGCATCGCGGTGTAGCTTGCTCGCCAGGTTTCGAGAGGGTGCGTTTGTGGATGAGGTATGGAATATATTGCTTCCCCCTACTTATACCTCCCGAGGAGATCACGAATGTAAAATCAGAGAGATTAGAGCGCGCACAGAGGCTTTCAGACAGTCGTTCTTCCCGCGAACCATACGCGACTGGAACAGGAAAGGGAGGTAATGACAGTGGCACGTAAAGTGCCCTCCGCCACACACCGTTGGGTGGCTTTCGGAGTATAAATGTAGATGTAGATGTAGATTTAAAGCTGCTTCTTGAAACTTACTAACCACGCTTTCTCGGGATAGATTGCCTCCGTCTTCAAGCATTTCCCAGTTCAGTTTCATCCACATCTTCCTGACACTGCCCCCAGGTCAAACAAACTTGTGACCATTACTGCTACCTTCCTCGTTTTCGTAAAGTATCTCCCCTGTTAGTCCCGTTCGGTAAGGGTCTCACACACTGGAGCAACATTCTAGGACAGGTCTCACAAGTGTTTTATATGCAGTCTCCTTAGCATAGTGATTACATTTTCTCAGCAACCTACGTCTAAGGTTACGTGATAGTTCCGTTCCACATTCCTGCGAGGTGTTACATCCAGTTGTTCTCATTATTGGACCGATTCCAGATGAGATTCGTTAATATTGTGGTCACAGGATTCCACGTTGTTTTAGTATTTTGAAGTGCACAATTTTACATATTTCAAAATTTAAAGCAACTTGTCAATCTTCTCATCACTTTGAAATCTTATCAAGATCCAACCGATAATAGTGCAGTGTTTTTTTAGATAGTAGTTCATTATAAATAAGTCATATATTACTAAAATATTGTCCTCAGGACCATTACTATACAACTCTAAGAACAGAGGTCTCAATTGACTTCCCTGGAGCATATTAGAAGCTACTTCTACACCTGTTGATGAATCTCCAGACTAGATAACGTACTGCGTCCACTGTACAGAAAAATCATCAGTCGAATCAGAAATTTAGCTTGGTATCCCGTACGATCGCACTCTTGATAGTAAGCGTAGACGTGTTACGAAATCAGAGGCTTTTCGGAAATGGAGAAATACTGCTCTACCTGACTGCCTTGATCCATAGCTTTCAGGATCTCATGGAAAAAACTGCAAGTTACATTTCACATCGTCGACGTTTTTGGAACCCACGCAGTTTCGCGTGGAGGAAATAGCGCATAACGTTCGCGCTCAGAATAGATACTAAGAAGAAGAAACAGTAGTGAAAAAAGAAAAACAACGACGACGAATGGATTAACCGAATGGGATGGAAATAGGTAAGTGTCATGTACATGTACAGACAAACACATGATAATTTCAGAAAAACTGGATGATTTATTCGAGAGAAACAGCGTCACAAATTGAGCAACCCAATAACGCGTTCGTCCACCTCTGGCCGTTATGCAAGCTGTTAGTTCAGCGTCGAATGATGATGGATGTCTTCGTGACGGATGTCGCACCAAATTCTGTCCAATTAGCACGTTAGTTCGTCAAAATCCCGAGAGGCTTGGAGGGCCCTGCCCATAATGCTCCAAACGTTCTTAATTGGGGAGAGATCTGGCGAACTTGCTGGCCAAGGCAGGGTATGAAAGCACGAAGAAAAGCAGTAGCAACTTTCGCCGTATGCGGGCGGGTATTATCTTGCTGAAATGTGAGCCCAGGATAGTTTGGCATGAAGGGGAACCAAAATGGGCGTGCTGTGCTGTGCTGGAAGGATGCCACGCATGGCAACCAAGGAGTCACGCTACGAAAAGAAATGGCACTCCACACCACCACTCCTGGTTGTCGAGCTGTATGGCGGCCGACAGAGAAGTTGGTATCCCACCACCGTCCGGGGCATCTCCAGACAGGTCTTCGGCCTGGAATCTCATTGACTGGAGTAGAATTGCCTTCAATAATGGCTCCCGCTTCGAAATGAGCCCAGATGACCTTTGGAGACGGACACTGGTAGGGTACCAACCAGCCTGTCGCCCACCGTGCAGTCCGACGATCAATAGTGATGGTGTGGGGTGCCACTCCAGTACACAGCAGGGGCCCACTGGCTGTCATCCGCGGCACCCTGACAGCACAGTCGTACGTCGACGGTATTCTACGCCCCGCTTTGTTCTCCTTCATGGCAAGCCATCCTGGGCTTACATTTCAGCAAGCTCTCGTACCCGGCCACAGTGTCTAATGTTTGTCTTCGTGCTTGCCATACCCTACCTTGACCAGCAACGTCGCTGGATCTCTCTCCAATTGAGAACGTTTGGAGCATTATGGACAGGGCCCTCCAACCACCTATCTAATTTGACAGTCTAAGGTGCCAATTGGACAGAATTTGGCGCGACATCCCTCAGGAGGACCTCCAACAACTATGTCAATCGATGCCAAGCCGAGTAACTGCTTGTGTAAGGGCCAGAGGCAACCAAAACGTTTATCTTGAATAAATCATCCAATTTTTCTGGAATTGTAATCATTTGTTCGTCTGTACACGTACATCACATTTGTAGATTTCCGTCCCATTCGGATAATTGATTCGTGCTGGGTCTTCTTTTTTTTTGTCTTGGAGTGTATGTTCTAAAATTCTACAAAAAATGAGTCTCAAAGATATTGGACGTTACTTTAATGTTTGCTTCTGAGATGGTACTTGTACACACGCATGACCTGTGCTTTGTTCCAACCACTGGGCAACGCTTTTTGTAGTGGGTCAATGACAGTTTCTTGTTAAAAGGAGGCTAGCTCAGACCGAAGTCTAGTATAGAATGTGATAAGAATATTATCGTGTGCTGAAGCATTGTTCTGTTAAATTTTAGTGGTTTCAAATGTTTCTCAACACCGCTGACACATCTCCTTGCAGTGTTGCGAGTAAAGTCATGGAAGACCGAAACATATTGTAAAACGATTTAGAAAAGTCATCTGCTTGGTGCATAAACTGGAAATTGACCCTAAATAAAGAAAAGACATATAAGTGCTAAAAGGAATCCGTTAAGCTCGGTTACATGATAAATCAATCAAACCTAAAGACTGTAAGCCCAACTAAATGTCTAGGAATTACAGTGCGAACAACTTAAAATGGAAATAACACATAGATATTATTGTAAGGAAGGCGAACTAAAGACTGATTTGTTGGCAGAACACCTGGAAGATGCGACACATCCCAGAAAGACTGAAAACACTGCGCTTGTCTGTCCACAGTTGGAGTACAGTTGCGCGGTATGGGACCCTTGCCAGATTAACGGAGTACATTGAGAAACTTCAAGGAAGGCCAGCACGATTCGTATTATCGCGAAATAGAGAAGAGAGTGTCACACACGTGATACAGGATTACGGTGGACATCATTAAAATAAAAGCATTTGTCATTGCGGCAGGATTTTGTCACGAAATTTCAATCACCAACTTTCTCCTCCGAATGTGAAAATATTTTGTTGACGCCGACCTACATAGGGAGAAACGATCATCATAAAAAATAAAGGAAATCATATCTCGCACGAAAATATATAAGTGTTAGTTTCTTCTACATGCTGTTCGAGAGTGGAGTAATAGAGAATTATTGTGAAGGTGCTTCGATGATCCCTGTACCAGGCACTTACGTGTGATTAGCAGAGTAGCCATGTAGATGTCGAGGGATACATGTACGCCGAGCACGATGGTTTTCCCTCTCGGTAGTGCCAGTTGTACGTCCGGAGCCCCGTCTTCTTGTGACCGTACATTCTCGTGACATCGGCTGCCAGCAGTCACGTACAGTGGCTACATGCCTGCCAAGTCTTTCTGCTGTATCGCAGAAGGAAGTTTCGGCTTTTCGTGGCCGTATTACGCGACCTCGTTCATAGTCAGTGAGGTGTTGCTAATGGACTCTTTGCTGCCTTAAAGGCATTCTTGATTAACGTCAACTCACCTCGTCCAATGTCAAAGGCAGCTAGCACACACAACAGTCACAACGTGTATTAAAAACGAACTTTATTTGTATCCTCATATTGGCGCTACTAATTGTTTGCTTACATTTCCTTTGCTAACGAGGTATGGTTCGCCACACAAGATTAGGTTCTCATATGTGGATAACGTGAACGGTACGTGGTTTCATGCCTGCCAACACGGAAAGAGACTTGCCGCCTGTATACAGGCTTTCTAGTAGGGACACTATGACGGGGGCCTTGTTCTTATTGTTGTGGTCTTCACTTTGATTTTATGCAGCTCTCCGTGCTACTGTATCCTCTGCAAGGCTCTTCATCTCCGAACAACTATTGCAACTTACATCTTTCTGAATCTGCTCACTGTATTCATGTCTTCGTCTCTCTCTACTATTTTTACCTCACATTTCCGTCCGGTACTGAACTGGCAATGCCTTGGTGTGTTAGAATGTGTCCTATCAACATACCCCTTCTTTTAGTCAGGCTAAGTCAAAAATTTCTATCCTCTCAAATTCTATATAGTACCTCCTGTTAGTTGCCTGATCTAAGCATGTAGTCTTCAGCATTCTTCTGTGGCATCACATTTCAAAAGCTTCTATTCTCTTCTTCTCTGAATTGGTTATCGTCCACATTTCACTTCCATGCAAGAACTACGCTCCAGACAAATACCTTTACAAAGAACTTTTTATAACTCTAATCTATATCCGATGTTAGCAGATTTCTGTTGTTCAGAAACGCTTTTCTTGCCATTGCCAGTCTTCATTTTATATCCTCTTATTTTGGCAATCATAATTCATTTTTCTACCCAAATAGAAAACTTCATTATCACTATTAAGGTCTCCTTCCCTAATCTAATTTCCTCAGCATTGCCTAATTTAATTCGACTAGTTTCCATTACTTTATTTTGCTTTTGTAGATATTCGTTTTATATCCTTCGTGGAATGTCAGATCCCTTAATCGGGCAGGTAGGTTAGAAAATTTAAAAAGGGAAATGGATAGGTTAAAGTTAGATATAGTGGGAATTAGTGAAGTTCGGTGGCAGGAGGAAAAAGACTTTTGGTCAGGTGATTACAGGGTTATAAATACAAAATCAAATAGGGGTAACGCAGGAGTAGGTTTAATAATGAATAAAAAAATAGGAGTGCGGGTTAGCCACTACAAACAGCATAGTGAACGCATTATTGTGGCCAAGATAGACACAAAGCCCATGCCTACTACAGTAGTACAAGTTTATATGCCAACTACTTCTCCAGATGATGAAGAAATAGATGAAATGTATGACGAGATAAAAGAAATTATTCAGGTAGTGAAAGGAGACGAAAATTTAATAGTCATGGGTGACTGGAATTCGTCAGTAGGAAAAGGGAGAGAAGGAAACGTAGTAGGTGAATATGGATTGGGGCTAAGAAATGAAAGAGGAAGCCGCCTGGTAAAATTTTGCACAGAGCACAACTTAATCATAGCGAACACTTGGTTCAAGAATCATAAAAGAAGGTTGTATACCTGGAAGAATCCTGGAGATACTAGTAGGTATCAGATAGATTATATAATGGTAAGACAGAGATTTAGGAACCAGGTTTTAAATTGTAAGACATTTCCTGGGGCAGATGTGGATTCTGACCACAATCTATTGGTTATGAACTGCAGATTGAAACTGAAGAAACTGCAAAAAGGTGGGAATTTAAGGAGATGGGACCCGGATAAACTGAAAGAACCAGAGGTTGTACAGAGTTTCAGGGAGAGCATAAGGGAACAATTGACAGGAATGGGGGAAAGAAATACAGTAGAAGAAGAATGGGTAGCTCTGAGGGATGAAGTGGTGAAGGTAGCAGAGGATCAAGTAGGTAAAAAGACGAGGGCTAATAGAAATCCTTGGGTAACAGAAGAAATATTGAATTTAATTGATGAAAGGAGAAAATACAAAAATGCAGTAAATGAAGCAGGCAAAAAGGAATACAGACGTCTCAAAAATGATATCGACAGGAAGTGCAAAATGGCTAAGCAGGGATGGCTAAGGGCCAAATGTAAGGATGTAGAGGCTTGTCTCACTAGGGGTAAGATAGATACTGCCTACAGGAAAATTAAAGAGACCTTTGGAGAGAAGATAACCACTTGTATGAATATCAAGAGCTCAGATGGCAACCCAATTCTAAGCAAAGAAGGGAAGGCAGAAAGGTGGAAGGAGTATATAGAGGGTTTATACAAGGGCGATGTACTTGAGGACAATATAATGGAAATGGAAGAGGATGTAGATGAAGACGAAATGGGAGATAAGATACTGCGTGAAGAGTTTGACAGAGCACTGAAAGACCTGAGTCGAAACAAGGCCCCGGGAGTAGACAACATTCCATTTGAACTACTCATGGCCTCGGGAGAGCCAGTCATGACAAAACTCTACCATCTGGTGAGCACGATGTATGAGACAGGCGAAATACCCTCAGACTTCAAGAAGAATATAATAATTCCAATCCCAAAGAAAGCAGGTGTTGACAGATGTGAAAATTACCGAACTATCAGTTTAATAAGTCACAGCTGCAAAATACTAACGCGAATTCTTTACAGACGAATGGAAAAACTGGTAGAAGCCGACCTCGGGGAAGAGCAGTTTGGATTCCGTAGAAATACTGGAACACGTGAGGCAATACTGACCTTACGACTTATCTTAGAAGAAAGATTAAGGAAAGGCAAACCTACGTTTCTAGCATTTGTAGACTTAGAGAAAGCTTTTGACAACGTTGACTGTAATACTCTCTTTCAAATTCTGAAGGTGGCAGGGGTAAAATACAGGGAGCGAAAGGCTATTTACAGTTTGTACAGAAACCAGATGGCAGTTATAAGAGTCGAGGGGCATGAAAGGGAAGCAGTGGTTGGGAAAGGAGTAAGACAGGGTTGTAGCCTCTCCCCGATGTTATTCAATCTGTATATTGAGCAAGCAGTAAAGGAAACAAAAGAAAAATTCGGAGTAGGTATTAAAATTCATGGAGAAGAAGTAAAAACTTTGAGGTTTGCCGATGACATTGTAATTCTGTCAGAGACAGCAAAGGACTTGGAAGAGCAGTTGAACGGAATGGACAGTGTCTTGAAAGGAGGATATAAGATGAACATCAACAAAAGCAAAACGAGGATAATGGAATGTAGTCAAATTAAGTCGGTTGATGCTGAGGGAATTAGATTAGGAAATGAGACACTTAAAGTAGTAAAGGAGTTTTGCTATTTAGGGAGTAAAATAACCGATAATGGTCGAAGTAGAGAGGATATAAAATGTAGACTGGCAATGGCAAGGAAAGCGTTTCTCAAGAAGAGGAATTTGTTAACATCGAGTATAGATTTAAGTGTCAGGAAGTCGTTTCTGAAAGTATTTGTATGGAGTGTGGCCATGTATGGAAGTGAAACATGGACGATAACTAGTTTGGACAAGAAGAGAATAGAAGCTTTCGAAATGTGGTGCTACAGAAGAATGCTGAAGATAAGGTGGGTAGATCACGTAACTAATGAGGAGGTATTGAATAGGATTGGGGAGAAGAGAAGTTTGTGGCACAACTTGACTAGAAGAAGGGATCGGTTGGTAGGACATGTTTTGAGGCATCAAGGGATCACAAATTTAGCATTGGAGGGCAGTGTGGAGGGTAAAAATCGTAGAGGGAGACCAAGAGATGAATACACTAAGCAGATTCAGAAGGATGTAGGTTGCAGTAGATACTGGGAGATGAAGAAGCTTGCACAGGATAGAGTAGCATGGAGAGCTGCATCAAACCAGTCTCAGGACTGAAGACCACAACAGCAACAACATCCTTCTACTAAAATACTATCCATTCCGTTCAACTGCTCTTCCGAGTCCTTTGCTGTCTCTGACAGGATTACAATGTCATCCGCAAACCTCAAAGTTTTTACTGTCTATCCCAGAACCTTAATTATTTC
This sequence comes from Schistocerca cancellata, assembly GCF_023864275.1. NCBI lineage: Eukaryota > Metazoa > Arthropoda > Insecta > Orthoptera > Acrididae > Schistocerca > Schistocerca cancellata. The sequence goes on along the minus strand of NC_064626.1, from coordinate 18,857,667 downwards.
TCTAAATTCTCTTTGATTTTCTTTACTGCTTGCTCATTACACAGATTAAATAACGACATAGTGGACTACAATCGCGGCTTACTCGCTTGTCTACAACAGTCTCCGTTTGGACCCCTCGACTCTTATAACTGATGTTTGCTTTCTGTACATGTTGTAAATCACTTCTCCCTCATTCTATTTAACCCCTACTACCTTCATAATTTCAGAGAGTGTATTCCACTCAACATTGTCAAAAGCTTTCTCCAAGCCCAAAAAGGATATAAACGTCAGAAGTTGAGCTAGGTTGGCGTAAGTGCATTTTCTTAGTACGGGTTGCCTACATCATGGGCAGGTATGCACTCACGGGCAAACCTATTGTTCTCCTTTGATTGACATGTACTTAACCTATTGTTCTGTTAAAAGGATCCTTCCTTTTGATTGACAGGCTCTTAACCTATTGGTCCCCCACCGTTCCTCCCCCCAGTCCTCGGTGCTACAGGTACACTTTTAGGTCTGAGTTATTGGAATAGCTCCTCTCACTCTTATCAATTTGACTGACTACTTAATTAAATTCATCAATTAATTAAACCCTCACCCACAGGTAAATCCCCGCACATCCCCCTCCCCTCTGTCGGCTAGTGTGGCCGAGCGGTTCTAGGCGCTACAGTCTGGAACCGTGCGACCGCTACAGTCACAGGTCCGAATCCTGCCTCGGGCATGGATGTGTGTGGTGTCCTTAGGTTAGTTAGGTTTAAGTAGTTCTAAGTTCTAGGCGACTGATGACCCCACATGTTAAGTCCCATAGTGCTCAGAACTATTTGAACCCTCCCCTCTCCTCCCCCAAGAAAATGGCAGAAAGTTCAGATTCCATCAGGACAATGCAGCACACCATGGCTACCTCTTCTATCCTAAGAAACTTGCAGGAGAATAGGTCACTTAGGTTACCCCCACCAACCTAAGTCATCCGACAGCCACCTCTCCCTATGAAATGGCGGGAAGAGGACTCGACCTGAGATGGACATAAGTCTTTATTTAAGCAATTTTAGCCACCACCACCATCCAGTGTGTTCACCACGAGGCCTGGAGTCCAATTGAACTAGTACACAGTACTACCACCAAAGAACACTGTCATCCGTTCCATGACATATCCAAGATGGCGCTCTGGGGTGGGGGAAAATGGCGGGAAACAGTGTGTTTGCCATGAGGTCCAGGTCTAGTACACAGTACTGCCATTAGAGACCACTGTCGTCCATTCTGTGACATAACCTAAGATGGCGGTCTGGTGATGGAGAGGAAGGGTCTAATAACAGGAAATTCAAGGCTATACTGTTTATTTATAAAAAATTTATAAAAAGATCAGATTGTGGGGGTTGGATTTCTCTTGCATATCATTCTCAGCTGTTTGGAAACACATAGGTCTCGTAAGAAGTAATTACGTGGAGCAAACATGTTGCATAAGCCATTGTTCAGCACTGTACTCTGGGTGTCTTAACCTAATACTTGACCATTTGTCAGCTCTTAACCTATTGTTCTCTTAAGTGGTTTTCCATGTCACTCCCATTTCCTTAAACTATTGTACCAACTTTGATACCAAATTAAGAAGTTAGTTATGTCCACCCACCATTTTCTGCTTCACTTTTCCAATTCCACATGCTTTTGAACGCCATTTCTGGTGCATTCTTCTTTGTCACATACCCCTTAAACTATTGTACTGCATTTTACATAAAAATTATACAAACTAACCTAGTGTTCTGCACTTAACCTCCTGTCCCACTCATGACACCCACTCACACACACCCTCCCCAAAAACTTTTGTACCGCTAACACCACATTGATATAAAACATTATGCAAGCTAATTACATCGATATTTTTCACATGTATGGGGTAGTTTTTTTTAATACACAGCATCCTGTTGGTCGGTGAAATCGATGGAATACAGTTTAAACAAAAGATCGCTAATGAGAAACAATTTCCGCTACTCGATGCCCGGCGCCACCACCGCTGCCCCCGGCCCTGATCCTGCCCCGGTTGTGGCCACCACAGCATCACTCTAACGTCCATTGTCGATGGGTCGCCCTCCCTCACACTAGCAGGTTAGGGCTGCAGCAACCAGGCTGCTCGCAGGTGCCTGATTCTGCAGCATCTCCTCCTCTGCCATCACGTCCTCGCCGACCACATGAGGTACAGCACACACCCCTGGCTACCACGTCACAGAACTCCAAGATACGCTCACACCGATCCCATATGTGAAATGTCTCTGGGCAGCACGTGTGTTTACCGTTGCTGACGCTATACCTGTGGAGACAGATGTCACAGATCGTGCTATAGTAATCTGTTCCAGAATAGCAAAGGCTGCTTTCTCCCTAGCAATCCTAACAGGATATTCGAGCTGCATCCAGCCGTGCTTACCTGCACGAACATGACTGATACATCACCGCAAAACGCACACATGGCGACTCATCATCTAAAAGGTTCTCAATGTTATACTGACGTCACATGGCTTTGTAAAATAGGAGCCAAGTCGACGACTCTGAAATTGTATAGTGTCCCAGAACAATCGCTTTTGTATGAGCTTTTATCATGTCTCAGTTTGTCTACATGGAAATTCTTGTCCTAACAGAACCTGTTTACGAAAATAGCGCAGAATAACGCCGAATGCTTTCCTCCTGGTCGTCAAACGGTGGCACACCATCTATCACATCTTACTCTTCCTGCTTTCAACGTACACAAACATTCTCACCACTATGTGGAGACTCCTATGTCCCAGCACAAAGGATGTCTTGTGAATGAATGGAGCATTATGATTGGCTCTTATCGAATTTACCCGCCGAATTGCTGATTCCGCCAGTGTGGAGGCACTCTCCACCTTTTTTTTCTTTTTCTTTCTGCAGACGAGACTTTCAGTGGGAAAAAGCTATTTTACACAGATCACCATCTTGCACAAACAATAAAACCTTCCAAAGTGGGCTACAGATAGTGAAATGCAGAGTGAGTCTTACTCACACTGCTCTGCCTCTGAGGACAGAAGGTTGAATATTAGAGCGTGAAACCGATCTCCAACCCAGCAATATATCACCGAGTACCATGTTGGTGTAGCAAACATACAATTCGTATCCTGCATCACACAAAAATCACCCCTTTTACATCATTCGTATAGCAATTAGCCACCAGACACTCGTACATATACCACGAAGGCAGACAGCACTGTATATACCCCTCGCAGCACTAGATATTTCACCGCAGCCGATGGACACAAGTCATCCACTCCCAAAGCATGACCAGAGTGCTCTCAGCGGACCAAAGTCACTCTCAGAACTGTTCTACAAATTCGTGCTCGTTTCCCTTGACACAAATGCGTTACTGTTTCTGCTCCAGACCTGCCTGCTTGCTTTTGAACACCAATCTCTAGACCTTGGGATTACCAGGACACATGTATTTTTGTATGGTTTGCCACAATATTAAATAATTTTCATGGTACTTCTCGATATCAAGCACATGGCAGTATCCTACTGATCACTTGTGCAACATAATTCCGAAGATATAGACTGGAAATTATTTCTCTACAAACCCGAAACTTAAGTGAGGTGGAGCGAGGTGTAAACCAACTAGAAACTTATTCTGTGTGGATTGATCTTTACATGAGAACTCGAAAAAAAATATAGGAAACTGATATTTCCACTCATAAATACCGATGTTGGTGATTTAGCAGATTCCAAATCATCCCTGTAATTTAGAAACTCAAATGGTCTTTCTCACATGTATCTTGCACCTGCTAGATGCACACACCACAATCGATGCTCACTCAAATAAATGAAGTTGCGAGATGCGCAGAAACAGCCAGACGATCTACATGGGAGTCTGCATTGAATCTTCTCAATAAATTCCACTTAATCAAAAAAGCTATCCAACACATACTAAGTATTAGTTCGCTATTCGGTCGTCTAGAGAACAATACGATTAACTCCGCTACATTCCTAGACTCCAAAAGCCCCCTGCATTCAGACAGCTCCTATAGTTAACGGGAGACGTGAATCATTCCCACCACAGGTCACTGGCGCTGCACGCCAAGTACAAATATACAGACTTGCCCTAGGAAAAAAAAAAGACCTACTGCATATTTTATCCCTTTATTTACAACTAAATGTTACAATTATGGTCTCAGTTGAACGACATTCGACAATGAGCGAAGTATCTGAAATACACCCTGCTGATGGCTGTGGCTCTGGAAATAGAAGTATCTGTAACAATCTTATGACGTGATATACTTTGCTATCAGAGTTGCTGTTGTTGTGGTCTCCAGTCCTGAGACTGGTATGATGCAGCTCTCCATGCTACTCTATCCTGTGCAAGATTCTTCGTCTCCCAGTACCTACTGCAGCCTACATCCTTCTGAATCTGCTTAGTGTATTCATCCAGTACCTACTGGATCTCCCTCTACGATTTTTACCCTCAACGCTGCCCTCCAATACTAAATTGGTGATCCCTTGATGCCTCAGATCATGTCCTACCAACCGATCCCTTCTTCTAGTCAAGTTGTGCCACAAGCTCCTATTCTCCCCAATCCTATTCAGTACCTCCTCATTAGTAATGTGATCTACCGATCTAATCTTCAGAATTCTTCTGTAGCACCACATTTCGAAAGCTTCTATTCTCTTCTTGTCTAAACTATTTATCGTCCATGTTTCACTTCCATACATGGCTACACTCCATACAAATACTTTCAGAAACGACTTCCTGACTTTTAAATCTATACTCGATGTTAACAATTTTTCTTCTTCAGAAACGCTTTCCTTGCCATTGCCAGTCTACATTTTATATCCTCTCTACTTTGACCATCATCAGTTATTTTGCTCCCCAAATAGCAAAACTCTTTTACTACTTTAAGTGTCTCATTTCCTAGTCTACTTCCCTCAGCAGCACCCGACTTAATGCGACTACATTCCATTATCCTCGTTTTGCTTTTGTAGATGTTCACCTTATACCCTCCTTCCAAGGGATTGTCCATTCCGTTCAACTGTTCTTCCAAGTCCTTTGCCGTCTCTGACAGAATTACAATGTCATCGGCGAACCTCAAAGTTTTTATTTCTTCTCCGTGGATTTTGATACCTATTCCGAACTCTTCTTTTGTTTCCTTTATTGCTTGCTCAATATACAGATTGAATAACATCAGGGATAGGCTACAACCCTGTCTCACTCCCTTCCCAAACACTACTTCCCTTTCATGTCCCTCAACTCCTATAACTGCCATCTGCTTTCTGTACAAATTGTAAATAGCCTTTCGCTCCCTGTATTTTACCCCTGCCACCTTTAGAATTTGAAAGAGAGTATTCCAATCAACATTGTCAAAACCTTTCTCTATGTCTACAAATGCTAGAAACGTAGGTTTGCCTTTCCTTAACCTTTCTTCTAAGATACGTCGTAGGGTCAGTATTGCCTCACGTGTTCCAACATTTCAACGGAATCCAAACTGATCTTCCTCGAGGTTGGCTTCCACCTGTTTTTCCATTCGACTGTAAGGAATTCGTGTTAGTATTTTGCAGCTGTGGCATATTAAACTGATAGTTCGGTAATTTTCACATCTGTCAACACCTGCATTCTTTGGGATTGGAATTATTATATTCTTCTTGAAGTCTGAGGGTATTTCGCCTGTCAGATACATGCTGCTCACCACACAGTAGAGATTGGTCAGGACTGACTCTACCAAGGCTGTCAGTAGTTGTAATGGAATGTTGTCTACTCCGGGGGCCTTGTTTTGACTCAGGTCTTTCAGTGCTCTGTCAAACTCCTTACGCACTATCATATCTCCCATGTCTTCTTCATCTACATCCTCTTCCATTTCCATGATATTGTCCTCAAGTACATCGCCCTTGTATAGATCCTCTATATACTCCTTCCACCTTTCTGCTTTCCCTTCTTTGCTTAGAACTGGGTTTCCATCTGAGCTCTTGATATTCATACAAGTGGTTCTCTTTTCTCCAAAGGTCTCTTTAATTTTCCTGTAGGCAGTATCTATTTTACCCCTAGACAGATAAGCCTCTACATCCTTACATTTGTCCTCTAGCCATCCCTGCTTAGCTATTTTGCACTTCCTGTCGATCTCATTTTTGAGACGTTTGTATTCCTTTTTGCCTGCTTCATTTACTGCATTTTTATATTTTCTCCTTTCATCAATTAAATTCAATATTTCTTCTGTTACCCAAGGGTTTCTACTAGCCCTCGTCTTTTTACCTACTTGATCCGCTGCTGCCTTCACTATTTCATCCCTCGAAGCTGCCCATTCTTCTTCTACTGTATTTCTTTCCCCCATTCCTGTCAATTGCTCCCTTATGCTCTCCCTGAACCTCTGGTTCTTTCAGTTTATCCAGGTCCCATCTCCTTAAATTCCCACCTTTATGCAGTTTCTTCAGTTTTAATCTACAGGTCATAACCAATAGATTGTGGTCAGAGTCCACATCTGCCCCTGGAAATGTCTTACAATTTAAAACCTGGTTCCTAAATCTCTGTCTTACCATTATATAATCTATCTGATATCTTCTAGTATCTCCAGGGTTCTTCCATGTATACAACCTTCTTTCATGATTCTTGAACCAAGTGTTAGCTATGATTAAGTAATGCTCTGCACAAAATTCTACCAGGCGGCTTCCTCTTTCATTTCGTAGCCCCAATCCATATTCACCTACTATGTTTCCTTCTCTTCCTTTTCCTACTCTCGAATTTCATTCACCCATGACTATTAAATTTTCGTCTCCCTTTACTACCTGAATAATTTCATTTATCTCATCATACATTTCATCAATTTCTTCATCATCTGCAGAGCTAGTTGGCATATAAACTTGTACTACTGTAGTAGACGTGGGCTTCGTGTCTATCTTGGCCACAATAATGCGTTCACTATGTTGTTTGTAGTAGCTTACCCACATTGTTTATTCATTATTAAACCTACTCCTGCATTACCCATATTTGATTTTGTATTTATATCCCTGTATTCACCTGAGAAAAAGTCTTGTTCCTCCTGCCACCGAACTTCGCTAATTCCCACTATATCTAACTTTAACCTATCCATTTCCCGTTTTGAATTTTCTAACCTACCTGCCTGATTAAGGGATCTGACATTCCACGCCACGATCCGTAGAATGCCAGTTTTCTTTCTCCTGATAACGACGTCCTCTTGAGTAGTTCCCGCCCGGAGATCCGAATTGGGTACTATTTTACCTCCGGAATATTTTACCCAAGAAGACGCCATCATCATTTAATCATACAGTAAAGCGGCATGCCCTCGGGAAAAATTACGGCTGTAGTTTTCCCTTGCTTTCAGTCGTTCACAGTACCACAACAGCAAGGCCGTTTTGGTTAGTGTTACAGGGCCAGATCAGTCAATCATCCAGGCTGTTGCCCCTGCAACTACTGAAAAGGCTGCTGCCCCTCTTCAGGAACCGCACATTTGTCTTCCTCTCAACAGATACCCTTCCATTGTTGCAGGCCTCCCCACCAACGGCAAGGTCCCTGGTTCATGGGGGTATCACAGTGCTCCATGTCATATCCATACCTTCCGTACGACTGAACGTAGTCATTTCCTTTGCACTTGTCAGAACACAAAGACTTACTTTACAAGTCTCATGCTCAAGGTGAACCTATCACGCACCCCCTCCTACTAAGTATAATACTTCATCAATAACCGATTGCGCTACTGTCTGGAACCGAGCGACCACTACGGTCGCAGGTTCAAATTCTGCCTCGGACATGGATGTATGTGATGTCCTTAGGTTAGTTAGGTTTAATTAGTTCTAAGTTCTAGGCAACTGATGACCTCAGAAGTTATGTCGCATGGTGCTCAGAGCCATTTGATCCAATAACCGATTGCTGGCGATGTGAAACAATACTGACCGAAAATCAGCCATTGGTGGGCATCTCTCATAAGTTTTTCTTGCCAGTGCTACCACAGTATCTTATAAAGAGAGACGTAATCATCTTACAAACCGCTATATCTTAAAAAAAGAAAAACACAAACATGTTACCATCACAAGCTGTCTTGATTGCACAGGTGCACACAAATATCCATCAGAAAAGCTATACCATCTTTATAAGTCCACATATGGCATTACATACAAATGACGTGGTTTTTCCAGACAACTACCATGCCACTTAATATAGACGGTGATCACCGGAGTGTATATTATCACACCAGCAGTGCAGTTTGTAATGGTCACCTAGTCGTAGATATTACTTCGGTACAGTAAAGCCTTTAATATGTTCCGTTACAATACCCCCCTCGGGTAATATCATTTACAGAGCGTTAATGATATTAGCCGACTAGGACAAATGTGTCAAATGGTTAAAATTTGGGAAAGTACTACTTTAATAATTTTTTTTGTGTTACTATGCATAATATGTATGTATACAATGACCGTTACACCGTTTCAAAATGACTTTTTCCTGCAAATATTTTAGTTGTGTTGTTTCAAATGCACTTTGTGTTATGGCTCTCAGTATGACAGCATAATAAAAATATTTAGTAATATATGAAAGTAAAAAACATGTTAATCTTTGCTCCCAGTGAGCTACATGGAAAATGATCCAAAACAGACACATATATATCACATGCGATTTTAACATATATAAAAAATATATGTAAATTATTTCAAAGTCAGTTCTCATTGAGTCACAGATTAATCAAGATAATAGAAGGAACATAAATATATTACATAGATGGACAGGTCATATGTCCATAGGAAAATATTGCAACTGTCTGCTCTTTTTGAGCCACATAAAAGAAATGAAAACAAAGAACATAATTATAAGTATGGACATGATATATAAACACAAACGCTAGAGAAGTCACATGTATGAGTATAATATGCATTTGCAAAAAAAAAAAGAGTTTTTTAAATATTGTCTCCCATTGGGACACAGTCAAGATAGTACAAGAACATATGAATACCAAAATTGGACACTTAAATTGGTCACAACATAACACAAACCTCAAACTTGGTGAACATCTGATTAGCTGTAGAAAATTGTATACAAATCTTATGCCTAAGAACACAATAGTCACAAAATGATGGGTCTTGCACAACAATTTTTACATTGTCTTTTATTTGTTGCAAGTATGTCCCATATTCAACAATACAAAAGGAAAGTAATAAATGTTTGTCACCTTTTTGCCCATTGCAAGTAAAGAAGATGTCTCAAAATTTAATATTCAATAGTGACAATAAAAATATAAAAACATTCTCTCAGAGATCTGGAACTTGTCCATGGTCTGTAGGATGAGTGGTAGTTGCTATTTGACACACCCAGTAAAAATCTTTGCTGATAACATGCTTTATGGAAAATGGGTAAGTAACTGTATTCAAAAAGGGAAATGTGCTTAATCATGTTTATATGGTTTCAATTCAGTGATGTTTCTTAATCCAAATAACCTTTTGATCTGGGAAAGATAAGTCTATATGCATTAGGATGTGGGCTTTCTTTTATTTCAAATGGACAAATGTCAATGTTTACTTTAACATATGGACAACCTAGCTCAACATCTTTGTCTATTTCAGTATTTTCAAACAATAGATCATTTTCAATTTCTTTAGTTCCTAAGTCTAATGTCTCTTTCCTACACTTAGACATATCCCTCTCTGTTTGCAAAGCATTGACATTTAAACATAAACCTTTGTTTTCATCTGTTCCTTTTAACACTGTGTTGTCACTTAACAAACTACTGTTTGCACCCACTTTTTTATAAAGTCCACTACGGATTCTTGTCCACCATGTAGGATACAGGGTTGCACTTACCTTTGCTAATTCTTTCCAAAAGGCATCTTTGTTTATACAGTTTCCATAGTTGTTCCACAAAACTTCTAAAAACTTTTCCCCTTTCTCTTGAAAACACACATTGACATTCCATCCCTTTATATTTTCTTTAATATTATTATTATTATTATTATTATTATTATTATTATTACCATTCTCATAGATTAGTGTTTCATAGTTCCAAATAGGCAATAGCTTGTCCTCAGATACACATTCCCTAGTCTTCACTTCACTTAAATTAACCTCATTATTACCCATGCTTGTCACATCACTTACCTTTAGCACATAATCACTTTTCAATTCTACAAATACTTTTATTTCTTCCTCCACACTCTCATCAATAACATCACTTGATTTAGGATCATTATTTAAATGTCCCTCTATTACTTCTTCCTCCTCCTCAATAATAACCCCATCTTCAGTTTCCCCCCTATGTATCTGAATCTCAGCAATTGAGTCTTTGGCTCCATTAAACACTTCGTCATCCCCCTTCTTATCAAATAAACCCCCCAAAATAGATTCTATTTGTGGTGTGTCTGACTTGTTATTAACACCAGTACCTTTTTCAGCCCAACTATGGAACTCTGCAATACCTTCAACTTCTGCACTTTCACTAACTACCTGTGCTTGAACACTGTTTTTATTAACTGTATCACTTTTACTCATAGTATCCCAAAACCTTTTATTAAATTCTAATTTATTCATTCTAACAACATCAGTATTTTCATGGTACTTACTCTTTACATTGTATCTTCTCCTTCTCCAGTTTCGGTTATGTGTTGTCCTGTCATAATATTGTCTAGCCCCAAAACTACGGACATCTAGTGGGACTGTCCACCGTTTCCCGGCTGGTTCCCTTGGTCTGTCCGTTTGTAGTTGTCGTTTCGTTCACTAGTTTCAACAAACCCCCTTCTATCTTGTGCTCTTCCCCAATACCTATTTCTATCATTCCTGTTATCTCTCCTCCATCCTCCCTCCTGTGTATTGTTTCTGAAATCATTTTAATATCTCCTATTTCCCCTATTTGGAGCATTATTTCCAGAATTTTCAAAGTCTCTCCTCCCATAATAATCTCTATTTACATTCCTGTTCCACCCCCCATACTGGTTGTTGCCAGAGCCAAAACATTGGTTATTTTCTCTTTCCAAGGCCCTATCTAATCTATCTACAAATTTCAGGAACTCTTCCATTGAATTGTCTGGTCCATGGACCAATTCCCACTGCAGTCTCTCTGGTAACCTTCTTTTTAAAACATCAATTTGTGTCATAATATCAAAAGAGTTATTCAAGTGAGTAAGTTTTTTCAATTGATCTCTGCAAAATTTTTGCATTCCCCCTACTTTCCCTCTATACACTGGTCCATTTAGAAATTCTGACTTTAATATGGCTTGTATGGATTGTGACTAAAATTTGCAAATAAATTCAGATTCAAACTCTTCAAAAGTATTCCAAGAACCATTATTCTCATTTGCCCAGGATAGTGCCTCCCCTTCTAGAAACCGTTTTACTAACTTAATTTTTATGTTATCTGACATTCCTACAACAAACATATCCTTACATTGGTGAATAAAGTCAATAGGGTGCAGATTTTCACCAGGAAAGCATTTCACTTGGATGTGCCCATACATTGCATTTTGATTGTAAAACATTTGTTTTGACATCAATGCATCTTCCAATTGTGTATATTTAGTGTGTATATTTTCTACTTTTGTATCTACATTAGTGGTATACAGGTTGTATTCTTGTTTAAGGTTTTCTGATGTTTTGTCTATTCTCTGATCTAATCTTTCAACTTCAGTATCTACTCTGTTGTAGATGACAGCAATGCTGTCTGTGTTAGCTTGTGTGTTTTCATTTAAACTTTCAACTTCAACTTGAAATTCTTTTCTGAAGTGTATCAACTGTTCTCTAGTGTCCTTACTGAGGGTAGTTTTAATTTCCTCACACTTCTCATTGAGATGAGTATTTAATAGATCAAAATTCAAACTTAACTTATCCAGTCTATCTGTGCTTTCTTTAAGTTTCAAACTTACTTGTTCACTCGATTGTTTAAGTTGCGAGCTTATTTGAGTTGCAAACACTGCTAGCCACTCTGTTAAGTTTAATTGTTCACCATCCCCTGGTTCAAATTTTACATTTCCAACGATCTCATCACTCTCAGGTAGAGACATGTTAACTATTAATTATTTTAAATGACAACAACAACAAAATACCTTGCTTTATGTAGCTATGCTATGATGTCGTGATCGGTGTTCCTGTTGGCTTTCTTCACTTCTATTCGGTTTTATCGAAGCTGAAGTCTTGATTGATGAATTCCATTGACATAATCCAGACGTTAATCTTCCGAGCGGTGTGATAATAGTTTTTCTTAGTCGCACAAACGCACTTTATTTATTTATTTATTTTTGACATATTTTCACTGTTGCCACACTGCACAAATAAACTTTTTTGGAGTGCTAAGCACATACGAAATTTATCGTTGCACTATTATCATCGATGCACTTAAAGATCCCGGCTGAGCCCCCACTTTTGTAATGGTCGCCTAGTCGTAGATATTGCTAATTGCTATAATCGCACTATTTCAATCCCATTTACGGAGCTTGTTAGCACTTGATGTTAGGATGGCGCCATTAAAATGCATTGTGTTGTGGTAATCGCTGCTACTTGCTGGATCGCTGCCGTGTCTCGATGCTGATTCTGGCTATAAATCTGGTTGTCTAGGGTTAAAAACATGAGGTCCCGTGTTTTTTATGTGCTTTTGATGCTAAAGAACGAGCGAAACCAACAAATATGTAAACTTCAAATTTTTATTACTCTGGTGGCCATCTTAATTCCACTGTCCACCAAAGACCATGACACAACACAAAGTAGTACTTCCTTTACATGTTCTTTGCATTGTTTATTCACCTCAAACAATAACACACAAACACACTTTACCAAAGTGACATTCCGACTGCCCCCCGACCCTTCTTGCTGCTTGTATTTATAACATTGTCAAAGAACTACTAAAAAGAGATATAGTTTACAAGTCACATGTACATCTGTTATCATAATTTGTGCAGAAAAGTTATTAATTTGCATCAAGTGACATAATTTAACATGTTATTAAAATGACAGACAGATTTGTTGACTTGACAGAATAATTCTTTGTTACAAAAAGGCCGTTTTTAGAAGTTTGTCAATTGACTTCTCTAATTTGCATAAATATGTAAATAACATGAATTATTAAGAATTACATTGGTTTTCGTCTAAAATAGGATTGATTTCGTGAATACTGAGTGAAACCGCTCCTAGTGAACAGATAGGTTTCACTGGGTGATTTTTATTTAAGGAGATCCAAAATACCTAAGTTGGCCACTATTTTTCATACTTCATATTAATTATTTAAGATGAACTTAGTGTTTTTACATGATGACATTTGCTGTATCAGTGATCAAGTGATATATACTTTTGTGTGGGTCAGTTATTCAGTATAATTTAATGGGTTGACTGTTTATGGAGACATGTTATGCAATCATTGTTAACATACACATTAACTTTTCTATAATCATAAATACTCGTTAAACTGGTTGAATTTGGAGGGTATCGCATACTTCGGTACAGTAAAGCCTTTAATATGTTCCGTTACAAGTTCCATGTAGCTGACGGTGCACCCTCGTAATAAAATTACCTAATTTTGAAAGTGATTCGGCTAAGAAATGTTGTATGAAACCTGCATTTTCAACTCCCTCACACTGCTGCCACTGGATATTTTTCCAGTATTTGTAATGCATTCTGTCTCAATGCCATGTCAGAGATTGTGCTATATATTTGCACTGAGTTATAGGTGATGAGTGATTGAAAAGCATCAAAAACAGTAGTAGATGGTGTGATGGTTGAGGTCATAAGAAATGTACACTAGATTTACAGATCTCTAGTGCTACACTTTTGGTAGAAATGATGTCTATGATTTGGAATCAATTCTTTCCATTCAACCACATACCTATGTTGGATCCTATGGAAACGTCCTTTAATTATTACAGCCACTTTTTTTTTTGGTCATCAGTCTACTGACTGGTTTGATGCGGTCTGCCACGAATTCCTTTCCTGTGCTAACCTCTCCATGTTAGAGTACCACTTGCAACCTACGTCCTCAATTATTTACTTGACATATTCCAATCTCTGTCTTCCTCTACAGTTTTTGCCCTCTACAGCTCCCTCTAGTACCATGGAAGTCATTCCCTCATGTCTTAGCAGATGTCCTATCATCCTGTCCCTTCTCCTTATCAGTGTTTTCCACATATTCCTTTCCACTTCTATTCTGCGTAGAACCTCCTCATTCCTTACCTTATCAGTCCACCTAATTTTCAGCATTCGTCTATAGCACCACATCTCAAATGCTTCGATTCTCTTCTGTTCCGGTTTTCCCACAGTCCATGTTTGCCGGCCGAAGTGGCCGCGCGGTTCTGGCGCTGCAGTCTGGAACCGCGAGACCGCTACGGTCGCAGGTTCGAATCCTGCCTCGGGCATGGATGTTTGTGATGTCCTTAGGTTAGTTAGGTTTAACTAGTTCTAAGTTCTAGGGGACTAATGACCTCAGCAGTTGAGTCCCATAGTGCTCAGAGCCAGCCAGTCCATGTTTCACCACCATACAATGCTGTACTCCAGACGTACATCCTCAGAAATTTCTTCCTCAAATTAAGGCCGGTATTTGATATTAGTAGACTTCTCTTGGCCAGAAATGCCTTTTTTGCCATAGCGAGTCTGCTTTTGATGTCCTCCTTGCTCCGTCCGTCATTGGTTATTTTACTGCCTAGGTAGCAGAATTGCTTAACTTCATTGACTTCGTGACCATCAATCCTGATGTTAAATTTCTCGCCGTTCTCATTTCTACTACTTCTCATTACCTTCGTCTTTCTCCGATTTACTCTCAAACCATACTTTGTACTCATTAGACTGTTCATTCCGTTCTGCATATCATTTAATTCTTCTTCACTTTCACTCAGGATAGCAATGTCATCAGCGAATCGTATCATTGATATCCTTTCACCTTGTATTTTAATTCCACTCCCGAACCTTTCTTTTATTTTCATCATTGCTTCCTCGATGTACAGATTGAAGAGTGGGGGCGGAAGGCTACAGACTTGTCTTACTCCCTTCTTAATACGAGCACTTCGTTCTTGATCGTCCACTCTTATTATTCCCTCTTGGTTGTTGTACATATTGTATATGACCCGTCTCTCCCTATAGCTTACCCCTACTTTTTTCAGAATCTCGAACAGCTTGCACCGTTTTATATTGTCGAACGCTTTATCCAGGTCGACAAATCCTATGAAAGTGTCTTGACTTTTCTTTAGCCTTGCTTCCATTATTAGCCGTAACGTCAGAATTGCCTCTCTCGTCCCTTTACTTTTCCTAAAGCCAAACTGATCGTCACCTAGCGCATTCTCAATTTTCTTTTCCATTCTTCTGTATATTATTCTTGTAAGCAGCTTCGATGCATGAGCTGTTAAGCTGATTGTGCGATAATTGTCGCACTTGTCAGCTCTTGCCGTCTTCGGAATTGTGTGGATGATGCTTATCCGAAAGTCAGATGGTATATCACCAGACTCATATATTGTACACACCAACGTGAATAGTCGTTTTGTTGCCACTTCGCCCCATGATTTTAGAAATTCTGATGGAATGTTATCTATCCCTTCTGCCTTATTTGACCGTAAGGCCTCCAAAGCTCTTTTAAATTCCGATTCTAATAGTGGATCCCCTATCTCTTCTAAATCGACTCCTGTTTCTTCTTCTATCACATCAGACAAATCTTCACCCTCAATGTATTCTTTCCACCTATCTGATCTCTCCTCTGAATTTAACAGTGGAATTCCCGTTGCACTCTTAATGTTGCCACCGTTGCTTTTAATGTCACCAAAGGTTGTTTTGACTTTCCTGTATGCTGAGTCTGTCCTTCCGACAATCATATCTTTTTCGATGTCTTCACATTTTTCCTGCAACCATTTCGTCTTAGCTTCCCTGCACTTCCTATTTATTTCATTCCTCAGCGACTTGTATTACTGTATTCCTGATTTTCCCGGAACATGTTTGTACTTCCTCCTTTCATCAATCAACTGAAGTATTTCTTCTGTTACCCATGGTTTCTTCGCAGCTACCTTCTTTGTACCTATGTTTTCCTTCCCAACTTCTGTGATGGCCCTTTTTAGAGATGTCCATTCCTCTTCAACTGTACTGCCTACTGCGCTATTCCTTATTGCTGCATCTATAGCGTTAGAGAACTTCAAACGTATCTCGTCATTCCTTAGTACTTCCGTATCTCACTTCTTTGCGTATTGATTCTTCCTGACTAATGCTACTCTTCATCACTACCATATTGTGATCTGAGTCTATATCTGCTCCTGGGTACGCCTTACAATCCAGAATCTGATTTCGGAACCTCTGTCTGACCATGACGTAATGTAATTGAAATCTTCCCGTATCTCCCTTCCTTTTCCAAGTATACCTCCTCCTCTTGTGATTCTTGAACAGGGTATTCGCTATTACTAGCTGAAACTCGTTACAGAACTCAATTAGTCTTTCTCCTCTTTCATTCCTTGTCCCAAGCCCATATTCTCCTGTAACCTTTTCTTCTACTCCTTCCCCTACAACTGCATTCCAGTCGCCCATGACTATTAGATTTTCGTCCCCCTTTACATACTGCATTACCCTTTCAATATCCTCATACACTTTCTCTGTCTGTTCATCTTCAGCTTGCGACGTCGGCATGTGTACCTGAACTATCGTTGTCGGTGTTGGTCTGCTGTCGATTCTGATTAGAACAACCCACTCACCGAACTGCTCACAGTAACACACACTCTGCCCTACCTCCCTATTCATGACGAATCCTACACCTGTTATACCATTTTCTGCTGCTGTTGATATTACCCGATACTCATCTGACCAGAAATCCTTGTCTTCCTTCCACTTCACTTCACTGACCCCTACTATATCTAGATTGAGCCTTTGCATTTCCCTTTTCAGATTTTCTAGTTTCCCTACCACGTTCAAGCTTCTGACATTCCACACCCGAACTCGTAGAACGTTATCCTTTCGTTGATTATTCAATCTTTTTCTCATGGTAACCTCCCCTTTGGCAGTCCCCTCCCGGAGATCCGAATGGGAGACTATTCCGGAATCTTTTGCCAATGGAGAGATCATCATGACACTTCTTCAATTACAGGCCACATGTCCTGTGGATACAAGTTACGTGTCTTTAATGCAGTGGTTTCCATTGCCTTCTGCACTCTCATGTCGTTGATCATTGCTGATTCTTCCGCCTTTAGGGGCAATTTCCCACCCCTAGGACAAGAGAGTGCCCTGAACCTCTATCCGCTCTTCCGCCCTCTTTGACAAGGCCGTTGGCAAAATGAGGCTGACTGCTTATGCCGGAAGTCTTCGGCCGCCAACGCTGATTATTTATCAAAATTTAGGCAGTGGCGGGGATCGAACCCGGGACCGAAGACGTTCTGATTATGAATCAAAGACGCTACCCCTAGACCACGGGTACCTACAGCCACTGGTGTATCATAATTCCTTTTCTTGAACCAATCTGCTACAGTAAAATTCCACCATGGTTTTAGGTAGCCCATATGCATCTTGCAACTACCCCTCAGACAGTGCACTACCGTCCCTGCAGCTTTGCACATGTGATTGCTCCAATGTAATACAGAACTGAGCAGAAGTCGGAGAAAGTTGTAACTACCACCTACTGCAGCCCGTGTAGAAACAGGTGAAGTTGAGTTACTGCGACAGAACTGTGTTTTGAACATTCAACGGAAATGCAGCCTGCTCCTGCAACACGAGGTAGCATAAAGGACAGTATGGGAACTGGGGGAAGGACATGGATTTTGCTACTGTACTGTGGTGCTTCTCCAAACTACAAGCACGTACTACAGATCTACATCCCTCAGGGCCCATTCATGTCTATCAACCCAACATTCTATCATTGTTATTCTGTTCCATCCACCAGAGAAAAACTATGAACTATAAAAGCTCCACTAACTTCATCCGATAGAGAACTCGATAAGAATTTTACCGCGTCTCTCTCCTCCTATATACAAAAAAACAAATACCACATGCGTGCCGTCTTCGCCCACATGTGATGATCCTATTAAATATACAGGTATTGATCCACTGGACAGACCAGTTTGAAGTGTCATCACGAGGATGACCGTATCCCACAGACTGTACTGTAAGTCACAAGAGACACTCCCTGTGACCCTGTGTCGTTGTTTGAAACATTGTTTTTTTTCTGCTGTAACACGCTTTGTACTCTGCCATATATTTTGTTTTTATGCCATGACTTCGAGGTCTGTGTCAGGTTCTAAACTGACATTAACGCGTTCTGATCCACTGCCTCTTGCAGAACACTAGATGTCGCACAGTGTAAATCATGTTGTTACTGCGGCTACCATAGCATTTTAAATAAAAGACCATTACAACATAAGGAAACTGGAAGAGTTTGGCGGCGTTGTGGAGAGTTTCCAAACTGCTGTCCGAAAGTGATAGACGATCTCTACATTTAAACTCATCTGACACAGTGACGGAATAGTTGATGGCTCCACGTTCCATTTCGACTGATTCCTCATATTACAGTCGTACATGTGATCACTGTTTCGGTGCTGTCTGTCCCCAGAAGGTGTTGTTCCTCCACCAAAACTCTTCCTCCAACTCAAACAAGCTATGTTAGTCAATCATTATGTGGTAACTAACAGCATACCAGTGGACAGGTGGAATGGAAAAGACATCCCCAATGTACTGAAATAATAAGCATTAAAGTTGATTGTGTGAACAATTTCAAAGTAATTTTAACACTGACCAATGATGTGACAGCATGTTTCCAATTTCAGTATCATAGATAAACCGCCACCTCCCCACTTTGCAAGTATCATTGCGAATGTAGATAGATGACTATGCAGTACGTCCATCATTGTTAATTCTTGAACACATCCATCATCAAAGTATATCAGACAGTGGTCTACATATTTCTAACACTTCAAGCATAGTAATTAATTTACGATCCATCTCTATTCTGATGAGAGTCACAGAGCATTCTCACAGTCTTGGGGTCATTGACGAACCTGCCCTGCATCACTGTTACATATTTAATCTGCAATTGACCAGAAGTAGACCGCTACATTCCACGCCTCGCAATGAATGGAGCTTGCGGAGTCCTCACCCATCCAAGTGCACAAGATTCCTTGAGATGCGCCCATATTGAGGTGGTTAGCACGCCTTATCGATGTATAGTAACAGATTTGAAAGTGTTGTAATGTAATAGCAGATGGTGAAGAAGGACAAGAAACAGGTGATTTTCGTGCACGATGGAGCTCCAGACGGATGGAGTGTGAAGCTCAAAATGGCTCAAATGGCTCTGAGCACTATGGGACTTAACATCTATGGTCATCAGTCCCCTACAACTTAGAACTACTTAAACCTAACTAACCTAAGGACATCACACAACACCCAGTCATCACGAGGCCGAGAAAATCCCTGACCCCACCGGGAATCGAACCCGGGAACCCGGGCGTGGGAAGCGAGAACGCTACCGCACGACCACGAGCTGCGGACGAGTGTGAAGCATTTTTACATAAATAAACCAAGCTATCAATTTTAAAGTATTATTTCAGAATCTAGGATCAGTACCTGGAAGGTATTGGTAAGAGAGAACATAAACACACGCACTCCAAGGCTACAACGTTCTACATTTAAAACATTTAGATCGCTTGCGTTTCCGACCTATCAGTCGTATGGAACGTAGCGCTGTTAATATTCCAATGTAAGAAATACATTTTATGCACATGACATACATCTTTCTTCGCGGTTTCTCTACGATAAACTATGTTATCAAACCGTAAAACGAAAAAAGTACTTCCTCAAAATATTGGCTCTGTGTGATATGAGCACAATATAGCTTTCCAGAGATGTGTATCGTCCAATGTTAACATCCAATCACGCTTCAGAAATTATATTATGCCTGCATCAGCCCTATATAAAATTATTGCTAGTATCAGGGAATGCCTCTTACAAGGAAACAGATAAACGCATAGCAGCAGCGTCTGACAGGTGAAAATTACAAGTCACTTCGTCACTAAATCCGTAAACAGCACATCTGTCATGGAAATGTGTACATGGGGATTGCTGTGTCTCGCAAGCACGTATCGCTAACTTAGTTATGAAGTCTTCATTTTACACCCAAGATGTGACTGGGGATGGAGTACATCACATAAATCATAGTTCGTTTAGAGGAATGTGTCACATTTCATCACACATGAGATGAAAGTCCTCTGATGACCGACAGGTTTACCATTAACGATTGCAAGTAGACAGTGCCTTAAATCACATACAGAACACGTAGTTGTATACAAGTCGAATGCAGGCTATATCACGTGACAGATGGTATCCTGACAAAACAGTGGAAAAATTGACCAACAGCAATTTCTCCCTCTCTAGAATGCATCATCAGTCTACCATTAAATTGTACCTCGTTACAGCTCCATCTCAGTCGATTACCCTGTCCACTCTCCATCACCCTTTAGTGCAGATGCATTTTAGTGGCGGATGGTTCTCTGTCTTCCTGAAAAGCGCCAAATACAGTAGTCAACTCACGTGTATCACTGTTACCTCAATAGACACACAGTAGAATGCTACCTCGATGGGAAAAAAAAAGACTGCTTCGCTGATTCCCTTCGCTTCCATGTCGACGTTTTCTCGGATTCCTCTTGGTGCCTTACACTTGTTCCCATGTACAAATTGCTCTGTGCCAAACAGAACATACGCAAGTACTTCCTCAAATTTCCCTGCATTACAGTGTATCTTCAGACAATTTATACCTATCCCCCCCAACATTTTTCGCAATTCTATCGATTTTATGTCAGTTCCATCCATGCGATAATGACATAACCTCTCGTTCTGTGTCCTAGAGTTGCTTGTAAATGTATTACATCAGCCAACAGCTAGCCCAAATGCACAGATCGGGAGGTGTATTGCACTGTACCGCGAAAATGATATAATATTATGGCAAACCATGCAAAAATACATGTGTTCTTGTAATCCTAGTATGTAGAAAAGCAAATAAGCAAACAGGCCCACACCATAAACAGCAACACGTTTTTGCTGAGGGGAAACGAGCCCGTATTTGTTGAACAATTCGGAGAGTGACTTTGGTCCGCCGAGGGCACTCTGGTCATGCATTGGGAGTAGATGACTTGTGACCATCGGCTGTGGTAGAATATCTAGTGCTGCGAGGAGTATATATGGTGCTGTCTGTCTTCACAGTATATGTACGAGTGTCTGGTGGTAGATAGCTATACGAATGATGTAAAACGAGCGATTTTCTCTAATATTCAAGCTCCTATCCTCAGTGGCAGAGCAGTGTAATTGAGTAAGAGTCTTTCCGTATTTGACAATCTATAGGCCACATTGGAAGGTTTAGTTGTTGATACAAGATGGTGATCTGCGCAAAATAGCTTTTTCCCACTGAAAGTCTCAACTGCAGAAAGAAGAAGAAGAAAAAAAGAAAAAAAAGAAAAAAAAAAGAAAGCGGACGGTGCTTCCACACTGGCATCATCAGTAATTCGGCAGGTAAATTCAATAACTGCCAATAATAGTTCTGCACTCTTTCACAAGACATCCTTTGTTCTGGGATATGGGAGTCTCTACATAGTGGGGAGAATGTTTGTGTGCGTTGAAAGCAGGAGGAGTGAGATGTGATGGATGGTGTGCCACCTTTGGACGATCAGGGGGAATGCATTCGGCGTTATTCTGCGCTATTTTCGTAAACAGGTTCTGTTAGGACAAGAATTTCCATGCAGACAAGCTGAGATATCATAAAAGATTTTACAAAAGGGATTGTTAACTATTTCTGAGACACTACAATTTCCGAGAGGTCGTCGAATTGGCTCTGTGGTGTGTGTACTGTAAGACCTTCGGTACACACACCATCAGATTATTTGACTTGTCGCTCTAACGAAGTAGGCGAGTGTCAGCAATATGTTTCGTGGTCTTATCGTGGCGTGTTTATCTTCTGCCGTTAGGTCAGACGATAGAAATGCCACTTGCACGCTTAGAGTAGTAGATTGACAGTGACCAACTTTAAACAGAACTTGATTAATTTTCAAACACATTCATTAAAATAATAAAAAGCATAGAAATTACTTAACTTGATTCTGGATGCTATTGACAATAGACAATCTGAAGTTCCTTTGGTCTTAGTACGTTAATCTTATTCTCACATATCTCTGATACTTGACAAAGTGTCTATACATTTATCTTCATGGCTGTGTACAGGAATATGATAATCTTCTTTTGCGCAGACTGAAACTTGACTACAGACTAATGCAGACTGACTAATCGCAGGTCTGTACACTCCTTATAATACCTCGAGCGTTCAGGTATCACTGCGCGAGTGTGATCCGCGAGGAGAAAAGGTTCTACGTTACCAGCAATCTCATTGGCTGCTTCACATATTAATACAATTTGGTCCGTCTCTAAGATAGCACCATCTCGTAGTGTGGAGACAGACGAGCGCTGCGCCTGCGCTGTTGTGCTTAGCGGGGCGCGCTCTAGTGGGAAAGTTGTGTACGCGCTGACTACGCGAAACTATGTACACAACATTCTTATTTTACATAGCCGTCTGGCATCAGTATGCCATTGAGAACCTTTTAGATGGTGAGTTGCCATGTGTACGTTGCGCGGCCATGCGTCAGTCATGCTGGGCCAGGTAAGCATGGGTGGACACAGCTCCTGTGTCCTGTTAGGTTTGCTAGGGAGAAAGCAGCCCGTGCTATTCTGGAACAGATTTCTATAGTGCGATTAGTATCCACAGGTTTAGCGTCATCAATGGTAAACACACATGCTGAACAGAGGCATTTCACGTGTGGTATCAGTGTGAGCGCTGCTTAGAGTTCTGTGGCGAGGTTGAACAGGTGCTGTACCTCATTTGATCAGCAAGTACGTGATGGTGGAGGGGGAGAGAGAGCAGAATTGGGCTGCTGCGAGCAGCCTGGTTCCTTCAGCCCTAACCTGCTAGCATGAGGGAGAGCGACCCACGGACGTTAGAGTGATGCTGTGGCGGATGCAGCCGGGGCAGATTCAGGGCCAGGGGCAGCGGTGACAGCGTCGGGCGTCGAGTGGCGGAATTTGTTTCTCATTGGCGATCTTTTGTTTAAACTATGTTCCATCGACTTCACCGAACAAGAGGATGCTGCGAATTAAAAAAAAAAACATACTTGTGAAAAATATCGACTTAATTAATTTGCATAAATGTTTTATATAAATGTGGTGTTAGGAGTAGAATAGTTTTGTGGGAGGGTATGTGTGAGTTGGTGACATGGAGTGGAACAGCAGGTTAAGTGCAAAACACTAGGTTAATTTGGATGTAAAATGTGGTGTCACCGCCAGACACCACACTTGCTAGGTGGTAGCCTTTAAATCGGCCGCGGTCCGCTAGTATACGTCGGACCCGCGTGTCGCCACTGTCAGTAATTGCAGACCGAGCGCTGCCACACGGCAGGTCTAGAGAGACGTACTAGCACTCGCCTCAGTTGTACAGCCGACGTTGCTAGCCATGGTTCACTGACAACTTCGCTCTCATTTGCCGAGACGATAGTTAGCATAGCCTTCAGCTACATTTGCTACGACCTAGCAAGGCGCCGTATTCTATTTATATTGAGATTCTATTAATGTATCATGAAGAGCGATGTTCTACAAATGTGGATTAAAGTTAAGTATTCCAGAAGCTACGTATTTTCTTTATAGCATTCATTACGTATCCTGTTTCAGACCTCACGCCAGCCTGCGTGAGTTCAAGCGCGTGCCTTTCGGCTTCCTCTCATTGTGTCTAGGCCGTCTTGTCTAGACACAACATAAAATGCAGTAAATAGTTTAAGGGGGTGGGAGACAAAGAAGAATGCCCCAGAAATGGCGTTCAAAAGCATGTGGAATTCGAAAAGTGAAGCAGAAAATGGTGGGAGGACATAACCAACTTCTTAATTTGGTATCAAAGGCGGTACAATAGTTTAAGGAAATGGGGGTGACATGGTAAACCACATAACAGAACATTAAGAGCTGACAAATGGCCAAGCATTAGATTAAGACACCCAGAGTACAGTGCCGTACATTAGGTTATGCAACACGTTTTCTCCATGTAACTACTTCTTAACAAGACCTACATGTTTCCAAACAGCAGAAAACGATGTGCAAGAGAAATCCAACCCCCACAAACAGATTTTTTTTTTATAAATAAACAATGTAGCCTTGAATTTCCTGTTATGAGACCCTTCGTCTCCAACACCAGACCACCATTTTGGGCTACGTCATGGAGTGGACGACAGCCCCTCTCTGATGGCAGTACTGTGTACTAGACCTGTACCTCATGGCAAACACACTGTTTCCCATCATTTTTTCCCACCCCAGACCGCCATCTTGTATTACATCATGGAATGGACAACAGCACCCTCTGCTGGTAGTACTGTGTACGAGGTCAGTTGGACTCCAGACCTCATGGCAAACACACTGGATGGTGGTAGTGCCTCATATTGTTTAAATAAGGACTGAATGCAAAATAAAGACTTATGTCCAGCACAGGCCGAGTCCTCTTCCTGCCTTTTCCTAGGGAGAGGTGGCGGTCACATGACTTAGGTTAGTGGAAGTAACCTAAGTGACCTGTTATCCTGCTATTTTCTTAGGTTAGAAAAAGTAGCTTTGGTGTGCTGCATTGTCCTGGTGGAATTTGAACTTCCCACCATTTTCTGGGGGAGGGGAGGAGAGGGTTAGGGGGAAGGGAGGGGATTTACCAGTGGGTGATAGTTTAATTAATTGATGAATTTAATTAAGAAGTCAATCAAACTGATAAGAGTGAGAGGAGCCATTCCAATAACTCAGACCTGAAAGTGTACCTGTAGCAGTGAGGGGGAGGGGGCAGGGGAACAATAGGTTAAGAGCTTGTCAATCAAAAGGAAGGATCCTTTAGCAGAACAATAGATTAAGTACCTGTCAATCAAAGGAGAACATTAAGTTTGCCCCCGTGTTCATACCTGCCCCTGATTAGGCAACCTGCACTAACAAAATGCACTGACAGCATCCTAGCTCCACTACTGACGTCATTTTGTTTTTCCTTAATGTATCTTCTGAGAGAAGTCGTAGTGACATCCTGTACCCCATGTTCCTTAGTTTCTCCGGAAACCAAACTGATGACTTATCAAACTGATTATTCTATTATATTCACACCAGTTGGCACCTGCTTTCTTAGGAATTGGAATTATTACATTCTTTTCGAAGTCTTTGAGTATTTTGGCTGTCTCATACAGGTTGCACATCAGGTGGAACATTCTCCTTCTTTATAATGTTTGCCGGCCTGGAACTGCGCGACCACTGCGGTCGCAGGTTCGAACCCTGTCTCAGGCATAGATGTGTGTGATGTCCTTAGGTTAGTTAGGTTTAAGTAGCTCTAAGTTCGAGGGGACTGATGACCTGAGATGTTAAGTCCCATAGTACTCAGAGCCATTTGAACCATTTTTAATGTTTGTTATGTTGCTCGAGTTTAGTAATTTACCTTATGTATAACTCCTCCGAAGCTCTGGGGAAGCTGCTGACTTTCTCGAATGAAACAGTTTGCAACATCGTTGCTCGCAAGTCACGAGAACTGAAAGGTTGTAATTACGATGGCAACTCATAATTACGACAGTATCAAGACCACAAGCCCGTCTGTTTTGCCGCTAAGGGAATCTTCGGCGTTCTCCTGTTGTCTACCATCACTAGACAGAATCCACCTAAATCGCTCTTAATTTATGACTCCTTTTGTGTGGTCTTTTTCTTATTGGCCGAACTTTCCCGCTCACGTGCGGTCGCTTAAGTATTGTCTACAATAACAGCACTTTTGCCAAGATATCAATGCTATTTAACTAACGAAACGTGCCTTCTTGGAAATGTACACACGAGTCTCAAAGCAGTGTTATATACCTACTTAATCAAGTGAGTAATAGACTTTTGTTTAAGTAGAGGTGTGCTATCTTCTGTTCTCTCCTATGTTAATGACGGTTCACGACCACTACTGTGATCACGAGTGAAGCCACAGCTAATTAACCTTGCAGTAGGAAGATACATCACAAAAGTTGGGAAGGAAAACATAGGTACAAAGAAGGTAGCTGCGAAGAAACCATGGGTAACAGAAGAAATACTTCAGTTGATTGATGAAAGGAGGAAGTACAAACATGTTCCGGGAAAATCAGGAATATAGAAATACAAGTCGCTGAGGAATGAAATAAATAGGAAGTGCAGGGAAGCTAAGACGAAATGGCTGCAGGAAAAATGTGATTGTCGGAAGGACAGACTCAGCATACAGGAAAGTCAAAACAACCTTTGGTCACATTAAAAGCAACGATGGTAACATTAAGAGTGCAACGGGAATTCCACTGTTAAATGCAGAGGAGAGAGCAGATAGGTGGAAAGAATACATTGAAAGCCTCTATGAGGGTGAAGATTTGTCTGATGTGATAGAAGAAGAAACAGGAGTCGATTTAGAAGAGATAGGGGATCCAGTATTAGAATCGGAATTTAAAAGACCTTTGGAGGACTTACGGTCAAATAAGGCAGAAGTGATAGATAACATTCCATCAGAATTTCTAAAATCATTGGGGGAAGTGGCAACAAAACGACTATTCACGTTGGTGTGTAGAATATATGAGTCTGGCGATGTACCATCTGTCTTTGGCAAAAGCATCATCCACACAATTCCGAAGACGGCAAGAGCTGACAAGTGCGACAATTATCGCACAATCAGCTTAACAGATCATGCATCGAAGCTGCTTTCAAGAATAATATACAGAAGAATCGAAAAGAAAATTGATAATGCGCTAGGTGACGATCAGTTTGGCATTAGGAAAAGTAAAGGAACGAGAGAGGCAATTCTGACGTTACGGCTAATAATGGAAGCAAGGCTAAAGAAAAATCAAGACACTTTCATAGGATTTGTCGACCTGGAAAAAGCGTTCGACAATATAAAATGGTGCAAGCTGTTCGAGATTCTGAAAAAAGTAGGGGTAAGCTATAGGGAGAGACGGGTCATATACAATATGTACAACAACCAAGAGGGAATAATAAGAGTGGACGATCAAGAACGAAGTGCTCGTATTAAGAAGGGTGTAAGACAAGGCTGTAGCCTTTCGCCCCTACTCTTCAATCGGTACATCGAGGAAGCAATGATGGAAATAAAAGAATGGTTCAGGAGTGGAACTAAAATACAAGGTGAAAGGATATCAATGGTACGATTCGCTGATGACATTGCTATCCTGAGTGAAAGTGAAGAAGAATTAAATGATCTGCTGAACGGAATGAACAGTCTAATGAGTACAAAGTATGGTTTGAGAGTAAATCGGAGAAAGACGAAGGTAATGAGAAGTAGTAGAAATGAGAACAGCGAGAAACTTAACATCAGGATTGATGGTCACGAAGTCAATGAAGTTAAGGAATACTGCTACCTTGGCAGTAAAATAACCAATGACGGACGGAGCAAGGAGGACATCTAAAGCAGACTCGCTATGGCAAAAAAAGGCATTTCTGGCCAAGAGAAGTCTACTAATATCAAATACCGGCCTTAATTTGAGGAAGAAATTTCTGAGGATGTACGTCTGGAGTACAGCATTGTATGGTAGTGAAACATGGACTGTGTGAAAACCGGAACAGAAGAGAATCGAAGCATTTGAAATGTGGTGCTATAGACGAATGTTGAAAATTAGGTGGACTGATAAGGTAAGGAATGAGGAGGTTCTACGCAGAATCGGAGAGGAAAGGAATATGTGGAAAACACTGATAAGGAGAAGGGACAGGAAGGGACAGGATGATAGGACATCTGCTAAGACATGAGGGAATGACTTCCATGGTACTAGAGGGAGCTGTAGAGGGCAAAAACTGTAGAGGAAGACAGAGATAGGAATACGTCAAGCAAATAATTGAGGACGTAGGTCGCAAGTGCTACTCTGAGATGAAGAGGTTAGCACAGGAAAGGAATTCGTGGTGGGCCGCATGAAACCAGTCAGTAGACTGATGACAAAAAAAAAAAAGGAAGAGACGTTGGCCCTTTCTGCTGTCGTCAGCACAGAGAGCTGAGACAGGAGGGAAGTGTGTTTCTGAGCCACGCCGGGAAGCTACAGAGGGCGAATGGCGAATTTTTTTAAAAAAAGTGACATAAATGGTTGTACCTTTTGATTGCACTCACATAGAAGATTAAAATGTTTACACCGCCCAGGTACCATGACCTTAGTATGTGATATCAATCTGAACTTTATACGCCAGTAATTTCAAGGTTGCTTGATTTGGGGGAGGGGACCAAAGTACGTTCAAGAGAAAAATGCAGTCGTAACAGACGGACAGACGAACAGACGCATGAAAGACAACAAAAATATTTTTTTCGTGTTATATAACAGGAAATAACAATTTTCGGATTTTTCCTTTACTTCCTCTATGAAATTTTGCTGCTTCTCAAATTTCTTGGTTCTACGTCAAGGGGAAGTACCCTATAGATTTTCACGAGCGAGTTTGCGAGTGTCGAAATATGTGGCATTAACGGAGTATCGACTTAGAAGCACAAAGCTTTTGCACCGCCAGGGGACCGTAGACTTCATTGTGCGACACAAATCTGAATTGATACACCAATGTATTCAAGAGAAAAAAGAGGTCTTAACAGACAGAGAGGTAAACAGGCGATCAAAAAATGACCAAAATATATTTTTTAGCGCTATAGAATTTCAAATTAGTAATTTTCGGATTTTTCCTCTAGTTTTGCTATGAAACTTCACTTCCTGGCAAATTTCATATTTCTAGGTCAATGGGAATTATCCTGTATCTTTTGGCGAGTGAATTTCGGGTATCAAACTATGTGAAATAAATGGCTATATCTTTTGGCCGAATTGACGTAAAAGCTTCAAATTTTTTCACAACCAAGCGAACGTAGACCTTAACGAGTGAAAAAGTGTTCTTCACTGTCAGTCAGACAGACGGACAATAAAGATTTCCTATAAGCGTCCCACTTTTACAGGTTGAGGCACGGAACGCTAATAAAGTTCAAGAAGCCTAAACATCCATTACTACGACTTGAGTCAGCTTGGTGAGACTACGTCAACTTCTGTTGCTAGCGGATGCCACCGTAGACGCTTGTTCCTGAGTGTGGGTACTCTGCAGCACAGTCAAACATTTTGGTTAAAACAACAGTCGAGAACGCAGTAAAATTTTCCTATTATGACGATGTCCGGTAGTGGTATGAAGTGGAAAACCCAGGGGCCGCCAACACCAGCAAAACTCTGAGACAGCCAAAAAAAACTCTGAGGATGGTTTTAACATCAGCCGGAAGCGGTCATAATAAACAAATGTCATTGCGATCTCGACTGCTGTTTGAATCAAAGTATAGCACCAGATCGCAGGGCTCCACGAGCAATGTTGTCGAAATTTACAGTCAAACAGTCAGCGACGACGCCGTCCCATTCGCGACGTGGTTACACGCTGGCACATGACGCTCTCTGACAACAACTACTCGACTTTGACCGAAAAGTTGTTTGTGTAAAATAGGCTTCCACCACACATTGCCGGTGCATTGTTCGCCACATTCTTCGATTTTGGATTCATTGGAGCTGTTATTGCCGAGGGTTTCAGTTTTCGCAAATGCTAGGGCCCCCGTAAACGATCAAACGCGTTTGACAAAATCGCCCATATCTAGAAGGATTTGCCAAGCAAGCCCGTACGCGTGTAAACAACGTTTGTCAGTTTAACCTCCCTCTTGTCAAACTTTCCGTGAGTCAAAATTTGTCGCAAATACGTCAAATACGATTTATGCTTGACAAACATCAAGCAGCACCCTACACGGTCAAATATTTGATAAGCATAGTTAAGTTTGACAAAATGTTTGATCGTTTAACGGGGCCTTTGGAGACTTTGATCGCCGAGCTGTTGGCGCTCCTGAGCGGGTGAGCGCTGTAGCAGGGCTCCAGACGGCCGCCGCTCTGCTCTCCTGCTCTCAGGCCGGCAGGCAGTGTTTACGTGCCGTCAGCGGATGAATGGAGGCGACAGCGGCAGGGCAGTGGCTGACGTCACGGCGCCGCAATGCGCTGACCGCGCGACACAGCGGCAGCCTGCGCAGCAACAAGTAGTAGGAGGCAACAGGTGGCCGCACTTTGCGCAGGGGCAGCAGCAGCAGCAGCTGCCTGCGTGGGAAGGCGGAAGGCAGGGGAGAGGGAGCAGGATGGAACAGCCTCGCCCGGGAATCCCCTGCTGCCCACCTCGCGAGGACAGCACTTTGGTAGCGCTATGGTCTGTGATAGGGAGCAGCCGGACTGTAATACCTCCTTAATATACGTGGACGCCAATAGACCTAAGGCACGCGTGTAAAACTGCACGAGAAACGCTCAGAAGGGGACATAAATAGGATTTTCAACTTACATTTACTGGAACTGTAATGAGGCGTGTAACCGTCTTACGTATTTTATAAGTAACACAATTGTATAGTGCAGACGCAGTTTAACCATTAAATACTACTCTGGGTGAATTCTCACCCATGGGGCTCGAAAGAAAAATTACATTTAAACGAAGTGAGGCGACTGCATTAAAAACATTTAATTGTATTTATCATACATAAAACTAAGTGTTAAATACCAAGTTATAAACAGTTTTGCCTTGTTTTACAGGTTAACTTTATGAATTCGGAAAAATTTCTCTTTAAAATCACTGACAACTTTGGCTCACATATATCATAAAATGAGTTAATAGTTACGTTATTTTCCATCGCCCACGCACAGTTCACGTAACTAAAAAAAGACTTTGCAGTGTTCTGCACCAACGAAATGTTCACACTGAAGGCTTTACAGAAAACTTCTTGTCACCTGATGTATGTACGATGTCGTTGCGTGTAGAATGTCCGTCTATATGAATCGTGTTATTGTATTAATCTATTGTAAAGACATGCACCCGCTGTGAAATGAATCACACGAATCTTCAAATGGTTCAAATGGCTCTGAGCACTATGGGACTCAACTGCTGTGGTCATAAGTCCCCTAGAACTTAGAACTACTTAAACCTAACTAACCTAAGGACAGCACACAACACCCAGCCATCACGAGGCAGAGAAAATCCCTGACCCCGCCGGGACTCGAACCCGGGAACCCGGGCGTGGGCACACGAATCTGACAAACCTTGTTTGTGTACAGTTAATCTGTGGATGTGGGCCTAGTTTAATACTGTGTGCGTAATATATTACGTGAAAGTTTAAGAATATTCACTTAAAATAATCTGCGAGGATCTTGCATGAATTAAAATGAAGGTAGCTACCTTTACCTCTGAAACTTCCTTTAAATTGAAACAGCATGGACATACGTAATAGTATATTCCTTTGGTGGTAAGATTCTATTAATTGTTCACCTGCTTTATCAGAAAATATATCTCACCTACACGCACAAACTACAACCATTCGGTATTGAACTGTCTTTGGTGAGTAGAGCTAGAACTTCCGGCTAGGAAGCTCTCAGGGCTATCTTTATATTAAATACCAAATACAGTTCTCTAATAGAATATCCAGCTATCATGGGTTATCTCCTACCATGAACAACTGTATGTACCATCTCGTACTATTTGAAACTTCTCTCTACGAATATTTGCTTTAAGTATTCATAAAACTTCGTCTTTGCCACAGATTCTGTCAGCACACACAAGCACGATGCTTTTACGTAAAAGTACGTGAAATTAAGCAAAATATCTATCCACTCTGAAGGGGTGTTATTTTTTTAAACAAGTCTGAGTTGTATATTATTAATCAGTTCAGAAATATAGTGAAATAACGTTATCGGTCTTAAGATGGCCGACAACAATATGAATAGCATCAGCGCCCCCTCACGTGTTATTTAAAATATTCACAGACACTTCTTAAAGCGTAGGCTGGTGGGACTAGCAATAAGAGTGCAAAATTAGGTACAACTTCATCTCTTGCTTGAAATTACCAAATTACACTTACAGCAGTCACGTCTGGACTCCAGCACGCTCAAGGTACAACATCAGAGATCGAAGAAGAAGTGAAACAAAGCAAAAAAATAAAAAAAATAAAAAATAAAAAAATAACTATCGGAGCGTTTGTTCTAAGAATGACAATGATCATAGATATTAGTTTTCCATAGAACAGTTCTTTGTAGCTCATGACATTTAATTAATATTTTTTTATAATATTTTTGTAAAGAAAGATCGACATTATCAGTTTTTGACACTTTGTAACTCGTATCGAAGTTTTTCGTGGTAGATAAAGTTCACTTTCATTAAAGTTTATCGCACACGTGTCTGCTCCAGGAGGTAAGCAGTACACACTTTTCTTGCGTAGCTTGCATTTGCTTTGTTTAACACCTGTGTCTTAGCTTTCACAAGATGCCTTTTGATCTTCAAATAACCCAAAAGATGAAGATTCAAGCAATTTTGAAGGTCAGTAACTCTCTTGCATTCTCTAAAAATTGCTTGAATCTTCATCTTTTGGGTTATTTGAAGTGTTCGTTGCATTATTCTTTGTTGTGTGAAACGTATGGGTAGCTCCAATCCAAGTTGATGTACGTACTCAAGACGACTTTCGGGTTTATTTCCCTTTGCTCCACAACAGACTGTCCAGATTATGTAGGCATTTATGGCAGCTGTATTCAAGAGGCCATAAAAAAACTGCTAATCGCCATCGATGTGTTCGTTTACTGCATGTACAATTTTGACACGTTTGATCAAACGCATCTACATCCTCTTTCGTAGCGTTATTATATTCTATTACTTATGGCTTGCTCCTGTTGGATAATGTTGGTGAGCAATGCATTGTTGAGGCGAGAAGAACTTCTTTTCCTCTCTTGGAGCAATACGATACAAGTTTAATTTGTTTTGTGAACCGCACAAAAAAAATGGTTCAAATGGCTCTGAGCACTAAGGGGTCATCAGTCCCCTAGAACTTAGAACTACTTAAACCTAACTAACCTAAGGACATCACACACATCCATGCCCGAGGCAGGATTCGAACCTGCGACCGTAGCGGTCGCGCGGTTCCAGACTGAAGCGCCTAGAACCGCTCGGCCACTTCGTCCGGCTGAACCGCACAGAAAGAGTGATGTTTTCGCAGGACGTCCTTTCAAGAAGCTCTTGGGATATTTCTGCCTTGTTCCTTCGAGCACTTCCAACCATTATAAGACCATATCCTTACTTTGCTACGAATAAAGCAAAAGAGGTAAACCAGTTGTCTACTTTTACATTAGACTTGGTTCCGTGTGTTGGTCGGGACAATTCTCTAACAAAAAGGTTAAGCAAAGGTTCACGTACAGTCTCCGTCTCTTTTCCAACGTGAGGAATTCCACTAACTAGATATTTGGAATTCGCGTCACACATATAGACCAATTTCATACCATACTTTTTTGGTCTGTTAGCTACATAGATTCGAAATTTACACCTACCATGGATCCCTCCAAGCTGTTCGTCTATGATGCATGCAGGTAGATACGTAGTGATCTGTACAATGTGAGAAGAAACTGTCCCAAATAAACCTGATATTTATGAAAGTATCACCTGTTTTTCTTTGTTCCCTGCATCCTTTGTCATCGAGCCTTAGCAGTTGGTAATGAATCTAAATATTTTACTGGACATGATTGAAAAATACGCAGAACTCGACTGGCCATTCCATAAAATTTTTGTAGGCATATGATTCTCTGCCGGCCGGAGTGACCGAACGGTTCTAGGCGCTACACTTTGGAACCGCGCGACCACGACGGTCGAAGGTTCGAATCCTGCCTCGGGTATGGATGTGTGTGATGTCCTTAGGTTGGTTAGGTTTAAGTAGTTCTAAGTTCTAGGGGACTGATGACCTCAGATGTTAAGTCCCATAGTGCTCAGAGCCATTTGAACCATTTGATTATCTTTCCTTAATCCGCTTGTATACAACAAACCTAAAAATGCTTCTAATTCTTCAAGTGCTAAATCATTAGTCCAACTGGATGGAAGGCTATAGTTTTTCTTTTGATCGGCTACTTCTAAATTTGTGCAATTTGCAAAATATTTCAGCGTGTTATTATCGAAAAAGAGACGCCAACTTCCAAGAATACTGTTAGTGTTTTGGGCGTTCCCTTTTGGACCTATTGCCGTCGGTACAATATTATGAGAATAAGATTTTTGTCTCTTTGGATGTTCTATCGGCCAGACATGGTTACTATTCTTTTCAATGTATTTTTCTTTGGCGCAATAATACGATTATTTACTACGTCATAAGAGATACCAGTAGTCCCCTTATTTTGTTCTATCTGTGGACGTTTTGTTGAAATTTGGCCCCTTGCCCCTGCAGCTTCAGCCTCAAGAAATTTATCCTTTACTGTTGTAATCACAGACCGCTCTGTCTGGTTCGCTAACAGTAACGTCACCTTCAACATCATCACAGTTATCTTCCGCCTCAGATCCTTCAGGATCACTGCATAAATAATCAAACTCGGTATTCATCACAATGTCTTCAAGATCGCTACTAATTCGTTTGCCTTCATAAAAATACATAGTTATTTTGAAGGAATATTTAAAAATAGAACTCAAAATGATTGTATGAACTTTGAATAAAATAATTCCGTCGGTACTATTCTGAATGAAAATTCACCCACGGATTTCGAAGACACAGTAGAATTGATGGACGTTGTAAGAGTAGCAACCGGTTTACACCACTACCACTGCTGAGAGAAGACACTCTGGGAATGACAGCAGTCCGAGCAGTGTTGCCAACTTGCCACAGACAAGTTTTCTGTTGTCTGAAAATTCACCGAGAGTAGTATTTGAAGGCTAACACTAATCAGAAGTCTTCCTCTCTCCCACCCCACTCCCAAAAAACAAAAAAGGAAAAAAAGAAAAATCTGGTTTTCCAAAGAATCGAACTCCCGCTAAGGGCTGTCATAACCAACCTCTGGATGAGTATAGTGAGGGTAATTAGCTTTACATTTTAAGAAAAGCTAGTTTTATTAGTTTTGTAGCATTTCAATGCTTATGACGTCATATGTACTATGTGGAAAAAGTGTTGCGATTAGATCTAGTACAAGTAATAAATTAAAACGTCGTACCTCATGCTGCTGCATCATCAGAGTAATTGTAGTAACCGGAAAACTCTTTTCGTTTCGTCATTCTGTGGGGAGTGTCAGCGAGAAAAGTCTGAAATTATGTCTAATGTTTGTTGGCAGTCGCTAAGCGTTCTCATCCCCAAATACTATATGAATGTAGTCAACACAGTTCTCTTGCCGCGACTTTCACTGCCTGAAGACATACACGTAGTTTATAACTTTAACACTTGACTTACTGTGTTGAATACTCAACGTAACATATCTCTTAATGCATAGACTATGAGGCATCTGAAACTTTTATATTCGGTCAATACATATATGAAATTCTGATAATCAAATTTTTTACTGTTCCTGGAAGTTGTTAGATACGCAACGTGCAACGAGAAAGGGGTCAGCAGGTGGCCGTTTTATTCGTTTAGTAATGGAGGTCCAGAAAGCTCCAGATTGTTCCACTTAACATTATGACAAAACAAATCATTCATAAGAAATGTGTCATCATTGTTATCGGAATCACTTTAAAACAGTGCCACTTTACGCTAATGATATCACACTCGCCCCCGACCTATAAAACGACTCATTTATACAGTGATCTTGGATCTTCATTCGCAACAGCAACGTCTGAATAATCAACATCAAAACCGAAAGTATTCCAGATTTATTCATTTCCTTCAGTTTTCTAAATAGCGCGAGGACTAACTCCAAGACGGAAATGGTCTCCATTTTAAACACCAAAATATAATCCGTAGGATAAATAAGCAGATTAAGCTAAATAAGTACATCAACGCAATCCACTCTGATACATTCACTATTGCTGCAGGCACCTACATAGACAAATTTGTTAAAATACGTTGAAACGCCCAGCCACACCCGCTGGGCAGACCAGGTAATTAGGACTGTGGAAGGGGGCCAAATAAGGTTGGGGTCGGCTTCACCTTCTCATAGTAATTTATTGTAATTTACCAACACATTTACAGCCGGCCGGAGTCGCCGAGCAGCTCTAGGCGCTACAGTCTGTAACCCCGCGACCGCTACGGTACCAGGTTCGAATCCTTCCTCGGGCATGGATGCGTGTGATATCCTTAGGTTAGTTACGTTTGAGTAGTTCTAAGTTCTAGAGGACTGATGACCTCAGATGTTAAGTCCCATAGTGCTCAGAGCAATTTGAACCATTTAACACATTTACAACCAAAGCGGCACATACCCGAACCTTTACCAAATGCCACTCTTTCACGGCTGAAGGCCTCCAGACAAGAAATCTTAACAAATCAACAAGATACAAATCCAATTAAAATAGCAATAAAAATAATTTAAAAAAACATCACCCCTAGATGGAAAACAAAAATAGATACAACAAACTTATGCAAGGTGTAATACCAATGACTGAAGGGCACAATTAAGTATCAAAATTTTAAAATATATAACCATAATCTTTTAAAATCAGAAGGCCGCAAAGTTTAAGCTTGAAACATAATTTTTAAAATAAGGTTGCAAGACTGAAAGCCCACAATTTTGCAAAATTTTTAAGACAAAAAGGAAAATTGCCATAAACGTTAAATTTTAAGTAGCTGGAAACATAATTAAACAACGGTGGGAAAGACAATAAAGGCAACGGCATCCAGAAGCCTCCAGGGAGTTCGGTCTGGCCTCCTTCACTTAGGCGAGACAGGTGGTCAGCCCAACTACACTTGACCTGTCGGAACGCAACCAGGGGACAGCCACGGACCGACCGACACAACGACTTGCTTCCCATGAACCAGTACATGAGAAATCAAACAGGAAAGGTTACAAACGTGATAATCCACAATGGAGTACGTATTAGCTGTCAAAATTACGAACCATGTTGGGCAGCGACAACAGGTGAGGGAAGGACGCTGCCTGAAACTACGTCCGCGGCCGGGGCAGGCAACCGGAACACTAACGGCCACTAGGCAAAAAATTCCACTGGTGCACCCGAATTTGAAACACGGTAACGTAGTTAACTTCACCCAAAAGAACAAGGCGTGAATTTACGTCAGTGCTCAGGGTAGGTAACCAGAACAGTAACGGCCACAAGGCAGAATACTCCACTGGTGAACTCGAATTGCAGTCAACCAAAATAGTTAATTGCACCGCATGGCGGCTAAATTTCAGCAGTAGAAAGACTGTGTTGCTCACAGGAAAACCTTCCCAACAGCGAACCATCGAAATGAACCACCACAACACGAATGGACGTGACTTTTGTAGCTGAAACCACTCAACTTTGACGTCCTGGATCGGTGAACCACGAAGTTGTAGCGATCGGACAGCTGCACACACGCTCCGACACTGCGCAGGGACTGCCAGCCGACCCAGCCGACTGCACCGCGCGGAGACAACTCCCCTTGTCCGCAACAACCGACCGACTCGCCTCAGAATGCCGACAACATCTAAAATCGTCGTCAGTGGAAAATACTCCAACAACACACACAACCTTACAAACACTGCACGAAGACCTGAACGATACCCAACAGTAACTAAGCACGCACGAAGACAGATCAGGAGTCGATGCACACACCCTCAGCCGACTCACGAACGATCGGCGAGACAAAACGCGTCGTCCGGTAGGACGACCGACCGACGATCGACATAGGCCGTGGCGCGGCTCGAGTGATGCGTGGCTGTGATGGTCCGGCGAGCCATGTCGACGCAGACCTCACTGCTGCTCCAACCCGACTGCACCAGTGCCGCATTGCAACTCCCCGACTGGCAGGTCCGGACTGCGCTCCAGACACGTTCGACCTGACAGACCACAACTGCCAATTTCAACTCCCTTACGACAGACAACAACCGGGAAGTAATAGCAGTCGAGCATAGATACTACGAGAGGGGATATACAGATACGCGCTGCTAAAGCCGCTCACGGTCAGGCAAGGCAGCAGCTCAGTGACAGTAGTAATTTAACTTGACGTAGGGAGGTGGAAGTACGTTAAAAACAGGGTGTAAAATACACTACTGGCCATAAAAATTGCTACACCAAGAAGAAATGCAAACGATAAACGGGTATTCATTGGACAAATATATTATACTAGAACTGACATTGCATTTGTGGTGTTGGCAGAAGAGCCAACACCGTGTTACTAGAGGAGGCCGAAATGCACGCGTTAAGCTCACGCAGACTGGCGTGAGGTCTGGAACAGTTCAATGTTATTACTATAGCAAATAAAGTACGGAGTTGAAGTAATACTTAACTTAATTCCATAATTGGTGAACATCGCTCTTGTTGTTACATTATATAATCTCAATATACACTGGTAATGGCGCCTTGCTAGGTCGTAGCAACTGACGTAGCTGAAGGCTATGCTAACTATCGTCTCGGCAAATTAGAGCGTATTTGTCAGGGTAGCATCGCTAGCAAAGTCGGCTGTACAACTGGGGCGAGTGCTAGGACGTCTCTCTAGACCTGCCGTGTGGCGGCGCTCGGTCTGCTATCACTGACAGTGGCGACACGCGGGTCCGACGTATACAAGCGGACCGCGGCCGATTTAAATGCTACCACCTAGCAAGTGTGGTGTCTGGCGGTGACACCACAGCATTTTCACGCAATTTGGGTGCACAGATCCTGAGAAATCAGTACCCAGAACAACCACCTCTGGCCGTAATAACGGCGTTGAAACGCCTGGGGATTGAGTCAAACAGAGCTTGATTGGCGTGTATAGATACACCTGCCCATGCAGCTTCAACACGATACCACAGTTCATCAATAGTAGTCACTGGAGTATTGTGACGAGCCAGTTGCTCGGCCACCATTAACCAGACGTTTTCAATTGGTGAGAGATCTGGAGAATGTGCTGGCCAGGCCAGCACTCGAGCAGTTACTGTATCCATAAAGGCCCGTACAGGACCTGCAACATGCGGTCGTGCATTATCCTGCTCAAATGTAGGGTTTCGCAGGGATCGAGTGAGGGGTAGAGCCACGGGTCGTAACACATCTGAAATGTAACGTCCACTGTTCAAAGTGCCGTCAATGCGAACAAGAGGTGACCGAGACGTGTAACCAATGGCATCCCATACCATCACGCCGGGTGATACGCCAGTATGACGATGACGAATACACGCTTCCAACGTGCGTTCACCGCGATGTCGCCAAACACGGATGCGACCCTCATGATGCTGTAAACAGAACCTGGATTCATCCGAAAAAATGACGTTTTGCCATTCGTGCACCCAGGTTCGTCGTTGAGTACACCATCGCAGGCGCCCCTGTCCGTGATGCAGCGTCAAGAGTAACCGCAGCCACGGTATCCGAGCTGATAGTCCATGCTGCTGCAAACGTCGTAGAACTGTTCGTGCAGATGGTTGTTGTCTTGCAAACGTCCCCATCTGTTGACTCACGGATCGAGACGTGGCTGCACGATCCGTTACAGCCATGCAGATAAGATGCCTGTCATCTCGACTGCTGGCGATACGAGGCCGTTTGGATCCAGTACGGCGTTCGGTATTACCCTCCTGAACCAACCGATTCCGTATTCTGCTAACAGTCATTGGATCTCGACCAACGCGAGCAGCAATCTTGCGATACGATACGATAGGCTACAATTCTACCTTTGTCAATGTCGGAAACGTGGTGGTACGCATTTCTCCTCTTTACACGAGGCATCACAACAACGTTTCACCAGGCAACGCCGGTCAACTGCTGTTTGTGCATGAGAAATTAGTTGGAAACATTTCTTACGTCAGCACGTTGTAGGCGTCGCCACCGGCGCCAACCTAATGTGAATGCCCTGAAAAGCTAATCATTTGCATATCACAGCATCTTCTCCCTGTCGGTTAAATTTCCCGTCTGTAGCATGTCATCTTCGAGGTGTAGCAATTTTAATGGCCAGTAGTGTACATGATGGCCGGAACACGAGCCACGCACGGATCATGTGTCACAGCAGGACGTGTCGAAAACACGAGATACCTCTAGATCCGTCTGTAACGGATGGTGCGCGAAACACGAATCAACTCGGGATCCATCCACCATGTGTTAATGCAGACCAAAAACTGTACCGACAACCGAAAAACAGGGATAGCCAAAAACGAGCATGTCTTTACTGGAAAAAGCTATTTATTGCATCTATAAAATATGCTACATCTTGTGACCAGACAAAACTACAATCGTCCAGATATAACTGTAGGTTCTTTGATTGCTCAGGGAGATGGATCGTCTTAACCACAAATATGAAATATTAGTTCACATTATCACATGAATGATAAAAACTTTTACTTTGCTTGTTACAATCCTTTGTCACAGGAGTGCTTGATAGTTTACATCTGTCATTGACTACATCTACATACATACTCCGCAATCCACCATACGGTGCGTGGCGGAGGGTACCTCGTACTACAACTAGCATCTTCTCTCCCTGTTCCACTCCCAAACAGAACGAGGGAAAATGACTTCCTATATGACTCTGTACAAGCCCTAATCTCTCTTATCTTATCTTTGGGGTCTTTCCGCGAAATGTAAGTTGGTGGCAGTAAAATTGTACTGCAGTCAGCCTCAAATGCTGTTTCTCTAAATTTCCTCAGTAACTATTCACGAAAAGAAAGCCTCCTTTCCTCCGGAGACTCCCGCCCGAGTTCCTGAAGCATTTCCGTAACACTCACGTGATGATCGAACCTACCAGTAACAAATCTAGCAGCCCGCCTCTGAATTGCTTCTGTATCCTCCCTCAATCCGACCTGATAGGGATCCCAAATGTTCGAGCAGTACTCAAGAATAGGTCGTATTAGTGTTTTATAAGCGGTCTCCTTTACAGATGAACCGTATCTTCCCAAAATTCTACCAATGAACCGAAGACGACTATCCCTCTTTCCCACAACTGCCATTACATGCTTGTCCCACTTCATATCGCTCTGCAATGTTACGCCCAAATATTTTATCGACGTGGCTCTGTCAAGCCCTACACTACTAATGGAGTATTCAAACATTTCAGGATTCTTTTTCCTATTCATCTGCATTAATTTACATTTATCTATATTTAGAGTTATATGTCATTCTTTACACCAATCACAAATCCTGTCCAAGTCATCTTGTATCCTCCTACAGTCACTCAACGACGACGCCTTCCCGTACACCACAGC
Source organism: Schistocerca cancellata (assembly GCF_023864275.1). NCBI lineage: Eukaryota > Metazoa > Arthropoda > Insecta > Orthoptera > Acrididae > Schistocerca > Schistocerca cancellata. Next base: position 18,816,702 of record NC_064626.1, on the reverse strand, counting down.
ATCATCAGCAAACAGCCGCCCATTGCTATCCACCATGTCCAAAAGATCATTTATGTAGATAGAAAACAACAGCGGACCTACCACACTTCCCTGGGGCACTCCAGATGATACCCCCACCTCCGATGAACACTTACCATCGAGGACAACGTACTCGGTTCTATTACTTAAGAAGTCTTCGGGCCACTCACATATTTGGGAACCAATCCCATACGCTCTTACCTTAGTTAGGAGTCTGCAGTGGGGCACCGAGTAAAACGCTTTCCGGAAGTCAAGGAATATGGCATCCGTCTGATACCCTTCATCCATCGTTCGCAAGATATCATGTGAAAAAAGGGGGAGTTGCGTTTCGCAGGAGCGATGCTTTCTAAAGCCGTGCTGATGCATGGACAGCAACTTCTGTGTCTCAAGGAAATTCATTATATTCGAACTGAGAATATGTTCGAGAATCCTGCAACAAACCAATGTTAAGGATATTGGTCTGTAATTTTAAGGATCCGTCCTTCTACCCTTCTTATATACGGGCGTCATCTGCACTTCTTTCCAGTCGCTTGGGACTTTACGTTGGGCAAGAGATTCGCGATAAGTGCAAGCTAAGTAAGGAGCCAATGCAGTAGAGTACTCTCTGTAAAATTGAATTGGAATCCCATCAGGACCTGGCGATTTATTTATTTTCAACCCATTTATTTATTTTCAATCCATTCAGCCCCAGGGATGTCTATCAATATGTCCTCCATACGGGAATCTGTACGAGTCTCAAACGGCGGTGTGTTTGTACGATCCTCCTGCGTGAAAGATTTCTCAAATGCTAAATTTAAAATTTCAGCTTTCGTTTTGCTATTAAAGTATCACTCGATGAGCCAGTTAACAATCTCTTCTCTTGAAGTATAATGTTCAACATTTGGTGAAGGAAATCTTCATCTGATACTTGAATAACTATTTAGTCCTACTAGACCATGATGACTGCTTGAGCTGAGGTCACGAACTAGGGCATAGCACTTCTGTGGTCGACTTTGTACCGGCAAAGGCGCTGATGTGAACATGCACTAATTAAACGTTTTTCTCTCTTTTTCCATTTGCCATAATGACGATGTTTTTGTTAGTGTTCCTTATGCAACTGAGATTTGCTGACTAATTTCCGTACGTTTTACACAGAGAATGTAGTGCGAATTACAATACTACATTTAGTACTTTTATATGCCTTATTTTTCCCGAGGGCATGCAGCTTTACTGTATGATTAAATGATGATGGTGTCCTCTTGGATAAAATATTCCGGAGGTAAAATAGTACCCCATTAAGAAATCTCCGGGCGGGGACTACTCAAGAGGACGTCGTTATCAGGAGAAAGAAAACTGGCATTCTACGGATTGGATCGTGGAATGTCAGATCCCTCAATCGGGCAGATAGGTTAGAAAATTTAAAACGTGAAATGGATAGGTTAAAGTTGGATATAGTGGGGATTAGTGAAGTTCGGTGGCAGGAGGAACAAGGCTTTTGGTCAGGTGAATACAGGGTTATAAATACAAAATAAAATAGGGGTAATGCAGGAGTAGGTTTAATAATGAATAAAAAGATAGGAGTACGGGTAAGCTAGTACAACAAGCATAGTGAACGCATTATTGTGGCCAAGATAGACACAAAGCCCACGCCTACTACAGTAGTACAAGTTTGTATGTCAACTAGCTCTGCAGATGACGAAGAAATTGATGAAATGTATGATGAGATAAAAGAAATTATTCAGGTAGTGAAGGGAGACGATAATTTAATAGTCATGGGTGATTGGAATTCGAGTGTAGGAAAACGGAGAGAAGGAAACATAGTAGCTGAATATGGATTGGGGCTAAGAAATGAAAGAGGAAGCTACCTGGTAGAATTTTGTGCAGAGCATACCTTAATCATAGCTAACACTTGGTTCAAGAATCATGAAAGAAGATTGTATACATGGAAGAACCCTGGAGATACTAGAAGATATCAGATAGATTATATAATAGTAAGACAGAGATTTAGGAACCAGGTTTTAAATTGTAAGACATTTCCAGGGGCAGATGTGGACTCTGACCACAATCTATTGGTTATGAACTGTAGATTAAAACTGAAGAAACTGCAAAAAGGTGGGAATTTAAGGAGATAGGACCTGGATAAACTGAAAGAACCAGAGGTTGTACAGGGTTTCAGGGAGAGCATAAGGGCACAATTGACAGGAATGGGAGAAAGAAATACAATAGAAGAAGAATGGGTAGTTTTGAGGGATGAAATAGTGAAGACAGCAGAGGATCAAATAGGTAAAAAGACGAGGGCTAGTAGAAACCCTTGGGTAAAAGAAGAAATATTGAATTTAGTTGATGAAAGGAGAAAATATAAAAATGCAGTAAATGAGGCAGGAAAAAAGGAATACAAACGGCTCAAAAATGAGATCGACAGGAAGTGCAAAATGGCTAAGCAGGGATGGCTATAGGACAAATGTAAGGATGTTGAGGCTTATCTCACTAGGGTAAGATAGCTACTGCCCTTGGAGAAAGGAGAACCACTTGTATGAATATCAAGAGCTTTGATGGAAACCCAGTTATAAGCAAAGAACTGAAAGCAGAAAGGTGGAAGGAGTATATAGAGGGTCTATACAAGGGCGATGTACTTGAAGACAATATTATGGAAATGGAAGAGGATGTAGATGAAGATGAAATGGGAGATATGATACTGCGTGAAGAGTTTGACACAGCACTGAAAGACCTAAGTCGAAAGAAGGCCTCTGGAGTAGACAACATTCTATTAGAGCTACTGACAGCCTTGGGAGAGCCAGTCCTGACAAACCTCTACCAACTGGTGAGCAAGATGTATGAGACAGGCGAAATTCCCTCAGACTTCAAGCAGAATATAATAATTCCAATCCCAAAGAAAGCAGGTGTTGACAGATGTGACAATTACCAAACAAGTCACAGCTGCAAAACACTAACGCGAATTCTTTACAGACGAATGGAAAAATTGATAGAAGCCGACCTCGGAGAAGATCAGTTTGGATTCCGTAGAAATGTTGGAACACGTGAGGCAATACGGGACCTACGACGTATCTTAGAAGAAATATTAAGGAAAGACAAACCTACGTTTCTAGCATTTGTAGACTTAGAGACAGCTTTTGACAATGTTGATTGGAATACTCTCTTTCAAATTCTGAAGGTGGCAGGGGTAATATACAGGGATCGAAAGGCTATTTACAATTTGTACAGAAACCAGATGGCAGTTATAAGAGTCGAGGGGTATGAAAGGGAAGCAGTGGTTGAGAAGGGAGTGAGACAGGGTTGTAGCCTCTCCCCAATGTTATTCAATCTGTATATTGAGCAAGCAGTGATGGAAACAAAAGAAAAATTCGGAGTAGGTATTAAAATCCATGGAGAAGAAATAAAAACTTTTAGGTTCGCCGATGACATTGTAATTCTGTCAGAGACAGCAAAGGACTTGGAAGAGCAGTTGAACGGCATGGACAGTGTCTTAAAAGGATGGTATAAGATGAACATCAACAAAAGCTAAACGAGGATAATGGAATGTAGTCGAATTAAGTCGGGTGATTCTGAGGGAATTAGATTAGGAAATGAGATATTTAAAGTAGTAAAGGAGTTTTGCTATTTGGGGAGCAAAATAACTGATAACAGTCGAAGTAGAGAGGATGTAAAATGTAGACTGGCAATGGCAAGGAAAGCGTTTCTGAAGAAGAGAAATTTGTTAACATCGAGTATAGATTTAAGTGTGAGGAAGTCATTTCTGAAAAGTATTTGTGTGGAGTGTAGCCATGTATGGAAGTTAAACATGGACGATAAATAGTTTAGACAAGAAGATAATAGAAGCTTTCGAAATGTGGTGCTACGGAAGAATTATGAAGATTAGATGGGTAGATCACATAACTAATGAGGAGGTATTGAATAGAATTGGGGAGAAGAGGAGCTTGTGGCAAAACTTGACTAGAAGAAGGGATCGGTTGGTTGGACATGTTCTGATCATCGAGGGATCACCAATTTAGTATTGGAGGGCAGCGTGGAAGGGTAAAAATCGAAGAGGGAGATCAAGAGATGAATACAGGAAGCAGATTCAGAAGGATGTAGGCTGCAGTAGGTACTGGGAGATGAAGCAGTTTGCACAGGATAGAGTAGCATGGAGAGCTGCATGAAACCAGTTTCGAGACTGAAGACCACAACAACAACAAGATGCCTTACATGAAACAAGCTTTAATTTAGCCGATAAAGGACTGAGGAAACTAAAGAAGAAACTTGTGAGACACTAAAATGAGACTGAATGTTTGTAGATGTTAAAGATAATAAAGATAATTAAAGATAAAAAAACTGAACATCTATTTTGTTATACATCAATTGCATTGCGATACATATTAGTAAAGAGTATTTTTTCTTACGCAGTTCTCAGAGAATATATTACAGAGTAAGATAGATTAATATTTGTTAAAACTCAAGATATGACCAAGTGTTTACGTTGTTAAGGGAGCAGACATTGATGAATTTATAAGGCCAGATACAAAAGTAACACATTTCCGAGTCTGTATTATGAATGAGTTACTCATTTCTAAAGACTTATCAATGAATCCAAAGTCGTCATAATATTTCGTATAAACAGTTTAAGCATCGTTAGTTTCCGAATACTTCCTGTTCTATTCAGAATGTCTCGCATGTTCCAATGTAAGCCGTCTCCTGTTGTCTCATACAATATATTTATAGCGAAAATAACACGGGGGATACTTGTACAAAAGCAGTTATATTCTACAAAGTTAGATACACATCTCTCTGAAGCCTTATACTTTACCACCTAAGGTTCCTTCGCATTCTGTATGTATTCCGTTCCCACAACAGATTTTTCACTGTGTAGTGGAGTGCCCACTGTTCGGAGACTTTCTGACAGATAGAAACATGGGCGAGATTTAAACCCAGAACACTGCCCTACTCGGGCAGCTCTCTGCAGATTGAGTTACGCAGGCGCGACCCGCAGCCTTACTTCCGCCATTTCCTCGTCTCCTATAAACTTCACCGAAGTTCTTCTGCATACCTTGAAAACACTGGCACTCCTTGGAGAAAGGATACACAGCGCTAGCTGAACTCAAACTCTTCCAGGGACAAAATTCCGCCTATAGTCAATGGTCCAACAAAAACCGTATCTATTTATATGGTCACTATCTGCATCTACATGGTTACTCTGCTATTCACACTTAAGTGCCTGGCAGAGGGTTCATCGAACCATTTTCATACTACTACTCTACCATTCCACTCCGGAACGGCGCGTGGGAAAAAGTAACACCTAAATGTTTCCGTTTGAGCACTGATTTCTCTTATTTTATTATGATGATCATTTCTCCCTACGTAGGTGGGTGTCAAGAAAAAAGCCGCGCGGGGTTAGCCGAGCGGTCTTAGGCGCTGCTGCCGCCGTTGGATAAGCAGCTGCAGCAGCAACTCGTATACTCCTAGCTCACTCATTTGTTACATAGTTTAATTCTTAATTTATTTGCGTGTTTTTGGTACTTGCATTGTTAAATTCATAAATTTCGTGCGTATTATAGTATTTGAGAGTTGTAGCATCGCGTTTTAGTACCTGAATAGTGTACATTCGCGTAGTCGTCTGTCTTATGTTTTTGTTTTGAACGGCCAGTGTCGGTTGGTCACAGTCAGTGTGCTCCCTGCCGCCGTTGTATAAGCAGCTGCAGCAGCAACTCGTATACTCCTAGCTCATTCATTTGTTACATAGTTTAATTCTTAATTTCTTTGCGTGTTTTTGTTACTTGCATTGTTTAATTCATAAATTTCGTGCGTATTATAGTATTTGAGAGTTGTAGCATCGCGTTTTAGTACCTGAATAGTGTAAATTCGCGTAGTCGTCTGTCTTATGTTTTTGTTTTGAACGGCCAGTGTCGGTTGGTCACAGTCAGTGTGCTCCCTGCCGCCGTTGGATAAGCAGCTGCAGCAGCAACTCGTATACTCCTAGCTCACTCATTTGTTACATAGTTTAATTCTTAATTTATTTGCGTGTTTTTGGTACTTGCATTGTTAAATTCATAAATCTCGTGCGTATTATAGTATTTGAGAGTTGTAGCATCGCGTTTTAGTACCTGAATAGTGTAAATTCGCGTAGTCGTCTGTCTTATGTTTTTGTTTTGAACGGCCAGTGTCGGTTGGTCACAGTCAGTGTGCTCCCTGCCGCCGTTGGATAAGCAGCTGCAGCAGCAACTCGTATACTCCTAGCTCACTCATTTGTTACATAGTTTAATTCTTAATTTATTTGCGTGTTTTTGGTACTTGCATTGTTAAATTCATAAATTTCGGGCGTATTATAGTATTTGAGAGTTGTAGCATCGCGTTTTAGTACCTGAATAGTGTAAATTCGCGTAGTCTCCTTCCGCCGCCGAGCAGTGTGTCAGCAGTGCACAAGTTACTGCATTTACTAGGCAATCTCGTATTTTAATAACCGTTTAAATTTTGTGTCGATTTGTTTGCGCTCTGTGTAGATTAGTTCAGACGTTCTTTGCACAAGTTTTTAGCATGGATAGGGACTGCAACTGCTGTGTTCGGATGCAGGCTGAGTTGGCATCCCTTCGCTCCCAGCTTCAGGCAGTGTTGGCTTCGGTCACACAGCTTGAGGCTGTTGCCAATGGGCATCACTGTGGGGGTCCGGATGGGAGTTTGTCGGGGACGGCCAGCTCGTCCCACGCATCCCCCGATCGGGCTACGACTGTGGTTGCCCGGGATACTGCCCGCATTGAGGCTGATCCCTCACCTGTGGTAGAGTGGGAGGTCGTCTCAAGGTGTGGCAGGGGGCGAAAGACATTCCGGAGGGCTGAATGGAAGGCCTCTCCAGTTTGTCTGACGAACCGGTTTCAGGCTCTGTCTCTGGCTGATACTCAGGCTGATACTGATCTTCGGCCTGACATGGCTGCCTGTCCTGTTCCAGAGGTTGCCCCTCAGTCTGCAAGATCCGGGCGGTCGCAGAGGGTGGGCTTACTGGTAGTTGGGAGCTCCAACGTCAGGCGCGTAATGGGGCCCCTTAGGGATATGGCAGCAAGGGAGGGGAAGAAGACCAAAGTGCACTCCGTGTGCATACCGGGGGGAGTCATTCCAGATGTGGAAAGGGTCCTTCCGGATGCCATGAAGGGTACAGGGTGCACCCATCTGCAGGTGGTCGCTCATGTCGGCACCAATGATGTGTGTCGCTATGGATCGGAGGAAATCCTCTCTGGCTTCCGGCGGCTATCTGATTTGGTGAAGACTGCCAGTCTCGCTAACGGGATGAAAGCAGAGCTCACCATCTGCAGCATCGTCGACAGGACTGACTGCGGACCTTTGGTACAGAGCCGAGTGGAGGGTCTGAATCAGAGGCTGAGACGGTTCTGCGACCTTGTGGGCTGCAGATTCCTCGACTTGCGCCATAGGGTGGTGGGGTTTCGGGTTCCGCTGGATAGGTCAGGAGTCCACTACACGCAACAAGCGGCTACACGGGTAGCAGGGGTTGTGTGGCGTGGGCTGGGCGGTTTTTTAGGTTAGATGGCCTCGGGCAAGTACAGAAAGGGCAACAGCCTCAACGGGTGCGGGGCAAAGTCAGAACATGCGGGGACCAAGCAGCAATCGGTATTGTAGTTGTAAACTGTCGAAGCTGCGTTGGTAAAGTACCGGAACTTCAAGCGCTGATAGAAAGCACTGAAGCTGAAATCGTTATAGGTACAGAAAGCTGGCTGAAGCCAGAGATAAATTCTGCCGAAATTTTTACAAAGGTACAGACGGTGTTTAGAAAGGATAGATTGCATGCAACCGGTGGTGGAGTGTTCGTCGCTGTTAGTAGTAGTTTATCCTGTAGTGAAGTAGAAGTGGATAGTTCCTGTGAATTATTATTGGTGGAGGTTACACTGAACAACCGAGCTAGGTTAATAATTGGCTCCTTTTACCGACCCCCCGACTCAGCAGCATTAGTGGCAGAACAACTGAGAGAAAATTTGGAATACATTTCACATAAATTTTCTCAGCATGTTATAGTCTTAGGTGGAGATTTCAATTTACCAGATATAGACTGGGACACTCAGATGTTTAGGACGGGTGGTAGGGACAGAGCATCGAGTGACATTATACTGAGTGCACTATCCGAAAATTACCTCGAGCAATTAAACAGAGAACCGACTCGTGGAGATAACATCTTGGACCTACTGGTAACAAACAGACCCGAACTTTTCGACTCTGTAAGTGCAGAACAGGGAATCAGTGATCATAAGGCCGTTGCAGCATCCCTGAATTTGGAAGTTAATAGGAATATAAAAAAAGGGCGGAAGGTTTATCTGTTTAGCAAGAGTAATAGAAGGCAGATTTCAGACTACCTAACAGATCAAAACGAAAATTTCTGTTCCGACACTGACAATGTTGAGTGTTTATGGAAAAAGTTCAAGGCAATCGTAAAATGCGTTTTAGACAGGTACGTGCCGAGTAAAACTGTGAGGGACGGGAAAAACCCACCGTGGTACAACAACAAAGTTAGGAAACTACTGCGAAAGCAAAGAGAGCTTCACTGCAAGTTTAAACGCAGCCAAAACCTCTCAGACAAACAGAAGCTAAACGATGTCAAAGTTAGCGTAAGGAGGGCTATGCGTGAAGCGTTCGGTGAATTCGAAAGTAAAATTCTATGTACCGACTTGACAGAAAATCCTAGGAAGTTCTGGTCTTACGTTAAATCAGTAAGTGGCTCGAAACAGCATATCCAGACACTCCGGGATGATAATGGCATTGAAACAGAGGATGACAAGCGTAAAGCTGAAATACTAAACACCTTTTTCCAAAGCTGTTTCACAGAGGAAGACCGCACTGCAGTTCCTTCTCTAAATCCTCGCACAAACGAAAAAATGGCTGACATCGAAATAAATGTCCAAGGAATAGAAAAGCAACTGGAATCACTCATCAGAGGAAAGTCCACTGGACCTGACGGGATACCAATTCGATTCTACACAGAGTACGCGAAAGAACTTGCCCCCCTTCTAACAGCCGTGTACCGCAAGTCTCTAGAGGAACGGAAGGTTCCAAATGATTGGAAAAGAGCACAGGTAGTCCCAGTCTTCAAGAAGGGTCGTCGAGCAGATGCGCAAAACTATAGACCTATATCTCTGACGTCGATCTGTTGTAGAATTTTAGAACATGTTTTTTGCTCGAATATCATGTCGTTTTTGGAAACTCAGAATCTACTATGTAGGAATCAACATGGATTCCGGAAACAGCGATCGTGTGAGACCCAACTCGCTTTATTTGTTCATGAGACCCAGAAAATATTAGATACAGGCTCCCAGGTAGATGCTATTTTTCTTGACTTCCGGAAGGCGTTCGATACAGTTCCGCACTGTCGCCTGATAAACAAAGTAAGAGCCTACGGAATATCAGACCAGCTGTGTGGCTGGATTGAAGAGTTTTTAGCAAACAGAACGCAGCATGTTGTTATCAACGGAGAGACGTCTACAGACGTTAAAGTAACCTCTGGTGTGCCACAGGGGAGTGTTATGGGACCATTGCTTTTCACAATATATATAAATGACCTAGTAGATAGTGTCGGAAGTTCCATGCGGCTTTTCGCGGATGATGCTGTAGTATACAGAGAAGTTGCAGCATTAGAAAATTGTAGCGAAATGCAGGAAGATCTGCAGCGGATAGGCACTTGGTGCAGGGAGTGGCAACTGACCCTTAACATAGACAAATGTAATGTATTGCGAATACATAGAAAGAAGGATCCTTTATTGTATGATTATATGATAGCGGAACAAACACTGGTAGCAGTTACTTCTGTAAAATATCTGGGAGTATGCGTGCGGAACGATTTGAAGTGGAATGATCATATAAAATTAATTGTTGGTAAGGCGGGTACCAGGTTGAGATTCATTGGGAGAGTCCTTAGAAAATGTAGTCCATCAACAAAGGAGGTGGCTTACAAAACACTCGTTCGACCTATACTTGAGTATTGCTCATCAGTGTGGGATCCGTACCAGATCGGGTTGACGGAGGAGATAGAGAAGATTCAAAGAAGAGCGGCGCGTTTCGTCACAGGGTTATTTGGTAACCGTGATAGCGTTACGCAGATGTTTAACAAACTCAAGTGGCGGACTCTGCAAGAGAGGCGCTCTGCTTCGCGGTGTAGCTTGCTCGCCAGGTTTCGAGAGGGTGCGTTTCTGGATGAGGTATCGAATATATTGCTTCCCCCTACTTATACCTCCCGAGGAGATCACGAATGTAAAATTAGAGAGATTAGAGCGCGCACAGAGGCTTTCAGACAGTCGTTCTTCCCGCGAACCATACGCGACTGGAACAGGAAAGGGAGGTAATGACAGTGGCACGTAAAGTGCCCTCCGCCACACACCGTTGGGTGGCTTGCGGAGTATAGATGTAGATGTAGATGTAGACTGTGCGGCTGGTCCCGGCGGAGGTTCGACTCCTCCCTCGGGCATGTGTGTGTGTGTGTGTGTGTGTGTGTGTGTGTTGTGTGTTTGTCCTTAGGATAATTTAGGTTAAGTAGTGTGTAAGCTTACGGACTTATGACCTTAGCAGTTAAGTCCCATAAGATTTCACACACCTTTGAACCTCAACAAAATATTTACGCATTCGGAAGAGAAAGTTGGTGATTGAAATTTCGTAAATAGATCTCGCCCCAAAGAAAACCGCCTTTGTTTCAGTGACTGCCACACCAACTCGCGTATATCAGTGACACTCTCACCCCTATTGCGCAATAACAGGAAACGGACTGCCCTTCTTTGCACTTTTTCGATGTCCTCCCTCAGCCCTACTTAGTAAGGATCCCATACCGCGCAGCAACATTCCAGCAGAGGACGGACAAGTGTAATGTAGGCTCTCTCTTTACTGGGTTTGTCGCATCTTCTAAGTGTTCTGCCAACAAAGCGCAGTCTTTGTTTCGCCTTCCCCACAACATTATCTATGCGGTCTTTCCAATTTAAGTTGCTCGTAATTGTAATTCCTAGGTATTTAGTCGAATTGACAGCCCTTAGATTTGTGCGATTTATCGTACACCCAAAATTTATCGGTTTTCTTTTAGTACCCATGTGGATGACCTCGCACTTTTCTTTGTTTAGTGCCAATTGCCACTTTTCGCACCATACAGAAATTCACTCTACATCATTTTGTAATTGAAATTGATTGTCTGATGATTTTACTAGGCGGTAAATTACAGCATCATCTGCAAACAATCTAAGGGGACTGCACCTAGATCATTTATGTAAATCGGAAACAGCAGAGGGCCTATGACACTGCCTTGCGGAACGCCAGATATCACTTCTGTTCGACTCGATGACTTACCGTCTGTCACTACGAACTGTGACCTCTCTGAGAGGAAATCACGAATCCAGTCACACAACTGAGACGATACTCCATATGCACGCAATGTGATTAATAGTCGCTTGCGAGGAACGGTATCAAAAGCCTTCTGGGAATCAAGGAATATGGAATCGATGTGAGATCCCTTGTCGACAGTCCTCATTACTTCATGGGAATAAAGAGCTAGTTGTGTTGCACAAGAACAATATTTTCTGAATCCGTGTTGATTATGCATCAATAAGTCATTTTCTTCAAGGTGATTCATAATGTTCGAGTACAGTATATGCTCCAAAATCCTACTGCAAATTGAGGTCAGTGATATGGGTCTGTAATTCAATGGGTTACTCCTATTTCCTCTCTTGAATATTGGTCTGACCTATGCTACTTTCCAGTTTTTGGGAACAGACCTTTCGTCAAGTGAGCGGTTGCATATCATTGCTAAGAAAGGCTCTATTCTGTCTGCATACTCTGAGAGGAACCTGATTGGTATGCCATCTAGACCGGAAGACTTGCCTTTCTTAAGTGATTTGAGTTGTTTCGCAACACCTAAGATATCTACTTTTATGTCACTCATGCTAACAGCTGTTCTGGTTTCGAATTCTGGAATATTTACTTCGTCTTCTTTCGTGAAGGAATTACGGAAGACTGTATTTAGTAACTCCGCTTTAGTGGCACCATCACCGGTAACATTTGCATCGCTATCGCGCAGTGACGGTATTGACTGTTTTTTGCCACTGGTGTACTTTACATACGACCAGAATCTCTTTGGGTTTTCTATCATATTTTGTGAAAATATTTCATTGTGGAAACTATTAAAAGCATCTCGCATTGACGTCCGCACTAAATTTCGAGCTTGCATGGAACTTAGCCAGTCTTGGGGATTTTGCGTTCTTCTGAATTTGGCATGCTTTTTTTTCGTTGCTTCTACAACAGTGTTCTGACGTGTTTTGTGTTCCAGTACCGTCTCTTATTAACTTAGGCGGTATGAATCTATCTATTGCTGTCGATACCGTATCTCTGAATTTGAGTGATATCTCGTCTTCACTTAGATAATTAGGTTGGAAGGAACTGAGACTCTCTCTTAGGAAGACATCGAGCGAATTTTTATCTGCCGTTTTAAATAGATATATTTTGCTTCTGTTATTAGTGGTTTTGGTTGATATGGTTTTGAGCGTCGCTGCAATGACCTTATGTTCACTAATCCCTGCATCCGTCATGACGCTCTCTATTGGATGAGGATTATTTGTGGCTAAGAGGTCAAGTGTGTTTTCGCAACCATTTACAATTCGTGTGGGCTCTTGAACCAATTGTTCAAAGTAACTCTCGGATAAAGCATTTAGTACAATTTCGGAAGATGTTTTCTGTCTACCACCGGCTTTGAACGTGTATTTTCGCCAACAAATTGAGAGTAGATTGAAGTCTCCACCAATTGTAACTGTATGAGTGGGGTACTTGTTACGAGATTCAAGTTTTCTTTGAAGCGTTGACTTATTATATCATCTGAGTCGGGGGGACGGTAGAAGGAGCCAATTATTATTTTAGTACGGCTGTTGAGTATAACATGTACCCATAGTAATTCGCAGGAACTATCTATTTCAACTTCATTACAAGATAAACTACTACCAACAGACACAAACACACCACCACGCACTTTATTTAATCTATCCTTTCTGAACACAGTTTGCACCTCTGTAAAAATTTCGGCAGAATCTATCTCCGACTTTAGCCAGCTTTCTGTTCCTACAACGATTTCAGCTTCAGTGCTTTCTATCAGCGCTTGAAGCTCTGGCACTTTTCCAACACAGCTACGACAAGTTACAGCTACAGTACCCGTGTAGCCGTCTCCTGTGTGTACTGGACATTTGACCTATTTAGCCGAAACCGAAACCCCACCACCCTACGAGGCAAGTCGAGGAATCTGCAGCCCACATGGTCGCAGAACCGCCTGAGTCTCTGATTCAGGCCCTCCACTCGGCTCTGTACCAGAGGTCCGCAGTCGATCCCGTCGACGGCGCTGTTACTTTGAGCGGTGGGCAGCACCTCACTCCTGTTACGGAGGCGTGAGGGTACAGCCTTGCGGCCAGCATCAACTTCAGCCTTTCGCCCAGGGATTCGCGATCCTGCCACGGTCCGCCAATCACCGTCAGGCAAGTGTCGACCGTCAGGGACGTTCGAATACGAGGGCGCAGTGGCATCAGAGATCCTACAGGTTCCAGAGGCGCCAAAGCGATCGCCTCGGAACCTGTCGACCACGGCCAACACAGCTTCCAGCTGTTTACAGACGGTGGCCAATTCCCCCTGAATCCGTACACAACAGGCGCAGTCCCTATCCATCCCTAACAATTTTTTTTTCCTCTCTTTTATCTCCCATATCAATCAAAACCACTAAAAATAAACAGCAGATCAAATTTCGCTTGATGTCTTCCTAAGAAAGAGTCTCAATTCCTTCCAAGCTAATTATCTAAGTGTAGACCAAAAGATACAACATCGACAGCAATAGAGAGATTCATACCGCATAAGTTAGTAAGAGACGGGACTGATCCACCATGGTACACAAAACACGGCAGAACACTGTTGCAGAAGCAACGAAAAAAAAGCATGCCAAATTCAGAACAACGAAAAATCCCCAAGACTGGCTAAGTTTCATGGAAGCTCGAAATCTAGCGCGGACGTCAATGCGAGATGCTTTTAATAGTTTCCACAATGAAATATTATCTCAAAATATGATAGAAAACCCAAAGAGATTCTGGTCGTATGCAGAGTACACCAGTGGCAAAAAACAGTCAATACCGTCACTGCGCGATAGCGATGCAAATGTTACTGGTGATGGTGCCACTAAAGTCGAATTACTAAATACAGTTTTCCGTAATTCCTTCACGAAAGAAGACGAAGTAAATATTCCGGAATTCGAAACCAGAACAGCTGTTAGCACGAGTGACATAAAAGAGGTCTTGCGAAACAACTCAAATCACTTAAGAAAGGCAAGTCGTCTGGTCTAGATGATATACCAATCAGGTTCCTTTCAGGATATGGAGAAACAATAGCGCCTTTCTTAGCAATCATATACACCCGCTCACATGACGAAAGGTCTGTTCCCAAAGACTGGAAAGTAGCAGAGGTCACGCCAATGTTCAAGAAGGGAGATAGGTGTAACCCACTGAATTATAGACCCATATCACTGACCTCAATTTGCAGTAGGATTTTGGAGCATATACTGTACTCTAACATTATGAATCACCTTGAAGAAAATGACTTATTGATACGTAACCAACACGGATTCAGAAAACATCGTTCTTGTGCAATTCCCATGAAGTAATGAGGGCTGTCGACAAGGGATCTCACATCGATTCCATATTCCTAGATTCCCAGAAGGCTTTTGATACCGTTCCTCACAAGCGACTATTAATCAAATTGCGTGCATATGGAGTATCGTCTCAGTTGTGTGACTGGATTCGTGATTTCCTCTCAGAGAGGTTATAGTTCGTAGTGATAGACGGTAAATCATCGAGTATAACAGAAGCCATTCAAAATTACTAAATTAATATGGACAGCTTCCTTAATAACTCTATCCCAATGGCTGGAAGTTCATGTCAGAATCTCCGTCTCGTTATATTCCATAGGATGACCGGTGCCAAGACAATGTTCCGCAATGGCGGATTTGTTCGACTGTTCTAAGCGTGTGTTCTGCTTATGCTCAGTACATCCGTCTTCCACAGTGCTGACCGTCCGACAGCAAGGAACACAGTAAAGACGCGCCTTCCGCAAACCAAGATCATCAAACTAAAATGACCCTGATCTTAGGTGGTGTACGAATGATCCACATCATATTTCCGCAAAATACGACCGATCCTGTTCGAAATGCTCCCTGGTAAGGCGAAAAGGCCCTAGATTTGGTGCTACCTCGGTATTATCAACATTCACCAGGTGCGCATTTCGTCGATAGCGCAACGCACGTCTAATCTGTCTGGTACTGTGATTACTCTGAAGGAAGGTGACTTCGAAATTGGCAGAGGAGGCTAGGAGGGAGGCATTTCGTGTGTCGACTGGAGCACGTCCACCCAAGAATAACATCACGGAGGCTGAGAGGAATGCTTTACGTGCACTTAGAGTTGATCTGGGTGTTGTTATTTTACCTGCGAACAAGAAAAATGTGGCCTTTGTTTTGGTCGAGCAGGATTACGTTGAAAAGATGCAGTGTTTACTGGATGATTCAGCGAATCTCGCAATCGGTGCTGGCTCCAAAAAAATGTTGGCAGAAAGACTAACAGCGTTCTAGAGAAAAATTCCTTACCGCAGGGGACTGTCAACATTTCAATTCTTCTGCTCCCTAGGTCATATGACCTCCCCGAGATCCACAAGGGAAGGCTTACTCCTCGTCACACTGTGAGTAACGCTGTTCCTCCGACATATCGTACAACTACATCTTGCTACCCTGTTGAGCCCTCCCGTGGGTCAGTGGGAGCACCATATTAAGAACTCTGAGTTCTTACGTCGATTGGAGGGATATCGTTTGAATGAATCTAACATTCTAAGATGTCTTTATGTGATTTGATTCGTTACGGTTGATTGAGGTTAGGTTTGGTTCTGAATTAACGAACTTGTTTCGGCATGTGTTACTTTTTATTCAATGACCAGTACAACGAGCGGACAGATGGAGTTGCGGTGGGAAGCCCGTTGTGATCTATTATTGCCAATTTATGGAAGATACACACACAAACACACACACACACACAAATGCATACACGAACAGATCACAGATACTTCAATAATTACACTCGAAAGTTTGGCAATAACATTCGATCTTTGGCAAAAACATTCGACAGTCGGCAACAGAAACCAAAACATTGCACTGAAACAAGCATTCGGTTCATAGTGCTTTGGAATGTGGGAAAAAAACCGCAAATTGGCATTCATAAGAAAAAGAACACCACCAAAAATGCAACAGGAGCGTAATATGTAAGAAATTGCCCACACAACCTGTAAGTACAGTTCAAAACGTTGCTACTTAATAGGAAATACCAACCACGAGAACTTTTTATAAACTATAGGTACAGTGACAAAAATTTAAATTAAATAGCAAACATGTGTACATATTCCAGGCCACTGATGATGCCTTGCAGAAAATAAAGGCGAAACGCGTATGGCACTAAAATTGTGTTTTATTCAGTTCCTGTCAGACGGTCCATAAGTAAAAACTATCAGTATACCGTAATATTACACGCAACTAAGGAAGACAGGACTACAAAAGTTGAAGATGTTGAAACCTGTGTTTTTTCAGTTTTGTTGACGATACTTTTGTTCGTTATCTCCGTGGCAGTGAGAGTCTGAACGACTTTTAGAACACCTGAATTAAATCCAGCCGAATCTTCATTTCACGATGGAGGTGAAAAAGGGTGGCTGTCTTCCCTTCTCTGATGTGTTCTGGCTGAAAGTGAGGGGGCACTGTACCTTGGTAAAAGGGCCCATGTCGTCTGAGACCCTGAGACTTTGTCAGCTGAGTTAGCCCATCTCGAAGCCACCGTTCGTCAGAATGGTCATAACGAAAGACAGATTAGGCGTGCGTTGCCCTAACGAACAACTGTGAACCTGGTGAATGATGATAATACCGAGGTCGGAGCCTGTTTTCCTTACAGAAGGTGCATTTCGAACATCATTGGTCGTATTTTGTGAAATGTGTTGTGAAGTGTATGTTTCGACTACCATCTAAGGTCAGGGTCATTTGACTTTGTCAGCTGAGTTAGCCCATCTCGAAGCCACCTTTCGTCAGAATGGTCATAACGAAAGACAGATTAGGCGTGCGTTGCCCTATCGGACAACTGTGAACCTGGTGAATGATGATAATACCGAGGTCGGAGCCTGTTTTCCTTACAGAAGGAGCATTGCGAACATCATTGGTCGTATTTTCTGAAATGTGTTGTGAAGTGTATGTTTCGACTACCATGTAAGGTCAGGGTCATTTTAGTTTCCATAAAGAATGATCTTAGTTTGCGAAAGACGGGTGTCTATCGTGTTACCTTTGGCTGCGGCATGTCATATATTAGTCGGAGTATCACGACTGTATAGGGCCCGTCTACTGAGCATAAGCGCACACACGCTTACAACAGCCGAGCAAATCCGCCATTGCGGAATATTGTCTTGACTGCGGTGATCCTATGGAACATAACATCACGGAGAGACTGGTATGCACTTCCAGCTATTGAGATAGTATTATTAAGGAAGCTGTCAAAATTAATTTAGTAAAGTGACCATATAAATAGAGATGGCGATTTTTGTTTAAATCCTGCACGGTATCCTGCGCTCTCACTTGTCAAAAAACAGAGGGACAGCATCTATGCTACCTCAGCCGTTGATTATTAATTTCACTATCCATAACTTCTGACCCCGGTCATCTGTGGTATGTGATGGCGCTACTGTTTACAGTGCGTGTGTGCGTGTGTGTGTGTGTGTGTGTGTGTGTGTGTGTGTGTGTGTGTGTGTGTGCGCGCGCGTGCGAGTGTTATGTTTAGGAAGTTTCTCTGAAAAAGGCAGTTTTAAACTGGCTTGCACACCGCTTACTTGCTGCAGTTTCGGCTTGAAAAGGGCAGGGTGCGGTCCTGTCGAAATATCGTCGATTGTCAATTACGTCATCCGGCTGCATTCCCGTAAGTTATTTGGACGAATCAATTCTTTGTTTGTTTGCAAGTACGAGTCCACCGTCTTCGTGCACCTCTGAATCTTCGTAGCACATCGCTATAGCGGTCAAAACAAAACGGCGTTGTCCATTCCTGAAGCAACATCGTGCGGTAATTCGTTTCCTATTAACTGAGGTTGGCTATGTTGCAACATTGCATGCCGACTTGGGGTCGTGATTCGCAACAGTTCGCCATCATTAAACAAAGTGTTTAAGAGGCGCATATGTTTCCAGGATGGTGAACCAAGTCTCAATAACAAAGAACGAAATGCCGGCCGGAGGGGCCGAGCGGTTCTAGGCGCTTCACTCCGGAACCGCGCGACTGCTACGCTCGCATGTTCGAATCCTGCCTCGGGCATGGATGCGTGTGATATCCTTAGGTTAGTTATGTTTAAGTAGTTCTAAGTTCTAGGGACTGATGACCTCAGATGTTAAGTCCCATAGTGCTCAGAGCCATTTGAACCAAGGACGAAATGGCTGATGATCTCTCTGTGAATAATTGGAAATCGCGAAAGAAGTTGAAAGCAAGCGAATTACAGCCGAAGGGAGAGTGGAAAAGGTGCTAATCAGTCATGGATCAGTATCTAACGTCTTTCGCGACATTTTGGACATGACACAGTTCGCCGACCATTGGGTTCCACGTCTGCTTACACCCGTCCGAAAAATTCACCGAACTGAGGCAACAGTGGAAATGCTGCTGTCGTCTAACAGCAATGAAGATGATTTTTTTAGCCGCGTAATCACCGCAGGTGAATACTGGATGTGTGACCTAAGGCGTGAGACAAAAGAACAAAGCAATCTGTGGGAACGTGCAGAGTCAAGATCGGTGAACAAGATTCGATGACTCGACAGTGATCAGGAAAGGTGGTGACGACTGCGTGTTGGCATAGTTGGCGCGGATCTCACCGACAAGGTACGATTTGGGACGGGCGGTACGCTTTGCGACTTGCGATTCCACACAGGAACAGCCTGCATACTTTTTCGTGTAAAAAAATTACAACCACGGCTTCACAGGCTGCGACGTAGTCGCGAATTGAAAAATGACAGGAATATAGAATAAATTTCCTTTACTTGACGTCTGTGGTCACAAATTTTTGTCCTCAGACTACCGGTTTCGGTCTACAACGACCATCTTCAGATCTGTTTTATAAAAACATGTCCTAATGTACTGGAACCATAGTGGCATCGTCAAATGCTTAACGGGATATACAAGAGTAATCTTGTCAGCAGCACTGCTGTGCTGATAATTTACAATTTCTGTGCTGCTGGCGAGATGACTCTTTTATACAGGGAGGTCCATTGATCGTGACCAGGCCAAATATCTCACGAAATAAGCGTCAAATGAAAAAACTACAAAGAACGAAACTTGTCTAGCTTGAAGAGGGAAACCAGATGGCGCTATGGTTGGCCCGCTAGATGGCGCTGCCACAGGTCAAACGGATATCAACTGCGTTTTTTTAAAATAGAACCTCCATTTTTATTACATATTCGTGTAGTACGTAAAGAAATATGAATGATTTAGTTGGATCACTTTTTTCGCTTTGTGATAGATGGCGCTGTAATAGTCACAAACATATGGCTAAAAATTTTAGACGAACAGTTAGTAAGAGGTAGGTTTTCTAAATTAAAATACAGAACATAGATACGTTTGAACATTATATTTCGGTTGTTCCAATCAGATACATGTACCTTCGTGAACTTATTTCTGACAACGCAGCTGTTACAGCGTGATTACCTGTAAATACCACATTAATGCAATAAATGCTCAAAACCATGTCCGTGAACCTCAATGCATTTGGCAATACGTGTAACGACATTCTTCTCAACAGCGAGTAGTTCGGCATCCGTAATGTTCGCACATGCACTGACAATGCGCTGACGCATGTTGTCAGGTGTTGTCGGTGGATCACAATAGCAAATATCCTTCAACTTTCACCACAGAAAGAAATCCGCGGACGTCAGATCCGGTGAACGTGCGGGCCATGGTATGGTGCTTCGACGACCAATCCACCTGTCATGAAATATGCTATTCAATACGCCTTCAACCGCACGCGAGCTATGTGCCGGACATCCATCACGTTGGAAGTACATCGCCATTCTGTCATGCAGTGAAACGTCTTGTAGTAACATCGGTAGAACATTACGTAGGAAATCAGCACACACTGCACCATTTAGATTGCCATCGATAAAATTGGGGCCAGTTATTCTTTCTCCCATAATGCCGCACCATACATTAACCCGCCAAGGTCGCTGATATTCCACTTGTCGCAGCCATCGTGGACTCTCCGTTGCGCAATAGTGCATAATATGCCGGGTTATGTTACCGCTGTTTTTGAATGACGCTTCGTCGCTAACTAGAACGCGTGCAAAAAATCTGTCATCGTCCCGTAATTTCACTTGTGCCCAGTGGCAGAACTGTACACGACGTTCAAAGTCGTCCCTATGCAATTCCTGGTGCATAGAAAAATGGTACGGGTGCAATCGATGTTGATGAAGCATTCTCAACACCGACGATTTTGAGATTCCCGATTCTCGCGCAATTGTCTGCTACTGATGTGCGGATGAGCATCATCATTTGCTGCAGGTCGTGGTTGACGTTTCACATGTGGCTGAACACTTCCTGTTTCCTTAAATAACGTAACTATCCGACGAACGGTCAGGATACTTGGATGATGTCGTCCAGGATACCAAGCAGCATACGTAGCACACGCCCGTTGGGCATTTTGATCACAATAGCCATACATCAACACGATATCGACCTTTTCCGCAATTGGTAAACGGTCCATTTTAACACGGCTAAGGTATCACGAAGCAAATACCGTCTGCACTAGCGGAATGTTACGTGATACCACGTAGCCTACTTATACGTTTGTGACTATTACAGCGCCATCTATCACAAAGCGAAAAGAGTGGTCCAACTACGTACTACACGAATATGTAATAAAAATAGGGGTTCCTATTTTAAAAAACGCAGTTGATATCCGTTTGATCTATGACAGCGCCATCTAGCGGACCAACCATAGTGCTATCTAGTTTCCCCCTTCAAGCTAGACGAGTTTCGTTCTTTGTAGTTTTTTCGTTTGATACTTATTTCGTGAGATATTTGGCCCGGTCACGATCAATGGACCACCCTGTATACCGTTATTTATATACATTTGACGAAGCTGGCGCTGATGTTGTGTTAAGCATTTGACGATGCCTCTATGGTTCCGGTAAATTGGGACATGTTTTTATAAAACAGATCTGAAGATGGTCGTTATAGACCGAAACTAGTAGTCTGACGACAAAAATTTATGACCGTAGACGTCGAGTAAAGGAAATTTAAAAACCACGGTATCTGGATTCACGCATGTCCCACTATGAAAATGTTTCTCATTCGATTTTGAGGAAACTATTGGATAAAAAAATGATTTTTTGCATCTTATAGTCAGACATCAAAACTTGATAAAGAACTGGTTCTCTTTCCACTAACGTCCATAGTTATGATTCTTCGAAATGAAGTAAAACGCGGTGGATAGTTAGAAAACTTGGCAGTAAAAGATATAGTCGCTGGCCGGTATACGTTTGTTGCATTTTAGGTCATGCAGTGCTGTGGAACAAATGTAGCCGACATAACGAAAGTGCTTTTAAAGCTGTGAGGGGGCCTACCTCTTTCCAGTCTCGAGTAAATGTCTTTATATAATAATATATTAAATAAATCGTGATAGTTGTCTGCGACGAGGCTGGCAGCACTGCGTCACACCGGAGGCTGTTGCCACTTGCTGTGTCTTGTCGCTCGTCGTATCACTTCTGTGGGAACATAAAATGAAATCTGCAGACGAATACACGGGAGGCTGAGAAAAGGAAGGGTCGCCGGGCTCAGTCCAAGGGGACGACTTGCTCCGTGATAATACCTCATCTCATTCTGCACATAACGCACTCAGATATGCTGCTTTTATGGACTACCCAATTTTTCTTCCACCTCCCCCCCCCCTCACCCTACGATCCCCGTATCCTCCTGATGGCACCCAGTGAGTTCTCGCTAGTTCCTCCTCTTCCGCCATTTTAAGAAACCATTACGTGGTAGGCACTTCCAGGATGCGGACGGGGTGATTTTCAAGGCTGTACTTTTCCTGAATAGACAGGCTTCTACAGGCAAGTTCGCCGCCGGGCCATGCACTGCGAGAGAAATGTGTTGCATTGCATACGAAATACGTAGAGGCGAAAGGTTTCACACCATAACTAAGTATTGGTGTTTTCGAGGTGATAATTAAATCTTTATGACCAGCCCCTCAGATTATCCCCAACGGAGTACATGGAAATAAGGACTAAACGGTAGGAAACTAATATTTATTTGATTTCGTATTAGCGTAAAAAACTTCCACATTAAAGCAAAAACTTGAGCTCATGAAAAGTGTTCAAAGTGACGTCAGCCAGCGAGAATGCGTACCACGCAACTGCGTCTATGACTTTGGCATCACCATCTGACCAAATTCTACCGTGCGACCAACTATATGTCGAGAACTTTGGTACTCTCTCTCTCTCTCTCTCTCTCTCTCTCTCTCTCTCTCTCTGTCTCTCTCTGTGCTTTGAACGTCGCCCCAGTTAGTTTCTCCCCATAGAAAAAAATTCCTTCCAAATAGGATAACTGCTGTTGCGCAGTTTTCCATTGCATATCCGTTCGGATTTCCGGGCACTAAATGCTTCTGTAACACACGTTGAACACATTGTGCTGGTTCCCATAACGAGTAATGTCCCACCTTCGACGGCCAGTCGTGAAATGTTAGCAGTTTGTGTATTGTTTTCTGAGGTAGAGCCACCGACGTCGATGTTCGAGGCGATGGTTTACTGTGAAACGTCAGCAGATCAATGACAAGTGCCTCACACGGTTTCCTCCTGCAACACCGCATACCCTCTAAATCTTCATTTACGATTCTACCTCGTGTATCAGTTCGAACCTTAGGATTCGGGACATCGTATAGAGATTACGGTACATGGACCTGAGTGAAGTCAGTGTCCACTGCGTATTCCACCCAACGTGGGCGCCCTAAGCATTGCGTAAAGTTTGCAAGGGTTGACATCCGGCTTCCACTGAAAGTAGTATGTGAGGGAGTGGGGCATCCATGTCAGATAACACTTGAAACGTCACCCGGTAACCCGGCGTCCAGTTGCAGGTTGCCTAACTAATGCCTTCCATGCACAACAAAAACTTGAATTCCAGTATTTTATATAACTATTGATCATATTTAAATATTTAAAATGTTGTCATAATCAACTTCGTGAAGAAGTATAACCTCACGTTAAAAGTTTAACAGAATAAGACAAATATCAAAGTTAGTAGCCGGCTATACGTCAACAGCAAGCGTAACTCACATCACGAAAATTACCCAGGGTATATTCGTACAGTATTTGAGAATGGGAGCACTTAGGGACTTCCAACAAACTTTACACATGGTTTCGTACCACTGTGAGACTTTTTCGCACTGAAATTTCCCACAAAATAATGTGAGGAAGAAAGTTTAACGCTTATCACATTTTCGCTGTTCATCCAGTGAATGTTTAGCATCAGGCATGGCGATTTCATTTAGTTCTTTTTTACTAGTAACTATTGCCAACACATTATGCAGAAAGAGGCCACATACATCGTCTGTCCAAAACTTGCGCGAGATTGATTTAATTACTGGTTTATAAGCGACCTCAGCGCAGTAACTACGGTGGCAGGCAGCTCGAACTGACAGCCAGGTGCGAGCAGGCAGTGTTGAGCACCGGACGTGCAGCCGTGGTGTCTGAACGTTGTTGTCTCAAGAATCACAACAGAGCAACATCTCTAAATCAAGTGTTCAAGATGTTCTCCAGAATGATTTGAAAAAGAGAAAATTGTGTGCAAAAACACACACCTAGACTCCCGAACAAAAACAGTGACGTAAAAGTACACACTCCTACTGCGACTTGATTGAAATGCTAAACGCGGACAATTCTTTTCTGGAAAAAATCACCATGAATGATGAGACACTGTGTTATCAATACGAACCTAGCGCAACACGACAAATTCCATAAATCCACGTGAACGGTCAATGCTTTGGTGACGTAAGTGACTCAAACGAAGAATTTTCTACCGGTTTCACACGACCATATGAACGTTCTGTGCTTTGTACTCAAGTAGAGGGAGATACGTAGAACACATGAAGCGTTAACACCACCAACTTAACTTTTCTCTATTTTTTATTAATCCAGTCTCGATACTTTTTCGATTGGCAAATAATATCAGTGTATGGCAAACAGTACATGACATACGACTCCATAAACACTGAACTGCGAGTAAATCCAAAATGGACCGCTATTTACCAAAACAGCACTCATTCAGTGTTTGACTAGATTTTGTTTCGACGTTGGAAGCTGTTATGGATGAGAGTTCGCCTCTTTAAGGAATCGGGAGGGTAGTGGGAGTTACTGTGTAGTAAAAAATTGAACCCTACACGCCTATTGAACTGCAAATAAATATTAAGTGTAGCGCCATCAGGAACTACGAGAAAGCAAGAAAGCAAGTAAACATAAACCACAAACACGACGATATATTATTTTGCTGATTTTTTTTCTGGCAATGCAGCACCTGTGCCTAAGCATGTCATGTCCTGTGTGGGTTCTTATGTTCGGGATCAAGTTCTTGACAGTGGTTGGCTGGTTGATTTGGGGAGGGGACCAAACATCGAGGTCATGGGTCCCATCGGATTAGAGAAGGTCTGGGAATAAAATCGGCCGTGCCCTTTCAAAGGAACTGTGGTGTCACCGCCAGACACCACACTTGCTAGGTGGTAGCCTTTAAATCGGCCTCTGTCCGCTAGTATGCGACGGACCCGCGTGTCGCCACTGTCAGTGATTGCAGACCGAGCGCCGCCACACGGCAGGTCTACTGAGACGTCCTACCACTCGCCCCAGTTGTACAGCCGACTTTGCTAGCGAAGCTACACTGACAAATACGCTCTCATTTGCCGAGACGATAGTTAGCATAGCCTTCAGCTACGTCATTTGCTACGACCTAGCAAGGCGCCATTCACATTTGTTATTTATCTATGGATGCCTGTACCGTCAGACCGATGTTCACCAATTATGAATTAAAGTTAAGTATTCCAGAAGCTATGTACTATTTTTGGCTACTATAATTCCTTGTCATTTTTCAGACCTCACGCCAGCCTGCGTGAGCTTAAACGAGTGCCTTTCGGCTACCCGTCCTAGTGGATTGGCTGTCGGGTCAGTCCACTACAGGAACCACCCCGGTATTTGCTTGAAGCGATTTAGGGAAGTCACGGAAAATCTAAATCAGGATGGCCGGACGCGGGTTTGAACCGTCGTCCTCCCGAATGCGAGTCCAGCGTGCTAACCACTGCGCCACCTCGGTCCGTCTTGACAACGGAAGTAGCTGGGAGTTTCACGTTCTATAATGAGTCCGGAAGAAAACCCAAGAGAGCTGTAAAAAAGCGCCCGTACGACTACTACGGCAAAACGATACGAAAGATCTGGAAACGTCTCCAAGTCACGAGGTGACTGGAGTTCGACAAAGTGAAGTCAACGAAAGACCACACGCAGGAGGACAGCGTGTCGACACGCGTCGTCCGGCACACACCGCTGGATACTGTAGACAAAAAATGGCTCTGAGCACTATGGGACTTAACATCTGAGGTCATCAGTCCCCCTAGAACTTAGAACTACTTAAACCTAACTAACCTAAGGACATCACACACATCCACGCTCGAGGCAGGATTCGAATCTGCGACCGTAGCGGTCGCGCTGTTGCAGACTGTAGCGCCTAGAACCGCTCGGCCATCACGGCCGGCGGTACTGTAGATACACGAGAGCAAAGCAAAGCTAATGTGTCGAGGAGAGCGAAAATCCCATCTCTGTCACTTCGCCCCGCAACAGAAATTATGAGAAGATTATTTTCATCAGCGTTTTCAGCTTTGTATACAGTTTTTGATGTTGCTGAGCAACGGTCATAGAATACTTATTTAAAGGAACACACCGCCATTTGACTGTTTTATTGTTTATTTAAGCGCAACCCAGTTTCTGCGTTTTATGCCATTTTTAGGTATTTGATTTTATTTTTTGTAGGATACTTAACGTGTTGTCAAGCTCAAAGCTGGCCATAAATTAATAAAAATATTGGCTCCCCACGACATACCTGATGTAAAATCACCATCTTGTAACATAAGTAAATAATCGTGGGAGCACGTCATATTTAGTAAAAACAGGCTTACGCTGGTAAATAAAAGATAAGCACAGGTCGTTAAAACGTGATACTCAATAACGTCGAGGTCCGTAATCAAACGTTGCCCGAAGAACTCCTTACCACCGACAGAATCACTGTTTACTACTAGAAAACATGTGCAGGCACTTTTTATCCGTTTCTGTTTTGATGTCATCACTTGGCACGTTTTAAGGACCTGTGCTTATCTTTTATTTTCCAATGTAAGCCTGTTTTTTTCTAAATATGACGTGCTCCCATGATTATTTACTGATCTATGATAAGATGGTGATTTTACATCTGGCATTTCGTGGGGAACGAATATTTTTATTAGTTTATAGCCAACTTTGAGGTTGACAATATGTTAAGTGTCCTGCAATATATATTAACGACATGAAATAAAACACATCAAAACAACGTAAAAGGCCCAAAAGTGGGTTGTACTTAATAATAAAAAAGTGAAATAGTCGTGCGTTCCTGTAATCAGTTTGTATGTTTGCTCTGATGTCTGTAGGCACCGACTGCAGTTTTCTGTAGAATGAACTACACTCAATGACATTTGAAAGTAGCTCGCCCAGAAATAAGAAGGGTACAAACACTAAACTCCGCAAATAAGTACAATGAGATTTGATATGCGAATGATACAGCTTTGGTGCCAAGGTGCACGCAGACCCTACAGTGGCTCTCCAGTTCTGTCAGAGGTCCCCACTCAAATGCCGCGTAGTGGACGACACATACACCCGACGATCACATCCCGACTCTAGGAGGACGTTGGCAGGCGCAGAATGCCAGGTATACCTCAAGTGTTTTTTATTTCAGTCTTTGATCACAATATGAATTCTTTAGACGATGACCGGTTTCAGTCCGTAATGACCATCCTCAGATCTTTTTTACGCCATGTGCTAAAGTGATAAGGTCATAATGGCATCGTCAAAACATAATCGGTATAGAATCGCCCTATAGCTCTAAAATAAGGTGATGTATATGACGATGCTATGCTAATTATATTTATATGTTTTGACGATGCCATTATGGCCTTATCACTTTAGGACATGGTGTAAAAAAGATCTGAGGATGGTCATTACGGACTGAAACCGGTCATCGTCTAAAGAATTCATATTGTGATCAAAGACTGAAATAAAAAACATTTGACAGTATTAGATCACTGTTTGTAGACGCGACCATGTCGCAGTTGGTGAAACCAGGTATGGTTCAAATGGCTCTGAGCACTATGGGACTTAACATCTGCGGTCATCAGTCCCCTAGAACTTAGAACTACTTAAGCCTAACTAACCTAAGGACATCACACACATCCATGCCCGAGGCAGGATTCGAACCTGCGACCGTAGCAGTCCCGCGGTTCCGGACTGAGCACCTAGAACCGCTAGATCACCGCGGCCGGCGAAACCAGGTATACCTGTTAGACGACATTGCTCAGAGTTCAGCCATTTTGAGAGGGGCCTAAACACCGCCATGGAAACTGCAGGCTGGTCGACATGCCGTGTGGCTCGCTAGGTGGATTGTTCGGTGTGTTCCGTCAGACAATGTTGGGAGCAGTGGCACACACGTGCGACGTACCGGGTCTGAAACGGCCAGTAAGACGAAGACGTGAGAGGATCGAAGTTACGTGCGGGGAGCAGTTAGGGATCCTAGTGACTCCCTCCACGACGCAAGGAGTTCCACAGACCGTTTCTAGACGCGTTGCGAGTGCGAATTTTGCAATTGACGCCGTGTAACACCGAGACATTGACGACTCCTTCTGCAGTGGTACCAAGCCAGAACGACGTCGGCTGTGTAGGGGCCGCAGTCTACGATAGCCGGTCCTCTCTGATTGCGATACGTGGAACCATAGCGGCCAGCGTTATGTTGATGACATTCTTCGACCCCAGATGGTACCTTTCCTACGTGGTCCACCTGAAAGTTTCATATCAGCGCACACTCCGCTGCAGAGTGAAAATCTCATTCTGGAAACATCCCCCAGGCTGTGGCTAAGCCGTGTCTCCGCAGTATCCTTTCTTTCAGCAGTGCTAGTTCTGCAAGGTTTGCAGGAGAGCTTCTGTAAAGTTTGGAAGGTAGGAGACGAGATACTGCCGGCACGGTAACTCAGTGTGTTCGGTCAGAGGGTTAGCTGCCCTCTGTAATAAAAATACTGAGTTAATGGATCAACAACGAACTGAAACGGGTGTCTTGCGACGTCCGCCCCGAGCAGATACCACGAACAAAATGAAATCAATTTAAAAAAAAATGGTAGAGCACTTGCCCGCGAAAGGCAAAGGTCCCGAGTTCGAGTCTCGATCGGTGCACACAGTTTTAATCTGCCAGGAAGTTTCATATCAGCGCACACTCCGCTGCAGAGTGAAAATCTCATTCTGCAAATACTAGAAATTGTTCTTTTGGAACTGTAGTAGAATACAATTTTACTTTAGCTGTGTGTCTAGCTTTCATCATGTCCAGTGTTTCTCTTTGACTATGTGAAGCAAGTATAGATGGCACAAAGAAGGAATCCGACTGCACTGGGACGTGGCGGTGTGACTGGAATAACATGAAATCCGATGTGAAGAAGAATCACACCAGTTGCGTTAAACAATGATTTTTAACGTAACTGGTGTGCTATTTCTTCACATCGGTGTTCTTCAAAAATCTGATGGTTAAAAATCAAAATAAGAAGACTGGTCTTTGCCGTGGGAGGAGGCGTGTGATGGGAAACGCTGGCGTAATCGGCGCTCGGGGCCAACTGCACACACTGCAACGTTCAACTTCAGCACGCAATTTTAACACTACGACTACCAGTTCGCTGGCGTTTGCAGAAGTGAAAGATCGACGAAGCCGACATTAAGTATTCCGGACAAATCCGATATGTGACGAAGCCTAACGAAGGGACCATCGGGAACCTTTTCTGTGCCACTTACATGCAGTTACCATTGTTAGCAAAGTGGTTATCGCCAAGCATGAACGTGCGTCCTTTTCCTTTCAGTTCTTGCTTTAAGGGGGATTAATAGGCTGGTAGCTTATTGGTGCACAGAATATCTCATGATACATAAATACTTAAATATACAGCTCTAAAACTGGTGACATATTTACAATGTACAGCCGATATTTTCTTGGCTGGTACGTCGAAGTTTTTTCCGGCGATACGTCGATAAATAACGATATTTTTTAAATATCGATATATCGGATTCCCGATTTTTTAAAAATGTCAACAGTCTTAGATGTGTGCGCCCCTGAGCTTCAGAAAAACATCAGACGTCTAATCAACTCGATGCCGGACCGTGCTGTGGCAAGCACTGCAACAACAGCTGGTCCATAGCGTTACTGATGTTGCACTGAATTTGTCTGCTTACATCCACTGCATTTGTTTAGTTGTCACGATCAAGTGAATCTCTCATCTACATCATCATGTCTAAAAAAATTTCATTTCGATCCAATGCTCCCCTCTTGATGCCCTATTTTCAATGTTCCTGAGAGTATTTACCGTTCAAGTCACTTTCACACATCTACGTGGTTGTAAATGTACGAAACACGCATTAGTAGCGACGGAGAATCCGCGATACTTTCGGCCCTTGGAATATCAGAAACATTAAAGCGTGTACATATTGTGTGTAGTCGTTGGAGGTCTAGTCGCTGATTTTGATGAAACTTGTCACAGCATAAGAACAGAGTTCAAGTTTGGAACACAGTGTAGGGGGCTACTACGCCACGAGGAATAGTGTCTCACCGATGTGAACAGCCGTTATTTTTTAAAAATATTTTAATAACTTTTTTTGTTAGTCTAAGAATTGAGCTAGACTAATTAGAAATTAGCAAATGCATTGGTCAAAACACTGAGTTTTTTCAGGGCGTTTCCTCAACTTTGTAGCGAAGGGTAACTATAACGAAATTTCTTGTCTGGTTAGAAGGCCGAGCAGTACAGTGAATCGAACTCGTGACTTCTTTGTTTCCTGACACGTCGGAAGCCGGTGATGGTATCGCTTCCACAACCGGCTGCCTGAACTTTATGCTCCTCCGTCAAAATTCAGCATAGCCGAGAGCCACTGGACTCTACTCTGTTCATAGAAAGTTTAACACAAAAGTAAACACTGCGCTACGTATTCCTCCGCCTTTGTTGCTACCTCACTGGAGTCCTCTTCCCGTAGAACGCGAACCGCCAACTATCGACTGCAGTTGCGTGCGAGTGTAACGGTACGTGCACGATCCAACCTCACTGCACTTTATATATATATATATATATATATATATATATATATATATATATATATATATATATATATATATATGGTATCTGTTCTTTCGGACGAGTCCGAAAGAACAGATACCATCTTCATAGGTATATATAGTTAAGGCTCACCGGCCATTTGACCGTCTTCTTCTGTGCAGATGCACAACCAGTGCCCAGCCGGCCTTGGTGGCCGAGCGGTTCTAGGCGCTTCAGTCCGGAACCGCGCGACTGCTACGGTCGCAAGTTCGAATCCTGCCTCGGGCATGGATGTGTATGATGCCCGTAGGTTAGTTAGATTTAAGTAGTTCGAAGTTCTAGGGGACTGATTACCTCAGAAGTTAAGTCCCATAGTGCTCAGAGCCATTTTTTGAACAAACAGTGCCCGAACTCTTACGGGAATCGGCAGTAAAGCCACGAGTAATGAGTATAATGGGCAGGGGCACTATGAATATAGAGCGGGACAATAAGTTGCGAATGTGAGTCTCACGGGAGGCATGCCAGAGATTAGTGCCTGCAGTTTCACTACCCTCTGTGTCCTCGGTGGCTCAGATGAGTCTGGTTGGCCTCTGTAATATAAAACTGAGTGGAAGGATCAACATACGAACTCGACCGGGTGTCATGTGACGTCCGCAACGACAAAAAAAATAAAAAATAAAAAAACAAAAAAAAACCAGATAGATAGAGCGTCTGCCATGTAAGCAGGAGATCCCGCGTTCGAGTCCCCGTCGGGGCACACATTTTCAACTGTCCCCGTTGAGTTATATCAACATGTGTATGCGCCTAAGAGTATTCATTTCATTGTAATTTCACTGCACTTCTCGCCAAGTCGTCTCACTTTGCCAACACACGCGCTGCGTCAACCGGATATATACGGGAGGAGAATAGCTGTCACAAAACCTCTTGCAAACAGAATATTTCACATGAGTGAAGCCACACCTAATACCCTAGACGCAGAAACTCTGCTAAACTCAGGTATTATTTCTGAAATCTATTTTACTGACACTGACGAATTTCTTTTCACTAAATACATATCTAAGGTACTAAGCACCTCCATATCTACATCTACGTCCACTTCTACATTTACAAAACTAGTGCGCAAGCCACTGTACGGTGCATGGCGGAGAGTAACTTGTACCGCTACTAGCGTTTTCCTTTCCTGCTCCAACCGTAAACAGAGCGAGCGGAAAACGTCTATCTATATCCCTCCGTATGAGCCTTAATTTCTCGTATCGTATATTCGTGGTCCTTACGCAATATGTACGTTGGCTGCAGCTAACTTCAATGACAACTCTCCAACTTTTCTCAATAGTGTTCCTCGAAAACGACGTCGCCCTCCCTCCGGGTATTCTTATTTCAGTTCCCGAAGCACCTCCGTAAACTTTCGTGCTGTTCTATTCTACCGGTAGAAAATATAGCACCCCACCTCTGGATTAGGTGGTGGTTAGTGTTTTTAACGTCCCGTCGACAACGAGGTCATTAGAGACGGAGCGCAAGCTCGGGTTAGGGAAGGATTGGGAAGGAAACCGGCCGTGCCCTTTCAAAGGAACCATCCCGGCATTTGCCTGAAACGATTTAGGGAAATCACGGAAAACCTAAATCAGGATGGCCGGAGACGGGATTGAACCGTCGTCCTCCCGAATGCGAGTCCAGTGTGCTAACCACTGCGCCACCTCGCTCGGTGCCTCTGGATTGTTTCGGTGTCTAATGAGACCTGATGCGGATCCGAAGCAATCGAGAAGTATTCAAGAACAGGACGCACTAACCTCCTATATGCTGTGTCCTCTACAAATGAACCACACATTCCCATTATTCTCCTAATAAACCGTAGTCGACCATTCACCTTCCTCGCCACATGCTCGTACCATTTCAAGTCGCTCTGCAACGTTACGCCCAGATATTTAAACGGCGTGACTGTGTCAAGCAGCGCACTACAAGTACTGTATCCGAATAGTGCAAGTTTGTTTTTCCTACTCATCCGCATTAACTTACATTTTTCTATATTTAAAGACAGCTGCAATTCATCACACTAACTAGAAATTTTGTCTAAATCGTGTTGTATTTTCCTACAGTCATTCAACTTCGACACCTTCCCGCGCACCACAGCACCGTCAGAAAACAACCGCAGACCGCTGCCTACCGCTTCCGCCAGATCATCTATGCGTACAGAAACCAGCAGCGGTCTGGCCACATTTTCCTGGGGCGCTTCTGACGGTACCCTTCCCACTGGTGAACACGAGCCGCCGAAGACGACATGCAGCAGGCTTCTACTACTTAACAAGTCTTCGAGCCATTCACATATCTCGAAAGCTATTCCGTATGCTCGTACCGCACGAGCTGTGCTTTCTAAATCCGTACTGCTTCGTGGACATAAGCTATGAGATCTCTAGGAAGTTTATTGTAGTCGAACTCGAAATATGTTCTATAATTCAGGACCAAACCGATGTCAGGGATATTGGTCTGGAAGTTTGAGAGTCCATTCCTTTATCCTTCTTACACACAGGAGTCACCTGTGCTCTTTTCCAGTCACTAGGGACTTTTCGCTTGGCGAGAGATTCGCGATAAATGCGACCTCAGTAAAGGGCTAGTGCAATGGAATACACTTTGTAAAATCGAACTGCGATCCCATACGGATCTGGTGACTTATTTGTTTTCAACTCTTTCAGTTGTTTCTCCACCCCGGTGATGCTTATTACTATGTAGTCCACAATCTGTTCCTGGCTGCTTTTTAACGGCTGTCCACCACTATGTTTCACTAAGAACACGAAGCAACTGGAGACATTTTCACAACGCTAACGAACTACAAGGTCACGTGAGCACCACTGGCGAGACAGAGAAAGCGAGTCCCCAGACATATCTCAAACTATCGTTTCACAAGATTATCAGCAGAACCAGTGAAGACCCTTAGTGCCTCACTGTATCATTCACGCGAGAATAAGAACACAGGTGCGATTTGTTCCCACGGAAGTCACGAGTTCTGTTGTATGTGCAATGCGCTCGACCATCGATCGCTGTCCGTCGTGAACCACCATTTATTTATATTACGTTTGAAAAATGGCTCTGAGGACTATGGGACTTAACATCTGAGGTCATCAGTCCTCTAGAACTTCGAACTACTTAAACCTAACATATCTAAGAACATCACACACATCCATGCCCGAGGCAGGATTCGAACCTGCGACCGTAGCGGTCGCGCGGTTCCAGACTGAAGCACCTAGAATCGCTCGGCCACTCCGGCCGGCTATATTACGTTTGAACCTACGAAGAACGGAGTGTGGGAGGTGCTGTATCTGCGTCGATGGTTTGTAGATGCGGCATGGTGCCTTCCACAAGAGCTGACTTCTGTCCTGGGGGGGGGGGGGGGGAGAGAGTTTGGTGGCCACGAGAAATGTTTAAACCAAGAAGTGCCACTGGAGCCATTCTGTAGCTAGATGCGGCATGGTGCCTTCCACAAGAGCTGACTTATGTCCTGCGGGGGGGGGGGGGGGGGGGGGAGAGTTTGGTGGCCAGGAGAAGTGTTTAAACCAAGAAGTGCCACTGGAGCCATTCTGTAGCAAGTATGGACGTGTGGGGTGTAGGAATGCACAATGGATATTAGTGGATGCACACGTTTCTGTCAGAGTCGTATCTAGACGTATCAGAGGTCCCATATTACTAAAACTGCACGCGCCCCACACCATTACAGAGCCTGCACCAGCTTAAACTGTCCCCTGCTGACATACAAGGTCCATGGATTCATGAGGTTGTCTCCATACCCGTACCCGCCTATCTGCTCGATACAGTTTGAAACCAGACTCGTCCGACCAGGCAGCATGTTTCCAGTCATCAACTGGACAATGTCGGTGTTGACGGGCCCAGGCGAAGCGTAAAGCTTTCTCTCGTGCAGTCGTCAAGGGCACAAGAGTGCGCCTTCGGCTCCGAAAGCCCATATCGATCATGTTTCGTTGAATGGTTCGCTTGCTGACGCTTGTTGATCGCCCAGCATTGAGATCTGCAGAAATTTGAGGAACGGTTTCACTTCGCTACAGTCTGGAACCGAGCGACCGCTACGGTCGCAGGTTCGAATCCTGCCTAGGGGCATAGATGTGTGTGATATCCTTAGGCTAGTTATGTTCTAGACGACTGATGACCTCGGAAGTTAACTCGCATAGTGCTCAGAGCCATTTGAACCATTTTGGTTTCACTTCTGCGACGTTGAACGATTCTCTTCAGTCGTCTTTGGTCTCGTTCTTGCAGCATCTATTTCCGGCCGCAACGATGTCGGAGAATTGATGTTTTACCAGACTCCTGACATTCACGGTAGACTCGCGAAATGGTCATACGGGAAAATCCATACTTCATCGCTACCTCGGAGATACTGTGTTTCATTTCCCGTACGCCGACTATAACACCACGTTCAAACTCACTTAAATGATGATAACCGCCGGCCGGAGTGGCCGAGCGGTTCTAGGCGCTACAGTCTGGAACCGCGCGACCACTGCGGTCGCAGGTTCGAATCCTGCTTCGGGCATGAATGTGTGTGCTGTTCTTAGGTTAGTTCGGTTTAATTAGTTCTAAGTTCTAGGCAACTAAAGACCTCAGAAGTTAAGTACCATAGTGCCCAGATCCATTTGAACCATTTTGATGATAACCTGCCATTGCATCAGCAGTAACTGATCTACCAACTGCGCCAGGCAGTTGCCGATCGCAGTGCCGTATTATGCCTATTTACATATCTGAATACGCATGACCAGTTTCTTTGGCGCTTCAGTGTATATCCCGCCAGCGTTCGGCAGTGACATGTGAGAAAGCTGTGTGAGTTAGTTCCAGTACGTCTAGGAGCTTAACAATCTTCTTATTTGTCGCGCCAAATGCTTTATCTTGCTCCAGATAAGTTCTCTTGGGTTCATATTGTAATGGTGGAGTAATGTAAAAATGCAGAATTTGTACGTTCTGCTCGATGCTGTGAAAATGATTGTCTTTCATGTTTCTGCGGCACTTATCGCTCTGGTTCGTGTGAGAATATATCTGTCATATAAAGCAGTGGACATAGTCCAAATAAAGAGTATCTGGTTTTTCATTTTTGTTATATTTTTTAAATTTAAGCAACTTTTATCAACGGTCTTTCGTAAAATATCTATAATCAAGAGTTTATATTTGAAATGGAAACAGGAATTTCGCGTGCAATGTGTCGTTAGAAACAAGAAGACGTGCGTTATTCATAAAAATGATGATGAATTTTACAATTTCGAGATGTAGGTATTTCAAACTGAACGAAAAAAAAAAAGGATGACCAAAGCGAGACTCAAACCAGCGATCTATGAACTTCGCTAGCGTTTCGGCTATACATCGAGTTTGTATTTGAATCCCAACTGTATCAAATACAGTCCCTCGGAAAACTTTAAAGGCCATTTTTTCCTGTAAATTTATGAAACGTTAAGAACAACGTATTTCTCGGTATTTTAACCTCCATTTTCATTCTGCGTAATAACAGCGCAAGACTCAGAGCACGACAGTACAGAGACTGTGACTGTACGATTTTTAATCTAAAAACCACATAGCTAGAGCGTGATTAAGGAAAACGTTGATGGCTGTTAATACATTAGAATACCATTAAGGTTTTATTTCACATAACTTTAGTGATAAGACATCTAATACGTACGTAGGACCTACTTCCAAGAGCGTAATGACACGTGTCTACGTGTGCTACGGCTTCTGCCCAATCATTGCGTTCATGTTTATTTAAAACAGGTTTATTCTTATGATGAACAGACTATACAAGTGATTTCCTTTTCTGTTCTACACAAAGACAGAGCGAGAGAAAGACGAGCGTCCGTTGCCTCCGTAAGAACCCTCATTTCTCGTATCGTATCTTCGTGATCCTTATTGTAAATTTACGTTAGTGGCAGCACAATCGTTCTGCAGTTAGCTTCAAATGTCGGCTCTCTAAATGTTCCCAAGAAGAACCTCGCCTTTACGGATTCCCATTTGAGTTTCTAAAGTGTCTCATAACTCTGTCGTGTCGATCGAACCTGCTGGTAACAAATCTAGCAGTACGTTTCTGAAGTTCTTCGGTGTCTGTCTCCCTTTAATCCGCTCTGGAGGCGACCCCAAACACATTGCAGTTTCAAGAACAGAACACATTTGTGTTCAACGCGCGGTCTCCTTTACAGTTGAACCACGCTTTCTTAAAATTCTCCCAATAAACCGAAGACGACCATTCGTCTTCCTTACTCCAGCCTATATTTTCGTTCCATGCTGTTTTCGAGTTCTTTTCATACTCATCTCGATTAACTTATATTTTTGTACACTTAGAGTTAGCTGCCATTCAGCACACAAACTAGAAGTTTTATAAACGGTGTTCGGGGATTCCCGTTACAAATCTCTAGGACTGCTAGAGGGGAGTGAGTAAATAATATTTTGTATAGGAACGCATGTCCGGAAACGTACAGTTTTCATTGTACGATGGTTTCAGTTCCACTTCTGCTTGAGGAACTGAATTAGGCTTGATGCAGTACAGTTTTCAGGTAAGAATTCGATAGCAATCATGACGAAACACCCATTTATCAGTTAAGATTCTTTCTACATCTACATCCATACTCCGCAATCCACCTGACGGTGTGTGGCGGAGGGTACCTTCAGTACCTCTATCGGTTCTCCCTTCTATTCCAGTCTCGTATTGTTCGCGTAAAGAAAGATTTTCGGTATGCCTCTGTGTGGGCTCTAATCTCTCTGATTTTATCCTCATGGTCTCTTCGCGAAATATACGTTGGAGGGAGCAATATACTGCTTGACTCCTCGGTGAAGGTATGTTCTCGAAACTTCAACAAAAGCCCGTACCGAGCTACTGAGCGTCTCTCTTGCCAAGTCTTCCACTGGAGTCTATCTATCATCTCTGTAACGCTTTCGCGGTTACTAAATGATCCTGTAACGAAGCGCGCTGCTCTCCGTTGGATCTTCTATATCTCTTCTATCATCCCTGTCAGGTACGGATCCCACACGGTTGAGCAGTATTCAAGCAGTGGGCGAACAAGTATACTGTAACCTACTTCCTTTGTTTTCGGATTGCATTTCCTTAGGATTCTTCCGATGAATCTCAGTCTGGCATCTGCTTTACCGACGATTAATTTTATATGGCCATTCCATTTTAGATCACTCCTAATGCCTACTCCCAGATAATTTATGGAATTATGGAATTATGGAATTAACTGCTTCCAGTTGCTGACCGGATATATTGTAGCTAAATGATAAAGGATCTTTCTTTCTATGTATTCGCAGCACATTACACTTGTCTGCATTGAGATTCAATTGCCATTCCCTGCACCATGCGTCAATTCGTTGCAGATGCGTGTTCGTATTAACACTTGAACATTATGTAACACCATAGCTCTAATGCTGTACTCATTTATTTTGCTTTTTTTTTATTTAATATTACATCGGTAAGCTCCTGTAAATGTCTTTGATTGAATAGATAACACAAAATTGTATACTCTTTTCTTTGTACAAACTTTGATGTCATGGTTTGTTTCAATGCAAAGTAGTGTATCTGTACTGTAAATGCTTTGTCCCATTTGGAGGGAACAAAACTTACTGTATATGATTGTAATTTTGCGTGAATAATTTTTTGTAGAATTGTCAATATGTGAAAATGTTCTGCTTTATTTAATGTGTTTGTTTGCTGTTATGTAAACTGCTGACCTTCACTTAGGGCTCTTAGTTATTCTGTATGTAAAAGGTGTAGTGGCTCCCCTCGGGAACGGAACTGTGTAGCGCGCGCAAATTGTGGTTGGCCTAGGTGAAAAGGTGGAACTGATAGTCAGTCGGGGACGAGCCAGCAGTCGGAGACGAGCTACGAGTCCGTGCACTGCCATGTAAAAGATGCATATTGTGCTGATTCCGAGAGAGGCTTTTCCTGCTTCTTTCCAAGGCCTCGGATGGATGGATAAATAGCTGGAACTATTCTGGAGTTTGTATCTATCATCGCCACCAAGAAATGACAGAGTCCAGCAATTCCGCCTACAATTCCACCTACCAACATGCAGTTGCCACCACGTTGCGCAATCACTGTAACGTAATACTATAATGATGTACAGTGAAGGATCAGATTAATGGAGGTGTTATTGTGCTCAAATATAAGGTAATTTATATCTGAATTTATGTACCTGCCCTGATTTTTCTCCTCATCATAACACCTCTTAGGTTCCTCTCCGTTTGAGCTAAAGTGATATCCGAGTGTCCTTACTAAAAGAACATTAAAGCCCAGTATCTTGCTCATTAATGCCTCTTCAACATAGTAAAAAGAAAGTTAAAGTTAATGTGGCAAGAGAGCGAGTTAAAGTAAATGTTGTTTGCTGAAAATATTCCTATTAAAACTGCTTATTAAAGTGCTGTTGCCAACTTCAAAATTAAAAGTTCTTAAGACTGAGGCTTATAAAGTAAATGATCACATTGTTGTCTGTAGTAAATTCTAAAAGGTGAGTCAGTTTCTTGCAATTTTGTCGACATTGTGTTTCGCTGTAGTAAAAGTGGGAAACTGCAATAGTAGAAAACTATATGTTCATGATTGCTAAGTGTTTGTGTATCTTGTGTATTAGAAGTGCATGTTAATAGTAATGTTATAAAGACCATTCACTTTGTGTAAACCCTGAAAGTAATAGTGTGTTTCGGTATCTGTTATAATTTTGAAAATAGTTTCTGCTGCTATAACTGTTAGTTTCAATCTTACCGTAAACGTATGTATGTGTCAGAGTTCATTGCACTCGCGTGTGACAAAGTATAGGTTGTGTTTATTCGTTAAAATTACTAATAACTATTTTCTTAAACGAGAATGTTAATCATTCTCTTGCCTAGTTAGGCTGGCGATCGTTTTTTTTTTTGGTCAGTTGCACAGTGCAGATAGGCAAAATTTTGTTTGTCACTATTCAAATATTTACGTAATTCTGACTTTCACTCCCGATAAGCCACCTCCGTTAGGTACAACACGGTCAACATAACAAAATTCCTCTCAGAGGGTAACACTGCTCTGTTGCTTTATACCATTATCACTCTAACAAAATAATTCTGTTTTGCAAACTGCCTCCAGTTTCGAGGTTATGGTATAGTAGTAGCAGAAGGTAGTGTTATAATTACGCATTTAAATTACTCCAAAACGAAAAGAACCCAGCATACTATGCGTAAGGAACAGTACTGATACATCACAACAGCGGATCGATGGTGCGGCCACCAAAGTTGTTATTGCTACTGTACCTATGAAGAATGTTGTGGTACACACACTCTACATCCCAGCTTGTGTCTCTTCAGTCCATAGTGCAGCGGCCAGAATCCGTACCAGCAGCTCGTCCTCTGTCTCTACGTGAGTCTGGTAGCAAGGCATACGTTGAATGACATCAGGTCTGCGTCTGACGCGGTACACATCGTACTGTCTGCCCTGCTGCATACTAGGAGAAGCGACTCTGACACTTTTCTCTTTTCCCTAGCAAATATTAACGTTACACATCTGAACTGAAACCGTCGTGGAACGTAAATGGTACGTTCCCGGACATGGGTTCCTATTCGAGATATTATGTATTGATTCCCCTCTACAAGTTCTACAAATTTGTAACAGGCATTTACGAACACCCTGAGTAAGTCATCCTCTATCGTGCTCCACTCAGTCAGCGACGACACGCCATAGCATCATCAGCAAATGGCTGCGGGTTGCTGGGCATCCTATACGGGACGTTTTCCGCTCTGAGGGGAAACGGGATGGCAACAGGATGGGAAACCAGCCAGGCCTTAAAGTTACTGTGCAAAATCCGAACCGTTCCGTCGCTGCATCTATGCGGGCCAAGGCACAAGAGAAAGAAAAGGATTAGATTACATTAGAACTCTTGGAAGATAAAGATCCAAAAGCACACATCACGTATTATAAAAGAACGCCATATAATTACATCAGCGTCCGAATGTTATTGGGACACGATCTCAGACGCCAGACTACAATCTCGTAGGTAATTTTAGGATCAAGCTGGGTAGTATGGTCAGGAGTTACCTCTGACATGGGAAACTCCCCTTCCCCCCCCCCTCCTCCTCTCCCACAGATTTAATGGTAAGAGGGCCCAGTGCACACTCCGTCAAAAACTGAACACAGATCAAGTGTGAAAATAAGAAGAAGGTGTATTGAACTACGAGAAAGTAGCAAAACAGAAACAGTGAACGGTCAAAGCTTATAATGTGAACGTGGAGCGGCTCGCCAGAGGCACGGTGTCGTGGTTGTGGGTTCGCGGTGTTGGACTGCAAACCGGCAGATCCGTGTTCAGATTTCCCTTGCACCTCTATTTT
Organism: Schistocerca cancellata; assembly: GCF_023864275.1. Classification (NCBI taxonomy): domain Eukaryota; kingdom Metazoa; phylum Arthropoda; class Insecta; order Orthoptera; family Acrididae; genus Schistocerca; species Schistocerca cancellata. Next base: position 18,775,980 of record NC_064626.1, on the reverse strand, counting down.
CTTTTTCACACATTTATGAACTGTCCGTCCGGTCATTGACGTGTTAGTTCTTCTGCGGTCTTCACAACTCTCATACTATATAAGACTAAAAAACAGCCGACCAGTTGCAATGGATAAAGAAATCTTTACCTAGGTTTCAACAGATTTAAATCTGTCTTCTTCAGAAGGCGGCAATTTTACATTAATATGGATTGATGTATCATCGTCGTTTTTACAAATATCTGCATAGATCCATTTGTCCAAATTCAAATATAGCCCTGAAAATAGGGTTTGTCATGTAAATAAAAATTAGTACATGGATGTTGCAGAGCTCACAAGCGACTCTATCCATATTAATGTAAAATTGCCGCCTTCTGAAGAAGACAGATTTAAATCTGTTGAAACCTAGGTAAAGATTTCTTTATCCATTGCAACTGGTCGGTTGTTTTTTAGTCTTATTACGTGGAGCCGTTGCTGTTGCGCAGCTATGTTTAAAATATCTCATACTATACATTGGTTGCAGAATATGAGTCATGTGGTAAGAATATATTACCGCCGTAACGTAATGTGATCAACAGTGAGAGCAGGCGAGATGCCGCATAGTCCCCTCGCACAAATGAGAACAATAAATAAACAGGTGTGAACTATGTTACAAACAAGGAATTCGAGCTCAAAACTTCCAAAACAGAATGCAAGACGCACAATAAGTGTTACTTGTGCAGAAGCAATTGGAGGTAAGTACGTACAGACGTCCCTTCGTTACGCCTCGCTGTTGCAAAGTGACGTTACACCACGATACAGACATAAATTTCAATTTATCGGTCAAACACGTCAGTGGCTGAACGGACAGTTCATAATTTTGCGAAAAATGAGGGAGATTTGAACACGGATTTTCCCTACGTAATTCAACACGGTCACCACATGACCATGACATTACATTTGTTCAGTCTACATCGACGTCTACGTCATTACTCTGCTGTTCAGAATAAAGTGCCTGGCAGAGGGTTCAGTGAACCACCTTCAAGCTGTCTCTCTACCGTTCCACTCTCGAACGGCGCGCGGGAGAAACGAGCACTTAAATTTTTCTGTGCGAGCCCTGATTTCTCTTATTTTATCGTGATGATCATTTCTCCTTATGTAGATGGGTGCCAACAGAATGTTTTCGCAATCGGAGGAGAAAACTGGTGATTTAAATGTCATGGGAAGGTCCCGTCGCAATGAAAAACGCACTTGTTTAATGATTGCCACTCTAAATCACGTATCATATCTGTTGCACTATCTCCCCTCACAATAATGCAAAACGAACTGCCCTTCTTTGTACTTTTTCGCCGGCCGGTGTGGCCGAGCGGTTCTAGGCGCTACAGTCAGGTTCGAATCCTGCCTCGGGCATGGACGTGTGTGATGTCTGTAGGTTAGTTAGGTTTAATTAGTTCTAAGTTCTAGGGGACTGATGACCTCAGAAGTTAAGTCCCATAGTGCTCAGAGCCATTTGGACCATTTTTGTCCTTTTCCGATGTCATCCATTCGATGTCACCTAATACGGATCCCACACTGCACCGCAATACTCCAGGATACAGTGGACAAGCGTGGTGTAAGCAGATTCTTTAGTAGATCTGTTGCACCTTCTAAGAGTTCTGCCAATTAATCACAGTCCTTGGTTTGCTCTACTCACAACATTCTCTATGTGATTTTTCCAATTTATGTTACCTGTAATTGTAATCCCTAAGTATTTAGTTGAATTTACAGCCTTCAGATTTGTGTAACTTATCGCGGAATCGAAATTTAGCGCACTTCTTTTAGCACTCATGTGAACACACTTTTCTCTATTTAGAATCAATTGCCAATTTACGCACCACACAGATGTCTTATCTAAGTCATTTTGCAATTCGTTTTGGTCATCTGACGGCTTTACAAGACGGTAAATGACAGCATCATCTGCAAACAATCTAAGACAGCTACTCAGATTGTCCCCTATGTTGTTAATATACATCAGGAACAACAGAGGGCCTATAACACTTCCTTAGAGAACTCGCGATATTACTTCTGTTTTACTCGATGACTTCCCGTCTGTTACTACGAACTGCGACCTTTCTGACAGGAAATCACGAAACCAGTCCCACAACTGAGGCGATGTTCCACAGGCACGCAGTTTTGTTAGAAGACATTTGTGAGGAACGGTCTCGAAAGCCCTCTGGAAATCTAAAAATATGGAATCAGTTTGACATCCAATATCGATAGCACTCATTACTTCGTCAGTACAAAGAGCTAGCTGTGTCTCGCAGGAACGATATTTTCTGAATCCGTGCTATGTGTCTGTAAATCGTTTTCTTGGAAGTAATTCATGATGTTCGAACACAGTATATGTTCCAAAACCGTACTGCAGATCCACCTTGGTGATATGGGCCTGTAATCCACATCTACATCTGCATCCATACTCCGCAATCCACCTGACGGTGTGTGGCGGAGGGTACCTTCAGTACCTCTATCGGTTCTCCCTTCTATTCCAGTCTCGTATTGTTCGTGGAAAGAAGGATTGTCGGTATGCCTCTGTGTGGGCTCTGATCTCTCTGATTTTATCCTCATGGTCTCTTCGCGAGATATACGTAGGAGAGAGCAATATACTGCTTACCTCTTCGGTGAAGGTATGTTCTCGAAACTTTGACAAAAGCCCGTACCGAGCTACTGAGCGTCTCTCCTGCAGAGTCTTCCACTGGAGTTTATCTATCATCTCCGTAACGCTTTCGCGATTACTAAATGATCCTGTAACGTAGCGCGCTGCTCTCCGTTGGATCTCCTCTATCTCTTCTATGAACCCTATCTGGTACGGATCCCACACTGCTGAGCAGTATTCAAGCAGTGGGCGAACAAGCGTACTGTACCCTACTTCCTTTGTTTTCGGACTGCATTTCCTTAGGATTCTTCCAATGAATCTCAGTCTGGCATCTGCTTTACCGACGATCAACATTATATGATCATTCCATTTTAAATCACTCCTAATGCGTACTCCCAGATAATTTATGGTATTAACTGCTTCCAGTTGCTGACCTGCTATTTTGTAGCTAAATGATAAAGGATCTATCTTTCTGTGTATTCTCAGCACATTACACTTGTCTACATTGAGATTCAATTGCTATTCCCTGCACCATGCGTAAATTCGCTGCAGATGCTCCTGCATTTCAGTACAATTTTCCATTGTTACAACCTCTCGATACACCACAGCATCATCTGCAAAAAGCCTCAGTGAACTTCCGATGTCATCCACCAGGTCATTTATGTATATTGTGAATAGCAACGGCCCTATGACACTCCCCTGCGACACACCTGAAATCACTCTTACTTCGGAAGACTTCTCTCCATTGAGAATGACATGCTGCGTCCTGTTATCTAGGAACTCCTCAATCCAATCACACAATTGGTCTGATAGTCCATATGCCCTTACTTTGTTCATTAAACGACTGTGGGGAACTGTATCGAACGCCTTGCGGAAGTCAAGAAACACGGCATCTACCTGTGAACCCGTGTCTATGGCCCTCTGAGTCTCGTGGACGAATAGCGCGAGCTGGACTTCACAGGACCGTCTTTTTCGAAACCCATGCTGATTCCTACAGAGTAGATTTCTAGTCACCAGAAAAGTCATTATACTCGAACACAATACGTGTTCCATAATTCTACAACTGATCGACGTTAGAGATATAGGTCTATAGTTCTGCACATCTGTTCGACGTCCCTTCTTGAAAACGGGGATGACCTGTGCCCTTTTCCAATCCTTTGGAACGATACGCTCTTCTAGAGACCTACGGTACACCGCTGCAAGAAGGGGGGCAAGTTCCTTCGCGTACTCTGTGTAAAACTGAACTGGTATCCCATCAGGTCCAGAGGCCTTTCCTCTTTTGAGCGATTTTAATTGTTTCTCTATCCCTCTGTCGTCTATTTCGATATCTACCATTTTGTCATCTGTGCGACAATCTAGAGAAGGAACTACAGTGCAATCTTCCTCTGTGAAATAACTTCGGAAAAAGACATTTAGTATTTCGGCCTTTAGTCTGTCATCCTCTGTTTCAGTACCATTTTGGTCACAGAGTGTCTGGACATTTTGTTTTGATCCACCTACCGCTTTGACATAAGACCAAAATTTCTTAGGATTTTCTGCCAAGTCAGTACATAGAACTTTACTTTCGAATTCATTGAACGCCTCTCGCATAGCCCTCCTCACACTACATTTCGCTTCGCGTAATTTTTGTTTGTCTGCAAGGCTTTGGCTATGTTTATGTTTGCTGTGAAGTTCCCTTTTTTCTTCCGCAGCAGTTTTCTAACTCGGTTGTTGTACCACGGTGGCTCTTTTCCATCTCTTACGATCTTTCTTGGCACATACTCATCTAACGCATAATGTACGACGCTTTTCAACTTTGTCCACTGATACTCAACACTATCTGTAACACTATCTGTACTTGAGACAAAACTTTTGTGTTGAGCCAACAGGTACTCTGAAATCTGCTTTTTGTCACTTTTTCTAAACAGAAAAATCTTCCTACCCTTTTTAATATTCCTATTTACGGCTGAAATCATCGATGCCGTAACCGCTTTATGATCGCTGATTCCCTGTTCTGCGTTAATTTTTTCAAATAGTTCGGGTCTGTTTGTCACCAGAAGGTCTAATATGTTATCGCCACGAGTCGGTTCTCTGTTTAACTGCTCAAGGTAGTTTTCAGATAATGCACTTAAAAAAATTTAACTGGATTCTTTGTCCCTGCCACCCGTTATGAACGTCTGAGTCTCCCAGTCTATATCCGGCAAATTAAAATCTCCACCCAGAACTATAACATGGTGGGGAAATCTACTCGAAATTCAGCGGATTACTCCTATTTTGGGTATTGATGTGACTTGAGCAATTGTCTAGTCTTAAGTACGGATCTTTCGAAGAGCTATGTTGCACATCTTGGACGTTCACTATTTTTGTTTCGCTTCTTTTTTCCACAGTTCAGTACGCGTTTTTCTTGTTTTCATGCTTGATCCGTGTTCAGTTTTTGACGGACTGTCCAAAGGGCCACCTTCACCACCACATCTCAAGGGGCTGCGATGGCGAGTTTCCCTTGTGAGCTGCCTTGCGTCGAGGAATAATTGCGTGCTCTTTAAAACGTTTACGATAGCGAGTGCCCGAGTCGGGACGATCATTCGCCACGCCGCTAGAAGGACCACACGGGGCGGACGATGGACACGGGCTGGACACCCCTGACCCAGGTAAACGACCGCTGACGCAGCTGCCGCATCCGCAAAATACAGGCGAGGCAGCCGGGGCAGCAGGGGCTGGTGGCTGCTCGCCTTACGCCCTCCCTCCCCCGCCCCAGGGGCGTGGGAATTTCGCAGGTCTGCCTCGGCCAGTTGCGGTTGACGCGTGGGCGCTGACCAGGTCTGCGTGACGTCACACGGAAGCCGGCGCTGTCGCCGCGTTCAGCTGTTTGGAGCTAAGCGCTGACCGCGGAACCTTGCCTTAAGCTGGGTTTACACTAGCAAGTCGCTTGCAGAAGTTATTGGTTCAAATGGTTCAAATGGCTCTGACCACTATGCGACTTAACTTCTGAGGTCATCAGTCGCCTAGAACTTAGAACTAATTAAACCTAACTAACCTAAGGACATCACACACATCCATGCCCGAGGCAGGATTCGAACCTGCGACCGTAGCGGTCACGCGGTTCCAAACTGTAGCGCCTAGAACCGCACGGCCACTCCGGCCGGCTCAGAAGTCATTGCTGCAAGTTATTGCTAGCCGCTTGCAGCTGTGTTTACACAGCAGCGCAAGAATCAAGCAAGATTCTTCCGCAAGTTCTTTGGCAAGAAACTTGCGTCAACAGCTTGCTGATACTGTTTACATATGCTTTCAGTACCACTACGAGTGTCAGCCGAAGTGTAGAATGACAAGTAGGCGGGTGAGATATGCTGCAGCTCTTGTAATTGTAATGCAAAACGTGAAAAAGAAAAAGTATTTCGGTTAGAGAGTAGATAATGAGAAGATCGCAAAATGGTGCCTGAAATAACCTTTTGCAAGAACTTAGTATCGAGAGCATGGATACTTTTGAAAACTTTTGCAGAATGTCCTCATATGATCTGGAGTATTTGTTGATGTTAATAGCGCTCGTCATATCAAAACGAGACACCAACTTCGGTACTGCTATTTCAGCAAAGGAACGTTTGCTAGTGACTCTATGATTTATAGCTACCGGTGAGCTAGGAATAAAATAGGCATTTCATTTATTTATGTGAAACATACAACCAAAAAAAGTTTGAGTTTTGAAATCTTTTCTTTGTAGGAGACTCATACAAGTCCCTAATGTACTTGTTTCATATTCCCGTCAGCACGATTTCTCTGATCGTACCGGCCGTATGCAGAGCCATTTTTAACGTCTTGAAAAGGGAAAATTATTTGAAGGTATGTGAAAAGACAACAATGAAATTAAGTTTTTATTGAAATAAACTGCATGTTACAGGATGACATGCTTATAAAAATGGTTTTTTTCTAATGTTCATAAAATGGAAAGTGACAAGCTAAGTAAATAGAACACGTAATAATTACACATCGTCTTTGTCTAGACTCCTAAAACAACATTTAATGCGCTCATCTTCTTCACTCTATCCTTAAAGTATCGGTTATGCAGGTTCCGTATTTCGGGGTAGCTCTCCACGGCTTCAATAAATTGTTTGGTATACTGCTTCATCCATTCCCGTTTCTCCTCCATTTCTGAAATTTGTTTGCATATAATACGTAAGATGGTTGCATAAAATTAAGTCACCACATTATGCAAAAAGTTAAATAAGACTTTTATGCAGACAACATGCTTACTATAACTTGCGCTTCCTGCTTGCAGGAAATAGAAATAAATTCTAAAAGCTGCAAGTTACTTGCAGATACTTCTTGCGTGGTGTTCACACTGGAAGCGTAAAACGTGCAGTAACTCACTTCCGCAATAAATTGCTACGGTCGCAAGTCGACTTGGCGATATGTTTACACTCGCAAATCACGCGGCAAGTTCCTCCGTGCAAGTAAATTGCTGCAATAACTTGCTAGTGTAAACCGAGCATTAGGTACGATTATCGCTCAGGTCGTAGGTACACCTACATTCCGCAAACCGCTGTGAAGTGCACGGCAGAGGGTGGGTTCCATTGTATCGGTTGTTAGGGCCTTATCCCGTTACATTCACGGATGGAGCGCGGGAGAAACGATTGTTTAAATGCCTCTGTGCATGCTGTAATTGATCCAGTCCTGTCCTCACAATCCCTACGTGAGAGATACGTAGGGTCATCATTTAAAGTCTGTTCTTGAAACTGTGGTAATAGTTTAACTCAACAGGATGTCGTTATCAAGAGAGAGAAAACTGGCGTTCTACGGGTCGGAGCGTGGAATGTCAGATCCCTAAATCGGGCAGGTAGGTTAGAAAACTTAAAAAGCGAAATGGATAGGTTAAAGTTAGATAGAGTGGGAATTAGTGAAGTTCGGTGGCAGGAGGAACAAGACTTTTGGTCAGGTGAATACAGGGTTATAAACACAAAATCAAATAGGGGTAATGCAGGAGTAGGTTTAATAATGAATAGGAAAATAGGACTGCGGGTAAGCTACTACAAACAGCATAGTGAACGCATTATTGTGGCCACGATAGACACGAAGCCCACGTCTACTACAGTAGTACAAGTTTATATGCCAACTAACACTGCAGATGATGAAGAAATTGAAGAAATGTATGATGAGATAAAAGAAATTATTCAGGTAGTGAAGGGAGACGAAAATTTAATAGTCATGGGTGACTGGAATTCGACAGTAGGAAAAGGGAGAGAAGGAAACATAGTAGGTGAATACGGATTGGGGCTAAGAAAAGAAAGAGGAAGCCGCCTGGTAGAATTTTGCACAGAGCATAACTTAATCATAGCTAACACTTGGTTCAAGAATCACGAAAGAAGGTTGTATACATGGAAGAATCCTGGAGATGCTAGAAGGTATCAAATAGATTATATAATAGTAAGACAGAGATTTAGGAACCAGGTTTTAAATTGTAAGACATTTCCAGGGGCAGATGTGGACTCTGACCACAATCTATTGGTTATGAACTGTAGATTAAAACTGAAGGAACTGCAAAAAGGTGAGAATTTAAGGAGATGGGACCTGGATAAACTGACTAAAGCAGTGGTTGTACGGAGTTTCAGGGAGAGCATAAGGGAACAATTGACAGGAATGGGGGGAAAGAAGTACAGTAGAAGAAGAGTGGGTAGCTCTGAGGGATGAAGTAGTGAAGGCAGCAGAGGATCAAGTAGGTAAAAAGACGAGGGCTAGTAGAAATCCTTGGGTAACAGAAGAAATATTGAACTTAATTGACGAAAGGAGAAAATATAAAAATGCAGTCAATGAAGCAGGCAAAAAGGAATACAAACGTCTCAAAAATGAGATCGACAGGAAGTGCAAAATGGCTAAGCAGGGATGGCTAGAGGACAAATGTAAGGATGTAGAGGCTTATCTCTCTAGGGGTAAAATAGATACTGCCTACAGGAAAATTAAAGTGACCTTTGGAGAAAAGAGAACCACTTGTGTGAATATCAAGAGCTCAGATGGAAACCCAGTTCTAAGCAAAGAAGGGAAAGCAGAAAGATGGAAGGAGTATATAGAGGGTCTATACAAGGGCGATGTACTTGAGGACAATATTATGGAAATGGAAGAGGATGAAGATGAAATGGGAGATACGATACTGCGTGAAGAGTTTGACAGAGACCTGAGTCGAAACAAGGCCCCGGAAGTAGACAACATTCCATTAGAGCTACTGACGGCCTTAGGAGCGCCAGTCCTCACAAAACTTTACCATCTGGCGAGCAAGATGTATGTGACAGGCGAAATACCCTGAGACTTTAAGAATAATATAATAATTCCAATCTCAAAGAAAGCAGGTGTTGACAGATGTGAAAATTACCGAACTATCAGTTTAATAATTCACAGCTGCAAAATACTAACGCGAATTCTTTACAGACGAATGGAAAGACTAGTAGAAGCCGACCTCGGGGAAGAGCAGTTTGGATTCCGTAGAAATATTGGAACACGTCAGGCAATACTGACGTTACGACTTATCTTAGAAGAAAGATTAAGGAAAGGCAAACCTACGTTTCTAGCATTTGTAGACTTAGAGAAAGCTTTTGACAATGTTGACTGGAATACTCTCTTTCAAATTCTAAAGGTGGCAGGGGTAAAATACAGGGAGCGAAAGGCTATTTACAATTTGTACAGAAACCAGATGGCAGTTATAAGAGTCGAGGGCCATGAAAGGGAAGCAGTGGTTGGGAAGGGAGTGAGACAGGGTTGTAGCCTCTCCCCGATGTTATTCAATCTGTATATTGACCAACCAACAAAGGAAACAAAAGAAAAATTCGGAGTAGGTATAAAAATTCATGGAGAAGAAATAAAAACTTTGAGGTTCGCCAATGACATTGTAATTCTGTCAGAGACAGCAAAGGACCTGGAACCACAGTTGAACGGAATGGACAGTGTCTTGAAAGGAGGATATAAGATGAACATCAAAAAAAGCAAAACGAGGATAATGGAATGTAGTCGAGTTAACTCGGGTGATGCTGAGGGAATTAGATTAGGAAATGAGACAAAGTAGTAAAGGAGTTTTGCTATTTGGGGAGCATAATAACTGATGATGGTCGAACTAGAGAGGATATAAAATGTAGACTGGCAATGGCAAGGACAGCGTTTCTGAAGAAGAGAGATTTGTTAACATCGAGTATAGATTTAAGTGTCAGGAAGTCGTTTCTGAAAGTATTTGTATGGAGTGTAGCCATGTATGGAAGTGAAACATTGACGATAATTAGTTTAGACAAGAAGGGAATAGAAGCTTTCGAAATGTGGTGCTACCGAAGAATGCTGAAGATTGGATGGGTGTATCACATAACTAATGAGGAGGTATTGAACAGAGTGGGGGAGAAGAGGAGTTTGTGGCACAACTTGATTAGAAGAAGGGATCGGTCGGTAGGACATGTTCTGAGGCATCAAGGAATCACCAATTTAGTACTGGAGGGCAGCGTGGAGGGTAAAAATCGTAGAGGGAGACCAAGAGATGAATACACTAAGCAGATTCCGAAGGATGTAGGCTGCAGTAGGTACTGCGAGATGAAGCAGCTTGCACAGGATAGAGTAGCATGGAGAGCTTCATCAAACCAGTCTCAGGACTGAAGGCCACAACAACAAAAACCATAAATAAAATAAGTTATCATCGACGAGAAGTGGCGCTAGAGGTGCTAAATTTGGAAACTAATCTCCAAACAGCTGAATTGAGGTGAACAGCATGCTAGTAGGGAACCTATGAACAAATGCAAAGTGTGAGGCGCCTCATGCAACTGGAGCTTGCGACTGGAGTAAGTGGAGAGACCATTCTAAATCATTAGTTGATATTAGTGTCGGAAAGGAGTGTAGAGGGAAAGAAGCACGGGCACAATTACATAATCATGAAACATCTATCACTAGAATACAAGCAAGTCCCAAGTATGTTTAGTGAAAGGAATTGTATCTAGCCACTCTTAAACCAGTTGTGTGGTACTGAAGTTACAGTCTATCTTCAAGAGTCGACTATTTCTGTTCCTTCAGTATCTCAGGGACACACTCCTGTTGGTCAAACAAACCTGTGAGCATTCTTGCTACCTCCTCTTTTTGTACCTCCTGCTAGCCCTATGTGGTACGGATCCCATACACTTGAGCAGTATTCAAGACTGGGTCACACGACTGATTTGCGAGCACTCTCCTTTGTAGATTGATCACAGCTCCCCAGTATTCCACCAATAAACCAAAGTCCACCACCTGCTTTACCCACGACTGAGTGTATGTGATCGTCCCACTTCCAGTTCGTACTGTTACACGCAAATATTTGTATCAGTTGACAGATTTCAACTGTAGCTCTAGTTTTATATTCATTGGAACATTATGTTTTTTCGCTTTGCGAACTGCACAGTTTCACATTTTTGAACATGTAAAGATGCAAGCTGCCAATCATTGTACCACTTTTATATCTTATCAAGTACTGACCAAATATTTACCGCAGCTTCGTTCAGACTTCACTCCGTTGTAGATAACTCTATCGCCTGTTAAAATCTGAGGTTACTATTAATATTGTCCGCAAGATTATTAATGTACACCACGAACGCCAAGGAACCCAAAACACCGGAAGTTACTTCCACATCTGTCACGGCTTTTCATCTAAGATTGCCTGCTGCGTCTCCTATTCTCGACACTGCCAATAAATCCACAATCCAGTCACATATTTCGTGGGATATCCCGTATGAGCGTACCTCTGATAATAAACGCAAGTGTGGTTGAGAGTTAAATGCTTTTCGGAAATCGAGAAATACTGTATCTACCTGATTGCTTTGATCCATAGCTTTCAGGGTTTTGTGTGAGAAATGGGTGAGTCGAGCTCCACATGAGCTGTGTTTTCGAAATCCATGCTGCTTGGTATTGAGGCGTCTTTATCTCTCAGCTCAGAATATGTTATAAGATTCTGCAACAAATTGATGTCAAGAATGTTGAAATGTGTGTGAAATCTTACGGGACTTAACTGCTAAGGTCATCAGTCCCTAAGCTTACACACTACTTAACCTAAATTATCCTAAGGACAAACACACACACCCATGCCCGAGGGAGGATTCGAAACTCCGCCGGTCAAGAATGTTGTACGGTAGTTCTGCGCTACAGTTCTTGTATACTGGTATCACGTATGCTTTCTTCCAACTACCAGGCACAGTCTTTTTGTTCAGGGATCTAGAATATATTAAACACAGGGTCTAGCTCAGACTTGAATTGGGTACAGAATCTGATAGAGATTGTGTCAGGCTCTGGTTGTTCAAATTTCAGCTGCTTTTTAGCGCCACTGACATAACTGTCTGTTTCACTCATCTTATCACTTTCTGCAAGGGGTTTCTTGTACGTACCAGGCCAATAAATAGGGTGACATTTCATCGTAGTCGTGATGGCTATTCATGGAAAATCGAGAGAGCAAAATAAGTGGGAAAGTAACTAAAACCCTCTGTTGTCTTTATTATATTTCATTTTTATTAAGCCAATATGCATTTCGCAGTCACAGCTCCACGTCAGGTATTTCCGTTTTTATCTTATCACGGTGCCAACATATTAGAAACGGGTAGCGATGGAACTTATAGGGCATTCTTAATCCAATTTTAGGGAACTGAGGAATAATATACCATCTGATCAGAGGTATGCGGAAACCGCCCAGCTGATGCATAACTTACCGCCAGCTGTCACGGGAGGCGGACACGCCAGTAGGAGGCAGGGGGGGGGGGGGAGGGGGAAGTACTACGTTGTCAGCAGAGAACCAGTGAGACGATAGCTCAGGGGCTTCGAACGTGGACTACTCACTGGACGTCCCCCTCGGTAAAGAATCCATCAGCGACATTTCAACCCTTCTACAGAAGAAGTCGGAGGGCTGCATGAAACGAGTCAGGAGACTGGTAAAATCACTGCCCATATCGACTGTTGGGCGGTGGTGAAATGGAAACGCGAAGGAACAAACACAGCTAAACTGAGACCAGACAGCCGAGATATCTGACGGAGAGTGGTTGTATAAACTCGCATGAAATCAGCGGAAGGAATCATTTGTGAGTTACGAAGTACTGCCAACAGTTCGGCAAGCACAGCGACTTTAAACGAATGGAGTACAGTGCTCCAGCACGTCCTCATAAGCCACATATTTCTGTACTCAGTGCCAAGCGACGCTTCAGATGGTGTAAAGAGCAACGTCAGGGGAAAGTGGATGACTGAAAACGAGCGATCTGGAGTGAGGTATCGCGCTATACCCTTTGGCAATCTGATGGACGGGTTTCTGTTTAGCTAGTGTCAAAAATGAAGTACTCTTACGGTATGGGGATGTTTTTCCTGAGCAGGGTGTAGGCAGCTCCTTATTGCGCTTAAGAGAACGCTGAATGCGAATGGATATGAAGACGTTTTGCAGCATTGTGCACTGCGTAGAGTAGAGGAGCGGTCCGGAGACAAATCATTGTACACTGAAAAGCCAGAGAAGCTGGTTCACCTGCCTAATATCGTGTAGGGCTTCCGTGAGCACTAGAGATGGGCAAAACTGTTCTTTTCAGAGATTGGATCTGAACTGTTCACTCCCTGAAATGAATTAGCTCTTTTTCATGACTCACCACTCATTTACGGTAGAAAATAAATGGAAGACACATTGCCCTTTAAACTTGGTTTATTCCAGTACTATACCTGTATTTTGATCCTATTTGATCCTATTTTGAAGTAACACAGATAATGAGTAAGAATTTTGTATTGTTTATTGAAATTTCCACGATATGACAAAGTTTTTGGTTATTGATTTATTTTGCACTATCGTGGTTTTTTGGGTGATTGGAAAATGTTGTAACTTGAGATTTACATTAACAATGTATTTGGCTATAATGTATTAAAATTTCATTAACCTCATACAAATACATCGCAAGCATATATTTTTAAAGTGAACGTTTCCTTCCGAAGACGCCTAAAATCGCAAAATCCGTACCAGAATAAGAAAAAAAATATAAATTTGACTGTAAAACGAAAGTGCTGCATATAGCCTTACGCAGAATAAAACAAGGAAAATATTGGTGTATCACATTTTGCGATACGTTTATCGGTTCGCTCGTAATTAAAGCGTAAATTTGAGTGTCCATAATAAAAATCCTATAGTAAGAGGAGTCATCAGGAACCTAATCTAATCAGTTTAAACAAATAAAAATAAAATAAAAACAATTGATCTATACATAACATAATAATGTAATATACATAGCGGTATTACTACGAAGAACAATATCCAGTAGGGACGAACTCCGATGCAGAGGCGCTGAGTCGAGCAGATCGAGCCGCGAACTGTATTACTGCGTGAGCTGAGACCGCAGAGACCACAGTGACACCTGAGTCGCTTTGCTCAACGCTCTGGCTAGAGTCGAGACAGTGGGGTGAGCATTGAGCGGGCGAGTTCCGAGGGTGGGGGGAGCGGTGAACTCACCCGCTCCGAGACAAATCGTCCGTTCCCTTGCGAGCAGGTTGTTGCAAGTAGTTCCTATGTTATCCGCTAGGTGGCTCTCTGTCCTGTTGCTCGCATCAACTGCCCAGAGGGCAGGACTTGCGACTGAAACGATCGCCGACAGAGTGCAATGCGAAGTTACGCTGCGCCAGACACTGCGCGGCAGACGACGCACAGAGACGGCACGGCCTATGTGAAACACAAAATCCAATGGGGCACTGCACAATGTAGGCAGCCAAGGTAGAAGCAGGGCAGAGGCCGGCGCTGGCTGTGTTGTGTGGCGTGCACTGTGCTCTGACCAGCAGAGGCGCTGCTGATATGCTCCGTCTCTCTCTCTCTCTCTCTCTCTCTCTCTCTCTCTCTCTCTCTCTACCGTGGGAAACGTTTGGAGCTACCGTTCTTTTTTTCTGAATCACTGATTGTTCACTCCTTTGAAAGATTGAACTCTATGAATTAGTTCAAGAGCGGATCCCCCATCTCTAGTGAGCACGCAAAAGTGCCGCAACATGACGTGGCATGCACTCGACTAATGTCTGAAGTACTACTGGAGGCAACTGGCACCATGAATCCTGCAGGGCTGTCCATAAATCCGTAAGAGTACAAGGGGTGGACAGCTCTTCTGAACAGCACGTTGTAAGGTATCCTAAATATGGTCAATAATGTTCATCTCTGGTGGTCAGCGGAAGTGTTTAAATTCCACCGAGTCTTCATGGAGCCACTCTGTAGAAATTCTGGTCATGAGGTGTGTCTCATTGTCCTGCTGAAACTGCCCAAGTCAGTCGGAATGCTCAATGGACATGAATGGATGCAGGTGATCAGACAGGGTGCTTACGTATGTGTCACCTGTCAGAGTCGTATCTAGACGTATCAGGGGTCCCGTGTCACTCCAACGGCACACGCCCCATACCATTACAGAGCCTCCACCTGCTTGAACAGTCCCCTGCTGACATGCATGGTCCATGGATTCATTAGGTGGCCTCCATACCCGTATACATCCATCCGCTCAATACAGTTTGAAACGAGACTCGTCCGATCAGGCAACATGTTTCCAGTCGTCAACAGTCGAATGTCGGTGTTGACGGGACCAGACGAAGCGTAAAGCTATGTGTCGTGCAGTCATCAAGGGTACACTATTGAGCCTTCGGGTCCGAAAGCCCATATCGATGATGTTTCGTTGAATGGTTGGCATGCTGATACTTGTTGATGACCCAGCACTGAAATCTGCAGAAATTTGCGTTCGGGTTGCACGTCTGTCACGCTGAAAGATTCTCTTCAGTCATCGTTGGTCCCGTTCTTGCTGCATCTTTTTCCGCCCGCAGCGGTTTCGGTGATTTGATGTTTTACCGGATTCCTGATATTTACGGTACACTCATGGAATGGTCGTACGGATAAATCTGCGCGTCAACGCTACCTCGGAGATGGTGTATCCCATCGCTCGTACGCCGACTATAACACTACGTTCAAACTCACTTAAATCTGTATAACCTGCGATTGTAGCAACAGGAACTGATGTAACAAGTGCCCCAGACACTTGCTCCTGTATTTTTTTAGGGCCACTCGCAAATAGTGCGAGATGTATAAGTATATACCATTTTTATACCTAAAATTTAAAAAAATTTTCACTTTTTGTCCTTAATTTTAGTATTCTTATCTGACTTCTACTTATTTGTGGTGTATTCTCCTATACAGCCTTCTGAAGAAGGGCACTAAGGCCCGAAACCGGTTAAGAAGTTAAAGTTCCTTTATGCATCTGGTTTCTGATTATTTCGATATACGTTGCAATTCAATAAGAAGCGGCAAGCGACTTGGAATAACAGTTGAATCGAATGGGTAGTGTCCTGAGAATAGGTTATACAGTAAATATCGACAAAAGCAAGGGAACGATAATGAGATGTACTCGATTTTAACAAGTCAATGCCGAGGGAATTATATTAGGAAATCGATAAATCGTGCTACATTGCGAGGGACCGGGGCAAGCAGTAATTTAACAATAAATTCTTCTAGAATCTTCATAGGGAAATGATGCTCTAAGCCCGCCGCCCCCCCCCCCCCCCTTTTCTAACTTAGACTTTTGCTGTTGCACATGGATTTAGAAAAAATGCGAACTGACCGTAATCGACCCTGCAAATGGAGTAGAAAAGAGTTTGGCACCTGCAATAATTTAATTTGATAGAAATTAATTTGATAAAGGAAAGTTTCATTAACGTAGTGAGAAATGAAAGGGTTTCTCTACCGACCTACAGAATGAATGTTCTGTCCAAAATAACAATTTGATTTATTATGACTAAACTCAAAATAATAAACAAAACACATGAAACATTTACAATACGTCAAATTGGATACTCAAATAAATGCTGTGAAGTTGTCCATAAACTAGCTTGTGACACATTATGACCAAGTGGTATGTGGAGCCAATTCCTTGCAACTCAAATCTTAAGAGAAACACCCAGCCAACCCAACATTAATTGATGCTACAGTAGTAAGAACTAAGACAATGAACAACCAAGACAGAACCACATTAGAAAAGACGGGAACAGGCGCGCTTTGCTGAGCTCTGATCATCACATAGCAAAATTCCGTAATCTGCCGGTGCTGCGGATATACATTACCAAGCTGTCTTCTTAACTGTAAGGACACGATCTGGCGTACTGGAGGCGATGGCTGGTTACTTCGACGTCCCGTAATGGTGATGATAATGTCGCGAGTATAGCCCGAAACAAATTATCCTGGTCTGGTTGTTCCAAACTAAAGACTTCCTAGCAATACAAATGCGCCTCTGAGGGAGACGAAGAAAGCCTCGCCACACAATCACTGACGGTACAGTGTTTGATTTTAACAAGCGAAGTCACACAGTAACTCCGATACAGTCAACTTTAGCCAAAACTGCTCAAGACGGGCAACAAAGGCAGCTTGTACGCAGAACGCTCAATTGCCAACTGTACTCAGAAAGTTACGTTGAAGTCGAAACTTCAGCAACTCCGTCAAACAGTTACAATTAAATGAAGTTATTTTAGACAGCCAACGGAAGGCAGGCTGTCCAGGGCAGCGAGAGCTCAGTCTTGTAACCTACTCCGACCGAAAGGCGAGACTCCGCTCTACGAAGAGCACCAGTACAAACCGAACACAGAACATTACTGTCCCCATGACAGTACCCGTGGTTAAACGTGCCAATCAGCAACTCGAAAACTGGTGGAAAATTCCACTCTATTGCCGAAGCACTACTATTCCACCAATGGAGATATTTGGCACCAAGCTCTGCGCCGATTTTGTTACGCCACGGAGCTATCCCCTGATCAAGCCAATCACAGTTACGATTTTGCAGAAAACTCGGGAATTTGCCTGCCAAGACTGCCTGGGAACACAAGTCATTCCCACGCCTCGCTCGTAGCCCTTCAGAAAGCGTTTTCACTAAGTTTCTGCGAAATAATGGAATCTCTAATCCCAGCAGCTCCTTCAGGCTCCTGCAGGCGTGTCGCCCCCGCTCTTATGACAATGTCGGCTTCTGGACATCATCCACTCGGCTCCCTCAGACCCGTCGGCATAACCCTTTCAAAATCAGCAGAACCCGCCTGTCACCGGACCACCCGGGTGACGAGAGACGCTGCGTGGGAAGCCCATGTGTGAAGGAATAGCAACTTTTCACTGCATACAATTAGAGAGGAAAATATTCATATCTTCTGAGTTCTCAATACTAGCCTTGTAATGACCATACTCGGCTATACTTCCCCAAATCGAATTACTCAGAGTAAGATATAAATATGAAAGTGGGCAAGTCACTGTGTGCATCATAGAGGCATGCTACCTCTCAAAATGAATCGTAAAATAAATGGCAGAAGTAGAGAGAACATTCCATACCGACTGGCAGCAGCAAGGAAAGCGTTTCTGAAAAATTGTAATTTCTCGACATCTCACTGCAACATCAAGGAATCGTCAACTTACTAATGGAGGGAAATCTGTGGCAGTGGTGACAGGGAAGGGCGTGAGGAGAGGGGTTAAAATTGTTGAGAAAGAGTGAGCCTTGGATACAGTAAGCGGGTTCATGTTGTAGATCATAGATGTCCAGAGGACGATCGCTCTCGAGTTGGTACGGACGAGGGACAACGCAGTCGTTACAACCAGTCCACAAACAAAGCAACCTTTTATAAATCGAGGCAATTGCATTCAAATCACAGGTCCTCACAGCTGATTAAATTACAAATGGAATGACCGGTATCGCGGTTGAGTTACATAAGTATTAAGGAAGTACTCGAAATTATTATTCGATCTCTCACAGAAATTAAATTTCACACACAGATCGGCAACAACCAATGTGATGTCGAAGGGTTAACCACTTTTAGTAAAATTGCCAATATGGCCGTGGCTTTTAGCAAAAACCATAAAGTTTCCAGACGCCATGATGTGTTACGCCAGTGAAAGAGCGTGTGACCACCGAAGACAGTGGAGTAAGTTCTCTCACTAAATCGTTACACTACACAGACTCACAACCAATGTAAATCCACCTGATGATGGTGGTTTGAACCTTCGAAACGCGTCGTGGAGATCAGTAAACAATGGCTGGTAACAGTGAACTTGTTTCATTTAACGGGCTATGTTCTTTAGTAGTGGAGGCACAGTACCGAAGTTCCAACACTGCTGGAAACATTGCACTCCGTCTCACTCACTCACCCTCTCTCAGATTACTGGCGGAGTTCATTCTCTCGTCGTATCTAAACGTATACAGCGGCGCAACAGCCGGCTGTCATTCTACACACCAGCGTGCACTGACTTCCAGTACCTCGCACTCTTACCTGCAGAGTCGAGGCTTGCTGTAAACTCTGTGGCATGGCGGGAGATACGGAATACCGAGGCTTGGCGTCAATGCTACGATTTCTGACCCACCTACGTCTGCTGGCAATTTGGTATGCACTGTGGCCTTTGGCACCAGTTGCAACGAATTTCCAGCCAAGGGCTGGCCGGTTACCAACTCCCATTCTACATTGAAGCGCCAAAAAACTGGTATAAAAAAAGAAAGAAAAAAGCACTCCGTATTCAGGCCACGAGTAGCCTACCGGGACCATCCGACCGCCATGTCATCCTCATGGTGGATGCAGATAGGAGGGGCGTGGGGTCAGCACACCGCTCTCCCAGTCGTGATGATGGTATTCTTGACCGAAACCGCTACTATTCGGTCGAGTAACTCCTCAATTGGCATCACAAGGCTGATTGCACCTCGAAAAAATGGCAACAGCGCATGGCGGCCCGGATGGTCACCCATCCAATTGCCGACCACGCCCGACAGCGCTTAACTTGGGTGATCTCACGGGAACCGGTGTATCCACTGCGGCAAGGCCGTTGACCCTCCCCCCCCACCCAAAAGAGAGACTGGTACACCCATGCGTATTCAAATACAGAGGCACGTAAACAGGCAGAGTACCGCGTTGCTGTCGGCAACGACTCCATAAGACTTAAGTGTCTGGCGCAGTTGTTAGATCGGTTGCAGCTGCTACAATGTCAGGTCATCACGATTTAGGTGAGTATGAACGTTGTGTTATAATCGGCGCACGAGCGATGGGATACAGCATCTCCGACGTAGCGATGAAGTGGGCATTTTCCCGTACGAACAATTCACGAGTGTACCGTGGATATCAGAACTCCCGTAAAAAATAAAATCTCCGACATCGCTGCGGCTGGAAAAAGATCCTTCGACAACGGGACCAATGACGACTGAAGAGAATCGTTCACGTGACAGACGTGCAACCCTTTCGCAAATTGCTGCAGATTTCAGTGATGGGCATCAACAGGTATGAGCGTGCGGACCATTCAACGAAACATCATCGATATGGGCTTTCGGTGGCAAAGGCCCACTCGTGTACCCTTGATGACTGCACGACACAAAGCTTTACGCCTCGCCCGGGCCCGTCAAACACCGACATTGGACTGTTGATGACTGGAAACATGCTGCCTGGTGGAAGCAGTCTCGTTTCAAGTTGTATCGAGCGGATGGACGTGCACGGGTATGGAGACAACCTAATTAATCCATGGACCGTGGATGTCAGCAGGGGACTGTTCAAGCTGCTGGAGGCTTTGTAATGGTGTGGGTCGTGTAGAGTTGGATTGATATGGGACCCCTGATAGTCTAGATACGACTCTGACAGGTGACACGTACCTAAGCATCCTGTCCACCTGCATCCATTCATGTCCATTGTGCATTCCGTCGGACGTGGACAGTAACAACATGACAATGCGACTCTTTACAGGTCATAAATTGCTACAGAGTGTCTCGAGGAACACTCTTCTGAGTTTAAACACTTCCGCTGGCCACCAAACTCCTTAGACATTAACATTATTGAGCATATTTGGGATGCCTTGCATCGTGCTGTTCAGAAGAGATCTCCACCCGCACGTAGTCTTACGGAGTTATGGACAGCCCTGCTGAATTCATGGTGTCAGTTCCCTCCAGCTCTACTTCAGACATGAGTCGAGTCCGAGTCGATGCCACGTCGTATTGCGGCACTTGTGTGTTCTGGTGGAGGCCCTACACGATGTTAGGCAGGTGTACCAGTTGCTTTGGCTTTTCAGGGTACCTGATCATGGTTTTCTCTCGATTTCTTTCGAAATTTTAACGATTTTATTGGTTTCTTACGCCAGTGCGGTAGTTAATTGGTCGGCTTCCATCTTGGTGTTTCGTTTATAATGTTGAGTGCAGACGGCACTTTGTGGGGTGAGCCGTGTTGCTGACGGGCTGGTGATAGCCAGTATGTACAGTGATTACCGAGAAAAAGTACTTTATTTCCGCCGGCCGTTGTGGCCGAGCGGTTCTAGGCGCTTCAGTTCGGAACTGCGCTGCTGCTAGGGTCGCAGGTTCGAATCCTGTCTCGGGCATCGATGTGTGTGATGTCGTTAGGTATTGAGAGTTTCTTATATAAGTACACTGCTGGCCATTAAAATTGCTACACCAAGAAGAACAACAGATGATAAACGGGTATTCATTGGACAAATATATTATACTAGAACTGACATGTGATTACATTTTCACGCAATTTGGGTGCATAGATCCTGAGAAATCAGTACCCAGAACAGCCATCTCTGGCCTTGATACGCCTGGGCATTGAGTCAAACAGAGCTTCGATGGGGTGTACAGGTACAGCTGCCCATGCAGCTTCAACACGATACCACAGTTCATCAAGAGTAGTGACTGGTGTATTGTGACGAGCCAGTTGCTCGGCCACCATTGACCAGACGTTTTCAGTTGGTGAGAGATCTGGAGAATGTGCTGGCCAGGGCAGCACTCGAACATTTTCTGTGTCCAGAAGGGCCCGTACAGGACCTGCAACATGCGGTCGTCCATTATCTTGCTGAAATGTAAGGTTTCTACATCTACTGCATCTACACTTATACCCCGCAAGCCACCCAACGGTGTGTGGCGGAGGGCACTTTACGTGCCACTCTCATTGCCTACCTTTCCTGTTCCAGTCACGTATGGTTCGCGGGAAGAACGAGTGCCGGAAAGCCTCCGTGCGCGCTCTGATCTCTCTAATTTTACATTCGTGATCTCCTCGGGAGGTATAAGTAGGGGGAAGCAATATATTCGATACCACATTCAGAAACGTGCCTTCTCGAAACCTGGATAGCAAGCTACACAGCGATGCAGAGCGCCTCTCTTGCAGAGTCTGCCACTTGAGTTTCTTAAACATCTCCGTAACGCTATCACGGTTACCAAATAACCCTGTGACGGAACGCGCCGCTTTTCTTTGGATATTCTCTAGCTCCTCTGTCAACCCGACCTGGTATGGATCCCACACTGATGAGCAATACTCAAGTATAGGTCGAACGAGTGTTTTGTAAGCCACCTCCTTTGTTGATGCACTCTCCCAATGAATCTCAACCTGGCACCCGCCTTACCAACAATTAATTTTATATGATCATTTCACTTCAAATTGTTCCGTACGCATACTCCCAGATATTTTACAGAAGTATTTTACAGAAGTAGCCAGTGTTTGTTCCGCTATCATATAATCATAGAATAAAGGATCCTTCTTTCTATGTATTCGCAATACATAACATTTGTAGATGAAGATGAAATGGGAGATACGATACTGCGTGAAGAGTTTGACAGAGCACTGAAAGACCTGAGTCGAAACAAGGCCCCCGGAGTAGACAACATTCCATTGGAACTACTGACGGCCTTGGGAGAGCCAGTCCTGACAAAACTCTACCTTCTGGTGAGCAAGATGTATGAAACAAGCGAAATACCCTCAGACTTCAAGAAGAATATAATAATTCCAATCCCAAAGAAAGCAGGTGTGGACAGATGTGAAAATTACCGAACAATCAGTTTAATAAGCCACAGCTGCAAAATACTAACACGAATTCTTTACAGACGAATGGAAAAACTAGTAGAAGCCGACCTCGGGGAAGATCAGTTTGGATTCCGTAGAAATACTGGAACACGTGAGGCAATACTGCCCTTACGACTTATCTTAGAAGAAAGATTAAGGAAAGGCAAACCTACGTTCCTAGCATTTGTAGACTTAGAGAAAGCTTTTGACAATGTTGACTGGAATACTCTCTTTCAAATTCTAAAGGTGGCAGGGGTAAACTACAGGGAGCGAAAGGCTATTTACAATTTGTATAGAAACCAGATGGCAGTTATAAGAGTCGAGGGGCATGAAAGAGAAGCAGTGGTTGGGAAGGGAGTAAGACAGGGTTGTAGCCTCTCCCCGATGTTATTCAATCTGTATATTGAGCAAGCAGTAAAGGAAACAAAAGAAAAATTCGGAGTAGGTATTAAAATCCATGGAGAAGAAATAAAAACATTGAGGTTCGCCGATGACATTGTAATTCTGTCAGAGACAGCAAAGGACTTCGAAGAGCAATTGAACGGAATGGATAGTGTCTTGAATGGAGGATATAAGATGAACATCAACAAAAGCAAAACGAGGATAATGGAATGTAGTCGAATTAAGTCGGGTGATGCTGAGGGAATTAGATTAGGAAATGAGATCCTTAAAGTAGTAAAGGAGTTTTGCTATCTGAGGAGCAAAATAACTGATGATGGTCGAAGTAGTGAGGATATAAAATGTAGACTGGCAATGGCAAGGAAAGCGTTTCTGAAGAAGAGAAATTTGTTAACATCGAGTATAGATTTAAGTGTCAGGAAGTCATTTCTGAAAGTATTTGTATGGAGTGTAGCCATGTATGGAAGTGAAACATGGACGGTAAATAGTTTGAACAAGAAGAGAATAGAAGCTTTCGAAATGTGGTGCTACAGAAGAATGCTGAAGATTAGATGGGTAGATCACATAACTAATGAGGAAGTATTGAATAGGATTGGGGAGAAGAGAAATTTGTGGCACAACTTGACCAGAAGAAGGGATCGGTTGGTAGGACATGTTCTGAGGCATCAGGGGATCACAAATTTAGTATTGGAGGGCAGCGTGGAGGGTAAAAATCGTAGGGGGAGACCAAGAGATGAATACACTAAGCAGATTCAGAAAGATGTAGGTTGCAGTAGGTACTGGGAGATGAAGAAGCGTGCACAGGATAGAGTAGCGTGGAGAGCTGCATCAAACCAGTCTCAGGACTGAAGACCACAACAACAACAACATTTGTCTATGTTAAGGGTCAGTTGCCACTCCCTGCACCAAGTGCCTATCCACTGCAGATCTTCCTGCATTTCGCTGCAATTTTCTAATGCTGCAACTTCTCTGTATACTACAGCATCATCATACGCGAAAAGTCGCATCGAACTTCTGACACTATCTACTAGGTCCTTTATATATATTGTGAAAAGCAATGGTCCCAAATATGTAATGAGGAGCTCTGGCGAATAACAAACCAGATACCTATAGAAGACCATATACGAGAGAGAAAGTGGGGCTGGTTGGGGCACACCTTGAGAAAACCAGATGGAGCCATCGAGAAAAAAGCATTGGAATGGAATCCCCAGGGAACAAGGAAGAGTGGAAGACCAAGGGGCACATGGAAGAGGACAGTGGAAGGGGAAGCAAAAAGAGTTGGCAAGACCTGGGCAGAATTGAGGCAAGTAAGTCAAGTCAATGGTCCCATAACGCTCTCCTGTGGCACGCCAGAGGTTACTTTAACGTCTGTAAACGTCTCTCCATTGAGAACAACATGCTGTGTTCGGTTTGTAAAAAACTCTTCAATCCAGTCACACAGCTGGTCTGATATTCTGTAGGCTCTTACTTTGTTTATGAGGCGACAATGCGGAACTGTATCGAACGCTTTCCGGAAGTCAAGGAAAATGGCATCTACCTGGGAGCCGGTATCTAACATTTTCTGGATCTCATGAACAAATAAAGCGAGTTGGTGGTCTCACACGATCGCTGTTTCCGGAATCCATGTTGATTCCTACAGAGTAGATACTGGGTTTCCAGAAATGACGTGATACACGAGCAAAAAACATGTTCTAAAATTCTACAACAGATCGATGTCAGAGATATAGGACTATAGTTTTGCGCATCTGCTCGAGGACCCTTCTTGAAAACTGGAACTACCTGTGCTCTTTTCCAATCATTTGGAACCTTCCGCTCCTCTAGAGTCTTGCGGTACACGGCTGTTAGAAGGGGGGCAAGTTCTTTCGCGTACTCTGTGTAGAATCGAATTGGTATCCCGTCAGGTCCAGTGGACTTTCCTCTGTTGAGTGATTTCAGTTGCTTTTCTATTTCTTGGACACTCATTTCGATGTCAGCCATTTTTTCGTTTGTGCGAGGATTTAGAGAAGGAACTGCAGTGCGGTCTTCCTCTGTGAAACAGCTTTGGAAAAAGGTGTTTAGTATTTCAGCTTTACGCGTGTCATCCTTTTTTTCAATGCCTTCATCATCCCGGAGAGTCTGGATATGCTGTTTCGAGCCACTTACTGATTTAACGTAAGACCAGAACTTCCTAGGATTTTCTGTCAAGTCGGTACATAGAATTTTACTTTCGAATTCACTGAACGCTTCACGCATAGCCCTCCTTACGCTAACTTTGACATCGTTTAGCTTCTGTTTGTCTGAGAGGTTTTGGCTGCGTTTAAACTTGCAGTAAAGCTCTTTGCTTTCGCAGTAGTTTCCTAACTTTGTTGTTGTACCACGGTGGGTTTTTCCCGTCCCTCACAGTTTTACTCGGCACGTACCTGTCTAAAACGCATTTTACGATTGCCTTGAACTTTTCCATAAACACTCAACATTGTCAGTGTCGGAACAGAAATTTTCGTTTTGATCTGTTAGGTAGTCTGAAATCTGCCTTCTATTACTCTTGCTAAACAGATAAACCTTCCTCCCTTTTTTATATTCCTATTAACTTCCATATTTAGGGATGCTGCAACAGCCTTATGATCACTGATTCCCTGTTCTGCGCTTACAGAGTCGAAAAGTTCGGGTCTGTTTGTTATCAGTAGGTCCAAGATGTTATCTCCACGAGTCGGTTCTCTGTTTAATTGCTCGAGGTAATTTTCGGATAGTGCACTCAGTATAATGTCACTCGATGCTCTGTCCCTACCACCCGTCCCAAACATCTGAGTGTCCCAGTATATATCTGGTAAATTGAAATCTCCACCTAAGACTATAACATGTTGAGAAAATTTATGTGAAATGTATTCCAAATTTTCTCTCAGTTGTTCTGCCACTAATGCTGCTGAGTCGGGAGGTCGATAAAAGGAGCCAATTATTAACGTAGCTCGGTTGTTGAGTGTAACCTCCACCCATAATAATTCACAGGAACTATCCACTTCTATTTCACTACAGGATAAACTACTACTAACAGCGACGAACACTCCACCACCGGTTGCATGCAATCTATCCTTTCTAAACACCGTCTGTGCCTTTGTAAAAATTTCGGCAGAATTTATCTCTGGCTTCAGTCAGCTTTCTGTACCTATAACGATTTCAGCTTCGGTGCTTTCTATCAGCGCTTGAAGTTCCGGTACTTTACGAACGCAGCTTCGACAGTTTACAATTACAATACCGATTGCTGCTTGGTCCCCGCATGTCCTGACTTTGCCCCGCACCCTTTGAGGCTGTTGCCCATTCTGTACTTGTCCGAGGCCATCTAACCAAAAAAAAAAAAAAAAAAAAAAACGCCCAGTCCACGCCACGCCACACAACCCAACCCCTGTTTCCCGTGTAGCCCCCTGCTGTGTTTAGTGTACTCCTGACTTATCCAGCCCTTTCTGTAGTTGCCCGAGGCCATCTGACCTAAAAAAAAAAAAAAAAAAAAAAAAAAAAAAAAAAAAAACCGTCCAGTCCACGCCACACAAATCCCAGCGGAAACCGAAAATCCTCCGCCACCCCATGGCGCCAGTCGTGGAATCTGCAGCCCCCACGGTCGCAGAACCGTCTCAGCCTCTGATTCAGACCCTCCACTCGGCTCTGTACCAAAGGTCCGCAGGGATCGAATGAAGGGTAGAGCCACAGGTCGTAACAAATCTGATATGTAACGTCTACTGTTCAAAGTGCCGTCAATGCGAGCAAGAGGTGACCGAGACGTGTAACCAATGGCACCCCATACCATCACGCCGGGTGATACGCCAGTATGGCGATGACGAATACACGTTTCCAATGTGCTTTCACCGCGATGTCGCCAAACACGGATGCGACCATCATGATGCTGTAAACAGAACCTGGATTCATCCCAAAAAATGACGTTTTGCCATTCGTGCACCCAGGTTCGTCGTTGAGTACACCATCGCAGGCGCTCCTGTCTGTGATGCAGCGTCGAGGGTAACCGCAGCCATGGTCTCCGAGCTGATAGTCGGTGCTGCTGCAAACGTCGTAGAACTGCTCGTGCATATGGTTGTTGTCTTGTAAACGTCCCCATCTGTTGACTCAGGGATCGATATGTGGCTGCACGATCTGTTACAGCCATGTGGATAAGATGCCTGTCATCTCGACTGTTAGTGATACGAGGCCGTTGGAATCCAGCACGGCGTTCCGTATTACCCACCTGAACCCACCGATTCCATATTCTGCAAACAGTCACTGGATCTCGAGCAACGCGAGCAGCAATGTCGGGATACGATAAACCGCAATCGCGATAGGCTACAATCCGACCTTTATCAAAGTCGGAAACGTGATGGTACGCATTTCTCCTTCTCACACGAGGCATCACAACAACGTTTCACCAGGCAACGCCGGTCAACTGCTGTTTGTGTATCAGAAATCGCTTGGAAACTTTCCTCATGTCAGCAGGTTGTAGGTGTCGCCACCGGCGCCAACCTTGTGTGAATGCTCTGAAATGCTAGTCATTTCCATATCACAGCGTCTTCTTCGCGTCGGTTAAATTTCACATCTGTAGCACGTCATCTTCGTGGTGTAGCAATTTTAATGGCCAGTAGTGTAGTTCTAAGTGGGACTGATGACCTCAGACGTTAAGTCCCACAGTGCTTAGAGCCATTTGAACTTTATTGCCTTCAGGTAGAGATTACGTCGTTAGCGATGTTAGGTAGAGCCGCCCCGCTCTAGCGACCCAGGCCGGCGAAGGCTCGCAGGCGGCTGCTTGCGCCTTGGCGACCAGCAACAGCTCAGTGCCTCTCGATGCTTACGTCAGGCAGGGCGACGGCCGATGGTGTGACGGCGAGCGGCGTTTCGTGTTGTGCTGCCACAGCGATCTGCAGAGTCCGAGACGGAGGACGGCTTGGCGCCAGTTCCTGCGAGGAAAGTCAGTGAGAGGGCGGCCGGCCTGACCCAGTCTCGAACCCGTGGCTCCAGCTGGCGATGCTCAGTCGCTTCGTCATCTAGAGTGACCATCAAGTCGTATTGATGCTGCTGGGCTGAATACCTCTGCTTCAAAATCTGCTATTATTTATCGGTACCTCGTGCATAGTTGTTACACTGAAAGCCCACAGCTAGTCTTGCAGCTTATAACATGAGTCTTGCCCTGGCGCGGTGACTCCCTCTTGCTTGCTCCAGCTATTGCCGCTATGCAGTGGAGTTTTCCACAGCCAAGGACCGAACGAGGAGACGAAGTGGTTACCGCAATGGATTCGCATTCCGCAGGACGACGGTTCAAACCCGCTTCAAGCCATCCAGATGTCCCTAAATCGCTTCAGGCAAATGCCGGGATGGTTCCTTTGAAAGGGCACGGCCGATTTCCTTCCCCATCCTTCCCTCACCCGACGGGACCGATGACCTCGCTGTTTAGTCGTCCCCCCTCCCCCCCCACCCCACATCAACTAACCACTGACAAAGGGAGGCCACGACTTTGGGATCACAGATTTACTTCAACCTTTGTACACCTTTAGTAGGCCATTAAAACAACATAAGGTGCAAGTACGAAAGTCACTCCAGAAGTAATGCACACTATTTTTGTAAAAATACAGTTTTCATTCTGCATGTGTGACAATTTTACACTGTGTAGATACGTCCTTCCCTCTTGTTTTCAAACTTAGTTCAACCTATTCCCGTGAGTGGCGCCGTCACAGCACGTCTTCAAGATGGCTGCTACACTTGACGTTCGTCAGAAGCAACGTG
This sequence comes from Schistocerca cancellata, assembly GCF_023864275.1. NCBI lineage: Eukaryota > Metazoa > Arthropoda > Insecta > Orthoptera > Acrididae > Schistocerca > Schistocerca cancellata. The sequence goes on along the minus strand of NC_064626.1, from coordinate 18,747,500 downwards.
CTGTCGTAGAATTCCTGTGCTTGTAAAACGAGACAGTCGGAAACATCCACAAGACGTTGAAAAAGGTACATGGAGATGCTGCTGTCGATCGCAGTACAGTTAGTCGGTGGGTAAGGAGGTTACGTGATGAAAGCTGGCACGGCAATATTGAGGATTGTCCTCGCAGCGGCAGGCCTCGTACTGCACACACTCCAGACGATGTGCAGAGAGTTTACGAATTGGTGACTGCTGACAGACGCATCACAGTGAACGAATTGTCACGCTACGTTGGGATAGGGGAAGGAAGTGTATGCAGAAAGCGTTGGCGTTAAAAAAGGTTCGTGCCAGGTGGGGTCCGAAGATGTTGACAGTGGCTCACAAAGAAACAAGAAAAACTGTATGCAGCGAACTTTTGGAACAGTACGAGAATGGTGGAGATGAATTTCTTGGAAGGATTGTGACAGGTGATGAAACATGGCTCCATCATTTTTCACCAGAGACGAAGAGACAATCAATGGAGTGGCATCATGCAGATTCACCCAAGAAAAAAAAAATTCAAAACCACACCTTCTGCTGGAAAAGCTATCGGTACAGTGTTTTTCGATTCAGAAGGACTCTAGCTTGTGGACATCATGCCAAGTGGAACCACCATAAATTCTGATGCATATGTGACGAGACACTCAAACTCCAAGCTCGACTGAGTCGTGTTCGACCACATCGGCAAAAGCAGTATGTTTTGCTGTTGCGCGACAATTCACGGCCACGTGTCAGTCAAAAAACCATGGAAGCGATCACAAATCTTGGATGGACAACACTGAAACACCCGCCTTACAGTCCTGACCTGGCTCCATGTGACTATCATCTCTTTGGGAAACTGAAAGACTCTCTTCGTGGAACAAGGTTTGAAGATGATGACTCCGTATGCACGCTGCCAAACAGTGGCTCCAACAGGTTGGTCCAGAATTTTACCGTGCGGGTATACAGGCGCTGGTTCCAATATGGCGGAAGGTATTTGAGAGGGACAGAAATTATGTGGAGAAATGAAAATATTGTTCCTAAAGGATGTATCTACGCACTGTAAAACTTTCAAGCATGGAGAATAAAAGATGGATTTTAAAAAGAATAATGTGCATTTCTTTTGGAGTGGCCCGCGGCACTGTAGAATTAATTGTGGTCAGGTGCTTAGCGTTTCACCTTCGTAACACGAACGTGTCGAAGGCCACGGTTCGACTCCAGGTCGAACCTTCATTATTGTGGTACAAGTGTAAATTCTGTGATGTTAAGAAGATTTGCACTCACACTATCAGTTCTTGCTACGTTAGCAACGTTTCACCGTCCGTCGCCTCGTGGTGTAGCGGCTAGCGTTGCTGCCTCTGGATCACGGCGTCCCGGGTTTCATTCCCGGCTGGGTTGGGGTTTTCTCTCCCCGGGTACTGGGTGTTTTTGTTGTCCTCATCATTTCATCAGCATCATTAGTGACACTGGCTAGATTGGATTGTGTAAAAAATTGGACCTCACCTACTCCATTACTAGGTCAATATCAGTTGGATCATGTAATGATCTCGCGCGTAAATACAGTAGAAATCATGAAACTTAAAGTCCTTAATGGACAAGACCTAGATTCCCACCATTACCCAACAAAATTCTCCCGAGATGTCATTCCAGAAAAAAGAAAATTCACTAAGAAATCTCCACACCGTCAATATGACGTACAAAAGATAAATGGTAATGAACAATTTACAAAAGAAATACAAAATTTAAAACCACAAAATTGGCAACAACTGCAAGCAGGACTTTTAAAAGCAGCTAAAACTGTAGCACCGCAAACGAAAACACGTAAACACCCATGGAGGACAGATGAGTGTGACCAACTGATGAATCTCAGACAACGGGCGTGGCAAAATTGGTCGTGCAACAAAAATCAAAAGACCCTTGCAAGATCTCAAAGATACCAGGAAAACAGTCACAAAAGAAATACGAACAGTCCATAAACAACACGAAGACAAAAAATTGCAAGACATAGATAATGATTTCAAGAAAAACAATTCCCGAAATTTCTACAAACAAAAATTAACAAAGTACTCTCCTCCATTACTCCAGTTCAAAAATGACCATGGGGAAATTGCTCATACCAACACCGAAAACTGTGAAATTCTTGCAAAATACTTTTCTAAATTACTGAATTGTGAAAAGCCTGCAGAAAAATTTGAGTTCCATCGTACACAACGAAAACCAGACTCAAAGCCACGAAGTTTACAAGAGATTAAAGAGATAATTCAGTCACTGAAAAATAACAAAGCATCAGGAGAAGACCAAATCATCGCAGAACTATGGAAAAATGGAGGAGAAAATCTTATTGCAAAACTCAAAGAAATTATACATGAAATCTGGAAAACTGAAAAAGTCCCTACAGATTGCAGTCTTCCAATCATACATCCTCTGTACAAAAAAGGAAGTAAAACAGACCCCAACAACTATCGCGGAATCTCTTTATTGTCAATGACATACAAAATTCTGTCTAAAGCCCTACTAAACCGCGCAGAACCTCAGCTGGATTCAGAACTAGGCGAATACCAAGGTGGGTTCAGAAAAGCTCGATCTTGCGTAGAACAAATCCTTAACTTGAAAAACTCAATGAAATATTTACATAGTAATTCAAACAAAAGTTATGTCACCACGTTTGTCGACTTAAAAAAAGCATATGACAGTATAGACCGAGAATCCCTATTTGAAGTATTAGCATAATTTGGACTAGATCAAAAGACAAGAAACATCATAAAAGATACACTCACTGGCACCAAACCTAAAGTAAAATTTATGGGAGAATTGAGCACAGAATTTGAAATAGACACAGGAGTACGACAAGGGGATGTACTGTCCCCAGTGCTCTTCAATTGTGCTCTTGAAAAAGTTGTTCGAGAATGGAGAAAAGCAGGTGCACCAGCACACAGACTGGGACCAAGACATAAGGGCATAGAATTACACTGTTTAGCATTTGCTGATGACATGGCACTGATCGCACAAGACATTACCGACGCACAGAAACAGCTAGAATTATTACAAGAACAGGCAGCTAAAATAGGATTACAAATTTCATTTGAAAAAAAAAAATTATGACTGACATCGAAGATGCACCTTCTGATCTCAAAATTGGTAATAACTACATCTCTCGAGTAAAAGAATTTAAATATTTAGGTGAATGGATTGCAGAAAATTGTAATGAAAAGAAATCTGTCAGATCAAGAGACCAGAAAATGGAGACGGCGTTTCAGTTAACAAAAAACGTTTACAACAAAAAGAGTCTCTCGTGGAACTGCAAAATACGACACTACACAACAATAAGTAAACCCGAAGTTCTCTACGCATCTGAGACACTAAACCTTCAACACAGAACGCTAAAAGTGGAATTAGAAGTGAAAGAACGTAAGATAATGAGGAAAATCCTAGGACCAAGAACTAAAGATGGTGTGCATTATCCAAAACCCAATGCAGAAATATATAAAAATATCTCCAAAATAACAGAAACAATGCGCATGAGAAGAATCCAATTCATGGGGCATTTAGAAAGAATGGACTCAAACAGGTTTACGCACAAAATCCATACATTTTTAAAGAACAAAACTACAAGACCGAACTGGTACAAACAGACGGAAAAAGACCCGAGAGAATTAGGGTCTCCAAATCTACGAGACAGAAACGAAATCAGAAAAATCACGAACACACGGCGTTTGAGGAAGAAGAGAGAAAAACTAACCGACATACGTGGTCTACGCAACGAAAGCTAGCCCATTAGTTGCTTATGGAGGAATACTGGGCGAAAAGGAAGGCCAACAAGTGTTGATTAGCGTGGTCCTAAGTGACCTATCCGCGAAGAAGAAGAAGAAGAAGAAGAAGAAGAAGGGACTTTGTATGGACGCTGATGGCCGTGCAGTTGAGCGCCCCACAAACCAAACATCAAACAACGTCTCACCACTACACAGGTTAACTGCCAAATGGGGCCTGCCTCTGTTTCTCCAACTCGAAGCGGAGAGATGCGAGGTAGTTACGGGAACCTTACCTGTCTGCTCGTATAAGCGATTTCAGAAATCAAGACAGGCATACACTATCAGGAAAATTCTATGCGTTTCTCCGTTTACTTGTCGATAGTTCTAAATATGTTTGTTCTAATAATTACATTAAATTAAAAATAGTAAGTAATTAAATAACATGAAATTCACTAACTTCATGCAAATAGACGTGTACATTAAAAAATTAAATTTGTGTGGGAGTCGAACCGTAGCCTCAAAATATGTTTTACATAAGAGTATTGAATGTTAACCATATACACTCCTGGAAATGGAAAAAAGAACACATTGACAGCGGTGTGTCAGACCCACCATACTTGCTCCGGACACTGCGAGAGGGCTGTACAAGCAATGATCACACGCACGGCACAGCGGACACACCAGGAACCGCGGTGTTGGCCGTCGAATGGCACTAGCTGCGCAGCATTTGTGCACCGCCGCCGTCAGTGTCAGCCAGTTTGCCGTGGCATACGGAGCTCCATCGCAGTCTTTAACACCGGTAGCATGCCGCGACAGCGTGGACGTGAACCGTATGTGCAGTTGACGGACTTTGAGCGAGGGCGTATAGTGGGCATGCAGGAGGCCGGGTGGACTTACCGCCGAATTGCTCAACACGTGGGGGCGTGAGGTCTCCACAGTACATCGATGTTGTCGCCAGTGGTCGGCGGATGGTGCACGTGCCCGTCGACCTGGGACCGGACCGCAGCGACGCACGGATGCACGCCAAGACCGTAGGATCCTACGCAGTGCCGTAGGGGACCGCACCGCCACTTCCCAGCAAATTACGGACACTGTTGCTCCTGGGGTATCGGCGAGGACCATTCGCAACCGTCTCCATGAAGCTGGGCTACGGTACCGCACACCGTTAGGCCGTCTTCCGCTCACGCCCCAACATCGTGCAGCCCGCCTCCAGTGGTGTCGCGACAGACGTGAATGGAGGGACGAATGGAGACGTGTCGTCTTCAGCGATGAGAGTCGCTTCTGCCTTGGTGCCAATGATGGTCGTATGCGTGTTTGGCGCCGTGCAGGAGAGCGCCACAATCAGGACTGCATACGACCGAGGCACACAGGGCCAACACCCGGCATCATGGTGTGGGGAGCGATCTCCTACACTGGCCGTACACCACTGGTGATCGTCGAGGGGACACTGAATAGTGCACGGTACATCCAAACCGTCATCGAACCCATCGTTCTACCATTCCTAGACCGGCAAGGGAACTTGCTGTTCCAACAGGACAATGCACGTCCGCATGTATCCCGTGCCACCCAACGTGCTCTAGAAGGTGTAAGTCAACTACCCTGGCCAGCAAGATCTCCGGATCTGTCCCCCATTGAGCATGTTTGAGACTGGATGAAGCGTCGTCTCACGCGGTCTGCACGTCCAGCACGAACGCTGGTCCAACTGAGGCGCCAGGTGGAAATGGCATGGCAAGCCGTTCCACAGGACTACATCCAGCATCTCTACGATCGTCTCCATGGGAGAATAGCAGCCTGCATTGCTGCGAAAGGTGGATATACACTGTACTAGTGCCGACATTGTGCATGCTCTGTTGCCTGTGTCTATGTGCCTGTGGTTCTATCAGTGTGATCATGTGATGTATCTGACCGCAGGAATGTGTCAATAAAGTTTCCCCTTCCTGGGACAATGAATTCACGGTGTTCTTATTTCAATTTCCAGGAGTGTATATATATAAAATTTTGTTCAGTATTGTTCGTTTCGTTTCGTCTGGGCAGACGTCACATGACATAAGTTCAAGTTGATCGTTGATTCCTTTACTCCGTTTTTTTTTTTTTTAATTACAGTTGACAACCGGTCGTCTGACCGAACACGCTGAGCTACCACTTGAGCACCACAAACTGCAGCATACAGTACCTACGCACATATACACCCATTAAATAATGGATTCGTAAAACTTCTCTTGCGATTTTCTCGGAATTGCCAGAGTGGTGCACATCATTACTTACACATTATGTTGTTTTAATGGCCCACTAAAAGTGTACACGAGTTTGAAATAAATCTGCGATCCCAACGCCGTGGCCTCCCACTGTTAGTACAGGCAGACCGTCTAGCACCGGCTGCGATAACCCGTACGGGGCTACACTCCCCTGTGCACACTGCCCTGCGATAGCTTGACGCAGTGCTGCGCTACGCTTTCTCACAAATCACTCCAAGTATCAATAGAACTAGGTACTGACACTACAACAACATGCTGTGAGCCGGAGCAAGCGAACTTGTTTTTCTGGCGAAGTTTGTAATATATTTGTGAGCAAATCACACAAAATTCAGTCTTTCCCAGGAGACATAGCGCTGATAACGTATCAAACCCACGGCGTGATAAAAGCTTCAAGTCGGCGAGGAACAGAGGTCACAAGTTCCTTCAAGTGTGCCACATATAGCTGAAACCACTCACTGACAATTAGATCCTGCAGAGCTACCAAATTACAGGAATTTTGCTAGCTAGTATCAACTGCTGCTCCAAATAGCCTAAAACATTTTGCTTGCGATTAAGAGTGGATGATTTAGCGATCCAGTCACGACGCGATGTAGTGACTGTGTGTTGGTCAAACCAGGAACGTATGTGTGCAATGCTGCGAACACGGCTGTCGTCATCTGGGGAGAAGGGGCTGTCTACAGAGCACTGTTCATGAAGACGTAGAAGAAAGGGAAACGCTTCAACACCAAGAAGGTTGAAATAAACAATGTGTTTCATGTTCTTGGTAACCTGAATGAGTGAGCCCACTACTGCTTGCGAGAAACAGCTCCAAAACACACACCGTACAGTGGAGATGCTGGGTTGCAGATAGGTACAACAAAAAGACTCTCACAATTAAAGCTTTCGGCCATTGGTCTTTGTCAACAACAGACACATATAAGCACGCGCGCACGCACAGAGGACACTGAAACCATCCTGGATTTTCCATTGCTTGAAAAACCTGAATTCACAGATGCTTGAAGACAGGCCCCAGTATTCCCATGAAAGCTGCTTAGAAAGATTCAAGTATTTAGTGAAAAATCTAGGAATTTATTTCAGATCCTTACATATCACACTGTATGGACTGCGAAGACAATATTAGACTAATTGCAATGAATACAAAGACATTTAAGCTGTCATTTTTCTCACGCTTAATATTCAGATGGAACAGGTAGAAAACCTGACAAATGATATAATGGGAGGTACTGTCTATAAACACATTTCATAGTAAAATGCAGAGTATATATGTAGATGTAGGTTCAGGTTTTGCCACAGTATTTCATAAATTTTTATAGAATTTAAGCCTTTGTTCAATTTGTCATTTTCCTTGCTATCATCTCTCACATTGTTGTTGCAGGACCTACAAGAGCTCAATAAAGCTTCTAAGTAATCCTGCCAGAGGAATAATTGATGGGGAGTTGGTCTGGGCATTCTTAGGTCTGCCCACACCTGAGAAACATGAAGTTGCCAAGAAAATAGGAACCAAAGTGGATGGCATTGTTAAAGATTTATATGATACTGAAAGACTGACAGCCCATTTTTAATTATTTGTGAAATGATGCTATTTCTAGTAGCATATTTGTATTTAATGTACCATTGAAATATCGACTCATTTTGTAAATTCATCTTTTTCATAAATTTTCATGCAGTTTTTTTAAAAAAAGTATTATGAGTTTTAAAAAATATTAAAGTTTCCTATATCTTTCTTTTCCATTAGACTTAGAAACTGAAGAGCATAACTAACAAGAAGCCAGGCAAATTGAAGCATATGTTCCAAGATGTATGTTGCAGTTGAAAACCTTGTAAGAGTGCATATTGCTGTGGACAACAGCTATTTGCTTAATTATGTGTGAGTAATATTTTTGAACATCCAGAGGAAACACTCCCCGCTCATACCTACTGATTGAGCAGTTGATCGGTAATAACAACATGCAAACAACATGTTCTGTGTATGTCAGAGACCAAGATACCAAAGCAAGCCATATGTTATAAACCTTTGGGGAGAAGATCAAGGGTGCACTGAGCTGAAGATGATAAAACTAGAATTGGCTTATCTTAACCTAAAGCTAGAAAGATACTATCTATTAATAAAACTCAAATAACGTATCCAAAGGTTACTGCATTGAGCTACAAACTCTTCTACAGTAACATGATGCTGTATACTGGTAGTTATATATGTATTTACGAACAAGGCCAGTACCTCATTCGATATGAACTACACCTTCCACAAAGTGCGAGTTAACCGTCTAGGCCATCAATGTGCAATTTGAAAGATCCAGAATCACTACCGGTCGGACCACACGACACCCATCCATATATACTGTGCAGTTTCTGTACCCCTGTGAGCAACGGCCTCTCATAAGGTAGCCGATTCTTAAACATGCATTGTGTTGTGGTTGGCAGGAGAGCCAACACCGTGTTACTAGATGAGGCCGAAAGGCACGCGTTTTAGCTCACGCAGGCTGGCGTGAAGTCTGGAGCAGGACAAGGAAATTACAATTTAGAAAAACGGACGTAGCTGGTGGAATACTTAACTTTAATCCATTAATGGTGAACGTCGCTCTTGACGGTACATGATTCACAATATCAATAGTAACTGAATATGGCGCCTTGCTAGGTTGTAGCAAATGACGTAGCTGAAGGCTATGCTAAACTATCGTCTCGGCAAATGAGAGGGTATTTTGTCAGTGAACCATCGCTAGCAAAGTCGGCTGTACAACTGGGGCGAGTGCTAGGAAGTCTCTCTAGACCTGCCGTGTGGCGGCGCTCGGTCTGCAATCACTGATAGTGGCGACATGCGAGTCCGACGTATACTAACGGACCGCGGCCGATTTAAAGGCTACCACCTAGCAAGTGTGATGTCTGGCGGTGACACCACACATTGTAAGCAGCTCGCTTTGCAGTTGCCATTAACAAGGGCGTAAGAGGCGCTTCCGGAACTGTCGGCTAGGATCTTTTGTCACCACAGTTCTTATGACGCGTTCATGGTCGGGAATGGTACGCCACTCCTTGAAACGTGTTGGGCAGCGCGCTTTGGTACTACAGTAAATTGACAACTTCGTTCATTTGGTGGTCATCGGTTCGTACAAAGACGTTACCGTCTTTCTCCTATTCTTTCACTTCTTCACGTCGACCCATATTGGTCCGCCTATTTCGTACAACCCACTGGCCCCTTCACACCACTTCATTACGTCATTCATGTGAGCGGTGGAACTTCACAAGACTTCCTGAAACCAAGTTGTAAAACACCTACAGTCACCAGTGTGATCTTATACTGTAAAGAATAGAGCTACGACTCATCCGGTAATTAAGAAGCGCGAACTGATACACACTATTTTGGACAACGGAACATTATATTGATCTCTAGGTTTTTTTTTCAGTTTATCAGACATTCAAATATCTATCCAAAAGTACCATAACAACGAGAAGAGTTGCTACATAGGGTGGTCAGAAACAGTTTGAAAAGCCTCTGAGAAATAACTGTTAAGAAAAAGCTTCTATAGGTTGCGGCGTTTCCGAGATAATTAGATAATTAGCATTGAGGTTAGCCTATCATGCCGATGCGCCCTCAAATTCCAGCGGCTCACCAAAGAACAGTGTCGCCATACATATACACTATTTGCTGATTTCCTGCAACCGAACAACACAGCGACACTAAAACTGAGCGTGGGCGTTAGTAAGGATCGAAGCAGTGCCGTGCACTGTCAGCTACGCTATGAGAACAGGTGACGCTGGTGTTGTATCTGGCGGGCCGCTTGAATTCGTACGCGCAACGCCCTCACTGGCTAACTTCAGTGCTAATTAACTCGGAAACAGAGCAACGTATAGAAATTTTTTCTGAACACTTATTTCTCAGCACAGCCTAGCGTGCAATACCCTTACAAGCTTTTCACATCGTATGTTACCACCTGATACATAAATAGCCTTTTCGTCTCTGCACGTCCTCCGTCCTACTGTTCTACTTTGAGCTCAGTGTATATGCTGGCAATAACATTAACGTAATAGTCAGCACGTACCTTCGTGGAAAATGGGTCAAAGCTCTCCATACACACACCGATCGTTCACGAATCGCGTCGGAAGGTAACGCCAGTCGTGCTGTCTTGTGTCCACGAACGGATCACACAGCAGGCGCTGCACTCGTCCGCCTCTTCCTATCCAGCAGACGCAGCGGCGATCAAGTACTCTTTAATTCAGAACGACGAAAGCACTTTCGTTACTTCTGTTTCAGAAAGCCCTATAGAGAGCAGGAGCTGTGGTAAACACAGCAGCAAACTTGTTCATCTACATCTACACCCATACTCCGCAAGCCACCTGACGGTGTGTGGCGGAGGGTACCTTGAGCACCTCTATCAGTTTTCCCTCCTATTCCAGTCTCGTACTGTTCGTGGAAAGAAGGATTGTCGGTATGCTTGTGTGTGGGCTCTAATCTCTCTGATTTTATCCTCACGGTCTCTTCGCGAGGTATACGTAGGAGGGAGCAATATACTGCTTGACTCTTTGGTGAAGGTATGTTCTCGAAACTTTGACAAAAGCCCGTACCGAGCTACTGAGCGTCTCTCCTGCAGAGTCTTCCACTGGAGTTTATCTATCATCTCCGCAACGCTTTCGCGATTACTAAATGATCCTGTAACGAAGCGCGCTGCTCTCCGTTGGATCTTCTCTCTCTTTTCTATCAACCCTATTTGGTACGGATCGCACACTGCTGAGCAGTATTCAAGCAGTGGGCGAACAAGCGTACTGTAACCTACTTCCTTTGCTTTCGGATTGCATTTCCTTAGGATTCTTCCGATGAATCTCAGTCTGGCATCTGCTTTACCGACGATCAACTTTATATGATCATTCCATTTTAAATCACTCCTAATGCGTACTCCCAGATAATTTATGGAATTAACTGCTTCCAGTTGCTGACCTGCTATTTTGTAGCTACATGATAAGGGATCTATCTTTCTATGTATTCGCAGCATATTACACTTGTCTACATTGAGATTCAATTGCCATTCCCTGCACCATGCGTCAATTCGCTGCAGATGCTCCTGCATTTCAGTACAATTTTCCATTGTTACAACCTCTCGATACACCACAGCATCATCTGCAAAAAGCCTCAGTGAACTTCCAATGTCATCCACAAGGTCATTTATGTATATTGTGAATAGCAACAGTCCTATGACACTCCGCTGCAGGAGACCCGAAATCACTCTCACTACGGAAGACTTCTCTTCATTGAGAATGACATGCTGCGTTCTGTTATCTAGGAACTCTTCAATCCAATCACACAATTGGTCTGATACTCCATATGCTCTTACTTTGTTCATTAAACGACTGTGGGGAACTGTATCGAACGCCTTGCGGAAGTCAAGAAACACGGCATCTACCTGTGAACCCGTGTCTATGGCCCTCTGAGTCTCGTGGACGAATAGCGCGAGCTGGATTTCACAGGACCGTCTTTTTCGAAACCCATGCTGATTCCTACAGAGTAGATTTCTAGTCTCCAGAAAAGTCATTATACTCGAACATAATACGTGTTCCATAATTCTACAACTGATCGACGTTACATATATAGGTCTATAGTTTTGCACATCTGTTCGACGTCCTTTTTTGAAAACGGAGATGACCTGTACCCTTTTCCAATCCTTTGGAACGCTACGCTCTTCTAGAGACCTACGGTACACCGCTGCAAGAAGGGGGGCAAGTTCCTTCACGTACTCTGTGTAAAATCGAACTGGTATCTCATCAGGTCCAGCGGCTTTTCCTCTTTTGAGAGATTTTAATTGTTTCTCTATTCCTCTGTCGTCTATTTCGATATCTATCATTTTGTCATCTGTGCGACAATCTAGAGAAGGACCTACAGTGCAGTCTTCCTCTGTGAAACAGCTTCGGAAAAAGACATTTAGTATTTCGGCCTTTAGTCTGTCATCCTCTGTTTCAGTACCATTTTGGTCACAGAGTGTCTGGACATTTTGTTTTGATCCACCTGACGCTTTGACATAAGACCAAAATTTCTTAGGATTTTCTGCCAAGTCAGTACACAGAACTTAACTTTCGAATTCATTGAACGCCTCTCGCATAGCCCTCCTCACACTACATTTCGCTTCGCGTAATTTTTGTTTGTCTGCAAGGCTTTGGCTATGTTTATGTTTGGTGTGAAGTTCCCTTTGCTTCCGCAGCAGTTTTCTAACTCGGTTGTTGTACCACGGTGGCTCTTTTCCATCTCTTACGATCTTCCTTGGCACATACTCATCTAACGCATATTGTACGATGGTTTTGAACTTCGTCAACTGATCCTCAACACTATCTGTACTTGAGACAGAACTTTTGTGTTGAGCCGTCAGGTACTCTGTAATCTGCTTTTTGTCACTTTTGCTAAGCAGAAAAATCTTCTTACCTTTTTTAATACTTCTATTTACGGCTGAAATCATCGATGCAGTAGCCGCTTTATGATCGCTGATTCTCTGTTCTGCGTTAACTGTTTCAATTAGTTCGGGTCTGTTTGTCACCAGAATGTTATCGCCACGAGTCGGTTCTCTGTTTAACTGCTCAAGGTAGTTTCCAGATAAAGCACTTAAAAAAAATTTCACTGGAATCTTTGTCCCTGCCACCCGTTATGAACGTCTGAGTCTCCCAGTCAATATCCGGCAAATTAAAATCTTCACCCAGAACTATAGCATGGTGGGGAAATGTACTCGAAATATTTTCCAAATTATCCTTCAGGTGCTCAGCCACAGCAGCTGCTGAGCCAGGGGGCCTATAGACACATCCAATTACCATGTCTGAGCCTGCTTTAACCGTGACCTTCACCCAAATTATTTCACATTTCCGGCCATAGCTCACGAAATAACGGAATGCCCGCTAACAAATAAATACATTTACACTGAAGAGCCAAAGAAACTGGTACACCAGCCTAATATCGTGCAGCGTCCACGCGAACACGCAGAAGTGACGCAAGACGACGTGGTGTGTACTCGACCAACGTCTGAAGTAGTGCTGGAGGGGATCGACTCCATGAATCCTCCAGGGCTGTCCATAAATCCGCAAGAGTACGAGGCGGTGGAGATCTCTTCTGAACAGCACTTGGCAAGGCATCCCAAATATGCTCAATAATGTACACGTCTGTGGAGTACGGTGGCCAGTGGAAGTGTTTAAACACGGAAGAGTGTTCCTTGAGCCACTCCGTGGAAATTCTGGACCTGTAAAGAGTCGCATTGTCCAGCTGTAACTGCCCAAGGAATGCATAATGGACATGAACGGATGCAGGTGATCAGACAGGGTGCTTACGTACGTATCACCTGTCAGAGTCGTATCTTGACGTATCAGGGCTCCCATATCACTCCAACTCTACACGACCCACACCATTACAAAGCCTCCAGCAGCTTGAACAGTCCCCTGCTGACATGCACGGTCCATATCCGTACACGTCCATCCGCTCAGCACAATTTGAAACGAGACTTGTCCGACCAGGCAACATGTTTCCAGTCGACATAAAAATTTTCTGGGTATCGTAGCGCGTCATAGTGTATAAAACCAGAAGAAGGCCGCTGCAACCATGGGCGTAACGTTGTTTTTCTCCAGCAGTAAATGGCTCTGAGCACTATGGGACTCAACTGCTGTGGTCATCAGTCCCCTAGAACTTAGAACTACTTAAACCTAACTAACCTAAGGACATCACACACATCCATGCCCGAGGCAGGATTCGAACCTGCGACCGTAGCGGTCGCGCGGTTCCAGACTGTAGCGCCTAGAACCGCTCGGCCACTCCGGACGGCTTCCAGTCATCAACTGATCATTGTCGGTGTTGACGAGGCGAAGCGTAACGATTTGTGTCCTGCAGTCATCGAGGGTACAAGAGTGGGCCTTCGGCTCCGAAAGCCCATATCGATGATGTTTCGTTGAATGGTTCGCACGCTGACACTTGTTGATGGCTCAGCATTGAAATCTGCAGCAATTCGCGGAAGGGCTACACTTCTGTCACGTTGAACGATTCTCTTCAGTCGTCGTTGGTCCCGTTCTTGTAAGATCTTTTTCCTGCCGCAACGATGTCGGAGATTTAAGGTTTTACCGGATTCCTGATATTCACGGTGAAATGGTCGTATGGGGAAATCCGCCCTTGATCGCTACGTTGGAGATGCTGTGTGCCATCCCTCATGCTTCGACTGTAACACCATGTTCACATTCACTTAAATCTTGATAACCTGCCACTGTAGCAGCAGTAACCGATCTAACAACTGCTCTAGACACTTGTTGCCTTATATAGGCGTTGTAGACCGCAGCGCCGTATTCTGCCTGTTTATATGTCCCTGTATTTGAATACGGAAGCCTATAACAGTTTCTTTGGCGCTTCGGTGTATATCCTTCAGATAAAAGCTCACGCAGATATTTTGTATAACGAAACTCTAGGGCCGGCCGGTGTGGCCGAGCGGTTCTAGGCGCTCAGTCCGGAACCGCGCGACTACTACGGTCGCAGGTTCGAATCCTGCCTCGGGCATGGATGTGTGTGATGTCCTTAGGTTAGTTCGGTTTAAGTAGTTCTAAGTTCTAGGGGACTGATGACCACAGATGTTAAGTCCCATAGTGCTCAGAACCATTTGAACCATTTGAAACTCTAGGCTGACTAACGAAAGGCAAACGAAAGTTTATAGCTTTTGTACATTTGGAGAAAGATATTGACAATGTTTACTGGAAAACACTCTTTGAAATTCTTGAGGTATCAGGGATAAAACAAAAGGAGTGAAACCTGATATACAAATTGTACATAAACCGTACGGTAGTCACAAGAATCGAGCGACATGAAGCATTTTTTGGGAATGGAGTGATACAGGGTTGTAATCTATCACCGACGTTATTCAATCTGTACAATGACAGGGGAAAAAAAGACTAGAGAAGTAATTCATTAAATTCAAATAAAATCTTTGAGGTTTGCCGATGACATTGTAACTCTGTCAGAGGCTAAGGACTTGGAAGCGCAGTTGAACGGAATGGACAGCGTATTGAAAGGAGGATATAAGGTGAACATCAACAAAAGCAAAACGAGGATAATGGAATGCTGTCGAATTAAATTATGTGATGCTGAAGGGATTAGATTAGGAAACGAGACACTAAAAGTAGTAAATGAGTTTTGCTATTTGGGCAGCAAAATAACTGATGATGGTCGAAGTACAGAGGATATAAAATATCCGGCCGGTTTGGCCGAGCGGTTCTAGGTGCTTCAGTCTGGAACCGCGCGACCGCTACGATCGCAGGTTCGAATCCTGCCTCGGGCATGTATGTGTGTGATGTCCTTGGGTTAGTTAGGTTTAAGTAGTTCTAAGTTCTAGGCGACTGATGACTTCACATGTTAAGTCGCATAGTGCTCAGAGCCATTTTTGATATAAAATGTAAACTGGCAATGACAAGAAAAGCGTTTCTGAAGAAGGTGATTTTGTTAACATCGGGTATAGATTTAAGTTTTAGGAAGTCTTTTCCGAAAATATTTGTGTAGAGAGTAGCCTTGTGTGGAAGTGAAACGTGGACAGTAGACAATTCAGACAATAAGAGAAGGTTTTGAAATGTTGTGCTACAGAATAACGCTGACGATTAGATCATGTTACCAATGAGGAGGTACTGAATACAATTGGGGAAAAAATTTGTAGCATAACGTGACTCAAAAAAGGGCTCGGTTTATAGAACAGATTCTGAACATCACGGGACCACCATTTTAGTGTTGGAGGGAAATGAGCGGTGCGATGAGATGAATGTATTAAACTGTTGCAAAAGCGTGTAGGTTGCAGCAGTAGTTATTCGGGAATGAAGAGGCTTGACAGGCGAGAGTAGCACGGATACCTGCATCAAACCACACTGAAGACAACATCAGACCAAATGTCCATGAAAGCTGTTAGATCCTGAGCTTACCTGAATACCCAGTTCACTTACTCCGATTACTTGCATTAAGTGAAAATGGCAGTTAGACCCCACGGAAAGAGGAATGGAAAACATCAGCTGTAAATAAAGGTAAATATCACGGCCGGGTGTAACGCCGTACACCCCGCTTGCCTTGGTTTCATAATATTTTTGTACAGTGTAGAGCTATTTCTACAATCACACTGTGAGATTTAATTACAGCAACTTTCCTTTATAGTTGTTTCGTGTACAACTAAGAAATTCAGAGACTTATGACTACAATAATTCTGATTTTGGCGAGAATAATGACTTAATCTCCGCTTGCCTGAAGTTTCATCAACAGAAGGAAGCACTTCCTCTCACAACTGAGAAATCTTGGGCTACCATCGCCAACAGGCATCACTAGTCTTCTAACGTCTGACAAGATTTATGTTAGTTGATAATTTAAAAATGTGACCACAGAACTAAAAGAAAAGTGCAACCACCATTCTCGTGGTTTGTCATAAAACGTTTAATCTCAAATAATTGTGATTTTACAAACTTGATCGTAAAATTTTTGTTTGTAAACATTTAATTATTTCTTCTGTGTTTATGAATTGAGCTTTTCACCATTTACCTAATTGTGAAGAAATAATGTTTAATTATTTTGAAGTAGTATGTTCATTTCTGTAGCAAAGAACGGCTAAGTAGTGTCTTCACGCTCAAGACCAAAAATAGTAAATAAATAAATAAATAAAAGGCTTATTAAAAGCCCTCCAGAAACCTGCAGCTTCTATCCCACTTCAGCAGTGGGAATTTCGGATCTGAAACGGTAGTCAGGCGTGGATATTCCAGATCGTCGAAACTGTTTGTAACATCATAGCTCTAATACTCTACTGATTTATTTTGCCTTTTGTTTATTTAATGTTACATCGTTGAGCAACTGTAAATGTGTTTGATTGAATAGTTAACACAAAATTGTATACTCCTTTATTTGTTAAAACTTTGATGTCATGATTTGATTCTCTGCAGTGTAGTATATCTGTCATTTAAATCCTTTGTCTCAATTGGACGGAGACAAAACTTACTGTATACATTTGGAATTTGGGTGAATAATTTTTTGTAGAAATACTAATATGTGCAAATGTTCTGTTTTATTTAAAATGTTTGTTTGCTGTTACGTAAACTGCTGACCTTCACTCAGGATTCTTAGTTATGTGGTCTGTAAAAGGTAGTGCGGTTCCCCACGGGAACGGAACTTAGTAGCTCGTGCAAATTGTGGTTGGCCTAGGTGGAACAAGAGTCAGTCGGTGACGAGCTACCAAACTGTGCACAGCCATGTAAAAGTTGTGTATTGTGCTGGTTCCGAGAGACGCTTTTTCTGCCACTTTCTAATGCCACGGATGGATGGATAAATAGCTGGAACTATTCTGGAATTGGTATCCATCATCGCCACCAAGAAGGGACAGAGTTTAGCAATTCTGCCTGCAAATCCACCTACCAATATGCAGCTGCCACCACATTGCGCAATCATTATAATAGAGCTTTATAGTAATGTACAGTGAAGGATCAGCTCGTTGGTTGTTTTAGTGTGCACAAATATAAGGTAACTTATAACTGAATTCATGTACCTACCTTGATTTTTTCCCTATCACAACACCTCTCAGGTTCCTCTCCATTTGAAATATGATTACCGAGTGTCCTAGTTTGTGGAAAAAATGAAAGCCTCAGAACATAAAAATAATGTTGTTTGATCTATGGTGAGAAGGGAGTATTCAGATCTACTGTGGATTTAATTAAATTGTGGGAGGTAGTGAATGTAGTCTTGTGAAAGCCTCCCAGTGATGGAAACAGTCCAATTTAAAGTTTTCTTTGAGTTTCAAAGTCACCTATTTAATCATTTACTTGAAAGTAGCAGATTGTGGTAATAAAGACAATTTGCTGTTTCTTTTAAAAATTAAAATTCTTAAAACTGAGGCTTATAAAGTTTTGCTTAGTTAATGATCATAGTGCTGCCTGTAGTAAATTTTAAAAGGTGAGTCAGTTTCTTGTAAATTTGTCAACGTTATGTCTCACTGCAGTAAAAGTCGTGAATTGCAGTTGTGGAAAGTTGGATGCTTGCTAAGTACTTGCTTCTTTTGGATATTGAAAGTGCATATTAATAGTGTAATAAGATCCACAGGTTATCCTTTACCACTATTTGTGAAAACAATAATTTCTTTATTCAAAAGACAGTGAGAAGTAACCTGTCAGTGAATTCCATTCAACTTTCATTCTAAATAGAATAGTATTTAGTTGAGAGATATTTGACCTGTAACCAGTTCATAATTTTGCAATGAACTGTATTCATAATTTTATGTCAGCTAGGAAGATGTTTGAACAATAATACTGAACCTATGTCCATTTAATGATTCTGCAGTGAATATTAAAAGTAATGTTATAACGACCATTTAGTTTGAATAATCCCTGAAAGTAATAGTGTGCTTCATTATCTGTTATATTTATGCAAATAGTTTGTTCTGCTCTGTTAGCTTCCAATCTTAACTGTGAACATACGCAGATGTCAGAGTTCGTTGCACTCGCGTGTGGCAAAATATACGTTGTGTTTGTCCGTTAAAGTTACTAATAGTTCTTTTCTTGAACAAGAATGTCAATCATTCTCTTGCCTAATTAGGCTGGCGACTGTTTTCCTTGTTCTTTGAACAGTGTACATAGGTAAAATATTATTTGTACTGTTCAAATGTTTACGTAAATTCTGACTTTGATTTCCGATAAGCCACCTCCGTTAGGTACAACACGGTCAACATAACAAAATTCCTCTCAGAGGGTAACACTGCTTTGTTGCTTTATACCATAATTGCTTTAAGTAGATAGTTTTACTTCACGACCTGCCGCCTACTTTAAGGTTATGGTATAGCAGTAGCGTACAGTAGTGTTATATGTTCTCTGCAGCCTTAGAGGAGACTGCTAGGTCCTTAAATCGGAGAAGGAACACGAAGTGTGTGTTGATGGAACGCACTACAGTATTATCGATTTTCCGATAACATTTTACTATTTGATGATGACATTCTACAATTTGTTGATGACATTTCATTATTTGCTGTTGACATTTTACTATTTGTTGACGGCATTTTATTATTTTCTGGTAGCATTTTACTATTTGCTGATGGCATGTTATTATTTTCTGAAGACATTTTACCACAGTATTTACATTTTTGTACAGATGAATTTCAATGGGTAATGGAAGGACGCATGGGAATCAAATATAATAAGAGCAAAATACGAAATATAGAATCAACACAAAGAAAAATATTGTACTTCAATAAAGATGTCATAGAACTAACAGAAATGTATTCTTATTTATGGCAGCTGAAAAAAAAATGACTGGACGGATATGGAAAGAAATAAACAAAGGAAAAAAATGGTGTGGAGTGCTTTCGATAATACAGTCAGAGCGTTAAAAACATAGGATTATGATGTTTTCGTAACACGGAGTTTGAAGTCAATATGTTTTGAATTGTAGCAGTGAAATATGGACATTTAATGTGAAAAATATTTAAAAGAAAGCAATGGAGAGTTGGAAGCTGGGACTCACTAGGAGACACCGAAAACAAAGAGAGTGGAATGGAAGACAGTGGATAGCTATCACTAGAAAATATACAGGAGCAAAACGTATGGGCACAGCTTAATTCGTGTTCATGAATTCTGGGCAGTGGACGTCATATAGTTGAAGACGACGACGACGACGACGATGATGATGATGATGATGATGATGATGATGATAGCGGCGACGACGAAGACTACCTTAGCTGTTGTGTGCTATTCGTCAGGTCGCATTTCGAGTAAACTTCCAAAAGTTATGCAAAATAAAGAAAAAGATAATCGTACGGCATTATTGGCTGGGAGACTTCGAAGGTTGTTCGGCCACCTAATTGGAAAGGATTTCCCACCTTTGCGCACAATGGACCCTTTTATTCGATGTATGAAAGTTGTGTCATAAGTGTGTCTGTGTCCACACCTCGTGGTGTGGTGTCACTGCGTTTAGATCACGAGGTAGCGGGTTTGATTCCGGGACGTGTTGGAGATTCTTTTCTCCCGGGGACTAGGTGTTTGTGTTGTACCAATCATTTTATTTTATCTCATGCTCTTCACCAATGTGCGTAGGACGCCGAAGTTGCATCAGGCAGAAAGACTAGCACCAGGCGACGAAACAACTCCAGATGGAGTCCCCCTGTCAACAACGCCATACGATCATTTCTGTGTACCTTTTGTGTCTGCGTGACTATAATGGAGGCGTGGGTGACGATAGAAGAGAGCTGGTGATACCAGGTCCCGACACAGAAACACCTCCTCTCGAATAGCGCTAAAGTGGTGACAGGACCGACGGACGTACCGCCTTCAAAAAGTGCCACAAGCCCTGACTCCATGGGGCCGTATGTTGTCCTCGAGGGTGAGTGTTGATCAGAGACAAGGATGTCGCCAGGAGTGCCCCAGGGAAGTGTGACAGGAGCGCTGTTGTTCTCTACATATATGTATGATTTGGCGGACGGGGTGGTCAGCGATCTGCGGTTGCTTGTTGATAATGTCATAGTGTACGGTAGGGTGTGGAGGTTGAGGTACTCTATGGAGATAAGACTTGGAGAAAATTTCCAGATGGTGTGATGAATGGCAGATAGCCCTAAATGTGGAAACATGTAAGTTAATGCGGATGAGTAGGAAGAGCAAACCAGTAATGTTCGGATACGGTATTACTGGTGTCCTGCATGACACAGTCAACTCGTTTAAACATCAGCGCGTAACGTCGCAAAGCGATATGAGGTGCAATGAGCAAGTGAAAACTGTGGTAGGGAAGGCAAATGACCGAATTCAGTTTATTGGGAGGATTTTAGGAAAGAGTGGTGAGTACTGCTCGAGTGTTTGGGATCTGTACCGCGTCGTATTAAAGGAAGACATCGAACCAATTCAGAAACGTGCTGCTAGATTTGTTACCGGTAGGTTCCAAAAACACGCAAGTGTTGAGGAGATGCTTCGGAAACTCACGTGAGAATCCCTGCAGGGGTTATCAAGAAATACTACTGAGGATATTTAGAGAACCGCCGTTTTAAGCTGAATGCCAAACGATTCTACTGCCGCCAACATACACTGCACGTAAGGACCACGAAGACAAGGTAAGAGAAATTAGGGCTCATACGGAGACATAAAGGCAGTCGTTTCTCCCTGGCTCTATTTGCGAGTAGAATAGGAATGGAGATGACAAGTAGTGGCACACGGTACCCTCCGCCACGCAACGTACGGTGGCTTGCGGAGTACCTATGTAGATGTAGATACAGATCCACGCACCGTACGGTGGCTTGCGGCGTATCCGTGTAGATGTAGGTATAGATCTAGACAATGCGATGTGGTCTGGAATTTGATCCAGGAGACTGGCGCAAAGTCTGCTGATCAGGATTTATATGCCACCGCTTCTCTTTCCGTTATTTGCCAAATACTGGCGGCGTAAGTTTCTGCTACCACCGTCATTCGAACACACTAGCCCCCAAGTCGAAAGACACTGCACAGATGTCCGTTAGCGATCTCAACTAAAAAGGACGCTAATAAATAAGCAGACTGCGTGGAATAAACGTATGCTAAAAAGTTTTACTATCGAACGTCTTTTTTTATGTACTGAAGTCCCTTCGCAATAATACAATAATACACCGGTCTCCTGTAATGCAGCACTGCTGTGCTGGAGCTACAGAAATATTTTTTTGTTTTGCTGTGCTCGTATATTGTAATCTTTATTCTGATATCTATATAGGTTGAAACTTCCTGGCAGATTAAAACTGTGTGTCGGACCGAGACTCGAAATCGGGACCTTTGCCTTTCGCGGGCAAGTGCTCTACCAACTGAGCTACCCAAGCACGACTCACTCCCTGTCCTCACAGCTTTAATTCCGCCAGTACCTCGTCTCCGTAGAGCACTTGCCCGCGAAAGGCAAATGTCCCGAGTTCGAGTCTCGGCCTGGTACACAGTTTTAATCTGCCAGGAACTTTCATATCAGTGCACACTCCGCTGTAGAGTGAAAATTTCATTCTAGATCTATATAGGTTGTTTTAAGTGTCACATATTCCTACAGGATGTAGTATTCGCCAAAACCAAACGAAAAGCTCCTACAATGGTACATCTGGAATCGACTACCTTTTGAGATAGGATTAATCTGTTCGCTCATCCCCATCTTTTTGTTACGCAGAAGTAGACCCAATAGGCAGCGTTGCACGTGGACGCCACGGGCCCTGACACATCCTTCAGTGCTTCTTCTCACTGAATCACGCACTATTTCAGATATAGCTGGCGCCATTCGAATTGCGCCACGTGCATTGGTCACACGCTCCTGTAACTTCTGCATATTTTCGATGGGTTGGACACTCGCTGATGGTGCATTCCATCCCGTTGAAGCGGTAGGCCATTCTAAAAAAAATGGCTCTGAGCACTATGGGACTTAACTTCTGAGGTCATCAGTCGCCTAGAACTTAGAACTACTTAAACCTAACTGACCTAAAGACATCACACACATCCTCGCCAGAGGCAGGATTCGAAGCTGCGACCGTAGCTGTGGCTCGGTTCCGGACTGCAGCGCCTAGAACCACTCGGCCACTCCGGCCGGCGGTAGGCCATTCTGCCGGACCTTCTCGGCCACTCCATTTTCCTATGAAACATTGCGCTGAGGTACTGTCACACGACCAGCAGGAAATAGTCTGAAGCCCTGTCGAGCACAAACCGCAATAGTTGTCTTTATCCTAGAGTAATATTCGATAGCACTGCTAAGTCGGGGGTAAACAGCACTTGTTGATCTGTTTGGTAAATTGTATGGCGCATGAGTCTGTAACCGAGAATTCCTTCACATACATTAATATGAAGCTCACCCGATGGCCCACCCCCATGACTGTTCGAGGATTTCCATCGGCACACAGCAACTCCAGTTCTTCGTACTCTCGTTGGAAGATCGTTGTTTGCATTTCGCAGAACCAGCTCCTCCACGTCTTGCGCATGAACTGCGTGAGGCCTTCCGCGGTCCGTTTTCATTGCTGCGAAAGATCCAGTGTCTGTAAGTCACTGGAATAGCATGCTGAAAACTCTTCCAGACGGAAAAGTAAGTTGTGGACGTCGTTCGACATACAGAGCACGGCCCTGGCGACTACTGCCATCCGCCAACCCACAACAGTTTACCATACTCGCCATTTCCCTAGTCGATCGTAGTGTTCTTGGTACAATTGGTCCACAAAGCCTGGAATCAGTAATCTCGTTCTGATAACGTTGTGCGTACGCAGTTGAGCGTCAAAGACTGATGAAGCACATCGTTGCACTGCCGTAACTGGTATAGTGGCGCTATCTGTGTCTGTAGGTCACAAACACCGAGACAAGCGCAATGAACTGCAACCATCAGGTGGCCTACAACATCGCATACTATATACTGTACTGTGTACCTATAAGAGTGGGTGCTGACAAGTCCTTGGCTTTTTGAAGAAAAAAATGCTGTTATGCGTTTCAAAAATTTATTTACTCAACGCACTACCCATTGAGCTAAACACATTTATATCATGTTCCTTCCAGCTTCTCTAGCCCCCCCCCCTCTCTCTCTCTCTCTAAAAACAAAGGCCGGTGGTGCTGCAAAAATAAAATCTCACCGGTAGCCTTTCTGTCTTCCTCACTGTTCAGAAATCGTCTCCCTTGAGATACTTCTTGAGTCTCGAAAACGAACAACAGACTGACAGCGTCCAAGACAGATGAACAGAGATGAAGATTTCGAAGTGAAGATCCACCAATTTTTGCTGTGTGATGGCCGCCTTGTGAGGAGGGGAATAGTACTGCAGAAAAAAGCTTCTTTCTGTCAGCTTTCTTCGACGTTTGGAGACCAATTGCTGCTTCTGTTAGTCAAGAGGTTCTTCTAAATACTTTAAGCTGATGGTTTTACCATGTTGTAAATACGAGTCCATCTTTATCCCAAAAGAAAATGTTCAAATTCGAATGTGTGTGAAATCTTATGGGACTTGACTGCTAAGGTCATCAGCCCCTAAGCTTACACACTGCTTAACCTAAATTATCCTAACGACAAACACACACACACACACACACACACACACACACACACACACACACACACACACACACACACACGCCCGAGGAAGGACTCGAGCCTCCGCCGGGATCAGCCGCACAGTCCATGATTGCAGCGCCTTAAACCACTCGGCTAATCCCGCGCGGCCCCAAAAGACAAATGCTTGCAACGTGTCTACAGCTCTTTCTTTTTCGAACTTCTTTACGGCGGAGAACCACCGTGTCTCCGTTTTTTCGACAGATTTTGGCCTCTGGATCATAAATGCGTTACATGTTTCATCCGTGGTGGTAAACGCAGGAACGAATTTCTTGATAGTGCAGCAGGAAGGGTACTTATCATCCATAATCACAATAAATTTGTTTGGCTGTGTTCCCTTTTAAGAAAGATACTTAATCACAGCACTACTCTTTTTCACTGTGAATTCTGTATTTTATTTCCCCTGCAGAGAAAAATACAGAACAACGTTATTGCTACGCAACTGCCATCTCATACACTGATCAGTGAAAAACTTACGAGCACCGCTACGTTGCATGCCACCTGTTGGCGTTGCGGACACGTGATGCGGTAGTAAAAATCTGTAAGCGGGGCAGACACGGCCGGAGGATCACCCTAGCGAATATCTGGATTACAAATCGGGAAATCCTCAGAGATAGGTGACCGTGACGAAGGGCAGATTATTATTACGCGGAGCCTGTAAACGAATATCCCAAAAGCAGCGAAGCTGGTCGAATGTTCACGTGCTACTGTCGTGAGTGTCTACGGGAAGAGGTGGAAGGACAGTGAAATTACCACTAGGCCTAAATGATTGGACGTCCAATGTTCTTAACAGAACGTGGGTTCGGAGGCTTGTTTGCTCCGTAAAGTAGGATAAATGGTGGTCTGTGGCATCTCTACCGAAAGAGCACAGTGCTGGCGCACGCACAAGTGTTTCGGAGAGCACCGATCATCGTACATAGCCGAACGAGGAGTTCGGCATCAGACCATCCCTACGTGTTCACATGTTAACCCAACTACATCGTCAATTACGATTGCAGTAGGCACGGGACCATTGGAATTCGACCACTGATCAATGGAAACCTGTCGGCTCTTCGGGCGAATCCCATTTTTCTACACTACGTCGATGGTCGTCTCCATAAACGCCTTCATCGAGGTGAATGGAGCCGGCCGCTGTGGCCGAGCGGTTCTAGGCGCTTCAGTTTGGAACCGCGCTGCTGCTACGGTCGCAGGTTCGATCCTGCCTCGGGCATGGATGTGTGTGATGGATGTCCTTAGGTTAGTCAGGTTTAAGTAGTTCTAACTCCCATAGTGCTTAGAGCCATTTGAGCCATTTTGAGATGGTGTGCATGGTGCTACGGGCGCAGCCTGGTGGGAGAGGTATTAATGCTCTGAGAGACATTCTACTACACTTTCATGGGTCGTAATTGAAGATTCTCTGACAGCTGTGAAGCTTCTGGATCCCTTCATTCTTGATATCTCCTCAGACAGCGACATAATCTTTCAGCAGTATAAAAGTCCGTGTCTCGGAGCCAGAACCGTGCTACAGTGATTTGAGGAGCATTACAGTGAACTGACGCTGATGTCTGGGCGACCAGATTCAGCTGATTTAAGTCCTATGAAAACCATCTGGGTCGCTATCGGGCGCCAGCACTGCGTACGCAGGTCAGCGGCCCGTTAGTTACGCGAATTACGCGATCTGTATGTAGACATCTAATGCCACATACCTCCACAAACCTAGCGACAGATCAGTGATGTATTTCGTTCCAGAGACGAGCAAACAACCTATTAAGCAGGTGGCAGTAATGTTTCGGCTCATCAATGTATAATGTATAGAACGAAGTTTAATGCTAAAAGATCAGAATTAATCGACGTTCATTTTAACTAGGAGAAGCCAAGGAGTTCTCAGCACCCGTTCGTATTACATCCTGTAAGAACATGTGACACTAAAAAAAAAAAAAAAACTGTGATGTCGTGATTAATCTAATACCCAACAGCTTTGCCTCACGGAATGTAAAGTTTAAGCAAAAACGATAGAGTTTTGTATCATTCCGCTCCTATGTAATATAGCTGAAGTTATGAGAAAAAACCACTAACGGTCTTTTTCACCCGTAATTCTATCCCAGTCAATGATGAAAGAAAATATGAAAAACAGGAAACGGTGTTTGGAAATTTCCATCGGGCGCAAGTGACATCCACAGAAATGGAGGAAGGACGAACGAAATGAACCAGCAGAAAAGTCACTGAGGTGTCAATGACAGAATATAAAAAAGACAGAGGACCTCTGCAGTACCAGCAATAATTAGCTCTTGCGTAGTAGACACAGTTGTTATTAGAAATACACAGAGAACAAGTTCTGAAAAATTTTGAGCTGACGTTCATTTTAGCTTTACTATACACAAGTAACCACTGTAGTACTGTCGTAAAATTGCATGAAAGATGTGCTTAGCTGCGTGATAAATCAGAATTACGTTTCTGGTCCTACATCCGCAGAACTGAACAAAGAATTTGCTTCCGCACGGTCATCAAAGTCGTGGGGCAGCAGGTGGCCTATCGGGCTGTCACAAGATCACTGACATCCGAAAACTGCCAGCAGTTGCCCACGATGGCTGACGGAGGCCATTCGCAAGGTGTCGAGGCGCGTGCGCGGTGGAGTTACTCGTGCTGGCTCATCCAACCACGTGCGTGGGCGGGCTAGCTTGCGCCGCGTCATCAGATGTCACCAGAAGGTCGATGCTCCAGATAGCCTACTTCTTCAAGATCGCCGACGTGCTGTTAGCGAGACCAGCACCCGTCACGTGCCACTCGAAATAAACTGGCGTCACTTGGGATCGCTGGAGAAAGGTCGAACGCCGTTTGTCGACGCAAATTACACTGCAAAAAATCCGCCATCAGGCCCAAATCGTGGAACTAAGAAGCTGCACACTGCGTGAAATCCGGGAGGGGTCATTTCTTCTGCTTTATATAAAATAAATACATATTACGGCTGCCCCTCCATCCATTTAAATGTTTAACTGCAGAGTGACGAACTGGTACTGTAGATCATTCAAAGTACAAACTGTGCCTACTAGTTGGAACAAAGCACATGTCACATCCGTATATAGTGTAGCTGAAGCAATCCATAAAACGCTACAATATCCTAGATATAGATCTGTTGTAGAGTCTTAGAACTGAATCACTTCTTCCATACTAACCAGCACGATCCTGAAAACATCGGCGGTGCGAAACATAACTCGCGCTTTGCTTCCATGACATCCTGAAAACAGTAAAATACCTGTAGTATTTCTCGACTTCCAGAAAGCATTTCGCTCAGTACCGTACCTAGTCTTATCAACGAACGTACGATCATGTTGGTGTATCAAGTGAAATTCGTGACTGGATTTCTTGGTATATAGGACACGGGACGTTATCTTGCATGGATATTCATCGGTAGATGTAGAGGCAACTTAAGTGTGACCCAAGGAAGTGAGTTGGGACACATTCTGTTCTGTTGCACATTAATAACGTGGTAAACAATATTAATGGTAATTTCGCGTTTTTCGCATATCGTGCAGTTATCTGAAAAGAAGTACTGTCTGATGAAAGCTGTGTAAAACATCCAATCAGCTCTACATAAGATTTCAAAGTGGTGCAAATATTGGCTCATTGGTTTCAATGATCAGAAATGTAAACTAAAAAAAAAGTTGTGTTCTACGACTACAATATCAAGGCTGGAATCAGTGAACTCATGCAAATAGCTGGGTGCAATACTTTGTTGAGATATGAAATGAAACAATCAGATAAGATCACTCGCAGGAATATCAGATAGCAGACTTCGATTCATTGGTAGAATAGTGAGGAAATGCAACGAGGCTACAAAAGGTAAACCTTAAAAAAGACTCGTACGACCCATCCCAGAATATTCCTCAAATGTGTGGGACCCGTACTGAATGCTACTATACCGTCTTCGTCATAAAAATAAACCTGATGTAAACATTACACCATGTATTCTTCTCCGTTTGCTTGAAACTCACTGGATTTCGTTTCCCGTGGAGCGGAAGCCAAGTTGTGCCCAGTGCAGTAAAGTACGATCATAAGGATCGTTTCATGCTGTGTTACACGCAGACAGACTCAGCGATAATGCGGGACAACAGCTTTACAGGCGCATTTAACTTGGACAGCACTGACCGGCCAGCTGGTCCACTTAATCTACAATGATGTGATCATTTGCAATTCCGACGTAAAAAGACACGAGCAAAGAAATGGTATAGCCTCGAATGTCATGTAAATTTCAAAGAGAATGAAATAAAATTCGGCAAAACTCCAGCACTACCGCAAGTTCCTTAGGTGAGCAGACAGAAAGCTTACGTTCTCGTTCTTACCTAACATAGTACTGTAACTACAAACAAGAGTGATGAACATTCCTGACTTAAGCACAGAGTATTTTTTTCCAAGCGAGCAATGTGTATTGCGAAGGCATGCTGCGGGGATTTCACCGTATTGTTGAATACTGAAGCCACTGAAGGTATTAGTTACAGTTAGTCGTCTGGTAATCTATTATCTCCTTCCTTACCCGAATCCGAGAAATACATTTCGTTTCTGCAGCTGTCATCTGCTACCCTGATAACGAGTCGATCAACAACAGAATCCACGAAGGCATCCAGGTGGCTCATTTTCTCCTCTTCCTCTATGACGTGCAGTTCTGTATCGCGCCAGCGTTCGTCAGTGACACGTGATGAAGCTGCGTGCGTTAGTTCCACGACGGCTGCCAGCTCAACAGTCTTGTTATTTCTCGCGACAAATCCCTTAACTTGGCTCCACACCAGTTCTGTTGAGTTCACATGGAAATGGTACAGCGGCAAATGCACAGCATTTGTATGCTCTACTCGATGCTGTAAAACTGATTGTTTTTCATGTTTCTACGACACTTGTCTCTCTGGTTCGCATGGCACTACATCTGTAGTATGAAACAATGGACATAGTCCAAGTGAAGAGTATTTGGCATTTTAGTTTTGTCCTGAAAATTGAATTGTTACCTTTTCCTAATTTAAAAAACCATCATTAACAATATTTCATAAAATATCGATAATTAAGAATTTATATTTGAAATAAAAAAAGGAATTTAGCTTGCAATATGTAATAAGAAACAAGAAGCTGTGCATTATTCATAAAAAGTGATGATGAATTTTACAGTTAGAGACGCAGGTATTTCAAATTGTTCGGAAAAAAAAAGATTTCAGTATATGCACTGTGGATGACGAACTGCGACTGTCATTTAAACTGGCTTTTATCTGGTAATAAATGTGCAAACAGTCGCTTTTTTACGATTTATTCAACCATGAACATGTTTTCGAGCCACTGGAGGCTCATCTTCAGATGGAGGTCTTACAGAAACATTATCTTGTGGACCACGTGTGGCCATATGCAGTGCTGGTTCTACTGGCGGAAATGGCGGAAATTTAGTTCAAAATGGCTCTGAGCACTATGTGACTTAACTGATGAGATCATCAGTCCCCTAGAACTTAGAACTACTTAAAACTAACTAACCTAAGGACATCACACACATCCATACCCGAGGCAGGATTCGAACCTGCGACCGTAGCGGTCGCGTGGTTCCAGACTGAACCGCTCGGCCACTTCGGACGGCCGCGGAAATTTAGTAATCGGTAACAAAACATTTACGAATCCGAAAGTTTTTTATGTTTTAGGTGCTTACAGCTTCTGGTATTCACATCAGATAATGTTTCTGACCCCCCCATGAACCATGGACCTTGCCGTTGTTGGGGAGGCTTGCGTGCCTCAGCTATACAGACGGCCGTACCGTAGGTGCAACCACAACGGAGGGGTATCTGTTGAGAGGCCAGACAAACATGTGGTTCCTGAAGAGGGGCAGCAGCCTTTTCAGTAGTTGCAGGGGCAACAGTCTGGATGATTGACTGATCTGGCCTTGTAACATTAACCAAAACGGCCTTGCTGTGCTGGTACTGCGAACGGCTGAAAGCAAGGGGAAACTACAGCCGTAATTTTTCCCGAGGACATGCAGCTCTACTGTATGATTACATGATGATGGCGTCCTCTTGGGTAAAATATTCCATTGGGATCTCCGGGCGGGGACTACTCAAGAGGACGTCGTTATCAGGAGAAAGAAAACTGGCGTTCTACGGATCGGAGTGTGGAATGTCAGATCACTTAATCGGGCAGGTAGGTTAGAAAATTTAAAAAGGGAGATGGATAGGTTAAAGACAGATATAGTGGGAATTAGTGAAGTTCGGTGGCAGGAGGAACAAGACTTTTGGTCAGGTGATTACAGGGTTATAAATACAAAATCAAATAGGGGTAATGCAGGAGTAGGTTTAATAATGAATAAAAAAATAGGAGTGCGGGTTAGCTACTACAAACAGCATAGTGAACGCATTATTGTGGCCAAGATAGACACAAAGCCCATGCCTACTACAGTAGTACAAGTTTATATGCCAACTAGCTCTGCAGATGATGAAGAAATTTATGAAATGTATGATGAGATAAAAGAAATTATTCAGGTAGTGAAGGGAGACGAAAATTTAATAGTGATGGGTGACTGGAATTCGTCAGTAGGAAAAGGGAGAGAAGGAAACATAGTAGGTGAATATGGATTGGGGGGAAGGAATGAAAGAGGAAGCCGCCTTGTAGAATTTTGCACAGAGCATAACTTAATCATAGCTAACACTTGGTTCAAGAATCATGAAAGGAGGCTGTATACATGGAAGAAGCCTGGAGATACTGACAGGTTTCAGATAGATTATATAATGGTAAGACAGAGATTTAGGAACCAGGTTTTAAATTGTAAGACATTTCCTGGGGCAGATGTAGATTCTGACCACAATCTATTGGTTATGAACTGCAGATTGAAACTGAAGAAACTATAAAAATGTGGGAATTTAAGGAGATGGGATCTGGACAAACTAATTAAACCAGAGGTTCTACAGAGTTTCAGGGAGAGCATTAGGGAACAATTGACAGGAATGGGGGAAAGAAATACAGTAGAAGAAGAATGGGTAGCTCTGAGGGATGAAGTGGTGAAGGCAGCAGACGATCAAGTAGGTAAAAAGACGCGGGCTAATAGAAATCCTTGGGTAACAGAAGAAATATTGAATTTAATTGATGAAAGGAGAAAATATAAAAATGCAGTAAATGAAGCAGGCAAAAATGAATATGAACATCTCAAAAATGAAATCGACAGGAAGTGCAAAATGGCTAAGCAGGGATGGCTAGAGGACAAATGTAAGGATGTAGAGGCTTGTCTCACTAGGGGTAAGATAGATACTGCCTACAGGAAAATTAAAGAGACCTTTGGAGAGAAGAGAACCACTTGTATGAATATCAAGAGCTCAGATGGCAACCCAGTTCTAAGCAAAGAAGGGAAAGCAGAAAGGTGGAAGGAGTATATAGAGGGTTTATACAAGGGCGATGTACTTGAGGACAATATTATGGAAATGGAAGAGGATGTAGATGAAGATGAAATGGGAGATAAGATACTGCGTGAAGAGTTTGACAGAGCACTGAAAGACCTGAGTCAAAACAAGGCCCCGGGAGTAGACAACATTCCATTAGAACTACTGATGGCCTCAGGAGAGCCAGTCATGACAAAACTGTACCATCTGGTGAGCACGATGTATGAGACAGGCGAAATACCCTCAGACTTTAAGAAGAATATAATAATTCCAATCCCAAAGAAAGCAGGTGTTGACAGATGTGAAAGTTACCGAACTATCAGTTTAATAAGTCATAGCTGCAAAATACTAACGCGAATTCTTTACAGACGAATGGAAAAAGTGGTGGAAGCCGACCTCGGGGAAGATCAGTTTGGATTCCGTAGAAATGTTGGAACACGTGAGGCAATACTGACATTACGACTTATCTTGGAAGAAAGATTAAGAAAAGGCAAACCTACGTTTCTAGCATTTGTAGACTTAGAGAAAGCTTTTGACAATGTTGACTGGAATACTCTCTTTCAAATTCTGAAGGTGGCAGGGGTAAAATACAGGGAGCGAAAGGCTATTTACAATCTGTACAGAAACCAGATGGCAGTTATAAGAGTCGAGGGGCATGAAAGGGAAGCAGTGGTTGGGAAAGGAGTGAGACAGGGTTGTAGCCTCTCCCCGATGTTATTCAATCTGTATATTGAGCAAGCAGTAAAGGAAACAAAAGAAAAATTCGGAGTAGGTATTAAAATTCATGGAGAAGAAGTAAAAACTTTGAGGTTCGCAGATGACATTGTAATTCTGTCAGAGACAGCAAAGGACTTGGAAGAGCAGTTGAACGGAATGGACAGTGTCTTGAAAGGAGGATATAAGATGAACATCAAAACGAGGATAATGGAATGTAGTCAAATTAAGTCGGGTGATGCTGAGGGAATTAGATTAGGAAATGAGACACTTAAAGTAGTAAAGGAATTTTGCTATTTAGGGAGTAAAATAACCGATGATGGTCGAAGTAGAGAGGATATAAAATGTAGACTGGCAATGGCAAGGAAAGCGTTTCTCAAGAAGAGAAATTTGTTAACATCGAATATAGATTTAGGTGTCAGGAAGTCGTTTCTGAAAGTATTTGTATGGAGTGTAGCCATGTATGGAAGTGAGACATGGACGATAATTAGCTTAGACAAGAAGAGAATAGAAGCTTTCGAAATGTGGTGCTACAGAAGAATGCTGAAGATAACGTGGGTAGATCACGTAACTAATGAGGAGGTATTGAATAGGATTGGGGAGAAGAGAAGTTTGTGGCACAACTTGACTAGAAGAAGGGATCGGTTGGTAGGACATGTTCTGAGGCATCGAGGGTACACAAATTTAGCATTGGAGGGCAGCGTGGAGGGTAAAAATCGTAGAGGGAGACCAAGAGGTCAATACACTAAGCAGATTCAGAAGGATGTAGGTTGCAGTAGGTACTGGGAGATGAAGAAGCTTGCACAGGATAGAGTAGCATAGAGAGCTGCATCAAACCAGTCTCAGGACTGAAGACCACAACAACAATGTTTCTGTAACACTTCCATCTGAAGATGGCCTGCAGTGGCTCGAAAACATGTTCACGGTTGAACAAATCGTAAAAAAGCGACTGGTTGCACACTTATTACCAGATAAATGCCAAAAAAAAGGATGTCCAAAGCAAGACCTGAATCACCGATCCATGAACTGCACCAGATTTTCAATCTGCTACGTTACCGATCACACTATACATCTGATTTATATGTATATATCTCTAATGTGGAACAGTCCGTGGAAAACTTCAAGTCCGATTTTTTTCTGTAAATCTATTAAAAACTTAAGAATAACCTATTTCTCAGCGCTTTTTAACCATGTCCATCAAGCGTGTTTCACTACCGAACAGGAAGCAGCCTCAGTCATTTTTATGCTGCTTATTAACAGCGTGACAATCGAATCGTTCAAATGGCTCTGAGCACTATGGGACTTAACAGCTGAGGTCATCAGTCCCCTACAACTTAGAACTACTTAAACCTAACCAACCTAAGGTCATCACACACATCCATGCCCGAGGCAGGATTCGAACCTGCGACCGTAGCAGCAGCGCGGTTCCGGACTGAAGTACCTAGAACCACTCGGCCACAGCGGCCGGCAGCGTGACAGTCAGAGAGACTGTGACTGTACACGACTTTTAAAATAAAAACTACATAGCTAAAGCGTGATTAAGAAAAACGTTGATGGTTATTCATACATTAGAACATCTTAAAGTAACTTAGTAATAAAATATCTAGTAGATAAGAAGCACCTACTGCCAAGAGCTTAAACCGCCCGTGTACATGTGCTACGTGACCAATCATCACGTTTGCATTTGTCTGCATCAGGTTTATTCTTACGATGAACAGAATATAACAGGTACTACTGAACGTATGCAGAAAAGAGCAGCACGAATGGTCACGGATTTGTTTGATCCATGGGACCGCGTCACAGAGATGTTAGAAGAACTGAACCGGCAGATGCTCGAAGACCCATGTCAGTTACTGTGAAAAAGTCTGCTTACAAAATTTCATGAACCAGCTTGAAGTGTCGAAACTAGGAATATACTGAAGCTGCGTACCTATCGCTCCCGTAGGGAACGAGGAGACAAGATGGAACTAATCGCTGCTCGGGCAGAGGCGATTAAACAGTCAGTCTTCTAGCGCTCCAGCCGTGAATAAGTCAGGAAGAAGCCCTCATAACTGCTCCAACGGACTTTGCCGTGCACTTAACAGCGGTTTTCAAAGTGTAGATGTAGCCGCTGCATCGAATGGTAATAAAATTTTCGATTTATCTTACGGTACTTAGGAGTTCTTATAGTGATTGTATAGTACACAACGAATCAGGCTCCGTGTCTATAATTCTCTTTCAGTCATAGAAAAACATAATTTTATTTGGAAGAGGCGAGAACTTTTAAAAATACTACTGTGTTGAAAATTGTCACCCTGTAACTCTACGCTGTTTTTTATTCTTTATTGTTTCTGGACTCCGGTATACGTTTTACTTCAGTTAATCTACAGTTTCACAGCTATTTTCGTAAACATTTCCTTTTAAAAATTCCTACAGAAAAATCACAAACAAAACAAGTCTGGTGGTGACAAACGTTTGATTGTGTGAACGCTTCATGAATACGAGACGAAGATTGACGAGGCGTTTGGCACGTAACTGCATCTTGGTGGAATACGCTATACAGCCTTTCACGTTGCTTTAACTTACGCTAGAGGTTTCCGATAATTTGAAGATAAACGCCTGTATTAACAGTAGTTACAAAGAACACTGGTCCGACAGTTCGACTGACAGAAACGGCGCATCAGACTACTGTTTTTACCTCGAAAAGGTACTTCATGCACAATGTGAGACTTTCCAGTGAACCAGGAGCTACCTACAGCACCAGAAAAGAGAAAAACAAGCTTCAAGACTCATAAAATACGGTGCCCGTCACGATCACCATCTATAACCTTCTTAAGCAATCACTTGCAAAACTAAATTGGAAGTAATGTCGAACACATGAAGTGTGGCAAAATTTCTGGAGTAGGGACCTAAGTACAGAATTATATTTTCGGGCCAGGAGTAACTACTGCTAAATCTTCGCTACCGCTTCCTAACTTTCAACTGAAGGCTTACGGTTGATCCTAGAATTAGAGACATGGCCATCTTGTCATTACCTCTTGGAACACAACTTTTTACAGTAATACTTGATATCACGAAGTCTTTGTAAATAATTTCATGACTTTTCTTAAATGAACCAACGTGGATATAAGGCTGAACTAGAAGCACTCTTTTTTCACAGAATACAGTGTACTTTACGTGATTAACTCACCGAAAGACGAAAAGACATCAACACCACTTTCGACGCTTTCCGTTAGAGATGGGAGACAAGAGCACATGTCTCGGGACACTCAGGAGCGTCCGATGCGCGCTTCACACCTCACCTCACGGTACTCTAGGGAATGTGAAAACATGTCTGATGTCACGGCTCCATAACACACTAAAAATCAGAGGAAAACAGGTTCCGGCTCTTGTGGATGGGGCCAGCGGGCTGAGCCACAAATGGAAGCGTGGTTTCCTATCCAAAGCAAATGGTTTACGTGCAAAACCACACAATATAGTAGGCAAATTCGGCCATTTCATTTGAGAAGTTTCATTACTTTGGCGTGAGTAGAAGGGAGCTGTACGCAACTGAGTACTAGTAGTTGGTACCCTTCCCCATCATCACTGAATGTTTTTTACATTATGAATATACTGATAGTTCAAGAATCGCATCAGAAGGTACCGTACGCTATGCTTCCTTGTGGCCAAGGACAGGTCACTATGACCGGTATAAGCTTGCATAGTCAGCCTTTGGCTATACACCTAGAAACCTAGAAAAAAAACTCCCGTAAGCAATTCACGCAAGTGTAAATTATTGTAGAAGAATAAGGAAAACGATTCACTACTACTACTACTACTTACGTATCTGTCCATCAGTGATGGGAGGATTCGCCTCCGTAGCTGAGGTCAGTTTCGCCTTGCGTGCGAGCGAGCACGTTGTTCCTACTTCCTCGTGTATAGCAGAGCCGCGGGTGTCGAACTATTGTGTACTCAGCCTTGTGTGTGTATATCAACTGGTGTTGCACCGTCGTTGCCTAGCGGAGTTCGTTGTTGCTTTGTTCACTGTCAGCGGCGTCCTCTGCCCACGCCATGGTGTCTATCGGATCTCCCTCGTCGGGGTACTGTTTGTTACGATTTGATACAGGGTGTTTCAAAAATGACCGGTATATTTGAAACGGCAATAAAAACTAAACGAGCAGCGATAGAAATACACCGTTTGTTGCAATATGCTTGGGACAACAGTACATTTTCAGGCAGACAGACTTTCGAAATTACAGTAGTTACAATTTTCAACAACAGATGGCGCTGCGGTCTGGGAAACTCTATAGTACGATATTTTCCACATATCCACCATGCGTAGCAATAATATGGCGTAGTCTCTGAATGAAATTACCCGAAACCTTTGACAACGTGTCTGGCGGAATGGCTTCACATGCAGATGAGATGTACTGCTTCAGCTGTTCAATTGTTTCTGGATTCTGGCGGTACACCTGGTCTTTCAAGTGTCCCCACAGAAAGAAGTCACAGGGGTTCATGTCTGGCGAATAGGGAGGCCAATCCACGCCACCTCCTGTATGTTTCGGATAGCCCAAAGCAATCACACGATCATCGAAATATTCATTCAGGAAATTAAAGACGTCGGCCGTGCGATGTGGCCGGGCACCATCTTGCATAAACCACGAGGTGTTCGCAGTGTCGTCTAAGGCAGTTTGTACCGCCACAAATTCACGAAGAATGTCCAGATAGCGTGATGCAGTAATCGTTTCGGATCTGAAAAATGGGACAATGATTCCTTTGGAAGAAATGGCGGCCCAGACCAGTACTTTTTGAGGATGCAGGGACGATGGGACTGCAACATGGGGCTTTTCGGTTCCCCATATGCGCCAGTTCTGTTTATTGACGAAGCCGTCCAGGTAAAAATAAGCTTCGTCAGTAAACCAAATGCTTCCCACATGCATATCGCCGTCATCAATCCTGTGCACTATATCGTTAGCGAATGTCTCTCGTGCAGCAATGGTAGTGGCGCTGAGGGGTTGCCGCGTTTGAATTTTGTACGTATAGAGGTGTAAACTCTGGCGCACGAGACGATACGTGGACGTTGGCGTCATTTGGACCGCAGCTGCAACACGGCGAACGGAAACCCGAGGCCGCTGTCGGATCACCTGCTGCACTAGCTGCGCGTTGCCCTCTGTGGTTGCCGTACGCGGTCGCCCTACCTTTCCACCACGTTCATCCGTCACGTTCCCAGTCCGTTGAAATTTTTCAAACAGATCCTTTATTGTATTGCTTTTCGGTCCTTTGGTTACATTAAACCTCCGTTGAAAACTTCGTCTTGTTGCAACAACACTGTGTTCTAGGCGGTGGAATTCCAACACCAGAAAAATCCTCTGTTCTAAGGAATAAACCATGTTGTCTACAGCACACTTGCACGTTGTGAACAGCACACGCTTACAGCAGAAAGACGACGTACAGAATGGCGCACCCACAGACTGCGTTGTCTTCTGTATCTTTCACATCACTTGCAGCGCCATCTCTTGTTGAAAATTGTAACTACTGTAATTTCGAAAGTTTGTCCGCCTGAAAATGTACTGTTGTCCCAAGCATATTGCAACAAACGGTGTATTTCTATCGCTGTTCGTTTAGTTTTTATTGCCGTTTCAAATATACCGGTCATTTTTGAAACACCCTGTAAAAGGAAGCCTCATGTTCCACCAGGTTCTGTAGAAATTCACGACTGGTTGATCGATACTATTCAGGTTACACCTGCTTATTTTGATTGTGATTTGTGTGCATTTTCTGTGAAGTTTGGATCTCCCTTGCAAGTAGACGGCTTCTAAAAATGTTCAGATGTGTGTGAAATCTTATGGGACTTAACTGCTAAGGTCATCAGTCCGCAAGCTTACACACTACTTAACCTAAATTATCCTAAGGACGAACACACACACCAATGCCCGAGGGAGGACTCGAATCTCTGCTGGGACCAGCCGCAGACAGCTTCTCTCTCGGGTTGGTTCTCAGCTGATGTTTATATACTGTGATGGTTCCGTTAGTCCAGTACTTTTTGTAAATGAGCCGATCGAGTGTATTCCGGTCCCGGCAGAGGTTCGAGTCCTCCCTCGGGCGTGGGTGAGTGTGTTTGTCTTTAGGATAATTTAGGTGAAGTAGCGTTTAAGCTTAGGGACTGATGACCTTAGCAGTTAAGTGCCTTAAGATTTCACACACATTTGAACATTTTTTTTAGTACATTCCGGTAAGAGTTTAGAATCTTCCACCCGAAGTGGACGTTTCATTTCTTGGCGTTGGTTTCTTATGGAGTAATTCGGCATATCCGGCGGGAACGCTGGTCTGCTCAACATCGCTTGCAATGTTACAGTGGTGTAGAAAAAATATTGCTTCACACCTGAATTTTTGTGGTTACCGGATTCATGTTACGTATGCAGGGCAAGGGGGAACCTGCTCTCTTTGTAGTGAAAGCGTCCATCTGAGATCCAGTTGTCCGCGTCGAGTTATGGTTTTTGTGGTGTCACCGCCAGACACCACACTTGCTAGGTGGTAGCCTTTAAATCGGCCGCGGTCCGTTAGTATACGTCGGACCCGCGTGTCGCCACTATCAGTGAATGCAGACCGAGGGCCGCCACACGGCAGGTCTAGAGAGACTTCCTAGCACTCGCCCCAGTTGTACAGCCGACTTTGCTAGCGATGGTTCACTGACAAAATACGCTCTCATTTGCCGAGACGATAGTTAGCATAGCCTTCAACTACGTCATTTGCTACGACCTAGCAAGGCGCCATTACCAGTTACTATTGAGATTATGAATAATGTACCGTCAAGAGCGACGTCCACCATTTATGGATTAAAGTTAAGTATTCCACCAGCAACGTCCGTTTTTCTAAATTCTAATTTCCTTGTCCTGTTCCAGGCCTCACGCCAGCTTGCGTGAGCTAAAACGCGTGCCTTTCGGCTTCCTCCAGTACCCGGTGTTGGCTCTCCTGCCAGCCCACAACAGTTTTAAAGTCGTCCGATGAGAAACGTCGTCCGTTGACATTAGCTTGATTTGTGTCTCCGCAATGTGTTGTTAACACTTCTCCAACTGTAGAGGACGGTGAGGAGACATTGGCCCCACTCCGTCCGGCTTTCCGCCGTTGCCGGCGCGTTCAGACGCGGCTTCTGCTGCCT
The DNA here is from genome assembly GCF_023864275.1 of Schistocerca cancellata. Taxonomy (NCBI): domain Eukaryota; kingdom Metazoa; phylum Arthropoda; class Insecta; order Orthoptera; family Acrididae; genus Schistocerca; species Schistocerca cancellata. The sequence goes on along the minus strand of NC_064626.1, from coordinate 18,708,306 downwards.
CAGGCGCATGCATCGGTTGCACAGCTTAAAACGTCGGCGGACTCAGGATGGAGAAGAGACTGAAGTCGCCCCTTCCCATTCCCGCCTGTCCGAGAAGGCGATGGTGGTGGGGCTTAACTGCGGTTGTTCTTTCCCTCTTTTCCCAGGGATGACGTGACTGGTTCTGTTGATGATCGAAAGTGAGTTACATCTGCAGCCTCTCATCTAGCCGTCGAAACGCAAGTTATGTTCCAGTGGGTACCGATGAGTTAACGGAGACTTCGTCTGCTGTTCTGCCTTTATAGTTTTTTGGCGCAATACCGTCCCTTCCTCATTCTGATGCTGTGGAGCAACAGGTTACTTACGGATTCTCTTCCGGGTAGTCAGATGCTGCAGACAGCTTCAGACGCTGCAGTGCCTGTCCGTTCTTCATCTGATGATGGTTGTGTTTCTCACATTCCTTTAAGTGGAGTGGGGATGGCTCCCATCTTGCACCGGACCTTGAGGAGCCCACGTTGTCATGGAGTGGTGTGAAACAACGTTTTCAACCTGAGCATGCAGCATCGCGCCGAAAACAACGAAGTATGGAATCTGCACCTCACTGTGGAGAGTATTCAAATCCTGTACCTTCGTCTCCGTGGAGAGCGCGTCGTGACGTGTAAATTCTTTTCTGTTTCGCTATCAGTGTCTTACGTGTCTTAACTAATGCAGGCCTATGCGTTTCTTACCCTAAATGTTAATAGCATAAGCTGTCCATTACGGTTTGCTGCAATATGACTGTTTATTTATGATTACCAAGTTGATGTCGTGTGTTTGCAAGAAGTGTCATTTGGTGTGTTTTATCTTCCTTTCGTATTCTGTCTTTTTCAATATTGCGCCGAAAAGTTCTACTGGCATGGCCGTGCTTTATAGGGACGGTATTCCGTCGACAGACTTTGAAACACTGAACAACGGTTGGTGTATACGATGTCGTTTTTATTCTCGCCTTAAATTCTCTTTATGCCCCGCCTGGATCTGGTCATACATATGACCGCTCGCGCTTTTATAAGGGATAGGCCATTTATTTACTTCGTCAAAAAATTTTGATTGGGGAAGATTTCAACTGCGTCTTACGTCCTGTGGATCAGACTAGCAATTAATTGTAACTACTGTCGTGAACTTAACGATATTGTGGCGATGGATGGATCTGCAAATACCACATATTAGTGCTGTTTACGTATCTTGCAGCTGCTTCTAGCAGTCAAATGGACAGTTTTTATTTGTTTGCTTTCCTATGTAGCCACCTTTTGTCAATTGATTTATGCCTGCCAGTTTCACTGGCCACTGTGCTGTTTCAATGAGTCTTAATCACGTCCCGCAGCGGGTACATGTTTCTCCCCCTGTTTGGAAGCTAAATGTTTTACAACTGGCGGACCGCTCTGTGGATAACATCATTGCTGCCATGTGGGGGCGGGCAGTCTGTGCATTATCCCTCAGTGCAGTTATGGAATGGCGCGTTGCCATTGCCAATCCTCGGCTTCACACTGCAATCATGCGTTTTAGCGTTGCTACAGCGGCTGATATGAGGAGTCTGGAGTTTTATTATGCTGCCCTCCGTGATCTTTTTGATAGCACTGAGACGTCCCTTTGAGAGGTATGGTTGCTCACCGCGCGAAGGCGAAACGCTGCAACTCAAACGACTGGAATCTGACGGTCTCAGTTTGCCTTCCCAGCCATGTTCAGTTCTCCAGGACGAGCTGGCCTCTCTGTATTATCTAATTCGGCTTCGAACGCGACCTCAAAGGACGTGTCTCACTACGAAATGGGCGTGAGCCCAACCTGAATTAATGCGTGAACTTTCCCGGTATTTTTCCGATCATTACACTGGAGTGGAATCAGACGGTATGCCGTCTGCTGATTGTACTTCCCCTCTTGATAGTGTTGTTACGCCATCTGTCCATGAGGAGTTTTTGGTAGCTTTCCACCGTGACGAGGTATCAGATGTAGTAATTCGCTCTCGTACCCGCAAATCGCGGCTTGTAGCTCTTCCAAAGAATTTTATGTTCCTTTATTTTACAGGTCCGTCTTGATCACATAAATTTTTACATTTAACAAGACCGGTTTCAGCTACTGCCATCTTCAGATCATAAAATATTCTGATGTAGTATCAACGTCAAACTAAACATGTAGGTACATAGTAAGTGCTCACTTACTATTTACCTACATGTTTAGTTTGACTTTGATACTACATCAGAATATTTTATGATCTGAAGATGGCAGTAGCTGAAACCGGTCTTGTTAAATGTAAAAATTTATGTGATCAAGACGGACCTGTAAAATAAAGTTCCAAAAATATGATCACGGACTCATTTTCAGAGTTTATGTCTTCAACTGATAAATTTTATGTTCGCATTTGCCCTACGATAAGAGATACGATACCATCTACGGTGAATGAAGTGGTGTAAGGGGCACACATCCTGCCCTCCTGTAAGGACCGAAGAATTGTTTTAATTCCTTAAGAAGACGGGACGTTTGTCCGTGGATCAGTGCCGACCGACAGTGCTACTCAATTTTGATTACAAAATCTGAGCGTGGGAGTAAGTAGCCGTTTGTCGGTTTTGCTGGCTGACATTGTCTCGCGTTGTCAAAACTGTCCGTCGGGTCGCCCTCTCCTGGCTCCCGTTGCTGAATGTGATCTCCTCTCGATTGATTCCACTGTCTCGGGGGATTTACTTTTTATTAATTTTAATCATGCATTTGTCCAAGTAAGTCACGATTTTCTGTTCCGAGCGTTCATGGCTGTTGGTTTTAATGACGATGCACGAGGGATATTCAGCTCTGAAATTACTCGTATTCAGGCGTCTATTGAGGTGAACAGTCGTCTTACACCACGCATAAAGTGTGTCGAGGTGTCCTGCAAGGGAGGCCCCTATCTATTTTGTTATTTGCGCTATTTCTGGAACCCTTATTGCGGTCCATAGCTGCTCGATTGCTCAGCTGCTCGTTATTGGGCGAGAGGTTTATCGTCCACGGGTGTGCCGATGACGTAACCATACTTCTTCTTACTCATGACGACGTGCTGGTGCTCAAGGCTGTTCTGCACAGCACAGCAACCAGATACCACTAATTTTCCTCGAATTTGACGCTGTTGGGATTCCGTGGGCTATAGCCATCGCCCGCCATCGATCGCTGTAGACGCGATCCTTGAACACGAGTGTCGCCCACTCTCTGTACTTCATAAGGTTCGGTCCTTGGAAATATATGTATTGAGTAAAGCCTATTTTGCTGCTTAAATTTTTGCCATTTCTTCGATAATTTCCCGAAAGTTACATTAATCAGACAAGTTTATCTGGCGAAAAACTATGTTTATTGTGCGCTATGAGATTATGACGAGATCCAGACTAATGGCAGGTGTGGGCCTCCTTGATGTTGTGGCCACGCCTTCTGCTTTATTTCTTCGACCCTCTATTTTAACGTGTCTTCCCCTCCTCCCTCCCCCCCCCCCCCCTCCAGGCACTCACCACTCGCCTTTTTGCCCGTCTTCGACCTGCGAACCCAACCGCTCCAGTAGATGTTGGTAAGACATATAGTAAACCAAGTCATATTCAGGAATTTTGTTATTGAGGTCAGTTATTTTGGGGTTGATATTCTTTCCTAGTCGCATTTCTCTGTAAAAAAAGCTATGATGTTACTGGATGTTTCCAAATCGCGTTTGTTCTGTGGAGTCCCTTTCATTAGAGACAGTTTGTAAGATTGTTTGGTTCAACGTCAGCCAAGATATTTTTCGATGAAAGTGACGTCGTCATGGTATCAAATTGTTCATAACCTTGTCCCCAACATCGTTCGACTTTTCCGCACTGGCCTTAGTGAGACGAACCGAGGCAGTCGTTGCTGTGAAACGGATAAATTACGTCATCGGTCGGTCTCCTGCGGCCACAGGCAGTTGGCCTTTCTTGCCAGGACGACGGAAGCGGCAATCTCACGTGCGGTTCTGCTGCGCCTCTATTCAGCCTTCTTTCCCAGAACGAAAAACGATACAGTTGTGTGGCTTGTCGGGCATTACATTCATAAGGTACGACTCGGACCCTTACGCGTTTTCTCATTTTCTGGTTACAGCACATTCGACATGTCAGAGAATGTCACACAGTCGTGAGATTTTAGCGAGTATGGTGTACCTCGTATTTATTCATCATGGAGTTTGATGATGTGTAGAATCCATTTTCTCTTGAATGTTTCATTCCTGTCACCTTGCTTCTGCTAAAGAAGACGAAAAATACTGTTACTACAGGGCCTTTAAGTGCACAAGGTGTCAGGTGTTTTAAACGCTTATTTTTGTTTTTAAAATATCGCAGCTTTCATCATAGTTTTTGTTCAATTTAAAAAATAAATAAATGAAAGAAGTCGGTTTGTTCAGTTGCCATATTGGTGATAAGTTGTCCACTTCTCTAATTAAAAAAAGAAGTGAGTATGAGTCCCAGGTTCGAAAAAAGAAAAGAAAATGGTAAAGTGACCGCTCAAGATGAGCGGGAAATCCGAGTTCGAGTTAAAAAATTGTCGCTAATGCATACCTGTGGAGTAGCACTCGACTCGGGGGTGCGTCAGTTTGAATCCTGTTGGTGAATGAAATGTCCTCTGCCAGTTATTAATTACGTGTCCCTTTGGAAGTCAGATCTGGAGGCTGGTGAGATTGAGTAAGAGTCTCTGACCGCGCTTTTCACCAAGCTGTCGTTTTCTGAAGTTGTGACCCCAGCGCAGAAGACAGATCGTCGGTCGTGGGACTTCCTTCGGCGGAGGCTGCTGCGCTGTCAGTTCAAATCTTTGAATGTGCTTCCTGCGGTATGCCACTTGGCCAGGTTAGTCTGTGTATCTACAGAGGGCAAGATATGTAGCAGTGACAATGATGTTAGGGACGATTCTCTTTAATGTATCCAGTTTGATTATTATTCAGAATGGTTCAAATGGCTCTGAGCACTATGGGACTTAACATCTGAAGTCATCAGTCCCCTAGACTTAGAACTACTTAAACCTAACAAACCTACGGATATCACACACATCCATCCCAGAGGCAGGATTCGAACCTGCGACCGCAGCAGCAGCGCGGTTCCGGACTGAAGCGCCTAGAACCGCTCGGCCACAACGCCGGCGATTATTATTAAAATATTCACACACTTACACTGTCTTTTACAACACTCCACATAGCTTTCTGAACTGTGTGGTAACTTTTCCATCCAACTTCAGAAATATGACACAAATGTACTGCTCTGCGTTACGCACTAGACAGAGTGAGCATTACATATTCCCAACTCAGTTACAGTTACAGAGTACAACATGTCCCGCTCTGAAGAACACCTGAAACAGAGTGACTGTTGCATATTCAAATCCAAGTAACGCACGATACTGAGATACGTGTCCGGCCCTCAAGAGCGTCCGAGACCGAGATACGTGAGAAGGAAGCCCTGCAGAACGCCAGAAACAGAGTGATTAGCGCAGCGCAGCCAAAGTACTTCGTCTCCCAGGCGCGCCAAAGCGACCCGTAGGTGCCCGAAGCACTTAGATTCCAGTATCGTTACTCTTATGTTTAACTAATGAAATTTGATAAAAGAAAACGACAGACTCGTTGGGGAACCATGAGAAACTGTCATACTGAAAACTGGGTTAAATACAATGAAAAGTGTATAAATAATTAATAAGAGAAGTCAGGCGTTTTGGCGCCTAGCACCCGAACGTGACGACCAATCAGGAGCAAGTTCAACACAACAGGCCGACTCTCCCACCGAACTGGTACATGATGTACCATCTGTCGCTTGTGCCTCACACCACTCCTGTACCATATGCTACTTCACGTGCATCAAGCTACATCAAGGCCAGCTCCTAAAAAATAAAATACTGTGCGGCCACAGCCAGGAATATCACACAGTAGTTGGCCGGACTGCGGAGGAGAGGTGGTGGCGTAAAGTTTGTGATCACCAGTCTCCGCGTCAGTGCTCTGGATTAAAGTCCAAACCTCTCCGCAGTGTCTCACGATGTGAGGGTGTGTGGCGCTGTTGATCATCTGTCCGTCGGATGGAACGTTAAGCTTGGCGGGCCCCTGGATGGTTCAAATGGTTCAAATGCCTCTGAGCACTATGGGACTCAACGGCTGAGGCAGGATTCGAACCTGCGACCGTAGCGGTCACGCGGTTCCAGACTGTAGCGCCTAGAACCGCTCGGCCACTCTGGCCGGCGACCCTGGATGGTTTCCGAGAGGAGTTGGGCTATGCGCCGGCGTCGGATACGACCCTCTACCTCCTCTCATCATCTCCAACAATCACAGGACACTACACTACACGCACGCAACCAACACTTAACAGATACATTTCCATACACAGCTCACATACTTCACGACAGACAGATACCTGCGGATCTGTAGTATACGGAAAAATTTCTAATTGGGTGGCTGAACTCGGCCTTAGGGGTCTCCTAGCCACTCGCGCGATACAACTGTACCTTTAGTGACGGAAATTCATCCAGTCGAGCTCATGGAGGCGAACGGCCTCGTAGCCTTTGATGGGAAGAAGAATGGGTCATTCCGCTCGATCTTCGCAGCTGTAGCGTCAAGCCCTTCCTCCCTGGCTGTATTTCTATAGGTAGCACCTACAAGCAAGAATGTCTCATAAGCAGTGCAAGCAAGCGTGAATTATTATTGTGGAAGAAATATCAATTACTACATGCCTATGCGCTCATTTACACACTATGTGATCAAAATGTTTCAAATGGCTCTGAGCACTATGGAACTTAACTTCTGAGGATATCAGACCCCTGGAACGTAGAACTACTTAAACCTAACTAACCTAAGGACATGACACACATCCATGGCCGAGGCAGGATTCGAACCTGCGACCGTTGCGGTCGCGCGATTCCAGACTGAAGCGCCTAGAAGCGCTCGCCACTGCGGCCGGCACCAAAAGCATCCGGACACCCCCAAAAGCAAATGTTTCTCATATTAGGAGCATTGTGCTGCCACCTGCTGCCAGGTACTCCATATCAGCGACCTCATACATTGTGAGAAAGCAGAATGGGGCGCTCCACGGAACTCACGGTCTTCGAACATGGTCAGGTGGTTGGGTATCATTTGTGTCATACGTCTGTACGCGATATTTCCACACTCCTAAACATCTCTACGTCCACTCTTTCCGATGTGATACTGAAGTAGAAACGTGAAGGGACATGTACAGCACAAAAGCGTACAGGCCGGTTTCGTCTGTTGACTGACAGAGACCGCCGACAGTTGAAGACCGTCACACAGTAATTCCACACTGCATCAGGAACCATTTCAAGTACTATGACGGTTAGGTGGGAGGTGAGAAAACTTTGATTTCATTGTCGAGAGGGTACTCATAAGCCACACATCACGCCGGTGAATGCCAAATGACGCTTCGTTTGGAATAAGGAGCGTAAAGATTGGGCGACTGAACAGTACAAAAACGTTGTGTGGAGTGGTGAATCACGGTACACAATGTGGTGACCCGATTGCAGGGTGTGGGTATGGAAAATGGCCTGTGAACGTCATCTGCCGGCGTGTGCAGTGCCAACAGTAAAATTCGGAGGCAATGGTGTTATGGTGTAGTCGTGTTTTTCATGGAGGGGGCTTGCAACCCATGTTTTTTTGCGTGGCACTATCACAGCACAGGCTTAAATTGCTGTTTTAAGCACCTTCTTACTTCCCACTGTTGATGAGCAATTCAGGGATGGCGATTGCATCTTTCAACACGATCTAGTACCTCTTCATAAATCACGGCCTATGGCGGAGTGCTTACACGGCTATAACATCCCTGTAATGGACTGGCTTGCACAAAGTCCAGATCTAAATGCTATGAACACCTTTGGGATGTTTTGAACGCTGACTTCGTGCCAGGCCTCACCGAATGGTTTCGATACCTTTCCTCAGTGCAGAGCTCCGTGAACAATGGGCTGCCATTCCCCAAGAAACCTTCCAGCACCTGATTGAATGCATGCCTGCGAGAGTGGAAGCTGTCCTCAAGGCTAAGGGTGGGTCAACACCGTACTGAATTCCAGCATTACCGATGGAGGGCGCCACGAACTTGTAAGTCACTTTCTGCCAGGTTCAAATGGTTCAAATGGCTCTGAGCACTATGGGACTCAGCATCTTAGGTCATAAGTCCCCTAGAACTTAGAACTACTTAAACCTAACTAAGCTAAGGACATCACACACACCCATGCCCGAGGCAGGATTCGAACCTGCGACCGTAGCAGTCCCGCGGTTCCGGACTGCAGCGCCAGAACCGCTAGACCACCGCGGCCGGCTTCAGCCAGGTGTCCTAATACTATTGATCACATAGTGTATATCGCATACATGGAAAGCGGAAAAACAGCATCCACTAAGTCACAACAAGGACGAAAGTGTATGTTGCGTGAGTGTGACGAACGGTCAGTGATGGGGATTGTGACGAAGTATAACACGACGACAGCTGCAAAAGTCACTGAAAAATTTAATGTCGCACTCGCGAACCCCGTCAGCACCAAAATAACGTGAAAGGCGCTCCAGGATCAGAGAAATCAAATGAAATGTAATGAGCGTATGGCATTGTTGGCCGGAAGGCCCCATCGAGGTAAGTTCGGTCGCCGAGTGCGAGTCTTACTTCAGTCGACGCGACGTTGGGCGACTTGCGTGCTGGTGATGAGGATGAGATGGTGACGAGGACAACACAACAGCCAGCCCATCAGCGGAGGAAATCTCCAACCCGGTCGGGACTCGAACCCGGGCCTGCCGGATGGGAGGCAAGCACGTTACCATTCAGCTAGGCGGCCAGGATCATTGAACTGCAGGAAAAGCTGGAATTTCAAAACCATTCATCAGAGATGTAAATGTCCGCCTCAGGAAAACGTCGTGACGAAACCATAAAGCCTGAACTATGCGGCTAAGGAAGAAAGTCATTTGGTGGGATGAGTCTTGTCGCACATTGTCCCCACCTTCTGTCCGAGTTTATATCTCAAGAGTGAAACTCGGCATGGGTTCGGTGATCTGGACAGCCACACTCTGCCTGGTACTCCATAGGCTTCATGGTTGCTCTGAAAGATCGCATTGCCACAGACGACGGTGCCATTTTAGCTGACGAGGTCCATCGCATAGTACAGTGTTTGTTCCCCAGTGGTGATGCTGTGTTCCAATACACAATGCTCGCATTATCCAGAAGTGGTTTTGTGAGCACGAGGATGAACTGTCGCACCTGCCTCGGCCACCACACTCATCAGATTTACTGAGTCTTTGCAGTCTGCTTTGGAGAGAAGGGGGCGTGGTCGCTATCCATCTCCACCACCGTTACGTGAATTTGCCGCTATTTTGGTGGAAGAATGGTAAGAGATTGCCTTGAAAACCACAGAGGTGTCGTATTCATTCATTCCAAAGCGATTGGAAACCGTTTCGAACCCTGAAAGTTTTCCTACACCGTATCAGGCATTGTAACGTGTTGAGTTTTTGGTCTTTCCGTATTTTTGTCCACCACCTGTACAACAAGATGGCTGCCATACCAATTAAAATGGTCTCACTCAATTCTTTATTCACTGTAGAATCATCTCAACAGCATGGGCCTCCACCACACAAAGAGAGCCCCCATTCCACAGGCCAACATCAGAAACTAGAATCCAGCCGAACCTCGAAGAGACACTGAGTGGCTAATAGTCTTTCAAACAAGAACGATCTCGTGGCCTAAAACCCGCGAACGATTCCCACTGGTCGAATACGAAACCGGCTCCCAAAAGATGTAAATTGCTTGAGTGACAATGCAAAGAGATTACTGCAGTGCATGTGTGAGAACTCCAAACTGATTATAGTGGACTCGTGTAAAGTGTTGCAAAGATAAATATCGCGATTTACTAAAAGCAAAATATAATGTGAAGAAATGAAAATGTCGAATAAACAGGCAACTTCCAGGCACAAGTTCTATTTATGCAGAAATAATTATTCTGGAGCCGTCAGTGAACATTGCAGCTGTAGAGCTCAGATGCAGAGTTCTCGAGGCAAAAACGCTGTGGAGATGCAGAAGACGGCAGGTGTCAGTTCTAAAGCTGTTGCAAATCCAGTTGCAATTAAGATGACATATTTAAAACTATTTCTACCAATTTCGGTATCGTTGCTTTCCTGGAAGAAAACGAAAACTGTCATCTTATGATGTAAGAAAGTCTCCAAAATGTGTCGTAATTGAGGAATTAAAGCTTTGTAAATGACCGCGTTGTTTTCTTTATTTATAGTTTAAACAATAGTCACGGAAGAAGCCTTTAAAACATGTATGTAGGTGAGGTCTATCTTACATCTCGAACGGCATGAAACATTTGTAAATGCGTATGAAAATTAGTCTTGATGATAAAGCATATTAAACATTTAAAGTGAAACTGTGTAACAAACTGGCGAAAGTGTTAATTGGGTTATCTGTAATTAACATGCCACAAAGAACTGAGGGGTTGATGATGAGATCTTTCGAGTCATGAGGGTGCGTCATGTGCCTCTTCAAACTTTTCCACTGCTCGACGTTTCGACCCCTCTGCTGGCGCCTTCTTCAGGAAGCCACTGGTATCCTTAAACGGCTGCACACTGTCCAAAGACAGCGTCACGTTCTCTTAGAAAAGCCTCACTCATAGCAGCCTGAAGATTTTAAACTACTTACTTCACTTCTCCGAAAAAGGGCAGGTGAAAATCCATTTTTAAGTGAAAACTACACTGTCATTGGACATCGTATAGCCGTCCAGCGATAGCAATGGACTCCTAAAGAAGATTCCTGCAGAGTAATCGAAACGTCGAATAGCGGACAAGTTTGATGAGGAATATGATGCGGCCTGAGGACTCAGAACATTTTATCATTACCGCCGCGAAAGCCTGCAGATTTACGCAACTGAGCAGTTACTTCAGAGGCACGTGCTGTGTGAGAACGAGTGAGGATCGGGGCGTTAATGGAGACAACAGGGCTGTTAGCAACCTGAATACCACGAGAAGGTGACTGTGCTAAATGCTCCACGAACTCGTTGTGCTGATGATGCACGCTCGTCATCGAGTTACTCGTTTCAACAAGAAGGGCAAACTTTCCACCTCGAGGCAATCTTCGATCGCAAGCCTCCAAACAAGTGGCCGAAGACCAGAAGAGCGAAAGAATCGCTGAGACCTTCGCTATTGACATTCAGATATTACACGTGAAAGGCTTACGCACCGAAAACGAGAACAATGGCAGCCCATATTCGACCATCGTGCCATTACAGCGATAATACTAACGAGAACGATTTTTGTGACTGAGTTCAGTCTATTGATGTCCTAAATGGTAGAGGGATCCAGATTTGATTTTGCGGTTAATTCACCAAAACGTTCTTTTCCCGAATTATTACCTTAATATTGCTCCGGACTCCCAGCGAAAGCTCCACGGAAACTAGAAAGTTCGATGAAGTCAACCTTTAACAGCAAAGAGATGGCAAGACCACAGCGGAGGAAAAATAAAATGTTATTAACTTTGTAAATGTTGGGGAGAAGTAGATGAAGAAAGAAGGTTAAGACGTTTCCGTAGAACGAATATTCCTGTACAACAATCAATACCGATTCCACAGACAGAGATCTTGCGAAACTCGGTTCGCTCTTGCGTCCATGTGATCTACAGAGCCGTAGACATCGATGTCCATCTTGACACCGTGTTCCTAGACCACAGGCGGGCAGCTGATAGTTTTCCGCACTGCCGTTCAGTGAACATGATTGGAGGCTACCGACTACGGCAACAGACAACTGACTGAATTCAGGACTCTCTTGCAGACAAAACTCAACACATAGCTCCGAACAGAGCAAAATCGGCAGACGTAAAAGTAATTTCAGGCTACACCAAGGAAATGTAATAGGGTCGTTACTGTTTACACCATGTATAAATAACTTAGTGAATAACTGTGAAAGCTGCATGAGGCTGTTTGCATGCGACAGAGCTAACTGTAGGAAGGTAGCAGCGCCAGGAGGGTACAGCGAATTGCCGGAAGACCTGCAGAGGATGAATAATTGTGAAGCTGAACATAAACACGTGTAATGTGTTGCGCAGAAATAGATGAAGAAATATATAGCTGTACGATCACACTACCGTCGCTAAATCTTTGGAAACAGTAACTAGCGTCCACAACGACATAAAGTGGAATGACAAGAAAAAAAAAATTGCAGGAAATGCAGACGCCATTTTTTGAGAGTAATTGGAAGAATCTGAAGGGAATTAATTGAGTGAGGTAAAAAACTGCCTTGCAAAACACTTGTTCGACCGACTCTTAAGCATTGCTCATCGGTTTCTGACCAATACCAGGTTAGATTAGTAGAAGAGGTAGAGAAGCTGCAATGGAGAGCGGCGGGTTTCGCCGCGGGGATTCCCTCAGTCAGCAGGAGAGCGTCACAGGGATGCTCAACAGACTTCAGTCGCAAAAGCTACAAGAGAGGTGTTGCGTTTGGCGGACAGTTTCCGTACCATACTACTGAAATTCAGAGGGAGTAAGTTCCGAGAAGAGTCCGGCAACAAGTAACTTCCTCTCACAAACGTCTCGTGAAGTGACCAGAACGAGAAACGTAGAGCTTGTCCGGAGGTTTATTCACATTGCCCTCCTATGCCCTATTGTCGAATGTAACAGGGAAGGGTGCAAAATGAGTGTTAAGTAAACGTACTGTTCGCCAAACACCGCAAGTTGTCGCAGAGGCTAACAGAAGACAAATCTTGTACACTACTGGCCATTAAAATTGCTACACCAAGAAGAAATGCAGATGATAAATGGTTCAAATGGTTCTGAGCACTATGGGACTTAACATCTGGGATCATCAGTCCCCTAGAACTTAGAACTACTTAAACCTAACTAACTTAAGGACATCACACACATCCATGCCCGAGGCAGGATTCGAACCTGCGACCGTAGCAGTCACGCGGTTCCAGACTGAAGCGCCTAGAACCCCACGGCCACTTCACCCGGCGACGAATATATTATACTAGAACTGACATGTGATTACATTTTCAGGCAATCTGGGTACATAGATGCTGAGAAATCAGTACCCAGAACAACCACCTCTGGTCGTAACCCATCTGAAATGTAACGTCCACTGTTCAAAGTCCCATCAAAGCGAACAGGAGGCGACCGAGACGTGTAACCCATGGCACCCCATGCCATCACGCCGGATGATACGCCAGTATGGCGATGACGAAGACGCGCCTCCAATGTACGTTCAACACGATGTCGCCAAACACGGATTGCGACCATCACGATGCTGTAAACAGAACCTGGATTCATCCGAAAAAATGACATTTTGCCATTCGTGCACCCAGGTTCGTCGTTGAGTACACCATAGCAGGTGCTCCTGTCTGTGATGCAGCGTCAAGGGCAACCGCAGCCACGGTCTCCGAGCTGATACTCCACGCTGCTGCAACGTCGTCGAACTGCTCGTGCAGATAGTTGTCGTCTTGCAAACGTCCACATCTGTTGGATCAGAGATCGAAAGCTGGCTGCACCATTCGTTACAGCCATACGGATAAGATGCCTGTCATCTGGACTGTTAGTGATACGAGGTCGTTGGGATCCAGCACGGCGTTCCGTATTACCCTCCTGAACCCACGGATTCCATATTCTGCTAACAGTCATTGGATGCCGACCAACGCGAGCAGAAATGTCGCGATACGATAAACCGCAATCGCGATAGGCTACAATCCGACCTTTATCAAAGTCGGAAACGTGATGGTACGCATTTCTCCTCCTTACACCAGGCATCACAACAACGTTTCACCAGGCAACACCGGTCAACTGGTGTTTGTGTATGAGAAATCGGTTGGGAACTTTCCTCATGTCAGCGCGTTGTAGGTGTCGCCACCGGCGCCAACCTTGTGTGAATGGTCTGAAAAGCTAGTCATTTGCATATCATAGCATCTTCTTCCTGTCGGTTAAATTTCACGTCTGTAACACGTTATCTTCGTGGTGTAGCAATTTTAATGGCCAGTAGTGTATAAAAAATTCTACAAGAAATAAGTAGCTATGCAGAGTTTGTACCAAACGAGGTGGCTGAATGATTAGTATATTCGACTTCCATTCGGGAGGACGACGATTCAAAACTGCGTCCCGTCATCCCGATTTATGTTTCATGTGATTTCTCTAAAGCGCTTCATCCAAATGCCGGGATGGTTCAAACGGTCCAAATGGCTCTGAGCACTATGGGACTTAACATCTGTGGTCATCAGTTCCCTAGAACTTAGAACTACTTAAACCTAACTAACCTAAGCACATCACACACATGCATGCCCGAGGCAGGATTCGAACCTGCGACCGTAGCGGTCACGCGGTTCCAGACTGGAGCGCCTAGAACCGCACGGCCACACCGGCCGGCCCGGGATGGTTCCTTTGGAAGGGCATGGCTCACTTCCTTCATCATCCTTCCCTAATCCGATGGGACGGTGACTTCAATGTTCGGTCCCCTCCCCCAAAGCAGCCAATCAACCGAACAGAGTTTCTCTTAGAAAATCTCAAAGTGATTGCTCTATCATCACATGAAGCACGAAGGGGTACAGGTGGTACGCAATGACGTTCGCGTAGACCGGAGCTGTAGTGGTGTCTTAGACTACTAGTGCATGTCTTATGAAAACCCAGTTGAATGTCCCTCATAGCGAAATACTGCCTCCAATGGCCTTCGTTTGTACTGTGGTGAAAATTTCGAGATGAGGCATATACGGACACCCGGTGTAACGAGAAACGTGATCCATTCGTCCAGGCGACACGTTTCCATCGATCCACGAAGCAGTCTCTAGAATCCCGTGCCCGTTGCATTCGTAATTGACGGTGTCGGTGGATCCGCTTTGGATCATATAGGGGTTATCTGCGTCAGAGTCCGCAGCTCGTGGTCGTGCGGTAGCGTTCTCGCTTCCCGCGCCCGCGTTCCCTGGTTCGATTCCCGGCGGGGTCAGGGATTTTCTCTGCCTCGTGATGACTGGGTGTTGTGTGATGTCCTTAGGTTAATTAGGTTTAAGTAGTTCTAAGTTCTAGCGGACTGATGACCATAGATGTTAAGTCCCATAGTGCTCAGAGCCATTTGAACCATCTGCGTCAGGGTAAAGTGTTCAGTGTGTGCACTGAAAGATGTGCTCCGAAACAATATTGTTTTTACGCCATTACTGTACTTCCTCGTCAGATCTGCCACGGATTGCCTGTATCCGAGTGCCCACTCAGTCTCACATCGAGCCACGGTCAGGTCCGAATGCCCCACAATACTCGATATTGCGTCATTGAACCAGTCGGTCAAATGGAGATCCACAAAATGAGGTCCCTTTGAAGCTCTGTCAGGCGCTGAGAAGGCTGTCACTCACGAGTACGTGGCATTTCTGTGTCCTTCGCAGTCACCGCTCAACACCTGACGTTGTTGTCGACCCTTGTAAGCCCTAGAGGCCCGGTAACAACACTGAACGCGAACACCACATACGGAGCGTGCTGGCTGTTCTGGCGTCACAGAGAATTGCAGCTGTAAACGTAGCGTGCCTCGGATGGTGTGTAGGTGTACGAAGCTACACCTGCATCCAACCAGGTCTTCTGGGTGCTTCACTTCTTTCGTCAGGCAGTTTTGGCCCCTCACTGTATTTCCGCATTGCGACACAGTGCGGGAGAACACGCTGGCGGGCAGAGCAGCGCCTGCCGCGGGCCGGGCGCACAGTGGTGACTCCGGGCGACACAGTTGGGCCGGCAGGCGGCAGGGGGTCGTCGACCAGGGCGCCGGCGGGGTCAGTGACCCCGGGCCCGCCACCAGCTGCCAGGAGCCGAGGCGGGGCCGCACGCCTCCTCTGAATGTCCAATGCGACAGCGGCCACACCTCTCCCCGAGGGTCCCACGGCCGGCGCTGCGGTCATCAACTGCTCTCTCACACGAAGGGCAGAACCACTACACAGCCCGAACAGCTGTACCTGCTTGCCGGCCAAGGCAACTTGACGAAATCTGACAGCTTCTTCCAGAGCCATCAGTCCACAGTTTTAATGCGGCAAGCCACCATACGGTGCGCTGCAGAGGGTGCCTACATAGTGTACCGCTAGTATCTAGTATTGTTCTCACACCCTTGCGTCCTCTCCCCCCCCCCCCCCCCCCGTTATTATTCCATTAGCGCTATGTGTGCTAGCATATAGGCTATTGCTATCGTTTTGTATCAATCAGAACTTGTCTTATCATGTACGATTTGAATTATAATAAGTTGCGCACACTTTGGTGCCCTGACAAATTTCAGATTCCAATGCTCCCTTATTTGTTACTTAAATTACTCTGTGGGAAATACTACAACCAGACACAAGCTTTTTTGAAATGACTTTATTGTAGCATTACTAGTTTCGGGCCTGTATAAAATTATCTGTACTATGAAAAAGTACCCTTGAAGTAACTCTTAAAGTGTGCCATATCTGTACACGTATCACGTTCCTTGGCACATTAAATCAGCAGCCGATGCAAGCAAATATATTAGTCCTCTTGTATTTAGTTAACTTCACTGATCAGTATGGGTTGTAAAAGAAAATCAAACCTCTGTCCTTTAATATCTAAAAGACGGCTTTGCAACAATTAAGTACCATGTATAGAACAGATGAGTGTAACACTACGTAATCACAAAACCTCTGGTACATTTAAGGATACTAACGTAAACTCTTTTGTCATCTATGCATCACAAAAATTTTTATATTTTAGGGCAACGCTACTACCTATCGATGGGCTCAGGCACCAAATTATTAATGGTACAATAAAACCATTTCAGAAAAACTTGTCGCTGGTTGCACTATTTCGTACAGTGTAATTTACGAAATGGATAGAATAATCTTATTGGTTACGTCTGACAACGAGCTTTATTATTCCCGTACTATTAGGAAGTATGGTACATTATCCAGTCTTTTTAATTTTTTAAAAAGTGATTATTTACGTCTTGAATTTCCACCGTTATGATTTCCCTTACCTCTCGGAGATCTGCTTCCATTTACCTTTTGTAGATAAAAAATGGTTCAAATGGTTCTGAGCACTAAGGGACTTGACATCTGAGGTCATCAGTCCCCTAGGACTTACAACTACTTAAACCTAACTGATCTAAGGACATCACACACATCCATGTCGAGGCAGGATTAGAAACTGCTACAGTAGCGGTCGCGCGGTTCCAGATTGAAGCGCCTAGAACAGCTCGGCCACACCGGCCGGCTTTTGTAGATTAAAGATGGTTGTTCAACAACTCGTAACGGCTCAGATTACAAATCTGATATACCACAGTGAGCTATAAACGTTTGTTGAGTGATGGGACAAGGGCGGCCAGTGAGTATTTTTCAGGTAAATATTTTTTTACCAGTGTATTTCGTATTCTTGTCAACTGAGTTTCCGATCCGCCACCCAGCTTCGAATTCCGAGCAAAGAACAACCTGTATGAGGAATGCGGGAGCAGTAAAGCGCCGCCGAACAACCATCTAGCAAGACGGATTCTACAACTCGCAGTTGCTGTGCCCAGGACAAGAAAAAAAAAGTCTGATACACGTATTCAGACAATCGTTGCTCTGTGTATGTTCTGGACTCATCGATATATATGCGCGCCAGCTATCCTACATTTAAAATGTAATACCCAGCGTTACAATTACGAGACACAGTGACTATATTATTCGTTGCAGAACGTATACTGACAACATAAAAAATTATTAATGTAGAGTAATTAAATTTCGGGAAAAACTCATCTAGTCAATTTATTTAAGTGTTTAACTTTGCAAGATTACGAGTTAATGTACGTGCCAGTTATCCCGTTGCAAATGTGAAATGCAGGTACACTAATAACCGATGAATTAGCCAGAATGTTGTATGCAAGTACGCAAAAGTGCATGTATTTTCTTTAATATAACGAAATAATAAGCAAACATTTGCATATAAGAAATTTAATTTCTTGAGCGGTTTCGGGCAGTTGGTGCCATTTTTCAGAAGGTTATGCCTGTCGCAAATAATGCGATAGGCATAACCTTCCTAAGAAGGGCACTTATTTCTTGACTGGTTTCGGGCACTTAGTGCTTACCTAATACTACAGTTGCTAAAGATGGACAAAATACTAAATGTATTTTGTTGTAGAAGTACCCGATGTCAGTTTGTGGGGCGGAGTTCCCTGCCTGTTGCACTTGGCCGGTCAATACAGGGACAGTTAATGCTGTTTGTGGATGACGCTGGTAGTTATCGTCCGATCATGTTCGATATGTCCTCTGGTGACCCACCAGGTCAACGGAACATGTGAACACACTGTAGACCACGCTGGGTTACAACAGCTGGGTGCCAAAACGCCACTGGAATACCCTTGGTGAATGGCAGCACAACGGGCCGAATCGCCATACTGACGTACAATTTGCAGTCAAGATGCGTGGGACAACCACGGAAGTGCTCCTGCTGTAACACGAAATCGCATCCCAGACCATAACTCCATGTCTATCTAGCATGCAGTCATGTTGGTTGCAGATCTTCAGTCGCCTCTTTCTACAGGGTGTTTCAAAAATGACCGGTATATTTGAAACGGCAATAAAAACTAAACGAGCAGCGATAGAAATACACCATTTGTTGCAATATGCTTGGGACAACAGTACATTTTCAGGCAGACAAACTTTCGAAATTACAGTAGTTACAATTTTCAACAACAGATGGCGCTGCGGTCTGGGAAACTCTATAGTACGATATTTTCCACATATCCACCATGCGTAGCAGTAATATGGCGTAGTCTCTAAATGAAATTACCCGAAACCTTTGACAACGTGTCTGGCGGAATGGCTTCACATGCAGATGAGATGTACTGCTTCAGCTGTTCAATTGTTTCTGGATTCTGGCGGTACACCTGGTCTTTCAAGTGTCCCCACACAAAGAAGTCACAGGGGTTCATGTCTGGCGAAAAGGGAGGCCAATCCACGCCGCCTCCTGTATGTTTCGGATAGCCCAAAGCAATCACACGATCATCGAAATATTCATTCAGGAAATTAAAGACGTCGGCCGTGCGATGTGGCCGGGCACCATCTTGCATAAACCACGAGGTGTTCGCAGTGTCGTCTAAGGCAGTTTGTACCGCCACAAATTCACGAAGAATGTCCAGATAGCGTGATGCAGTAATCGTTTCGGATCTGAAAAATGGGCCAATGATTCCTTTGGAAGAAATGGCGGCCCATACCAGTACTGTTTGAGGATGCAGGGACGATGGGACTGCAACATGGGGCTTTTCGGTTCCCCATATGCGCCAGTTCTGTTTATTGACGAAGCCGTCCAGGTAAAAATAAGCTTCGTCAGTAAACCAAATGCATATCGCCGTCATCAATCCTGTGCACTATATCGTTAGCGAATGTCTCTCGTGCAGCAACGGTAGCGGCGCTGAGGGGTTGCCGCGTTTGAATTTTGTATGGATAGAGGTGTAAACTCTGGCGCATGAGACGATACGTGGACGTTGGCGTCATTTGGACCGCAGCTGCAACACGGCGAACGGAAACCCGAGGCCGCTGTCGGATCACCTGCTGCACTAGCTGCGCATTGTCCTCTGTGGTTGCCGTACGTGGTCGCCCTACCTTTCCGGCACGTTCATCCGTCACGTTCCCAGTCCGTTGAAATTTGTCAAACAGATCCTTTATTGTATCGCTTTTCGGTCCTTTGGTTACATTAAACCTCCGTTGAAAACTTCGTCTTGTTGCAACAACACTGTGTTCTAGGCGGTGGAATTCCAACGCCAGATAAATCCTCTGTTCTAAGGAATAAACCATGTTGTCTACAGCACACTTGTACGTTGTGAACAGCACACGCTTACAGCAGAAAGACGACGTACAGAATGGCGCACCCACAGACTGCGTTGTCTTCTATATCTTTCACATCACTTGCAGCGCCATCTGTTGTTGAAAATTGTAACTACTGTAATTTCGAAAGTTTGTCTGCCTGAAAATGTACTGTTGTCCCAAGCATATTGCAACAAACGGTGTATTTCTATCGCTGCTCGTTTAGTTTTTATTGCCGTTTCAAATATACCGGTCATTTTTTAAACACCCTGTAAGAACACACCGCCATCACTGGCAACGAGGCGGAACCAGCTTCCATCAGAAAACCACGACAGACCTCCACCCTGCCCTCCAATGAGATCTCGCTTGACGCCACTGAAGTCACAAATCGCGGTGGTTAGGGGCTCGGTGGAATGCAAGCTACAGGGCGTCTGGGTCGAAACTGTCCATCAAGAAACCGATGTTCATTGTGTCACTGTGGTAGCAACTGCTGCTCAGATTACTGCTGCAGATACAGTATAATATGCCAGAACGATACGCCGAAAACATTGGTCTTCCCTCTCCGTAGCGACACGTGGCCGTCCGGAGCCCGGTCTGCTTGAGACCGTACATTCCTGTGACCACCGCTGCCAGCACTAGTGCACTCCTGCCAAGTCTTGCTGAAATATCGCAACATCCAGATTCTTGTAGTCCTATTAGACGATCTCGTTCAAACTCAGTTAGGTGTTGATAATGGCGTCTTTGTTGCCTTAAAAGCACTCTCGACTGACATCAACTCACCACGTCCAATCCCAAAGTCAACTAACGCTAACGAACGTTACAGCGTGTATTTATAGCAAACCTGATTTGCATCCTCAAAGTGGTGTGACTGCCACGAAATTTGAACAGACAGCCTTCAGATGTAGAAATACGCCAACCAACTATCGTTTACGTCGCCCAAGTCCTTCTTCGTGTTGTGACTCTTTTCTCGTGAGTGTGTACCTATTCTCAGTGTTTTTTTTTTTTTTTTTTACAAATGACAAGAAGTTAAAGGGAGATTATTTTATTTTCAAGTGAGCAGAGGGCAGTTTTTTTAACTATCAGTTGTTCTATAGAACTATGACAATGATTTCTTCTTCGTTTTAGCGTGGAGTATTATTCGGTTTTATTAGTAATGCCTCGAGCTGCGATATCGAATGTCGCATGTCGCAGTGAGGTAAGCATTTCATTACGCAGTCAGATTCCTATTCTAGTGCCACAGTCATGTTTTTTTAGCTCGTTATTTAATACCTTCACGTGATTTTCATTTTAGGCTCGTACAGTGTTCGTTAACGACCGATAAACCTTAGTCTTTATTATGCATTCCGTAATTGATGGTTGAAGTACTTTCCAATGAACTCAACCCTTCATACAACAGAAGAATCGCCACACGCTGAAACTGTGATCATTTTGCGATCAAAACTAGTAAGTTTGGAGTGATGACTTGTTTTAGCGTCGTGGTCCTTACGCGACATACGTTGGTATCCAAAATTAAAGTATCAGACCGCTATTTTTCCGTTCTGTATCTAACTGACGATATAATCGTACAAGCTGTCAACAGATATCCGTATATTTTGACTAAAGTTCAGTCTTGATCACTCATGTATGTTTTAATGATATAGGTAACCGGTTTCGGTTCTTTCTACAGAACCATCATCAGACCCATGGCTCCCTTAGGATGGTAGGCGGAGCTCTCCTCGCTGCTACGCAGTCAACTGAGTTGACTGCGTAGCAGCGAGGAGAGCTCCGCCTACCATCCTAAGGGAGCCATGGGTCTGATGATGGTTCTGTAGAAAGAACCGAAACCGGTTACCTATATCATTAAAACATACATGAGTGATCAAGACTGAACTTTAGTCAAAATATAACAATTAATTGATCACTGCTTTCCAAAAATGTTTACCAAGATATGCGTATGATCGTGTTTTGCACAAAACGTGGCATTCCGGTCAACGGACAACCACGCCAATACGCCAATGATGACATCAGGACATCTATCAAACGGGGTAGTGTTTGTCGGTTAGTCCCTCATCCACAATTGCGGTGTACACAGCCACAGACGGTGCTGTATGGCACAGAGAAGACGCCAACGAGACTCCGTGCAGTGGAGGGCCATAGGAAGAACGGAAGCAGGAGAGTCGCAAACTGAATTGGCCAAAGGGATTGATGTGAATCGTTCTGTTGTTCAGCTGATGTTCAGGCCGTTTGCAGAGACCGAAACTGCATCCCGAAGACCAGGGCAGGGCCGAACCTTTGTGATACCAGAAAGAGACGAACGTTATTTGATTGCAATGGCACGACGGTACTTCCCTAGTACTGCACGGCGACTAGCATCCGACCCTGCAGCATCCAGTGGACGTGTTGTATCGAGGCAAACGGTGTACAGAAGTCTTCGGAAGAGTGGCCTTTATTGTCGGACACCTGCTGTGTGAGTTCCTCTGACGCGTCTTCACAGAAGGGAGCGTCTAAAGCAGAGCCGGCAGCATGCCACCTGCACGGCCGCACAGTGGGCCACATGAGTTCCGATTTGGTCTGGAGAGTGATTCTCGGCGGATTCGCATCTAGAGGGAACGTTGAATTCAATTTCTGGACCCACACACTGTGGAAACAGACCGATATCGAGGAGGATTCCTAATGGTGTGGGCAGGGATTGTGTTAAAACATGAGCACCTCTTCACGAAATTGTACTGGTGTCAGGAATCGTGACGAGATCTTGGGACCTCATGTGCTGTGAGCCAAGACTTCGTATTGATAGACGATAATGCTCGACGTCATAAAGCGCGCGTGGCTGATGTTTTCTTGCAAACGGAAGATATTGCATGCATGGTGTGAGATGCTCGTTCTTCCGATTTGAATCCCATAGAGCATGTCTGGGACGGACTTGTGAGACGGGTTGCATTACGTCAGCTTCACCACCCACTCTCCAAGACTTGCGAGTAGCTCTGCAGGAGGAACGGCGTTATTGTCACAACATATAATTGATAGCATTACTCACAGCGTGCTCCGCCGTTGTCATGCCTGAACTGCTGGCAGATGGTCACACCCCATACCCACCACATTAACCAGTTGTCAGAATGTGTGAGCAGATCCGTTAAGTTGGAAACAACAAACAACATCTTTGTCTACCGTTAAATGTATTGCAGTTGTTTATGTTCTGTACTCTTTACATTGTTTCTACTTCACTACCATCTGTGTATACTGTTTTGTGGCAAAATAAACGCAACCTTGCGAAATCTGCGTTTGTTGCTTAAATTTTGTGCGCCAGTGTATGTGTTGGAGGGAGCGGTATGTTTCTTGTTTCAAATTGGAATGCTAGCTCACAGAATTTTGTGGGCACGTCTCTGGTCTGTCTTCCGACGCCTCCCTTCCACTGTCGTCTGTTCACTAATTCTGTCACTAGCTGAAGCCTTATAAGGATTCCTATCGAATCTTGCAGCACTACTTTAATCTTTTCTGTCTCTTCCATTAATCCAAGTTGGTAAGAAACCAATATCGACGAACAGAACTCAAAAACTTGAGAAACCAGTGCCTTTCAAGCGATCTCTGTGCTGCGCCAATCAAATTTATTGAGAATTCTTTTAATAAATCCCAGTCTACCTGGTTTCTCAGAGACTCAGAGACAACGTTTATGCGGTGTTTCAGTCTGTAATCTCTGTGTCCAGGAATTGATATACGATTGAATGTTGCGACTAACGCCAGTCACGTGTTGCCGACCGCATAGTCAAACGTTATTGTACTTTTCCGTCTATTTACAGTTATTGCATTCCTTTCTTTATGTGGAAATGTATCTTAAGGTCTTATGGAACCAAACTGCTGAGGTCATCGGTCCCTAAGCTTGCACACTACTTAATCTAACTTAAAGTAACTCACACTAAGGACAACACACACACACACCCATGCCCAAGGCAGGACTCGAACCTCCGACGGAGGCTGCCGCGCCTCCTTTCTTTAATGTTTGGAGTCAGATGACAATCTTTCCACCACGTTTGGATCATCGCCAAGTTACTATGCATTTCGCAACAAGTTTCTAACGATGTCGCCTGACTGTACGTAACTGCGATGTCATTGAACAGTTTCTAGGGACTACTGATGTTGTAAGCCAGATTATGCAAGTGCGTAGTCAACACTACCTTATTGTACGCCAGTCATTATGTTCGCTTCTGACAATTTCACTCCATGATAAAATGTATTATCACCCGTGTATCATTGGCAAACATTTACGGGGTCAGATGTGGACTCTGACAATATTTTCTTCATTATAAAGTGTAGATTAAAACAGAAGAAACCACAAAGATGGAGGAAATT
This sequence comes from Schistocerca cancellata, assembly GCF_023864275.1. Classification (NCBI taxonomy): domain Eukaryota; kingdom Metazoa; phylum Arthropoda; class Insecta; order Orthoptera; family Acrididae; genus Schistocerca; species Schistocerca cancellata. The sequence continues at coordinate 18,684,274 of NC_064626.1, read as the reverse complement.
AAGGAAAGGAACTTGGATAAATTGAGGTGACACGGCTGTTGTTAGTTTCAAAGGAGCCGTCAAGCAACGACTGGCTCAAACAATAGAAGGCGGATGGATAGCGTTGAGACGAAACAGTCAACGTATCGAAGTATCAAATAGCCATACACACAAGTGACAGCAGAAATTTGTGGATGGCAAACGAAATAATGAATTTATGTGACGAAAGAAGGAAATATAAAAAAATTCAGCAAGTGATGAAACAGTTAAAAGGCAATACAGACGGCTAGCAACGAGATTGATAGAAACTGCAAAACGGCAAAGCAGAAATGGCTAGAGCAGAAATGTAACTCTGTCAATATCATGTGGGGTGCAGGAAATCCCAAATCAGCATTTCTGATAGGAAGTATCCAGTTCTGGAATTTGCGTTAAGGCGAAAGGAAATCTGTAAAATGTAAACTCCCCCTGTCAGCAGCGAACCAAAATGCCGCCATCATTCTCAAACAAACAGAACCTGCAGTCGACCGAAAAGACTGCCTGATGCTGTTCCTAGCCACAGTGACGTCGTTCCATACAACACTGGCATCCAGCGTGTTTCTGCGCATTCGTCAAAGGCAGGCGGAGAAGCTGACGTTTAGTGGCCCTTGCTGTAGTAAACGGCGACGGACTGTCATGTGTTGCACTCTTCCACTGTTACGCCACAGCTGAGGGGGTCACAGGTCTATTCCACAATGTCATTCGGATGAGGTATCCATCTTCTCGGGGGGAGGGGGGGGGGAGGGGGTGGTTGAAGGGAGGTCTGGGTGTTGCAACATCTCGTCATGTTCTAAGGCCTTTCGTGAACCATTCTGTACACACTCGTTACACTGCCGGAACACTTGGTGCTACACGAGCAGAAATTTCTCGGATGGATGCATGACATCCTCTCATGGCAATAATGTACCATCTTTCAAATTGACTGATTTGACGGTACGGTTTGCACATATTTCTGCGAGTCATCCTGCGCATTTGCTCAAGTCACATTGATCCATTACCTTCGGTTTATACCGGTAACGAGGGCTGGAGGCATATCTTACGGTTGGGGGATGTTGCGCCACGATATCAATGTTGACCTTGAACTCGCTGGCCGAAGTGTTTGAAATGCTAATCATTTGTGCAATGTACATGTCATGTGAACAAGAACGTCCTATCTCTAGTCGTTGAAGCTGTCCTGTTTTTTTTCTGAACATGAGGGTATTAAAATTGAAGAATGCGGAATGGAGGCATTAGATGAGAAGGCAGAAACAGCCTTTCTACAACGTTTTTGTATCTGTACACAGAGAAAGCAAGCAGGTAGGGGAATCACGTATAATTCTGAGAAGGAAAGGTCAGGGAAGATAAATAAAAACTTTTACATCCGCTGATGACATAATTCTGTTAGAAACGACAAAATACTTGCAAGTATACCGCAGCGGTAAGGACAGTACCTGGAAAAAGGGTGATATGGCGAATATCAAGAAACAGAGGATCGTCAAATAAAATACTACCAATGGTCTAAGTAAATCTATACATGTTATAGCTTACAACTGGATGAAAGTACTATGTTCCACATCTCATAAACCACTGTATCGATTTCAGCTAAAAGTGGCACAGATAGCAGTTACTGTCTGGAAAGAACCACCTGTGGGCATAACAACAATATACTCTCAAAAAGGTAGAGAGGAAAAAGAAGCCTAGCTCACGATGCGGAAATACCCTGACTACATTCATCCAGTGTTTGAGAACGGGAGGACTTAGAGAGGAAGAGTCTCGCAAACGTTTGATATTACGTGTAAAGTTTGTTGCAAATCACTGAGCCCTATCCTCCCCCCCAAACCCCATCCCCCACAAACGCACACAAAAAATGAAAGAAAAAAAGCTTATCGCTTAATACATTTTCGCTGTTCATGCAGAGAAACTGCCCCATCTGGCCTGACCTTTTGATTTATAACTCCTCCACTACTAATTCTATTTCCAAGACGTTTGGCAGGCAGTATTTAAACAGAATCTACTCAAAAAAACGAATCAAGAAATGTGACATCATAAACACTGGGATGCGTGGAAAACCGCGACATCATTCATGACGTTTTAATTTATTACTTCTTTACTACTAACTCTATTCGCAACTCTTTTCGCATACAGTATCCACATATACCACTGGATGTACTTGTGCGAAATTATGTCATTATATAAGTCTTAGTTCCGGAGGTATGACGTCATAAACATTGAGCTACGTGAAAACGAAACTGCAGGACGAAATTCGTTAGAGATGCAGGTGAGATATGTGTACAAAGGTGTGTGAAATATAATAAATAAACAGGGTGTTTCACAATTAATGATACATATATCTAGACTTTGTTGAGGATACTTAGTAGATCAAGCTTTACATACGAGTCCATATATGCAAACGTCGTCTAACGACGCTACTGTGTTACAGGTGCCGGCGCCTGTAGATGTACACAGACAAAAAAAAAAGTTTTGCATCACCGTGAATCCCACTAATCCCGAAGACAGACGTTGACTGTGGATATTGTATCACAGACACAGTTCCTTTGACTGTTCAGAGATGTCACTAAACCCTCCCAAAGACGTAAACAACCATGCATGAGCAGTGGCTATTAGACGGAGGGGTTACGACAGCCGATCAGTTCCAGTCATTCCACCAGGAAGGAGGTACACGGCTCATGTTGTCTGTAGTTCAACCGTGCCGAGAGGGTCAATACCGCAGTTCGGTCGCGTCCGCATTGACACTTTCTCCCAGGAAGGGCTCTCAATAAGGGAAGTGTCCAGACGTCTCAGAGTGAACCAAAGCGATGTTGTTCGGACTTGGAGGAGATACAGAGAGACAGCTTCTGTCGATGACATTCCTCGGTCATGACGCCCAAGGGCTATTACTGCAGTGCATGACAGCTACCTACGGATTATGGCTCTGAGGAACCCTAACAGCAACGCCACCCTGTTGAATGATGATTTTCGTGGAGTCAGAGGACGTCGTGTTACGACTCAGACTGTGCGCAATAAGCTGCATGATGCGCAACTTCACTCCCGACGTCCATGGGGAGGACCATCTTTGCAACCACGACACCATGCAGCGCGGTACAGATGGGCCCAACAACATGCCGAATGGACCGCTCAGGATTGGCATCACGTTCTCTTCACCGATGAGTGTCGCATATACCTTCAACCTGAGATGTGTTTGGAGGCAACCCGGCCAGGCTGAATGCCTTAGACACACTGTCCAGCGAGTGCAGCAAGGTGGAGGTTCCCTGCTGTTTTGGGGTGGCATTATGTGGGGCCGACGTACGCCACTGGTGCTCATAAAAGGCGCCGTAACGGCTGTGCGATACGTGAATGCCATCCTCCTACCGATAGTGCAACCATATCGGCAGCATATTGGCGAGGCATTCGTCTTCATGGACGACAATTTGCGCCCCCATCGTGCACATCTTGTGAATGACTTTCTTCAGTATAACGACATCGCTCGACTAGAGTGGCCAGCATCGAACATGCCTGGGATAGATTGAAAAGGGCTGTTTATGGACCACGTGACGCTCCAGACAGTCTGAGGGATCTACGCCGAATGGCCGTTGAGGGCTGGGACACACTGGACCAACTTACTACCTGGAAAGGAATACTCTTGGGGTAAGAACTAGCAACCTCCTATTTTGTTGGTGGTGGTGGGGGGGGGGGGGAGGGAGGGTGATAATGAGCAGAAAGGAGGCGTGAGGAGGAGATGGAAAGACAGAGGAGGGAGGAGGAGGTGCACAGAGGTATGGGGAGATGGAAAGAAGGGGAAGAGACGGAGATCGACAGAGAGAGGGGAGAGAAAGAGAAGAGGAGGAAATGGACAGAGAGAAGAGGGAGGAAGAGATTGACAGAGAAAGGAAAGGAGAGAAGGTGGACAGAATGAGGGGGAAGGAGGGTATTAACTATTAGAACATTGAAACTAATACTCGTACATACCTTGGCAACGCTGGGCACGCAGTTAGTAGGATATAAAACGCAGGAGCAAGTGTGCTCTGAAAAAGAGAAATTTGTTATCATCGAAGAGCAATTTACGTTTAGGGAAGCATTTTTTGAAAGGTTTCGTAGTTTTGTACGGAAGTGAAGCGTGTAAGAAAGTCAATTCAGACAGGAAGTGGATGGAAAAGTTTGAAATGTGGTGGAACAAAGGAACGCTCAGAATGCGTAGGTCGGATAGTAATGAGGAGGTACTGGATCGAACCGGGCTCAAATGGAACAAAAGAAGAGGTCGACTGATGGGACACATCGTGAGACATCAAGCAATTGCCAGTGTAGCAAGCGAGGGAAGTGTGGTGGTGGGGCAGGGGAGGGTGGGGAGGAAATAGTAGAGGTAGACTAAGACCTGAGCGTAGGAAGCAGGATAGAACGGCGAGGCAGGCTGCATCAAACTTATAAAATGCAAGGTGCTTGAATATTATGGATAATTTTAGTGGCCAATCGCCCACCGCGAAGTGGAACGATTTTGGGTATTTTCGTCTCTTTACGTTCATCACTGTACTGTGTTTAGTCCTTAGAGTCAGTTGTCTGTCTTCGTATCAGGCACTGCGTCGCGTAACACATTAGGTTGGGTATCGGTCACTTCAGTGCGTAATCTGGTCAGTTATCAACCGCTGAATCTCATGCTGCTTGGTATCGTCCTCTTCAGTTGAACTTTCATGCTCGATTTCAGCGAATAATAATTGCAACTGAAATTGCAAACTTTGATATACTATCTGAAATATCTATACTTATTCAAGGTTAGAATATTCGACTTATATTCTTGTGGTTAGCAAAGTTTGTTGACGCACCACAATCAGAACCACTTTTGAGGTACACAAATGTTCAAAATCGATAGACTGTGAAGCAGTTTAAATAGTAATAGAACACAATCTAGTCTGATAATGACTGCGACTTTTAAACAAGCGTCTGAATTACTACAGGATTTAAACGGAATGTATTTTGCAGCTTCACTTACTACAAAGGTAATTACCTTTTAGGAATTTATACTTTATCAGGAAGCGTAGGAGACGGAATATGTAGAGTGCGCTTTATAATTTGTCGTACGTCCTGAACCGAGTTAATATTGAAATACGAAATATTTAACTTATGTCGTATCTCAGAATTTCAAAACAGACTCTCTTTGTAAAATTGTTAACACCATTATTCCTTTTAGATCTTTGCATCCTTAGAACAATACGTAACACTCAAAAAGCCTCTTTCCGAGAAAAGCATGTTTTAAAATAAAGATTTGTTTATAGAACTGCACAACATCTGTCGAGTTCGAATTATCTGTAATAGCCAGCAGAAAAAATATAAATTATATTCCCACAGAAAAATTATATGACATAAATAGTGAATTAGTTCATGAAAAGCTGGATCTCACACGTTTTTATTCTAGGCAAATATGATATTCCTTTATTCGCCTGCGTAAGGAGTTTAGGATGTAATCGTTTATTTGAAACTTGTGGCGTGTCAGTCACTTCGAGATGTGCTGACTGCCACTTAGTTTACGGCTACAGTGCGGGGCATGCATATTTTTTGATGTGCGCTCCATCTACATGTGTATTTTATGATGTGTTCTCCTACAACAAGTATGACGATATTATATTAGCCATTGTACACCTATTTGTTAATCTGAACTGGTGTTACTCTGCTTGCGTATAAATGAGGGTTATTAAATAAAACGTACGGCCATTGTTTCTACTTAAAATTTCACAAGAAATTATTAAAATACCTGTGCGAAACCGAACCTGTGATGTACAACGACGCAGCATCAAAGAGATCGACGTAACGAAAGGTAAGTTAAATGCTGTTTGACTGGACTACAGTTCCTCTCACAAATTTGGATTTCGTCATGCTAACATGACATGATGGTGATGGCAACCACAAATTCCAGCTGGGAAGTTTGACTGACATTTCAGCCGGGAAGTGCCACTGAATTTGTTACTACCACCTCGCCGCGCACAACGGTGTCTCCGGCGAAGGACCTCCGAACCGTGTCAGCCGCGACATTATTGTTGTGAACACAGTGCAAGCAGCGTCAGATGTCCAGCTGTGATGCTGTCTCCCGCTCACTGCGTAACTCCTTCTTTCATATAACGTGAATAATTGAGGTCCTCTCTGCCTTTGAGTGTAATTATGCAGCGTACAAAATAACTACCGAGTAAATCACACGTGCGAGTACTCTCGTAGTCTTTATCGCTAGTTAAATCGTAACTAACATAACATCCAAGAAATAACAACATAAATTCTAAATTGCTAATAAATACTCATGCTGAATTACATTCTATGTCCGTCTCTTGTTCCGCTTTTGTGCACACTGACTGACGTCGCTACACAACTCTCCTCTCCCCCCCCCCCCTCCCTTTTTGAAACCGGCTGCCCCCACCCCAGTATATTGGTGCTTAGCAATTCGGGCCGCCCTCATGACAACCGGCGGGTGTGTTTGTGTCGCGACAGCCGCTGGTTGGTTAGTGTTGTCTTCCTGCATCACTTGGTCGGCTGCCGCGTCGTCGTCCGCCGCTGAAAGTTCGCTGCAGGCTAGCGAGAAACCGCCGGAACTGTACTGCTGACAGGGGAACGACCCATCGCACCCCTCCACCTCCCCCAGATTTAGTGGAAAAATGGCCTGGTGGACAGCCCGTCGAAAACTGAACACAGAGCAAGCGTGAAAAGAAGAAAGTGTACTGATAAATGAAAAACAGACCAAGATAGAACCAGTGAACGGTCCAATCTTAAGATCTGCAAAGATCGAGTAAATTTCAAGAACTACGGTATCGTGGTTGTGTTGTCACGGTGTTGGACTGCCAGGTGAAAGGTCCGTGTTCAAATATCCCTCGAGCCCCATATACAATTTTTTTTCCACAAATTTATGAACCGTCCGACTGGTCATTGACATTTCTTTTCTCCTTCTGTAGTCTTGGCAATTGTCATACTATACGTTGTTTATATAACATCAGTCATGTGGTAAGAAAAATTACGGTCGCCAGTAAAGGTTATGAATGGTGAGAGCACGCGAGATGCCATATAGACCTTTCACAGAAATGAACAGAACAAAGTGAACTGTGAACTATGTTACAACAAATTAATTCAAGAGCCAAAACACCGAAAACGGAACGCAAGAGTCAGAATGTGCAGTACTTGTGTAGAACAAATAGGGGGCACGTACGTCTGGAGCTCCCATCGTTACAGCTTTGTGTTGGAAACGGACGTTACACGACGACTCACACACACACACACACACACACACACACACACACACACACACACGGATCTGAGTACAGCGAACAGACAGGCCAACGACCAGAGGGACAGTACACAGAACTGTTAAACAAAGGCAAGGTGGAGGCTTGAACACGCATCTCCCTCTTCACAGTCCAATGCCATAACCACGACACCGTTGCAAATCAGAATTGTCCAATGTGTAACATTCTGAGCTTGGACCGTTCACTATTTCTACGAGGTGCATTCAAGTTCTAAGGCCTCTGATTTTTTTTTCTCCGGTCTGGAAAGAGATAGAAACATACGCATTGTTTTAAAATGAGGCCGCGTTCATTGTCAATACGTCCCAGAGATCGCAGCACCGTACGGCAGATGGAATTTTACCGCCAGCGGCGAGAATGAGAACTGTTTTAAATACTTAAAATGGCGACGTTTTCCTTACTTGAACAGCGTGCAATCATTCGTTTTCTGAATTTGCGTGGTGTGAAACCAATTGAAATTCATCGACAGTTGAAGGAGACATGTGGTGGTGGAGTTATGGATGTGTCGAAAGTGCGTTCTTGGGTGCGACAGTTTAATGAAGGGAGAACATCATGTGACAACAAACCGAAACAACCTCAGGCTCGCACAAGCTGGTCTGACGACATGATCGACAAAGTGGAGAGAATTGTTTTGGGGGATCGCCGAATGACTGTTGAACAGATCGCCTCCAGAGTTGGCATTTCTGTGGGTTCTGTGCACACAATCCTGTGCACACGACCTGAAAATGCGAAAAGTGTCATCCAGGTGGGTGCCACGAATGCTGATGGACGACCACATGGCTGCCCGTGTGGTATGTTGCCAAGCAATGTTGACGCGCAACGACAGCATGAATGGGACTTTCTTTTCGTCGGTTGTGACAATGAATGAGACGTGGATGCCATTTTTCAATCCAGAAACAAAGCGCCAGTCAGCTGAATGGAAGCACACAGATTCACTGCCACCAAAAAAATTTCGGGTAACCGCCAGTGCTGAAAAAATGATGGTGTCCATGTTCTGGGACAGCGAGGGCGTAATCCTTACCCATTGCGTTCCAAAGGGTAACAGGTAACAGGTGAATCCTACGAAAATGTTTTGAAGAACAAATTCCTTCCTGCCCTGCAACAAAAACGTCCGGGAAGGGCTGCGCGTGTGCTGTTTCACCAAGACAACGCACCCGCACATCGAGCTAATGTTACGCAACAGTTTCTTCGTGATAACAACTTTGAAGTGATTCCTCATGCTCCCTACTCACCTGACCTGGCTCCTAGTGACTTTTGGCTTTTTCCAACAATGAAAGACACTCTCCGTGGCCGTGCTGCTATTGCCTCAGCGATTTTCCAGTGGTCAAAACAGACTCCTAAAGAAGCCTTCGCCGCTGCCATGGAATCATGGCGTCAGCGTTGTGAAAAATGTGTACGTCTGCAGGGCGATTACGTCGAGAAGTAACGCCAGTTTCATCGATTTCGGGTGAGTAGTTAATTAGAAAAAAAATCGGAGGCCTTAGAACTTGAATGCACCTCGTATTTTGCTACTTTCTTGTATACCATCTTCCTGTTTTCCTTGATTTGTGTTCAGTTTTTGTCGGGTTATCCACTGGGCCATCTTACCATTAAATCTAAGAGGGCTACGATGGGGAGTTTCCCTTGTGAGCCTTCCCCGTCGAGATACGCAGGTCGTATTCGCTCTGCTACGACCGTTTCCTGAGTTTCCTGAGTACCAGAGTGCTGCTTGGGGCAGCATATGGTGAGTGTAGCGGCGGTTGAACTGTGTCAGCTCTGAACAACTCGTGCAACATTGTAAACAGATCTCTGTGAACGAAAACTTTCCTTTCACCATGCGTGACAGGTGGGGCAGTATGCAGCCGCTTTATTTGTGAGCTCAACGGTGGTGCCAACTCCGTCATTACTGCTGTCGACGTTGGTTGAAGGGTTGCCCATGTGGTAAGTTCTCCTGGTATCCATATCTGCTAGCCGTATGCCAACTGAGCAGGCGACACTGGAGATCCTTCTTTACGGCTATTCGCAGGCCCAGCAATATTAGCGGCAAGGCATCCGTCTGGGTTGGCGTGTAGCACATCAGCATTACTGCTTGAGTGGCAGCTGACACTGTAAGGCAGCTGCAACCGCATAGGCCAAAAAGCTGCTGAGCTAGCTTCGACTCTAACTGACGTCCACTATCAGTTGTAACGGTTTGAGGGATACCGAACCTCGAACGCGATGTCACTAATTGAGCCTTTGCCTCCGTCTCTGTGTGGACGCCACTTTGTGGAACGATCGACTGCCGTTAGCAAATAGCGATGGCCATCCAAACAGCGTAACGGCCCGACAATGCCAACATCTATGTGCGGAAATCTCGTCGTCGGTGTCCGGAACTGCGCCATTGGTGGTAAGCCGTGACAGCTGACCAGGTGCGTTGGCATTCCAGCCTAGAACCCAACCGCCCTCTACAGTCCTCCTGTACTCCTGGACACACCACTGTGTTTGCTACTAATTCAGCCGTTACCTTTGACACCCGAATGTGCGGACTCATGTAACGCTCGAAACACTATGCGTCCGTGTTCTGTTGGTGTGTATGGGTGTTGTCTGTCCCGCGCTATGTTGCGCCAAGCACCCATGGTACAAAAAAATGGCTCTGAGCACTATGGGACTTAACTTCTGAGGTCATCAGTCCCCTATAACTTAGAACTACTTAAACCTAACCAACGTAAGGACATCACACACATCCGTGTACGAGGCAGGATGCGAACCTGCGACCGTAGCGGTCGCGCGGTTCCAGACTGTAGCGCCTAGAACCGCTACCCATGGTACAATATGGAACCGGGAACCGTCTCAAGTGCAGGGTTGTGTGCTCACAACGAATGCAAGTCGCTCAGTATTTCGTTGTTTTGTTGCTATTTCATCCAACGGCACTGCCTGTAGACTGTCACAGCTACGCGATAAGTAATCCACGACAGTGTTATGACCGCCCAAAACGTGACACAAATAGTTGTAATCTGTGCAATATATTCTACCTGTCTACACTAACACGATGATCCACAATACGTTGCACGCAGGAAGAAACGAATGAACGGTTTGTTATCAGCGAAGACTGCAAAATATCTGTCTTCCGCTGATGGCCGATAATATGTGATTGCTTCGTAAATCGCCAGCAAATCACGATCGACAGCCCTCCAGTTTATTAGCTGCGGAGTAAGCACAGTGAATAAAAAGTGAATGGTTGGTAATCGCGATCAGTCTTCCGCTATAGTGCCGCTCCAATAACGTTTTGGCTCTCGTCCACCATGAGAGCTAGTGCCGCATTAGAGCATGTGTGAGCTAATCGTGCCACACACCTTGAAAGCGTTCTGAGGAGTAATGAGTACTCCACGAATTACATATAACGTTCCACGGTGTCAAACAATCGGCGAAATGACACATCGGAAAAAGGAAATGTCTGATACGGCCTTTCTTCCATACATTCCCAGACTAATGGATAGGATTGGCCGTATATTGCGCAAACACGGTGTAAACACGACTTATAAACCGAGAAAGAAGACCTAAGTGTGTCTCAGATCGGCAAAGGACAAAAGGCACGCACTTACAAAGTACACGCGAAAAAGTTTATGTTGGAACGGCTGGACGGTTACTCAACACCAGGATCGCCGAACACAATCGCAAACGCAACTTGCGGCACGTGGAGAAATCGGCCATGGGCGAGCACGCGCTGTGAGACACCGACCACATGGTAAAATTCACCGGCACGGAAGTTCCTCCTGTAGAGAAGAGTTATCACTGTCGCTTGTTCAGACAAGCCGTAGAAATACACAAACATGACAATAGCTCCAAGAAGAAACAAGAAAGCCTCAACGTGGATGGATCTTGAACTCCCGTGCTGCAGCGAACGATCGTTGCAGGTAGGAAATGGAGAATCGTACTGCAGATTTCAAACGACCACGGTAAAGTACTTGGACGTCGGCGCGTTAGGTACATGTAATCTGCGGCCGAGAGCTCGACTCCAAATCAAATGGTTCAAATGGCTCTGAGGACTATGAGACTTAACATCTGAGGTCATCAGTCCCGTAGAGCTTAGAACTACTTAAACCTAACCAACCCAAGGACATCACACACATCCATGCCCGAGGCAGGATTCGAACCTGCGACTGTAGCTGTCGCGCGGTTCCAGACTGAAGCGCCTAGAACCGCTCGGTCACTGTGGCCGGCAGCTCGACTCCTGTCCACCGCCGTCAGTGGAGGATGAAAAGATTTGACAATGCAGCCACCCGTGTTGGCAAAACGTCAGAAAAGTCGTCAAACAAACGTCGGCCAGAGAGCCACAGACAGAAGCCACTTTCGTTTGAACGTTACTTAAAATGGCAGATCTGTCAGCAAATCTACCGCTTCCTTCCGGTCTGAAAATGAAACAGTCTAATAAAGTGTGGCGCACATTGATCTGTAGACCACAAGCACCGTACACTGGTGGGTCCTCTCACCGGAGCAAGTGGCTACCCGACATAGGTCTGTGGCCCGTGTGAAGACGACCAAGGAGAACTGCATGCGTGGCTGGACGGCGCAACACGATCGCGATGTACTCTTTACGAGAAGAAGCTTATTGCCTGTCACTTCCAGCCACTCATCTTCCAGCAGCGGGCATGCAGGTGGGCGGCGCACTGAACTAACTGAAGATCAAGGCACACCTCCTCGACTGCTACATCCGCCCTTTCATTCCCGACAGTACCCACGAGCCCTGGCACCCAGCAGCAAGACATGTACCTTCCCAGCCTTTGTAAGTGTACAAGGGCGCCAAGGCTATTCTCGGCTACTTTTTCGGCAGGATACACGCACTGCAGGGAACGAAGGGCACCCAGGAAATCGGAACAGACGAAGAATTTATCAGGCACATCTCATCTGTTCCAACGCCCTCAAGATCATGGAGAATCGGGCATCGAATACGGTGAACTCTGGAGCCAACTTAAAGTTAAGGGCACTATCCAGGTGTCCATTTAAAATGTCGCAAAACTTCGTGTTATAAACAAAGGCAGAAGTGCAATATCTACTGTACTGCACCAAACGGAAAATTACGCTGGGTCTCTGCAACAACCACAGTGATAGTCAGTCAACCACAGATCTGAGCCTGTACGTGCCCCACACGAACAGACTCCAGTGCACACTTTACGTGAATCCCAAACGGCTTCGTTGTCCGTGTATGACTGGTAAAGAGGTGTTCAATAGCTGGGCGAGCAACGGGATTGTGTGCTGGTGAAGTGGGAGGAGCGTGGAGAGCGCACGCTGGAGCAGCTGCCGCCGTCGGCTGCTAACGGACAGTTCACCAGCCTCAGCACAGAGGCTGGATTTGGGGGTGGTCCTGTAAGGGCCAATGGCCAGCCTGATGCCCTCATGGTGTACAGCGTCAATTATCTCCAGGAACCTTCACTGACCCATATGCTGTGAACCGATAGCTGAGCCACGAATGTAGAAATGCCACATGAACCTAGTGCAGAAGCGCCCTGTCCACTACTCAGGACCTGTGGCTAAGACACTCCTCCAATATGTTCAGTGCTGTCTTGGCTCTTGTCTTCAAGTCCTTGGAGTGTGGTAACTATGACAGTTTTGAGTAAAAAATTAGCCCTAGAAACCCCACAGAGTCTGTAAAACGAAGAATGGCCCTCCACATACGCAAGTCAGGTGAAGAAAAACAACGAGAACTATTAAAACGAACACACACATACACACACACATTTCTCTGCAGAAAACGTAAAACCAGTCTTTGCAGCCCACTAGTCCAAACTCTTCACTGGAAGTTGCTGCTGACGACTCACTGTCGCAGTATTCGTGGAAGAGCAGAAGACTGCAAAGTCATCCACAAATAGGGGGCGCTGGACATACGCTGTACTGTGGACGTGACATTGTTGGTCGCTACGGCAAAGAGACTAACACTTAAAACACTGCCCTGGGGAACACCATTCTCCTGCACAAAACTAATAGCACGTCACCGACTCTGTACCTAGAAAGGATTTTTGAGACAAAGCACTGAATGAAGATGGGGAGACGGCCACGAAAGCCCCATTGGTGTAGCTGACTGAGAATTTTGTGCCTCCAAGTAGTGTTGTATGACCTACTGAAGTCAAAAAATTATCCTAGACAATGCTGGTTTCGTAGGCAAGCCTGCTGAATTTCTGCGTACAGCGGGGTCAGGTTGTCGATAGTTGACCGATATCTCCTGAATCCAGACTAACGAGTCATTAATCTCCAAACCAGCTGACAGCTGAACATGCGCTCTAGAATCTTTCCTACACAGGTCATTAAGGCAAGCACTGGGACACATTTGGTAGTTTCCTTGCTTAAGGAGAAGTGTTTAAATTGTCTTCCACCTCGAGTTGGGGAATTGTCCTATCAGCCATATCGAATTAAATCATCGTAAGAGGATTTCTTTGGTCACCATTTGAAGCTTGTGCAGCATGCCGTTCCATATTTGGTCGTGAGTGGGTGCTTTATCGCGAACATCAGACAGTATCGAATCCAGCTCCTACAAGTAGAATAGCCAGTTGTAAGTCTCGGAATTGTTGGATCTGTAGTCCAGCTTGTTGCCCCTCTCTACAGTGGAATGGTAGTCGTCGTTGCAAAATGTTCTGCCATTGTCTGAGCAATGTCCCCTATCATTGTTTGGACACACGCCTGTTTCAAAAACGCTGCTATGAGTAACTGACTGCTATTACTGCAAATCCTCCTGATGGCCTCCCATCAGCTTGGCTTTTATAGCAAGTGGAACGATTGATGGATTCCAGGAACGCCTGTCATGACTTTTTCTTGCTTTTCCTAATGATGCATTCAGCCTTGGCCCCCGCTAATCGAAAGGCTGGAAGGTTTTGCGCCGTTGGGCGGCACCTAAAACGGGGCAGAGCCGCACGCCTGACCCAAATTTCTGAATGAGCAGCCAAGGGACAGGTTGCCTCCGAAGACGACCTGTCGATTCAGGATCGAAAAGTGAGCAGCACAGTGGATCACTCATGTGATGCGGTCTGCTCATTCCTGGACGCTGTCACGGATTTCAAACACAGCCATCTGGCTGAAACAGCGTCCAGTCAGCCCTGCTGATAATCCATCGTGATTGTGCCATTTCCGGGAGAGCTCCATCCAGTAGGTGAATGTGGAGGGGGAAGATGTCACTGGAATGAAGATCATCAATGACTTCCCATTTAACAGAGTCTGCAGAGAGGACCATGGCTGAGAATGACCTTGAAGCTGCACAGAAATGAGTGAGAGTGCCTGTGCTGAAGATGCACAGGTGTGGGACGTCATGAGGCTCTCCAAAACCCGGCCCCAGGGCAAGTAAGGGTCAGGCCCCACAAGACATGAAGGGCGTAGAAGTCTCTCAATAATAGAAATGGCCGAGGTAGTTGCCTCAGAGTCAATCGCATCTTGCAAAGGTAAATATAGCGAGCAAGCTGCGATCCTCCAACACACATGAACTTCAGCTACAACTGCTTGCAGGTCAGTAGACCAGAGGAATGGTGTGCGTTACTGACAAACACAGCAACACTTACCTTTGCACTTTCCCCAGTCAGATCGTGCTTGCAATGGAGGATACAGCCCCATATTACAGAGGCATCAGACACTTTAAAATGCATTTTCCTTATTTCTGAGGAGTTCACAGCAAGTTGGTGTGTGATGTCCTTTTGTCGGGGTATGATTACCCACTAACATCAGCCCATCGAGGTGATGGAAAGTAGATGAAAGATAGAAGCAGTTTTAAGCACAGAGGGGGAAAAAGAACCAAGGCAAGCGTCAAAGGAAAAACACCTCTGCACAGCCTTTCTGGCTGCAACAGATCACGTAAAAGCAAGGTTATTGGTGCTTATCGGGTATTGTGCAAGCCTTGGCGCCAGTTTCACAGCTTACGTTCGCCATAAAAGCTATCGGCCCGAATCGACGTGAGGTACTGCTCAGTACGTGCTGCGACAGTGTCTCCAGGAGGGCCAGCTGTAGCGTCTGCATACCTGTAACATGCCATGTTTGTCAAGTGAGTGGCAGACTGGTCTAAAATCGATCACAGAGTGTGAAGATTGTGTGACATTTGCTCGTCTTCAATACGCAAATTGGCTTCCCTGCTGTTTCGAGTTGTGTGTGCCTAAGTTCATTCATCTGGTAATTCTAATCAGCTCTCCTGAGATTCAGTGGTTCAACGATATTTGCGTTGTTTGCTTCCTTTATCTTGTCATAAGTGGTTAAGCATCGCTAGTAAGGAATATCTGCATTTCCTGCAAATACAAGCACAGGGGACGCTCCTGTGTTAGGAGTTTCAGTTCCTCCACATGTTCCCTGAACCCATTAATGTCCCGCTGTAGTAAGGGAGCTATTTATCGAGTGGGTTCTAGTTTCACACCGTCTTTCATACGGGGAAGGGAAACAATAGTGGGTAGAGGCTTGGTCTTGGGGCGAGATGAGTGACCTAAGTCGACATCCAGGTCCACTGACTCTGAAGACGAATGTCGAGCAATGACGACATTGTTTCCTTGCTTCCTATCATTGTCTGATTATTTGCCTTTGATTTCTTTTTCCTGGGAAGGATTTGAAGCCACAACCATGAGGGTTTCGTAGTGTCTTCATCGACACTGTAGAGTCTTGTACCATGGGAAGGAAGGGAGAGAATGTTGTTTGGTGTGGTCCACTGCACACGATTATGTATTAACAGGGTTCTTTATTTACATAGACGTGAAGCTGTTTATCTTTAACAGAGTCCATGTGTTGCGGTACAAGCTGGTGTGTAATAGTCCACATTAGCCTCACTGCTGGTGAAGCACAAGTCCCACTATGCAGTGAATGACAGACGCATACTTGGAGTGCGAGTTAGTGCGCCAGTGACTGAGCCGCTGGGCTAGTGACTGAGCTACTGGCTGAGACTGCGTTAGTGACTGAGACTGACACTCTGACTGAGCCCTCTGGTTCAAATGGCTCTGAGCACTATGGGACTCAACATGATCATATAATGTTGATCGTCGGTAAAGCAGATGCCAGACTGAGATTCATTGGAAGAATCCTAAGGAAATGCAATCCCAAAACAAAGGAAGTAGGTTACAGTACGCTTGTTCGTCCACTGCTTGAATACTGCTCAGCAGTGTGGGATCCGTACTAGATAGGGTTGATAGAAGAGATAGAGAAGATCCAACGGAGAGCAGCAGGATCATTTAGTAATCGCGAAAGCGTTACGGAGATGATAGATAAACTCCAGTGGATGACTCTGCAGGAGAGACGCTCAGTAGCTCGGTACGGGGTTTTGTTAAAGTTTCGAGAACATACCTTCACCGGAGAATCAAGCAGTATATTGCTCCCTCCTACGTATATCTCGCGAAGAGACCATGAGGATAAAATCAGAGAGATTAGAGCCCCCCCCCCCCCCATGAACCATGGACCTTGCCGTTGGTGGGGAGGCTTGCGTGCCTCAGCGATACAGATAGCCGTACCGTAGGTACAACCACAACGGAGGGGTATCTGTTGAGAGGCCAGACAAACGTGTGGTTCCTGAAGAGGGGCAGCAGTCTTTTCAGTAGTTGCAAGGGCAACAGTCTGGAGGATTGACTGATCTGGCCTTGTAACAATAACCAAAACGGCCTTGCTGTGCTGGTACTGCGAACGGCTGAAAGCAAGGGGAAACTACGGCCGTAATTTTTCCCGAGGGCATGCAGCTTTACTGTATGATTAAATGATGATGGCGTCCTCTTGGGTAAAATATTCCGGAGGTAAAATAGTCCCCCATTCGGATCTCCGGGCGGGGACTACTCAAAAGGATGTCGTTATCAGGAGAAAGAAAACTGGCGTTCTACGGATCGGAGCGTGGAATGTCAGATCCCTTAATCGGGCAGGTAGGTTAGAAAATTTAAAAAGGGAAATGGATAGGTTAAAGTTAGATATAGTGGGAATTAGTGAAGTTCGGTGGCAGGAGGAACAAGACTTCTGGTCAGGTGACTACAGGGTTATAAACACAAAGTCAAATAGGGGTAATGCAGGAGTAGGTTTAATAATGAATAGGAAAATAAGAGTGCGGGTAAGCTACTACAAACAGCATAGTGAACGCATTATTGTGGCCAAGATAGATACGAAGCCCACACCTACTACAGTAGTACAAGTTTATATGCCAACTAGCTCTGCAGATGACGAAGAAATTCAAGAAATGTATGATGAAATAAAAGAAATTATTCAGATAGTGAAGGGAGACGAAAATTTAATAGTCATGAGTGACTGAAATTCGAGTGTAGGAAAAGGGAGAGAAGGAAACGTAGTAGGTGAATATGGATTGGGGCTAAGAAATGAAAGAGGGAGCCGCCTGGTAGAATTTTGCACAGAGCACAACTTAATCATAGCTAACACTCGGTTTAAGAATCATGATAGAAGGTTGTATACATGGAAGAACCCTGGAGATACTAAAAGGTATCAGATAGATTATATAATGGTAAGACAGAGATTTAGGAACCAGGTTTAAAATTGTAAGACATTTCCAGGGGCAGATGTGGACTCTGACCACAATCTATTGGTTATGACCTGTAGATTAAAACTGAAGAAACTGCAAAAAGGTGGGAATTTAAGGAGATGGGACCTGGATAAACTGAAAGAACCAGAGGTTGTACAGAGTTTCAGGGAGAGCATAAGGGAGCACTTGGCAGGAATGGGGGAAAGAAATACAGTAGAAGAAGAATGGGTAGCTTTGAGGGATGAAGTAGTGAAGGCAGCAGAGGATCAAGTAGGTAAAAAGACGAAGGCTAATAGAAATCCTTGGGTAACAGAAGAAATATTGAATTTAATTGATGAAAGGAGAAAATATAAAAATGCAGTAAGTGAAGCAGGCAAAAAGGAATACAAACGTCTCAAAAATGAGATCGACAGGAAGTGTAAAATGGCTAAGCAGGGATGGCTAGAGGACAAATGTAAGGATGTAGAGGCTTATCTCACTAGGGGTAAGATAGATACAGCTATAGGAAAATTAAAGAGACCTTTGCAGAAAAGAGTGCCACTTGTATGAATATCAAGAGCTCAGATGGAAACCCAGTTCTAAGCAAAGAAGGGAAAGCAGAAAGGTGGAAGGAGTATATAGAGGGTCTATACAAGGGCGATGAACTTGAGGACAGTATTATGGAAATGGAAGAGGATGTAGATGAAGACGAAATGGGAGATACGATACTGCGTGAAGAGTTTGACAGAGCACTGAAAGACCTGAGTCGAAACAAGGCCCCCGGAGTAGACAACATTCCATTGGAACTACTGACGGCCTTGGGAGAACCAGTCCTGACAAAACTCTACCATCTGGTGAGCAGGATGTATGAAACAGGCGAAATACCCTCAGACTTCAAGAAGAATATAATAATTCCAATCCCAAAGAAAGCTGGTGTTGACAGATGTGAAAATTACCGAACAATCAGTTTAATAAGCCACAGATGCAAAATACAAACACGAATTCTTTACAGACGAATGGAAAAACTGGAAGATCAGTTTGGATTCCGTAGAAATGTTGGAACACGTGATGCAATACTGACCTTACGACTTATCTTAGAAGAAAGATTAAGGAAAGGCAAACCTACTTTTCTAGCATTTGTAGACTTAGAGAAAGCTTTTGATAATGTTGACTGGAATACTCTCTTTCAAATTCTAAAGGTGGCAGGGGTAAAATACATGGAGCGAAAGGCTATTTACAATTTGTACAGAAACCAGATGGCAGTTATAAGAGTCGAGGGACATGAAAGGGAAGCAGTGGTTAAGAAGGGAGTAAGACAGGGTTGTAGCCTCTCCCCGATGTTATTCAATCTGTATATTGAGCAATCAGTAAAGGAAACAAAAGAAAAATTCGGAGTAGGTATTAAAATCCATGGAGAAGAAATAAAAACGTTGAGTTTCGCCGATGACATTGTAATTCTGTCAGAGACAGCAAAGGACTTGGAAGAGCAGTTGAATGGAATGGATGGTGTCTTGAAGGGAGGATATAAGATGAACATCAACAAAAGCAAAACGAGGATAATGGAATGTAGTCGAATTAAGTCGGGTGATGTTGAGGGTATTAGATTAGGAAATGAGACACTTAAAGTAGTAAAGGAGTTTTGCTATTTGGGGAGCAAAATAACTGATGATGGTCGAAGTAGAGAGGATATAAAATGTAGACTGGCAATGGCAAGGAAAGCGTTTCTGAAGAAGAGAAATTTGTTAATATCGAGTATAGATTTAAGTGTCAGGAAGTCATTTCTGAAAGTATTTGTATGGAGTGTAGCCATGTATGGAAGTGAAACATGGACGGTAAATAGTTTGGATAAGAAGAGAATAGAAGCTTTCGAAATGTGGTGCTACAGAAGAATGCTGAAGATTAGATGGGTAGATCACATAACTAATGAGGAGGTACTGAATGGGATTGGGGAGAAGAGGAGTTTGTGGCACTACTTGACTAGAAGAAGGGATTGGTTGGTAGGACATGTTCTGAGGCATCAAGGGATCACCAGTTTAGTATTGGAGGGCAGCGTGGAGGGTAAAAATCGTAGGGGGAGACCAAGAGATGAATACACTAAGCAGATTCAGAAGGATGTAGGTTGCAGTAGGTACTGGGAGATGAAGAAGCTTGCGCAGGATAGAGTAGCATGGAGAGCTGCATCAAACCAGTCTCTGGACCGAAGACCATAACAACAACAACACAGAAGCATACCGACAATCCTTCTTTCCACGAACAATACGAGACTGGAATAGAAGGAGAACCGATAGAGGTACTCAGGTTACCCTCCGCCACACACCGTCAGGTTGCTTGCGGAGTATGGATGCAGATGTAGATGTAGTAGGCGCTGGATCGAGTGCGCCTATCAGGAGAGAGGCCAGAGACAGAATCGCAACTAGCATGCCGCCAACGCCCTGTCAAATGCAATCATTTAGATCACTGCTGCGGACCGTAGGGCTCGCCAGCCCTTGTGACCGAGCGGTTCTAGGCGCTACAGCGTGGAACCGCGCTACTGCTGCGGTTGCAGGTTCGAATTCTGCTTCGGGCATGGATGTGTGCGAGGTACTTAGGTTAGTTAGGTTTAAGTTGTTAAAAGTTCTAGGTGACTGATGACGTCACAAGTTACGTCCCATAGTGGCTCTGAGCACTATGGGACTTAACATCTATGGTCATCAGTCCCCTAGAACTTAGAACTACTTAAACCTAACTAACCTAAGGACAGCACACAACACCCAGTCATCACGAGGCAGAGAAAAGTCCCATAGTGCTCAGAGCCCTTTGAACCATTTGTTTTGTGCGAACAATTCCCCAATGTCCTTGATGGAGCAATCACAACACATTCTTTTGCAACATTTTGGGAGTAAGCACAAGGGACTGTTCACTGCCGTTTTGAACGAGAATCACGCCCTGTTGAACTGCGACATTATGCCAACGTGCAAAATATCGGTTCACAACTGACTTCTGGATATTGTTTAATGAACGAGGCCAAGACGAGCGAACGTAATGCAACAAACTCTTCATATCTGGGTTTGCTTCCGTAACCTGTGCAGTTTTTCTGTAGTGCAAGGGAAAAGATTCCAGCAATTCAGAGTCCTTCGAAACAAGATGCAACAGATGCATCAAAATCAGAGTCTGGATCAATCGGAAGGCGGGAAATGGCGTCTGCATTGTCATGCTTTGCCATAAGTCTATACACAGTTTCATAGTGATACTGCGAAAGCAACAAAGCCCAGCGTTGCAATTTTTGAGCAGTGTGCGTGGGAAGTGGCTTTGACGGATGAAACAAGGACTGCAAAGGCTTGTGATCTGTCACTAAGTAGGACTTACGACCATATATATAGTGATGGAATTTCGTCACACTATACACAACGAGAGCCTGTTTCTCTATTTGAGAATAATTGCGCTGAGTCAACAACTTGGAGGCAAAAGCAAGAAGTCTGTCCTGTGCACCATTTCTGTGAGAAAGCACAGCGCCGATTCGCAAAACTACTGGCTTACCAGGGTCAAAAGTGCACTAAACATCTGTCACTAAGAAAAACATTTTTGAGTTTCTGAAATGCATCTTGACAGTCTTTAGTCCACACAATAGGTACATTTTTGCGACTCAAGTGATGCAATGGAGCCGCTATGTGTGCTGCATTCGGTATGATCCGCACGTAGTATGTCATCTTGCCTAGTGCTGACTGCAGTTTAGGCACATTGCGAGGAACAGGCACGTCACGGACTGCAAGCAAATGAGACTGGAGAGGGTGTACACCCTGCTGTTTATCACATGAGCTGAGTGACAGGCCCGCCAAACCCACTGGGCAGAACAGGTAGTAAGATTGTGAAAAGGACAAAGGATGACGTCAGTTTCTCCTTCCAATTGTCATTTATTGTAATTTAATAACTTCTACAACCAAAGCGGCACATAGACGGACCCTTACCGAATGCAACTCTTTCACGGCTGAAGGCCTCCAAACAAGAAATCTTAACAAATCAACAAGATAAAATCCAATTAAGATAGCAATAAAACAATTTTAAAACAATACAGCAAACTTATGCAAAGTGCAATACCAATGGCTGAAGGCCACAGTTAAGTTTCAAAATTTTAAAATATATTCGTAATCTTTTAAAGGCAGAAGGCCGCAATGTTTAAGCTTGAAAGATAAATTTAAGAATTAATTTCGCAAAATTTTTAAGAAAAACTAAAAATAACCGTAAACCTTAAAATTTGAGTAGCTGAAAGCAGATAATTAAGCACCGGTGGCACTCAGAAGCCTCCAGGGAGGTCGGTCTGCCCTCGTTCACTCAGGCGAGACAGGTGGTGAGCCCAACTACACTTGATCCGTCGGAACCCAACCAAGGGACAGCCACGGACCGACCGACAAGCGACTTGCTTGCCAAAATCGGAACATGAGAACTCAAACACCAAAATGTTACGGACGTAACTTGTAAGTAGGCTGTTTATGTTTTCTTATTGGCAACGTTACGTAGCGCTCTGTACGAAAATCACTGCAGTCTGTGGCTAGTTTGCATTGTTGTCTGCCATTGTAATGTTTGGCAGCGGCAGCTGGATGTGAACAGCGCGTAGCGTTGCGCAGTTGGAGGTGAGCCGCCAGCAGTGGTGGATGTGTGGAGAGAGATGGCGGAGTTTTGAAATTTGTTATACTGGATATTATGAACTGCTATGTATATTATGGTTTTTCAACACTATTAAGGTAAATACATTGTTTGTTCTCTATTAAAATCTTTCATTTGCTAACTATGCCTATCAGTAGTTAGTGCCTTCCGTAGTTTGAATCTTTTATTTAGCTGGCAGTAGTGGCGCTCGCTGTATTGCAGTAGTTCGAGTAATGAAGATTTTTGTGAGGTAAGTGATTTGTGAAAGGTATAGATTAATGTTAGTCAGGGCCATTCTTTTGTAGGGATTTTTGAAAGTCAGATTGCGTTGCGCTAAAAATATTGTGTGCCAGTTTAAGCACAGTTGTTCTATGGGGACGTTTCAAACTATCCACAGTCAAATATGCAAACGTATTAAGGTGTGAGAACGCAAGAAACGACACAACACGAACGGAGGTGGCTCGAGTACTTAAAACACCACTCAACTTTAACGTCCTGGGTCGGTGTACCACGAAGCTCGTAGCGGTCGGGCAGCTCCACACACGCCCCGACACTGCGCAGGGACCGCCTGCGGACCCAGCCGAC
Organism: Schistocerca cancellata; assembly: GCF_023864275.1. NCBI lineage: Eukaryota > Metazoa > Arthropoda > Insecta > Orthoptera > Acrididae > Schistocerca > Schistocerca cancellata. The sequence goes on along the minus strand of NC_064626.1, from coordinate 18,661,408 downwards.
TGCACCGCGCGATGTCTTCTGGTCCGCAGCAGCCGACCGACTGCCCGCTGGTCCGTCGCGACTGCACTGCTGGTGCGTCACGCATTCACTTGCAGACACACACGACCGAGGATATACTGGCTCGGACCCAACCGTGCAGAGGAAACACGGCCACTGGCTACCCGACACCCCTGCGCTGGGAAGAGACCGAGCTAAGCTCCACAAGATGGCAATTGAAGGGGCCCAGGAGCGCTCAGAGAACCAGTTACACGTCGCTCGATGGGGACGACCGAGAACATTTAAAATAATCGTCAGTGCAACTAACGCCAACTACACACACACTGGTGTGTGTAGTAAATAAAGTACGGAGCTCTTGGAATACTTAACTTTAATCCACAATTGGAGAACATCGGTCTGACGGTACAGGCATCCATAGATAAATATTAAATGATACTGGCGCCTTGCTAGGTCGTAGCAATTGACGTAGCTGAAGGCTATGCTAACTATCGTCTCGGCAAATGAGAGCGTATTTGTCAGTGTAGCATCGCTAGCAAAGTCTGCTGTACAACTGGGACGAGTGCTAGGACGTCTCTCTAGACCTGCCGTGTGGCGGCGCTCGGTCTGCAATCACTGACAGTGGCGACACGCGGGTCCGACGTATACTAACGGACCGCGGCCGATTTAAAGGCTACCACCTAGCAAGTGTGGTGTCTGGCGGTGACACCACACACACAACGTGACAAACACTTGCACGAAGACCGGAACGATACGCAACAGCAACTAAGCACGCACGAAGACAAATCGGGAGTCGATCGCGCGCGCGCGCCACACACACACACACACACACACACACACACACACACACACAGTCGACGCATGAACGATCGGCGATCCAAAACGCGTCGTCCGGTTGGACGACCGACCGACGATTCACCAAAACCGTGGCCCAGCTCAAGCGATGCGTGGCGGCAATGGTCGGGCGAGCCATGTCGACGCAGGCCTCACTGCTGCTCCAACCCGACTGCACAAGTGCCGCATTGCAACTCCCGACTGGCAGGTCCGGACTGCGCTCCAGAAGCGTTCCGACCAACTGCAGCCCGAACTCGCGACCCGAACTCCCGACGTGAACTCCCCATGACAGACAACGTCCTGGAAGTAACAGCAGTCGAGCAAACATACTACGAGACGGGATATATCGATACCCGCTGCTAACGCCGCTCACGGTCAGGCAAAGCAGCAACTCTGTGACAGTAGTAATTTAAATTAACGTAGTGAGGTGGAAGTACGTTAAAAACAGGGTGTAAAAAATATAATGGCGGGAACATGACCCACGCACGGCTGACTAAGTACTGTAGTTCGGTTTTAAAAGATTCACACTTTTCGAGACTACACACTTGAGTCCTTCTTCTGACAACACTCGGAAAAGAGTACGCAAATTGGCAATGTGTTCTTCTGGTATACGACCTGAGACGACAATATCGTCAAGGTAGTTCGAACAAAATGACACTTTAGCAATCAGCTGTTCAAAGTAACGTTGAAAAATGGCGGGTGCGGAGGCATTGCCGAAGGGCAAATACGTGAACAGTCCTAAGTGTGTATTTACAACAAACACATTTTGTGCTTCTTCTTCCAATGGAATTTGCAAGTAAGCGTCACGCAAGTCTGTCTTACAAAAGTAACGTCCTGCGCCAAGCCTGTCCATGAATTCCTCTGGGCGAGATACGAGATAAGTGTCAACTACTGTCTGTGGCTTGACTGGAGAGTTAAATTCAACACAAATGCGAATGCCACCAGAAGCCTTAGGCAACGAAACGAGAGGATTTGCCCATTGACTAGCTTGAATGAGAGCAATTACACCATTATGTTGCAATTCTTTCAGTTCACTGGCTACTTTGTCTCTTAAAGCAATTAGAACCGGTCGGGCATGGAAAAACTTAGACTGTACATTGTCTTTCAGTGTAACATGCACCACAAAGTTATTAGCTTTTCCCATTACTTCTGAAAATAGGTCAGGGAATTCTTTAAGCAAGCTAGTGACACTGTCTTTTGGCGCAAAAGCTAACACTGAAAGTACATTATCTTGGATGGTAAGTCCAAAAAATTCAAAGGCATCTAAACCGAGTACGTTCTCACTGTCTCGATTTCAACACAGTAAAATTCACTGTCCTAGTGTGAGATTTGTAAGTGGCAGGCAAACTATACAGTCCAAGCTCTATAATTTCCTGTCGGTTTCCAGTTTAGGTGCTTAGAAAGGCGTGATTAGCCTAACTGTTCGTACGTGACCCGATTAAGCAAAGTTACTGAGGCACCTGGGTTTAACTGAAAGTTCACATGATGTTCAGCAATTCGAATGAGACAAATAGTTTGTTAGAACGTCGTTGCACAGCACTGGGGTAGGAAGGAGACACACTTGAATATTACTTTTGTGAGAACTTGTTGTAGGTTTGTAAAAAAGAACGATCAGTAAATGTGCACGAGTCTGCGTTTTCTGGGAGCGGTGAAAATTGGCGTTTTTGTGCTGTTGTATGGCGTTTTTCTCCCACACGTGAAACACATTGCGTTACGTGATGCGCAATCCTGTCTTCTATGGCGAGCAAAACATGTAGGACAAGACTTCACTACATTCACAGGCCCATTTACATGTCTACGTGGCTCTCCGCTCTGCTGTGTAGCCCCCGTTCTTGTGGCTGCTTGGGGCGGTCGCGAGAGGAAAGGGCGACTCGACCCGACACATCGGGGTCTGGTCAAGCTTATCGGCCGCTATGCAGCCGAATCGTATTGTTCTTGTATTTGCAGTGCTTGAGGAAGTGACAGATCAGAGTACCTTAAGATCTGTTCCCGTATTGTACTATCTGGGACACTGAATGTTACTGTATCTCTAATCATTAAATCACTGGAAAAGTTGCCATAACAACACATTTGCACTTCCTAGCCATGCCCGTTAATTCTGTGTACCACTGGCGGTGCGTCTGTTCCGGCTTTTTCTACAAGCGAAAGAACTGATATCTGGCTGCAGCAACTTGGACTTGCTGGTCACAATATTGAATTAAAGCAGAGCTTACTTGGTCATAGCAGAGTTCGCCGGCAGACTCCGTTGTAAATAGTTTTTGTATTAACCTGAACACTGGGGACGCCGCAATCGAAATAAAGTATTGTAGCATTACAGTACCTTGAACACGATGAACCTGACAATGTGCTTGGAACTGCGTCAGGTATTCGAGACAATCCTCTTCCGTACGTTAAATTGCCGGAACTTTGTTATGCTGGTCGGGGGCACTGGTTGGGTTGGTTGGTTGTGTGGCCGACGCAGATTTTGCACCCAGTAGTTGTTGTACCGTCTGCAGGGCAGCAATTTGTTGCTTAGGAAACTGAAAAGCTTGTGTCAAATCCGTCACATTGGCCGCCTGCGGCTCAGGTGCGGGGGCAGGTGGTGGAGGGGGCGGAGTTGCCATGGTACATACATATACATTATAGCAAAAAGGCATGCAAAGCCGCTAGAAAGAGAAATTTGATTAGTTCTGCGGCTCCCCTCCTGGAATGCTTGTAAGAACACAACATCAACTGAGCAAATAGAAATGAGCATACCTGCAAACGAAACACAAGAGAAGCAAACAAAATCTTCGGCCAAGTTGATAATCTTCGATCTGTGCTGAATCACCCCGTCGCCACTGTTGTGTCATCGTCGTCACAGTAGAGTCTTGTACCATGGGAGAGGATGTTGTCTGGTGGCCAGAATCCTCTGTTTACAACTCCACTGCACACATGAATTAACAGGGTTCTTTATTTACATAAACGAGAAGCTACTTATCTTTAACAGGGTCGGTATGTTATGGTTGAAGCTCTTCTGGAATAGTTCACGTTAGCCTCACTGCTGGTGAAGCACAAGTCCCACTATGCAGTGAATGACAGACGCCTACTTGGAGTGCGAGTTAGTGTGCCAGTGGTTCAGTGGCTGAGCTAGTTCAAATGGTTCTGAGAACTGTGGTACTTAACTTCTGAGGTGATCAGTCCCCTAGAACTTAGAACTACTTAAACCTAACTAACCTAAGCACGTCACACACATCCATGCCCGAGACAGGATTCGAACCTGCGACCGTAGCGGTCGCGCGGTTCCAGACTGAAGCGCCTAGAACTGCTCGGCGACCCCCGCCGGCGCTGAGCTAGTGACTGAGCTACTGGCTGAGACTCCGCTAGTAACTGCGACTGAGATTCTGACGGAGCCCTCTGGTCCGCGGCGGCGATGTACATACACTACTGGCCATTAAAATTGCAACACCACGAAGATGACGTACTACAGACGCGAAATTTAACCGACAGGAAGAAGATGCTGTGATATGCAAATGATTAGCTTTTCAGAGCATTCACACAAGGTTGGCGCCGGTGGCGACGCCTACAACGTGCTGACACGAGGAAAGTTTCCAACCGATTTCTCATACACAAACAGCAGTTGACCGGCGTTGCCTGATGAAACGTTGTTGTGATGCCTCGTGTAAGGAGGAGAAATGCGTATCATCACGTTTCCGACTTTGATAAAGGTCGGATTGTAGCCTATCGCGATTGTGGTTTATCGTATCGCGACATCGCTGCTCGCGTTGGTCGAGATCCAATGACTGTTAGCAGAATATAGAATCGGTGGGTTCAGGAGGGTAATACGGAATGCCGTGCTGGATACCAACGGCCTCGTATCACTAGCAGCCGAAATGACAGGCGTCTTATCCGCATGGCTGTAACGGATCGTGCAGCCACGTCTCGATCCCCGAGTCAACAGATGGGGACGTTCGCAAGACAACAACCATCTGCACGAACAGTTCGACGCCGTTTGCAGCAGCATGGACTGTCAGCTCGGAGACCGTGGCTGTGGTTAACCTTGACGCTGCATCACAGACAGGAGCGCCTGCGATGATGTACTCAACGATGAAACTGGGTGCACGAATGTCAAATCGTCATTTTTTCGGATGAATCCAGATTCTGTTTACAGCATCATGATGGTCGCATCCGTGTTTGGCGACATCGCGGTGAACGCACATTAGAAGCGTGTATTCGTCATCGCCATACTGGCGTATCACCCGACGTGATGGTATGGGGTGCCATTGGTTACACGTCTCGATCACCTCTTGTTCGCATTGACGGCACTTTGAACAGTGGACGTTGCATTTCAGATGTGTTACGACATGTGGCTCTACCCTTCATTCGATCCCTGCGAAACCCTACATTTCAGCAGGATAATGCACGACCGCATGTTGCAGGTGCTGTACGGGCCTTTCTGGACACAGAAAATGTTCGACTGCTGCCCTGGCCAGCACATTCACCAGATCTCTCACCAATTGAAAAGGTCTGGTCAGTGGTGGCCGAGCAACTGGCTCGTCACAATATGCCAGTCACTACTCTTGATTAACTGTGGTATCTTGTTGAAGCTGGATGGGCAGCTGTACCTGTACACGCCATCCAAGCTCTATTTGACTCAATGCCCAGGCGTATCAGGGCCGTTATTACGGCCAGAGCTGGTTGTTCTGGGTACTGATTTCTCAGGATCTATGCACCCAAATTGCGTGAAAATGTAATCAAATGTCAGTTCTAGTATAATATATTTGTCCAATGAATACCCGTTTATCATCTGCATTCTTTCTTGGTGTAACAATTTTAATGGCCAGTAGTGTACTTGCGACTGAGAGGGCATTGGCGGCTTGTTGCTTGTTGCTTGTTGCTTCCGGGTCTGTCTTTGCCCTCTCTCCTGACAGGTGAGTTCGATCCAGCGCCTGCTATCGATCTTCTTGCTACATTTTTGTCGACCAGTGTGCTGGTGACAGCTCTAGCCAGCACAGTTTCAGTGGCAATGCTGGATGATGAACCAGACCGAACGTCTGGAGAAGCAGGGAGCTGTGCAACGCAGGCTACCACAGCCATGTCTAATGTTCTGGGAGGAGGTATGAGCTTTGAAGTAACTCCAGCAGTACAAGTTTACTGACAGACGTAGGTTCTGGTGCTGACGCTTGCAACCTCTCTTTGTGTACCAGCATCGGTTTTCTGAAAGGAATGTTTAACAACTGAAGCAAAGGAAGTAGCCACGTTGAGGGGCTGCATTGCCTTGAAGATCTTTTTTGCCTGACCCTACAGGGTCTGTTTTATTGCTTTGATCTCCTGTATCTTCCTTCCTTCAAGGAAGACGCAGCAGTCCCTACTCCAGACAGTGTGATCTGCAGACCAACTGTCACACTTTGGAGGAGGTGACCATTCAACTGCTTTGTGGGCAACCTTACCACTTTTGCCATAAGTGGCTCCTCCTTTACATCCTAGAGTGGTGTGCTAAAAGCGCTGGGATTTAAAACAGTGCATTTGGTTGGGAACATAGTGCCAGAGATTTAAGCTAAGGAAAACCTCCCTTGACATGCTCTGGGAGTTTTGTGCTATTAAAAGTGGGAATGAACGTGTGAAATTTGATCAGATTGCCTTCCACCTTTTTTATGATATTGTTCACATCTATAGTACCTTCTTTATTCCACTCAACCTTGGGGTCTTCTTTAGGTATGTCTACCAGGTCCCTGCGTGTCACAATTCCTTTGCTCTAGTTCAATCTGGTGTGGAGCTCCGTTTCAAAGGCATATTAAGATCTGGTTTTCTGCAGGTTTGTCGCTTGTTGGGAACTTGAGATTTCGACCAGCAGTGTCCCATTTCACAACAGTTTAACAGATTCTAACGTACCTGCAATCCTCTAAACCCTAAACCCTTCTTTAAATGCAAAAAGGTGAGACCATTTAAAAGTTTCCCCTCTTTTCTCTTAAGTAATAAAAGTACGTTCTGATTATCAGCATGCATTCTGGTACAATACAAACTAGAATTCTGAAACATTCCTAAATCTGGAGGACGGGCTGCATGAGCTCTCTTGTTGGACTGGCCTTAGTATCTACCAGTGGACCATCTGTTCCATTGGGAGGAGGAGGAGCAAATTTCGAGAGTACCAACTCGGTCCCAAGAGCAGCTAGAGATATAAGGGTCCACGCAGACAGAATCCCACTTGCCTCAGTAAGCCTAAAACAACAAAATTTAAAAAATAAAATGTTAAAAATTCTCACAATATAGATGCGACAGTTTCTTCTGACGCTATCCGCTCAGAACACCTTGGGACTGAGGTTTTTTTAATAGAGGTTTTTACCATCCTCGCGATCAGGATGGTCAAACCAAGATTCCCGTTCCCAGTGACACACAACATTCCACGCCCAGAGCTTGCGGTGACAGGGGACTGGCGACGCTTACCAGACCCCAGCTCAGGATCCCTAGGATCGTCAAGCCAGTTCCCACCAAACGATTGCTGAGCCTCTGAGCGCGCCTTGGGGAGGCAGCCACCACACAGCAGGTGCCAGTTGAGTCCCAGCTGAGTAGAAATCTTCCGCCTGGCCGGATAGCGGGATTGATGTACAGAGAGGCACGTCTTGTTTCGCTGACACTGTCCAAACCTCTCGAAACGCTGCTTACTACCCCAGCAACCTTCTAGGAGTTGCTGACCCGCTGTATGGTGTGCGTGCAGAGTTCACGATGTCAGTGGCGTTCGGATTTCAACAACACACCCTGGCGCCGTCCTGCGTCGCTTCACTATCATTGCTTCTGAAGCTGCCTCTCCATTAAGAAATCCATCTCCTTCCGTACATCAGAGGCAAATAACCTGCTGCTGTTTTGTTAGACATCATTTGAGCACTTCATTTTGTTATATATGGATCTACGAACGCTAATCTCTTTACTTCGTGACACGTTGAGGTGAGCCAGTTTCCGATCGAAATGGTGTTGCTAGGTAGCAGCCCAGACGTTGTCTTGGAAACCACAGCCGTTTGTGTTGCTATTGCACAGTGCTGTACACTCGGACAGTTCCTTACTAATGAATTAGCGGACACTTGTTCCTCCTCCTCTAGCCTTGGTTCACCCTCCCTATGTTGAGATGACGTAATAACGGCGGCAGCAGCATCGCACACAGAAATGAAAGTAGCAAATACAAGCTGAGTTACCACTGAAACGGAGGGAATAGTGCAATAAAGCAAGGCACGTCACTAAAAGTGTTTCAGAGAAAGGGAAAGAAGGTTAGGATTTAACGTGCTGTCGAAAAGAAGGATTTCATTACGGTTCAAATAACTTACAGGAATGCAGTTGGATGACGTCGTCGACATCCACCGATTTTGTTCAGTGACCAGTACTACGAGCAGACAGATGGAGATACGATGGGGAGCCCGTTGTCACCTATTATTGCCCATTTGTTTGTGGAAGATTTCGAGGAGCGTGCCTTAGAGTCGGCGGCTTTGAAACTGTGGTGTGCGTACTGTAAGACCTTCGGTACACACACCATCAGATTATTTGACTTGTCGCTCTAACGAAGTAGGCGAGTGTCTTATCGTGGCGTGTTTATCATCTGCCGTTAGGTCAGACGATAGAAATGCCACTTGCACGCTTAGAGTAGCAGATTGACGGTGACCAACTTTAAACAGAACTTGATTAATTTTCACACACATTTATTAAAATAATAACAAGCATAAAAATAACTTAACTTGGTTCTGGATGCTATTTACAAGTGACAATCTGAAGTTCCTTTGGTCTTGGTACGTTAATCTTATTCTCACATATCTCTGATACTTGACAAAGTGTCTATACACTTCACACTTCCCTTCATGGCTATGTACAGGAATATGATAATCTTATTTGGCGCAGACTGGTACAGACAAATGCAGACTAAGGCAGACTGATTAATCGGAGGTCGGTTTTTTTTTTGTTTTTTGTCCTCAGTCTACTGACTGGTTTGATGCGACCCGCCACGAATTCCTTTCCTGTGCTAACCTCTTCATCTCAGAGTAGCAACCTACGTCCTCAATTATTTGCTTGACGTATTCCAATCTCTGTCTTCATCTACAGTTTTTGCCCTCTACAGCTCCCTCTAGTACCATGGAAGTCATTCCCTCATGTCTTAGCAGATGTCCTATCATCTTGTCCCTTCTCCTTATCAGTGTTTTCCACATATTCCTTTCCTCTCCGATTCTGCGTAGAACCTCCTCATTCCTTACCTTATCAGTCCACCTAATTTTCAACATTCGTCTATAGCACCACATCTCAAATGCTTCGATTCTCTTCTGTTCCGTTTTTCCCACAGTCCATGTTTCACTACCATACAATGCTGTACTCCAGACGTACATCCTCAGAAATTTCTTCCTCAAGTTAAGGCCGGTATTTGATATTAGTAGACTTCTCTTGGCCAGAAATGCCTTTTTTTGCCATAGCGAGTCTGCTTTTGATGTCCTCCTTGCTCCGTCCGTCATTGGTTATTTTACTGCCTAGGTAGCAGAATTCCTTAACTTCATTGACTTCGTGACCATCAATCCTGATGTTAAGTTTCTCGCTGTTCTCATTTATACTACTTCTCATTACCATGGTCTTTTTCCGATTTACTCTCAAACCATACTGTGTACTCATTAGACTGTTCATTCCGTTCAGCAGATCATTTAATTCTTCTTCACTTTCACTCAGGATAGCAATGTCATCAGCGAATCGTATCATTGATATCCTTTCACCTTGTATTTTAATTCCACTCCTGAACCTTTCTATTATTTCCATCATTGCTTCCTCGATCTACAGATTGAAGAGTAGGGGCGAAAGGCTACAGCCTTGTCTTACACCCTTCTTAATACGAGCACTTCGTTCTTGATCGTCCACTCTTATTATTTCCTCTTCGTTGTTGTACATATTGTATATGACCCGTCTCTCCCTATAGCTTACCCCTACTTTTTTCAGAATCTCGAACAGCTTTCACCATTTTATATTGTCGAACGCTTTTTCCAAGTCGACAAATCCTATGAAAGTGTCTTGATTTTTCTTTAGCCTTGCTTCCATTATTAGCCGTAACGTCAGAATTGCCTCTCTCGTCCCTTTACTTTTCCTAAAGCCAAAGTGATCGTCACCTAGCGCATTCTCAATTTTCTTTTCCATTCTTCTGTATATTATTCTTGTAAGCAGCTTCGATGCATGAGCTGTTAAGCTGATTGTGCGATAATTCTCGCACTTGTCAGCTCTTGCCGTCTTCGGAATTGTGTGGATGATGCTTTTCCGAAAGTCAGATGGTATATCGCCAGACTCATATATTCTACACACCAACGTGAATAGTCGTTTTGTTGCCACTTCCCCCAATGATTTTAGAAATTCTGATGGAATGTTATCTATTCCTTCTGCCTTATTTGACCGTAAGTCCTGCAAAGCTCTTTTAAATTCCGATTCTAATACTGGATCCCCTATCTCTTCTAAATCGACTCCTGTTTCTTCTTCTATCACATCAGACAAATCTTCACCCTCAAAGAGGCTTTCAATGTATTCTTTCCACCTATCTGCTTTCTCCTCTGCATTTAACAGTGGAATTCCCGTTGCACTCTTAATGTTACCACCGTTGCTTTTAATGTCACCAAAGGTTGTTTTGACTTTTCTGTATGCTGAGTCTGTCCTTCCGACAATCATATCTTTTTCGATGTCTTCACATTTTTCCTGCAGCCATTTCGTCTTAGCTACCCTGCACTTCCTATTTATTTCATTCCTCAGCGACTTGTATCTCTGTATTCCTGATTTTCCCGGAACATGTTTGTACTTCCTCCTTTCATCAAGGAGGTCTGTACACTCGTTATAATACGTGGCGCGTTCAGGCATCACTGCACGAGTGTGATCCGCGAGGAGAAAAGGTTCTACATTAGCAGCAATCTCATTGGCTGCATTACGTATTAATACGCGGATCGGCGGAAGCAGAATTTGGTCCGTCTCTAAGACAGCGCCATCTCGTAGTGCGGAGACGGACGAGCGCTGCGCCTGCGCTGTTGTGCTTAGCGGGGCGCGCCCTAGTGGGAAAGTTTGTGTACGCGCTGACTACGCGGAACTATGTACACAACAGAAACCTACGTGTTTTTTAAGAGATGCAGATAATACTTTCGTTATTTGACCTCATGGCAGCGAGAATTTGAACCACATTTTAGAACAACTGAATTCAATGCACTCGAATATTCGTTCCACGATGGAGATGGGAAAGAGTGGCTGTCTTCGCTTTCTCGGTGTATTGATCAGGAGGAAGGTGGACAGTACGTTGGGACATCCGCATATAGGAAGCCTACTCGAACTCACTCGTATGTGCTGGCTGATAGTAGTCACCATTAGGCCCAACGTGAACGGGTACTTCGTAAGGTGGTTCACAGGGGCTTTGTCATCTCGGACCCTGAGAGTTTGTCAGCTTAGACCATATCGAAGTCACCTTTCGTCAGAATAGTTACAGTGAAAGGCAGATCAGACAGGCGTTGCGCTATCGATCAACTGTGCACCGGACGAGGGATGATAACACTGAGGTGGTTCCAAGGTCTACAGGCCTTTCGCCTTACGCAGGGAGCATTTCGAAGAGGTTGTTCGTATTTTACGGAAATGTGATGTGAAATGAGTGTTTCGACCACCACATAAGGTCAGGGTCCTTCTAAGCTCCGTAGAGGATTATCCCTGTATAACGTGGGTGTCTACCGTGTAAGTAGGCTGTTTATGTTTTCTTATTGGTAACGCCACGTAGCGCTCTGTATGAAAATTACTGGCTGTGCTGTGTGCAGTCTGTGGCTAGTTTGCATTGTTGTCTGCCATTGTAGTGTTGGGCAGCTGGATGTTAACAGCGCATAGCGTTGCGCAGTTGGAGGTGAGCCGCCAGCAGTGGTGGATGTGGGGAGAGAGATGGCGGAGTTTTGAAATTTGTAACACTGGATGTCATGAACTACTATATATATTATGACTGTTAAGGTAAATACATTGTTTGTTCTCTATTAACATTTTTCAATTGCTAACTATCCCTATCAGTAGTTAGTGCATTCTGTAGTTTGAATCTTTTATTTAGCTGGCAGTAGTGGCGCTCGCTGTATTGCAGTAGCTTGAGTAACGAAGATTTTTGTGAGGTAAGTGATTTGTGAAAGGTATAGGTTAATGTTAGTCAGGGCCATTCCTTTGTAGGGATTTCTGAAATTCAGATTGCGTTGCGCTAAAAAAATATTGTGTGTCAGTTTAAGCACAGTCATGTATAATTGTTCAAAGGGGACGTTTCAACCGTATTCTTTGCTGTTGTGGCTTGTCATACACTGAAGAGCCAAATAAACTGGTACACCTGCCTAACATCGTGTAGGACCTCCGCGAGCACGTGTAAGCGCCGCAACACGACATGGCATGGACTCAACTGGTGTCTGAAGCAGTGCTGGAGCGAACTGATACCATTAATCCTGCAGGATTGTCTACAAATCCGTAAGAGTACGAGGCGGTGGAGATCTCTTCTGAACAGCACGTTGCAAGGCATTCCAGATATGCTCAACAATTTTCATGTCTGCGGAGACTGGTGGTCAGCGGAAGTGTTTAAACTTAGAAGTGTGTTCCTGGAGCCACTCTGTAGCAATTCTGGACGTGTGGGGGGTCGCTATGTCCTGCTGGCATTGACCAAGTCCGTCGGAATGCACAATGGACATGAATGGATGCAGGTGATCAGACAGGATGCTTACGTATGTGTTTCCTGTCATAGTTGTGTCTAGACGTATCACAGATCCCATATCACTCCAACAGCACACGCCCTACACCATTACACAGCCTCCACCACCTTGAACAATTCCCCCGCTGAAATAGAGTTTCCATGAGGTCGTCTCCATACCCGTACACGTCCATGTGCTCGATACAATTTGAAACGAAACTCGGCCGACCAGTTAACATGTTTCCATTCATTAACAGTCCAATGTCGGTGTTGACGGGCCAATGCGACGCGTAAAGGTTTGTGACGTGTTGCCATCAAGGGTAGACGAGTGGGCCTTCGGCTCGGAAAACGTATATCGATGATGTTTCGTTGAATGACTCGCAAACTAACACTTGCTGATGGCCCAGCATTGAAATCTGCAGCAATTTGCGGAAGTGTTGCACTTCTGTCACGTTGAACGATTCTCTTCAGTCGTCGTTGGTCCCGTTCTTGCAGGATCTTTTTCCGGCCACAGCGATGTCGGAGATTTGTTGTTTTACAGGCTTCTTCACCCCAAAAATAATAACTGAATGACCATGTTAAGCTACCTCTTATAGTTTTTTAGTAATTGACTAAAATCCAATTTTGTAACTAATATGTACCGAGTTGTTGTTGATTAAATACCTGTGATTTTAATGATAGAGAATTTTGGTTAAAGTGGATGATAAAACATATCAAGTGATAGAGCTACACGAAATCTGAGAGCTGTCTGTTTACAGATCTCTGTATGTGAATACTCATGCCTATATCAGTTTCTTTGGCGTTTCTGCGTATGTTGCTCAGACTATCAGGACTGTGGAGTCCTAATGTACCGAGCATAAGCGACCCACACGCTTACGATAGCCGAGCAAATCCACCCTTGCAGAATATTGTCTTGGCACCGGTCATCGTATGGAATATAACGACACGGAGATTCGGGCATGCACTTCCAGGTATTGCGATAGTGTCATTATGGAAACTGTTGAAATTAAATTAGCAAGTAACCTTGCAAACAGACATGTCAGTTTTTGCGTGAATTCTGCAGGAATCCTGCTGTCTCCCTTGTCAAAAAACACAGGGACAGAGTTTATGCTATGTCACCCGTTGATTACTAATTTCACTATCGATAACTTCTGACGTCGGTCATCTATGACGGTATTGTTTGTAGTGTGTGTGTGTGTGTGTGTGTGTGTGTGTGTGTGTGTGTGTCTGTGTGTGTGTGTGTGTGTGTGTGTGTGTGTGTGTTATCTTCCGGAGTTTCTGTGAAAACCGAGGTCTTAAATTCGCTTCCACAGCGCTTACTTGCTGCAGTTTTGCCTTGAAAATGGCAAAATGTGCTCCTATCGAAATGTCGGCGATTGTCGACGATTTCACCCAGCTGCATTACCGTACGTTATTGGAACATTGTACACGACAGGAGAAACTAAGCTTGTTCTAGTTCATTAGAGATGGGGCGCAACCTCGATCATAACAATGGGAATTTGTTTAAAGAAACCAGGGAGCGATTTAGGAGAGCCACAGAAAACTGAACCAGTATGCGGGGACGGTGGATATGAAGCCCGCTCCTCAACATCTGGGTCAATATTCTGCGAATCGCCCTGAGCTGTGTGCCACAGGCCAGGTAACGTGTATCATTCCGTACACGGGTGGAACGTGGGTACCTGATTGCTTGCATGCCTTTATGCGACTTGTTATATTCCGGGTTCTTCACGTACAAGGAGAGCATCCCGTAATTGTGTTTTCGTAATTTTTTTACATTTATTGTACGTGAACTTCAGAGGTCAAATACCAATACTCTAAAGCAGTGCCATGCAAATATCAAAAATTTTAGAGGAAATCGAGTTGAAGTTTTACGCGGAAATTTAACGCACAATAATGAATGCAATGTTTACGACTGGTCGTGTGGCTTGCTCAGAAGCAAATTTCGTGCGTTATCTGACAATTTCCCCTGTCACAGTCGCCATCGTAATGTAACTTTTGGAGGGCGTAATTGCATTAAAAGATACACCGTGAAACTTAATAACTGATGAATAACATCGTTTTGTGTTCGCTCATGCGAAAGACGTCTGGGCCTTCATTCGGTAAAAGATGGTAACCATCACAAAAGCTTCCCCAAATTCCATTACTCCTAATGATTTTTTTGTACCCATACTCAATTGTGTGCCTAAGACAAAACGGAATTCCGTTAACAGGCTAAGGAGACATTCATCCATTATTTAATACCAGACGGTACTAAAAGTAAGGAGGATTTCCCTATGTCTAGTGATCCCAACTTCACCTACTTTCAAAAACAGGAACTTATACGAAAAATTATCTTAAACTCCTAGATAAAAAGATAAATTTAGAATCAGGAATTAGGAAAATTTGAAAGTGGAAAAAGAAATCAGAAAAACGTGTCTCTTTTCTTATTATTTTTATTAGTATGTGTTTTAATTTCACTTAT